>NC_060076.1:24635000-25260000 GCF_922984935.1 Meles meles | reverse complement strand
CTGGAATTATCCTAGCAGTGGGAAGGGTAGATTGGGAAATCAGAGGGATCCGGAAAGAAAACTTGCGACCGGGCAGAGAGACAGATGTGTTCTTCCAACAACAAAAATTCTTTCCTGCTGCCAATCAGTTGTGGGGTAGCTGGAGGCACCCAGGAAGTTCCATTTCTTTTCCAACTTGCCTAAAATAGTCTTAGTCGCAGGAGTCTGGTTTGATCCCCGTCATGGACCCGCTAGGCCACGAGCTAATTTTGTTCTCCATTTCACCTCCCTCCCCCCCGGTATGAATCTGGTTCCTCTTCAGTTCTCCAGGCATATCTCTCTCCACACCCCCTCCAGCCACCTGTGAGGTCCAAGGACATGCAAGAACCTTCATTCGGAGAAAATGCCAGCACCCTCACACCTGCTGGCCGTGGCAGCCTCTCCCTTGTTTGTTCAACTTGTCACCCTTTGAACCCCAGATCAAAATGTCAGCCACTCATGCAAAACAGTGCCACGCACTCAAAGACTGGTGGGCCTAGGCCTCTGTCTGCTGGGAGCAAGGGAGGAGAACCAGAGCTAATGAGCCAGTTTTCAAAATCCTCATAGAGGGGCGCCTGGGTGGCTCAGTGGGTTAAAGCCTCTGCCTTTGGCTCAGGTCATGGTCTCAGGGTCCTGGGATCGAGCCCTGCATTGGGCTCTCTGCTCAGCAGGGAGCCTGCTTCCCCCTCTCTCTCTGCCTGCCTCTCTGCCTACTTGTGATCTCTCTCTCTCTCTCTCTCTGTCAAATAAATGAATAAAATCTTCAAAAAAAAAAAAATCCTCATAGAAAATCTCCACTGCTGACATCCAACCAAACCCTGTGATGAGATGCTCTGTATGTGACCTCAGTTCCTCTCTGGGACCTTAGGAGACAGAGCTCACTGTTTCCACTTTTTGGCTGGCCAAAGTTGAGAGAAATAGGGAACATGTCCCAAATTACAGAGCTGGCAAGAGCCAGAGCCGGCTCTCTGCTAATCCCCAAACCCACGACCTTAGCCCCCGTAGAGTACTGCCTCGCACAGCAGAGGCAGAAGCAAAGGGCACTGGCAGTCCTTGCAGGTGGCTCAGAGCCATAGACCAAGCCTGGAAACTGGCCTGAGAAAACTTTGGTGTCCATCCTTGAGGGGACTCTTGCCTGCTGTGGAGTCCTGGGTGGGTCGCTTGGTCTCTCGGAGTCTCGAATTCCTCGTGCCTTTCTCACTGTCGCGAGGATCAGGTGGATGGAGCCCATGAAAGCCTAGGGGAGGTTTCTCAATTGAGCATCGGGGATTATCAGGGGGTATTGGGAAAGGCTTCTTGGCAGAGGTAGCAAAACAGACACAGAAACAGACAGCCTCTGTCCTGGGGCCCTCAGGCCAGACACCGGGCAGATAGAGAGAAGGCACAAGGGGCCCAGCTGCACAAGCATTGGCTTTCTCTAGAAGCTCCAGATGCTGCAAGCATGTAGGTGGGACAGTCCTTGGCTTGGCCACCTCCTACTGCTCAGGGAATCAGCTCTGCTCTGCAGTAGGAAAAAAGAAAAAGAAAAAGCCTCTGGGGCGAAAAATGCAGGCTTGCTAAAGTGCTCAATCGGGGGTGGGGGTCGTGGGGAGAGGCACTCACTCTGGATGAGGATTTATGACTGGCTTCCTTTCATTGAACCACACAGTGAGCTCATTTGGTGAGTAGAAAGCCCAGTCAAGTGCACCTGGGGTCTGTCAGATTGGGGGTCCCCATCCACATTGGGCTTGAATCTGTTGCCATCAGAGAGTCCTGGAGTCTCAGCTTCCTCGTTTGTAACACAGAGTGACAACTGTTCCATGACCTACTTTACTCTGGTAGGGTGAGTAAATGGAAGAAAGAAAATCAAAATTATTTCTAATTTAGAAAGTACCCACTAGTGGTACTTCCACGGGTGGGGAGCTGGGCGGCTGGGAGACAGGAGTGGGAAGGAATCTTTTCCCTTTGTACGTTTGGGGAGTTTGAACCATGGGAAGGCATTATTTATTGAAAAGGTAAACTTGGGGAAAAAAAAGAAGTCTGCAAGAAAGTCAAAACCGATACATGCAAATATTTCCCATAATCATCCTAGTTTATGCTTACCAGGCACTGAGAAAACTGGGTTCTCAGTTTTCATGATTCCTGGTGTCCCACCGCACCTCACCGCCTTCCCAGCAATTTCTTCCGCAACGGCAAGGATCAGATTCCTTGGGGAAAGTGGGTGGAGAAATTTCCCCTTCATGTAAGTGGCCACAGAATATACAGTAGTCACTTAGGAGGAAATGAGTCCCTTTCAGGTGACCCTGGAGGGATTTCCAGGCATGCTGCTGACAGAGACAAATCAGATGCAAGGAAACAGGTGATCATTTTATAAAACAAAGACCAGGGGCGCCTGGGTGGCTCAGAGGGTTAAAGCCTCTGCCTTCAGCTCAGGTCATGATCCCGGGGTCCTGGGATCGAGCCCCACATGGGGCTCTCTGCTCAGCAGGGAGCCTGCTTCCTCCTCTCTCTCTGCCTGCTTCTCTGCCTACTTGTGATCTCTATCTGTCAAGTAAATAAATAAATAAATTCTTAAAAAAAAAAAAAACAAAGACCAATAGCAGGCTGCCACAAACAACAAAGTAGACGTTTGTATGGTCCTGGTCCAGAGTAGAAGGACACGAACCAGATTGTGAACAAGGACTGCCTGAGGGTTGTGGGCAGGGTCGGGGGATGGGAGGGCAAAGGGCAAGGTGTAGATGATTTAGAAAATTAATAACGCCTTCTCGTTTAGGCAGATGTATACATGCACGTGTACCTAAATGCAAAAGGAAGTACCAGGAAAGGTGAAAACCAGTGTTAATGGTGATGATCTCAGGGTGCTACCATTCTAGGTGACATTTTTTGTTCGGATCTCTATATGAATACAGTTAACCCTTGAACAACACAGAATAGCACAGTCAAAATCCACATACATACGACTTTTGACTCCCCCCAAACTAAGTACTAATAACCTACCATTGATCAGAAGCCTTACCAATAGTATAAATAGTTGATTAATACATGTTCTGCATATTACATGTATTATTATACATGGTATTCTTGCTATAAAGTAAGCTAGAGGGAAGAAAATCTTAAGAAAATCGCAAGGAAGAGAAAATACATTTATAGTACTCTACTGTATTTACAAAAAAAAAATCCACATGTCAGCGGACCCTTGAGGTTCCAACCTGCATCGTTCAAGGGTCAACTGCAGTTCTCATTATTAAGAATTATTATGGGGCGCCTGGGTAGCTCAGTGGGTTAAGCCTCTGCCTTCGGCTCAGGTCATTATCCCAGGATCCTGGGATCAAGGCCCGCATTGGGCTCTCTGCTCAGCAGGGAGCCTGCTTCCCCTTCTCGCTCTGCCTGCCTCTCTGCTTACTTGTGATCTCTCTCTCTGTATCAAATAAATAAATAAAATCTTTTTTAAAAAAAGAATTATGTATTATTTATGCAATCAGAAAAATATCGAATTTCTATGTGGAAGATAACCAAGACAAACTAAGTAACTGATATGTACCACGCTAACAGCTAGAATTACAAATAAGGTCAGATTTCTTCAAAAAATGTAAGTGGAATGATTCCAGACTGTTTACAATGAGGCCTTTTTCAACTTCTGTACTTCCCCCTACCCTGGTGAATCCGAAAGTTCCGGAAGGGTGGCTCAGACCTCAGAGGTGGTCCGTCCTGGGGTGTCACAGCTGCACATGTGGGGAGCAAGGTCACCGGTGCCGGCCTCTGTGGCCGGCTGCGGGGAAGGCTGGCTGCTGATGGTGCCCACTGTGGGCCCCCCCCCGCCCCGGTGCTGCCACCTGCCATGGATCTCCCTCTCTGGACCCCAGCCCCACCTCAAAGTTAGGTTGAGATGCGGTGTCCTCTGATGGCCACTACTGATACTCGTCCCCCAAGCTGTTCCCCAGGATGGGGGACTCTTTCCCCTTCAATGTCACCCTGGGCGAGCCAGCCCCGTGGCAGAAATGAGTGCCAGGGACAGTGCTCTAGTGACCAGACTCCTCCAGTCTATACACACACACACATACACACATACACATGCATTCGGCTACTTCCTGCCGACACCTTGCGGTGGCTCAGGGTCAGGGCTCCCAGACCAGCCCGTCCCGTGCCATCAGAGGAGCTCTCAGGGAACAAAGCAGTGTGATTAATTAGCCAGAACGTCCCTGCGCCACCAGTCAGGACCCACACTTCACCCGAGAGCCAACTTCACGGCTGCCCCGTGCCTCACCATCAGCTTCCCCGGAGGGAGTGCCTGCCTTGTCTGGTAGCCAGGGCCACCCCATCGTCGGCCCCAGGAGAGGTGGCGGCTGGGATACCCTCTGCTTTGCCGCTACGGCCCCCCAGACAGTGAAGGAAATAAAGTTGTGTGACAGTTGACATTCCGCAAGCTGTTTGTTTATTTAGTCCTATTCTTATAGATTGAGCAACTAAATTGATGTTGGTCAGCTGGTTGTCCTACACTCTTCAGGAACGGGGAGCTTGGCTTATGCTGCCTGATTTATCCTTTTAGCAGCCGTATGGAGTCAGCATCATTAGTTCTCTGATACAAGTGACGGAACGGAGTCTGAGGGGTAACATAGCTTTGGTAACCAGCAGAGTTAGCACAAGGATCTCTGAGCCACCTCAGACATAGGGTCACTGGCCCAGACAGGTAAAGACTCCAAGGTCTGAGCTTCAGCTCCATGGGGTTCCTCTTCTAAGTTTTTAAGATCTAGGTTTGGTTTTTTGGTGGTTTTTTTTTTTTAAGATTTTATTTATTTATTTGTAAGAAAGAGAGTGCCCAAGCATAGGGAGGGGCAGGCAGAGGGAGAAACAGGCTGCCCACTGAGCAGGGAGGCCAACATGGGACTCGATCCCAGGACTGCAGGATCACGACCTGAGTGGAAGGCAGATGCTTAACTGATTGAGCCATCCAGGTGTCCCTTAAGTTTTTAATTTTTAATACTTAGAGCATCTTTCCTTTGTTCCATTGTTTCCTCTAGAAATTGTAGCTAGTCAAAACCACCATAAGATATCCCTCACACATGTTAGAATGGCAATTATCAAAAATACAAGAGATAAGAAGCATTGTCAAGGCTGTGGAGAAAAGGGAACCCCCTCGTACATTGTTGATGGGGATATGAATTCGGTACAGCCACTGTGGAAAAGAGTATGAAGGTTCCTCAAGAAATTAAAAACAGAACCATCATATGATCCAGCAATTCCACTGCTGGGTCTATCATCAAAGAGAATGAAAACAAGGTACCAAAAACTTATCTGCGCTCTCATGTTTATTGTAACATTATTTATAATATAAGATTGTATTGTATAGATATAGACATATATATTTAATATATTATATATTGTATAGTATATGTATATATTGTATATATTGTATAGATACAGAAACATATATTTATATATGTATATACATATATACAAATATATAAGTAGACATAGAAATATATATATATTTCTATATCTATATATACCAAGATATGGAAATAACCTAAGTGTCTATTAATGGATGAACAGATAAAGGAGATGTGATACACACACACACACACACATCCCAGAATATTATTCAGCCATGAGAAAGAAGGCTATCCTGCCCTTTTTTATAACATGAATGGATCTTGAGGGCGTTATGGTAAGTCAGAGATAAGTCCGACATAGAAAGGCAAATGCGATAGGATACTACTTTTTCAAAGACTGGAAGAGTAACAGCATCTTTGTATGCTGATGGGAATGATTCTGCAGAGCAGAGAAGGGAAGAATTGTTAAGAGAAATATTCCTGTAGCACATGAAGGGGGAGACTAGGAACGTTAATCATTCCTCACCCTTGATCATCAGCATGGTACGGTTGGATTGTCCTAATTTATTCAGCATTGTGGAGCCGTATGGCTATTTTGTGGATATCTCCACCTTGATAGGAAGGAGGAAGGATTCAGGGAGCTTGGAAGTCACTTTGAAGAGATGAGAGACAATGCACATTTTCCGTAGTGCTTGCTTGAGCACCTGACACACAGTCTTCAGCTCCTCAGGCACCTCTGTCCTGGGTTTCCAAGCTCTCAGTTAATAGTTAGTGGGATCCTGTCTAGCTCCCAGGAAGCAACCTCGCTGGGACCCCAGATTTCATGTCCCACTTCTAATTACTGGTCTGTTCTTCCTGCTGTCATCAAGACTGAGGAAGATATAACCAGGAAAAGGAATAAGATGCCAAGAAGGTAGGAGGAGAAACTTGAGGGAAAGGTGTGGAGCCCCAGAGAAGTGAGCTTCATGAAGAATGGGGTGATTAACATGAGCCTCACAGAGAGGTTGAGTGAGATAAGGACTGAAATGCACCTACTGGGTTTGGCAAAAGGAGCCTGTTGACCTTTGTCAGACAAGTTGCCATGGAGAGGTCGGGAAGCAACCAGATGGCTGTGGGTTGAGGATGTGTGGAGGTGAGGAAATGGAGACCAAGTGTGAGAGATATTCGTTCAATTTATGTGCTGTGAAGTGTAAGGCAAGAGATGTGATGATCACCTAAGGGCAAGCTGGGGTCAAGGGAAAGTTATTTCAGGCTGGGAGATATTTGGAGGGTTTAGGAGGGATGGGGGGACCCATAGGAGAAAGAATTAAAGGTCAAAGACAGAAAGTGAGGGAAGTCCATGGAAAAGGGTCTCCAAGGGGATTGAAGGTCTTCCTAGTGCAGGTAAAGGAGAGGAAAGAAGATAAGTGAAAATACAGACATGAGTTGAGAAGGAGAAGCCGGATGTTCAGTTGGTATCCAGCTGGTGCAGAAGGAGACAGAGTTCTAGAGGATGAGGGACTCTGGGAAATGCAAGATGAGGCAAGACATTTTTGAAAGCCTGGATCAGTGAAGAGGCGAGAGCTGGGCGAAAGGATTTTGGAGCCACATCATGGGCCCACGGACGCGACCAGCCTGAGTTTAGAGCCTGGCGATGTTCCCTGCTCCCCCAGAGAGGAGGCAACTACATGTGACTGAAGGAGAAAGCGTAGTAATGTGACTCCCACAGATCAGGAAGACGCGACACCATAAGGATCCTGTGAAGTGTCATGGAGGCACTCTTCCCCCGCTGTGATAACCTCTAAGAATCAGGCTTACCATCCTTGCTCTCCCTGGCCTGTTGCCATGTGGTGGGATACAGAAACTCAATTTCCTCTTTCTGTCAAAGAAAAAACTGGAGAAGCAGAGAGGAGCTCTTTAGAATAGTTCCAGACAGCTCAGTCAGAAAGGAATTCAGCGAATGTGGGGCTCTCTGTAGTTAAAAAGAGGACAAAGAAGTTTCTTTGAGCACAACAAGGCCAGGGCCATGGTGTTACTAGGAAAAGGGTGCATTTGTTTCTCAGAGAAAAAAATGTGTATTCATCCTATGAGACAAGACTGTTCCCTTTGGGAGAAAGCGAATGGTTTCAGTGGTAAAGGGTATTGTCGGAAGGTAATTCCGAAGGAATGGGCGAAATCTTCCTCCGTCACAGAGATCAGACTGCAGCTAGAGTGCCCGGAGCCTCCACACCCCCTCCTCATCCCGGTCCGAGGGGCTGATTCAGAAAACAGGTAGGGCAGCATTTCCCATAACAACTGGTGGAACAGGATTCCAGAGCTTGCAAGGTGCAAAAACTGAGTCAGAGATCTCCCACAGGAGGACGAAGGGGTTACCCAAGTTAGGGAGGTGGGGGATACTGGGGTGAGGGAGTGGCTTGAGGAGAGTGTGTGGGAGGAATCAGACAATGGGAGACTGAGGAGTCAGAGAAAGATGGTGGTGGTGGTGTGTGTGGAGGGGGTGTTGATGTGACGGGCAGGGCGGCTTCCTGGGCCGAGCAGTCACACACAGCTTCCTGCTTAGCAGGGCCCTGGGCTTGGCTAACTCCTCTGCTGTCGCCTTCTTAAAATGCTTCACATTTTGTTTCGTTTTTTGCTTTTTCAGTTTTTTAAAGGTTTATTTTTTTGAGAGAGAGGAAGAGAGAGCGTGCATGCAAGTGAGGGGAGGGGCCGAGGGAGAGCGAGTCCTCAAACAGACTCCCCACTGAGCACAGAGCCCAGGGCAGGGCTCCAGCCCAGGATCCTGAGGTCATGACCCGAGCCGAAATCAAGAGTCAGCCGCTTCACCCACTGAGCCAGGAACCCCCAAATGCCTCATATTTTATGAACATTTTGCCCTGGGACCTACAGACAATGTGACCAATCTCGTGAGAAGGTTTCGAAGAACCCAAACAAGTTGATTGGGGTCGTCACTACTCCTTCACTAGTAGTCACTCACTACTCCTTCGGGTTGATGTTTGATGTGTTGGTATTAATGCCATTTGCGTACCACCAGGCAGAAAACACCTCAAAGCAGCCAGCGTCACCAAGACGAGAGCTCCTCAGCCTGACTTGCTTGGTATTCCTCCTCAGAACAATAGGGGATGATAGTTATCCACACCATCTACCGCCGTCATGACTTAGGAAAGAATGGCCCAGCTTCACCCTGGCAACCAAGGTAGTGGCCTTATCCTTAATCCCCACGGGATGGTACTGTGTGGTTGCCATTACCGGAGATCGGTGTAGCTCATGGTTCCTTTGAAGTGATTCCTTCCGTTTGTCTTAATTCTGTTGTTCACTCAACAACCATTTATTGTTAGTTATTATGTGACGGATGGAGTGTTCCCTCACTAACCCACCCACTGAGAGCTTACTACGCCCTAACTACGCTTCGAATTAAAGGAGCTCAACAGAGAAAGGCCTGGAATGAGCAGGAAGGAAGGAGTGGCCCTGCACAGTGTTTCATACTCCTCTCCCCATCTACTTTTCAAAGCAAATTCGAAGTCAAACTCCCTTGTCTCCTGAGGCAAGCTCACAGTTTGAAAAGTAGCAATTTATCTCGCAGTACGAATGTAAACCCTTTCCATAAATTTCCACATTGGAATCTAGAGACAACTATGCCCTCTCCTTGGCCCAGTGCAGGAGGGCGGTATGAAATCAATGGAGCTAATCACTTGACATCGTGGAAGACAGAAGGAATCCAAGTAGGAACACCCATTCCCAGTACATGCTCAAGGTAAAAAATAGAATGGAAATGAACTTCCACCTTCACACAGCACTTCCTCAACTTCTCTCCTCCACCAATGGCAAGAGTTCCGTGTATATTATCCTAGCCCTCCCTCTTTACATGGAAAGTTGTATATATGTATGTATATGTGTGTATATACACACACACATATATCTTACATCTGATTTTTATAATGTATAACATGAAATTTTCTTTTTTTTCTTCCTTGTATTTATTTTTATTAACATATAATGTATTATTTGTTTCAGGGATACATGTCTGTGATTCATCTGACTTACACAATTCACAGCACCCACCATAGCACATACACTCCCCCAATGTCTATAACCCAGCCACCCTATCCCTCCCACCCCACCACCACCCTCCCACAGCAACCCTCAGTTTGTTTCCTGAGATTTAGAGTCTCTTATGGATTGTCTCCGTCTCTGATTACCTTGTGAAATCATTCATTCATTTTTCTCTCGCTTACCCTATGATCCTATGTCTTCTCAAATTCCTCATGTCAGTGAGATCATATGATAACTGTCTTTCTCTGACTGACTTATTTCACTCAGCATAATACCCTCTAGTTCCATCCATGTCATTGCAAATGGCAAGATTTCATTTCTTTTGATGGCTGCATAGTGTTCCATTGTGTATATATACCACATCTTCTTTATCCATTCATCTTTTGATGGACATCTAGGCTCTTTCCATAGTTTGGTTATTGTGGACATTGCTGCTATAAACATTCGGATGCATGTGCCCCTTCGGATCACTACATTTGTATCTTTAGGGTAAATATCTATTAGTGTGATTGCTGGATGATAGGGTAGTTCTATTTTCAACTTTTTGAGGAGTTTTCACACTGTTTTCCAGAGTGGCTGCACCAGCTTGCATTCGCACTAACAGTGTAGGAGGGTTCCCCTTTCTCCGCATCCTTGCCGAAATCTGTTGTTTCCTGACTTATTAATTTTAGCCGTTCTGACTGGTGTAAGGTGGTATCTCACTGTGGTTTTGATTTGTATTTCCCTGATGCTAAGTGATGTGGAGCACTTTTTCATGGTCTGTTGGCCATTTGGATGTCTTCTTTGCAAAAATGTCTGTAACATGAAATTTTCTATCTTAACCACGTTAAAGTATACAATTCAGTTGGTGAGCAGCACCATCCATTTCCAGAACTCTTCCCATCCTGCAAACTGAAATTTTATAGCCATTAAAAGGTACCTCCTCGGGGGGCGCCTGGGTGGCTCAGTGGGTTAAAGCCTCTGCCTTCGGCTCAGGTCATGATCCCAGGGTCCTGGGATCGAGCCCCACCCACATCAGGCTCTCTGCTCTTCGGGGAGCCTGCTTCCTCCTCTCTCTCTGCCTGCCCCTCTGCCTAGTTGTGATTTCTCTCTGTCAAATAAATAAAATATATTAAAAAAAAAAAAAGGTACCTCCTCATTCCTCCCCCTCCCAGCCTCTGGAGAGCACTGCTCAGCTTTCTGTCTCTATTATTTTGACTGCTCCAAGTACCTCATATGTCTCTGTTCATTTGAACAACTGTAATGGAACACCATGGACTGGGAAGGCGATATATTCCTCATCATTCTCGAGGCTAGTAGTCTAAGATCAAGACTCCAGCAGACTCGATATCTAGAGAGGGCCTGCTTCCTGGTTCATAGATGGCTGTCTTATCTCTGTGCCCTCACATGGTGGAAAGGTCAAGGCAACTCTCTGGGGTCTTTTTTATAAGGACACTAATCCCATTCACTAGGACTCCACCCTCATGACCTAATCACCTCCCAAAGGCCCCACCTTCAAACACCATCACACTGAGGATTAGGTTTCAACAGATGAATGTAGGAGAGACACAAACACTGGTCTATAGCATCATATAAGTGGAATCCTATAATAGTTGTCTTTTTGTAACTGGTTTATTTTACTTAGCATAATGTCTTGGAGATTTTTCTAGCATATACCAGAATTTCTTTCCTTTTTAAGACTGCTTAATAACCCATTGTATTTCTTTTCTTTTTCTTTTAAGGTTTTATTTATTTATTTGACAGAGAGAGATCACAAGTAGGCAGAGGGGCAGGCAGAGAGAGAGAGAGGGAGAAGCAGGCTCCCTGCTGAGCAGAGAGCCCCATGTGGGGCTCAATCCCAGGACCCTGAGATCATGACCTGAGCCAAAGGCAAAGGCTTAACCCACTGAGCCACCGAGGCACCCCGTAACCCATTGTATTTCTATACCACACTTTGCTTATCCATTCACATATAACTTTTAAATTTTAAAAAAATGTAATGGGACCACAATGATGTAATATTCTGAATCTTACTTTTTTAACTTAATGACATCTATTCCATTCTAGTTTATGTAGATTGATGCAATTCTTTTATAATAGTAGGAATCCAAGACAACTGGATTTTTGACTTGGGTAATTTGGTACCATTTACTTTGAATGGGGAAATTGAAGGAGAATCAAATTTTTCAGGAAAAAAACTAATAATCATATTAATTATATAACTAGAAATATCAAAGTTGGTTATGCAAGTCTGGATCTTCAGAGAGATGTCTGGGCAAGAATCACAGGTTTGGAAACTTCCATACATGGATGGTATTTAAACCAGAAGATCAGTGGGATCACCTGGGCAGAGGGTACATGGAGAAGAGAAAAAGTCCAGGAGCAGTGTCTAGCTGGCTCAGTTGGTAAAGTGTGTGACCGTTTCTTTTTTTTTTTTTATGTTATTTATTTTTTTTATTAACACATAATGTATTATTTGCCCCAGGGGTATAGGTCTGTGAATCATCAGGCTTACACATTTCGCAGCACTCACCATAGCACATAACCTCCCCAATGTCCATCACCCAGCACCCTATCCCTACCACCATCACACCCCAGCAACCCACAGTTTATTTCCTGAGATTAAGAGTCTCTTATGGTTTGTCTCCCTCCCAATCCCATCTTGTTTTTTTCCCTCCCTATCTCTCATGACCCCCTTCCCTGCCTCACAAATTCTTCATATCAGAGAGATCATATGATAATTGTCTTTCTCTGATTGACTTATTTTGCTCAGCATAATACCCTCTAGTTCCATGCATGTCATTGCAAATGGCAAGATTTCATTTCTTTTGATGGCTGCATAGTATTCCATTATATATATACCACATCTTCTTTATCCAGATGTTGATGGACATCTAGGTTCTTTCCATAATTTGGCTATTATGGACATTGCTGCTATAAGCATTTGGGTTCACGTGCCCCTTCAGATCACTATGTTTGTATCTTTAGGGTAAATACCCAGTAGTGTGATTGCTGGGTCATAGGGTAGCTCTATTTTCAACTTTTTGAGGAATCTCCATGCTGTTTTCCAGAGTGGCTGCACCAGCTTGCATTCCCACCAACAGTACAGGAGGAGTCCCCTTTCTCTGCATCCTCACCAACATCTGTCATTTCCTGACTTATTAATTTTAGCCATTCTGACTGGTGTGAAGTGGTATCTCAATGTGGTTTTGATTGTATTTCCTTGATGCTGAGTGATGTGGAGCACTATTTCATGTGTCTGTTGGCTATTTGGATATCTTTGCATAAATGTCTGTTCATGTCTTCTGCCCATTTCTTGATTGGATTATTTGTTCTTTGGGTGTTGAGTTTGATAAGTTCTTTATAGATTTTGGATACTAGCCCATCATCTGATACATCGTTTGCAAATATCTTCTCCCATTCTGTGGTTGTCTTTTGGTTTTGTTGACTGTTTCCTTTGCTGTGCAAAATCTTTTGATCTTGATGAAGTCCCAAGAGTTCATTTTTGCCCTTGCTTCCCTTGCCTTTGGCAACGTTTCTAGGAAGAAGTTGCTGCAGCTGAGGTCGAAGAGGTTGCTGCCTGTGTTTTCCTCAAGGATTCTGATGGATTCCTGTCTCACACTGAGGTCTTTCATCCATTTTGAGTCTACTTTTGTGTGTGGTGTAAGGAAATGGACCAGTTTCATTCTTCTGCATGTGACTGTCCAATTTTCCCAACATCATTTTTTGAAGAGACTGTCTTTTTCCATTGGATATTCTTTCCTGCTTTGTTGAAGATTAGTTGACCATAGAGTTGAGGTCCATTTCTGGGCTCTCTATTTGTTCCATTGTAAATGTGTCTGCTTTTGTGCCAATACCATACTGTCTTGATGATGACAGCTTTGTAATAGAGCTTGAAGTCTGGAATCATGATGCTACTAACTTCGGTTTTCTTTTTCAACATTCCTCTGGCTATTTGGGGTCTTTTCTGGTTCCATATAAATTGTAAGATTATTTATTCCATTTCTTTGGGAAAAATTGATGGTATTTTGATAGGGATTGCATTAAATGTGTAGATTGCTTTAGGTAGCATAAACATTTTCACAATATTTGTTTTCCAATCCATGAGCATGGAACTTTTTTCCATTTCTTTGTGTCTTTCTCAATTTCTTTCATGAGTACTTTATAGTTTTATGAGTACAGATTCTTTGCCTCTTTGGTTTGGTTTATTCCTAGGTATCTTACGGTTTGGGGTGCAGATGTAAATGGGATTGACTCTTTAATTTCTCTTTCTTCTGTCTTGCTGTTGGTGTATAGAAATGCAACTGATTTCTGTGCATTGATTTTATATCCTGACACTACTGAATTCCTGTATGAGTTCTAGCAGTTTTGGAGTGGAGTCTTTTGGGTTTTTGACATAAAATATTATATCATCTGCAAAGAGTGAGAGTTTGACTTCTTTTTTGCCAATTCAGATGCCTTTTCTTTCTTTTTGTTGTCTGGTTGCTGAGGCTAGGACTTCCAGTACTATGTTGAATAGTAGTGGTGTTACTAAACATCACTGCCATGTTCCTTACCTTAGGGGAAAAGCTATCAGTTTTTCTCCATTGAGAATGATATTCACTATGGGTTTTTCATAGATGGCTTTGATGATATTGAGGTATGTCCTGTATATCCCTACACTGTGAAGAGTTTTGACAAAGGGATGCTGTAATTTGTCAAATGCTTTTTTTTTTTTCATTTTATTTATTTTTTCAGCATAACAGTATTCATTCTTTTTGCACAACACCCAGTGCTCCATGCAAAACGTGCCCTCCCCATTACCCACCACCTGTTCCCCCAACCTCCCACCCCTGACCCTTCAAAACCCTCAGGTTGTTTTTCAGAGTCCATATGAGAGTATCATATGGTTCTTGTTCTTTCTTTTATTAATGTATTGTATCCCATTGATTGATTTGCAGATGTCGAACCAAACTTGCAGCCTGGGAATAAATCCCACTTGATTGTGGTGAATAATCCTTTTAATGTACTGTTGGATCCTATTGGCTAGTATTTTGGTGAGAATTTTTGCATTTGTGTTCATCAAAGATATTAGTCTGTAATTCTCCTTTTTGATGGGGTCTTTGTCTGGTTTTGAGATCAAGGTAATGCTGGCCTCATAAAATGAGTTTGGAAGTTTTCCTTCCATTTCTATTTTTTGAAACAGTTTCAGGAGAATAGGTATTAATTCTTCTTTAAATGTTTGGTAGAATCCACCTGGGAAGCTGTCTGGCCCTGGACTCTTATTTGTTGGGAGATCTTTTTTTTCTTTGAAGATTTTATTTATTTATTTGACAGAGAGACACAGCAAGAGGGGAAACACAGCAGAGGGGATGGAAAAGGGAGAAGCAGTCTCCTCGCTGCAGGGCTCAATCCCAGGACCCCAGAATGATGACCTGAGCTGAAGGCAGACGCTTAATGACTAAACCACCCAGTCACACCTGCTGGGAGATTTTTGATGACCACCTCAATCTCCTTACTGGTTATAGGTCTGTTTATGTTTTTTATATCTTCCTGGTTCAGTTTTGGAAGTTTATATATCTCTAGGGATGCATCCATTTCTTCCAGATTGTCAAATTTGCTGGTGTATTGTTACTCATAATATGTTCTTATAAATTGTTTGTATTTCTTTGGTATTGGTTATGATCTCTCCTCTTTCATTCATGATTTTATTAATTTGTGTCCTTTCTCTTTTCTTTTTGGTAAGTCTGGCCAGGGGGTTTAATCAATCTTATTAATTCTTTCAAAGAACCAGCTCCTACTTCTATTGATTTTTCTATTTGGTTTCTATTTCATTGGTTTCTGCTCTAATCTTTATTATTTCTCTTGTCCTACTGGGTTTAGGTTATCTTTGCTGTTCTTTCTCCAGCTCCTTTAGGTGTCAGATTAGGTTGTGTACTTGAGACCTTTCCTGTTTCTTGAGAAAGGCTTGTATTGCTATATACTTTCGTCTCAGGACTGCCTTTGCTGTGGTCCAAAGATTTTGAACAGGTGTGTGTTCATTTTCATTTGTTTCCATGATTTTTTAAATTCTTCCTTAATTTCCTGGTTGACCCATTCATTCTTTAGTAGGATTCTCTTTAGCCTCCATGGATTTGAGTTCTTTCCAACTTTCCTCTTGTGACTGAGCCTTAATTTCAGAGCATTGTGGTCTGAAAATATGCAGGGTATGATCCCAATCATTTGGTACTGGTGGAGACCTGATTTGTGACCCAGGATGTGATCTATTCTGAAGAAGGTTCCATGTGCTCTAGAGAAGAATGTGTACTCCATTGCTTTGGGATGGAATTTTCTGAATATATCTGTGATGTCCAGTGTGTCATTTAAAGCCTTTATTTCCTTGTTGATCTTTTGCTTAGATGATCTGTCCATTTCAGTGAGGGAGGTGGTAAAGTCCCCTACGATTATTGTATTATTTTTTATGTATTTCTTTGATTTTGTTATTAATTGGTTTATATAATTGGCTTCTTCCATGTTATGGGCATAGATCTTTATTTTTTTTTAAGATTTTATTTATTTATAGAAAGAGAGAGAAAGCACACAAGCAGGCAGAGAGGCAGGCAGAGGCAGAGAGAGAAGCAGGCTCCCCGCCAAGCAAGGAGCCCGATGCGGGACTCAATCCCCGTACCCCGGGATCATGACCTGAGCTGAAGGCAGCAGCTTAACCCACTGAGCCACCCAGGTGTCCCATGGGCATAGATCTTTAAAACTGTTAGATATTCTTGTAGGACAGAAACTTTGAGCATGATGTAATGTCTTTCCTCATCTCTTATTATAGTATTTGTCTTAAAATCTAGTTTATCTGATATAAGGATTGCCACCCCAGCTTTCTTTTGATGTCCATTAGCATGGTAAATTGTTTTCCACCCCTTATTTTAAATCTGGAGGTGTCTCTGGGTCTAAAATGAGTTTCTTGTAGACATTATATCAATGGATCTTGCTTTTTTTAATCCATTCTGATACCCTGTGCCTTTTGATTGAGGCATTTAGCTCACTTACATTCAGGGTAACTATTGAAAGATATGTTTAGTGCCATTGCATTGCCTATAAGGAGACTGTTACTGTATATTGTCTCTGTTCCTTTCTGGTCTGTTACTTTTAGGCTTTCTCTTTGCTTAGAGGACTCCTTTCAATATTTCCTGTAGGGCTGGTTTGGTGTTTGCAAATTCTTTGGGTTTTTGTTTGTTCTGGAAGCTTTTTATCTCTCCTTCTATTTTCATTGACAGCCTAGCTGGACATAGTATTCTTGGCTGCATATTTTTCTCATTTAGTGCTCTGAATATATCAATCCAGTCCTTTCTGGCCTGCCAGGTCTCTGTGAATTGGTCTGCTGCCAATCTAATATTTCTACTGTTGTGTGTTACAGACTTCTGGTCCTGAGTTGCTTTAAGGATTTTCTCTTTTTCACTAAGACTTGTAAGTTTTACTATCAGATGACGGGGTGTGGACCTATTTTTATTGATTTTGAGGGGGGGATTCTCTGTGCCTCCTGGATTTTGATGCTTGTTCCCTTTGTCATATTAGGGAAATTCTCTATTATAATTTGTTCCAATATACCTTCTGCCCCTCTCTCTCTTTCTTCTTCTTCTGGGATCCCAATTATTCTAATATTGTTTCATCTTATGGTATCACTTATCTCTCAAATTCTCTCCTTGTGGTCCAGTAATTTGTCTCTCTTTTGCTCAGCTTCTTTATTCTCTGTCATTTGGTCTTCTGTATCGCTAATTCTGTCTCCTGCCTCATTTATCCTAACAGTAAGAGCCTCTGTGTTTGATTGAATCTCATTAATAGCTTTTTTAAATTTCAACTTGGTTAGATTTAGTACTTTTATTTCTCCAGAAAGGGACTTTATTTCTCCAGAAAGGGATTCTGTAATATATTCCATGCTTTTTTGGATCCCAGCTAGCACCTTGATAATCATCATTGTAAACTGTAGTTCTGACATATTACTAATGTCCGTAGTGATTAGGTCCCTAGCCATCAGTACTGCCTCTTGTTCTTTTTTATGTGGTGAGTTTTTCCAGCTTGTCATTTTATCCAGAAAAAAATAGATGAATGTGAGACCAAAATACTACAAGGGGAGCAACAACCCAAGAAAAATATACACTAACCAAGTCAGAAGCGACCCAAAACCAGGGGGAGAAGAAAGAGGGAAAAATGGTTTTAAAAAATTAAAAAAAATATATATATATATATATATATATTAGACTGGGACTGGTAAATAGAACAGAGCCACACACTTGATTTTTGGGTGTATTTTGGTCTGTTAGAAGAAAGTATCTCCCAGAATTTTAAAGAAAGAAAAACTTATAAATATACATAAAAATAAGGATAAACATGATGAAGGAATGGAATATGATTGTAAAGATGAAAATTAAAAAGATTCTGAAAAAGGAATTAATAAGATAAGAAGTTGGTTGGAAAAAAAAAAAGAGGAAAGAATGTGATCAGGCTGGAGACTAGAGCAAAGCCATGCACTAGAATTAGGGTATATTTTGACCTATTAGAATAAATTATATCCCAAAATTTTAAAGAAAAAAAAATAACCTATATGTATACAAAAAAATAAGGTTAAATACAATGAAGGGATAAAATATGACTATAACAATGAAAAATTTGGGGGCACCTGGGTGGCTCAGTGGGTTAAAGCCTCTGCCTTTGGCTCAGATCATGATCCCAGGGTCCTGGGATCCAGCCCCGCATCAGGCTCTCTGCTCAGTGGGGAGGCTACTTCCTCCTCTCTCTCTGCCTGCCTCTCTGCCTACTTGTGATCTCTGTCTGTTAAATAAAATCTTTAAAAAAAATGAAAAATTTTAAAGATTTTTATAAGGTATTGATAAGGTTAAATAGTTAAAAATCATTAAAATAGGAAAGCAGAAAAATTTAGAAAATAGAATAAGAAAAAATGAAATTGAAAAAATTTAACTTTGAAGGACTAAAGGATCATGGGAGAAAAGCCATGAATTCCATGCTTTGCTTTCCCCTTCTCTAGAATTCCGCTGTTCTCCTAGATCAGTGAGCTTGGTCTTGGCTGGATGTTCTTGCTGATCGGGGGAGGGGCCTGTTGTAGTGATTCTCAAATGTCTTTGCCCGAGGCAGAATTGCACCACCCTAGCCAGGGACCCGGCTAAGAAATATGCTCAGGTTAGCTCTTGGGAGCTTTTGTTCCCTGGACGCTTTCCATACAGCTTTGGAGGGCGGGAATGAAAATGGCGGCCTCCCAATCTCCAGCCGGGAGAATCCAAGAGCTCAGGCCCCACTCCTCAGTGTGCCCTCAGAGAAAAGCAGTCAATCACTCCCATCTCCCTGGTCTCCGGCCACATTCTGTGCTCACCCAGCTTGTGACCAAGAGTTTCTATCTTGGCACACAGCCCCATTTGGAGTCTCCAAACCCAGCAGATTCCCGACTGTGCTGGTTCTCCTGGAGGAGGAAGTGGACTGTCTCCCTGGATCTGCCGCTTGTGGTGTCCCTGCCCAAAGAGCAGTGGCCCAGCTGTGCCTCAGATCACAGTTTAAGGTAAGCCCGAGCTGAGAGTGCACTCCTTGGCTCCGTCTCTATTGCCTGTTTTCCCGCTCTGATACCTGGCATCTCTGCCACACTCAGACACCCCCGATCTTTCTGTGACCCTGCGGGACCTGAGACCACACTGTCCCTTCGAGGGCTCCACAACCATGTGGAGGGTTGTCCCTCAGTGGAGCAGACTTCTAAGTTCTGATTTTGTCCTCTGCTGCTCCACCTCTTGCCAGGAGCCAGCCCCTCCCCTCTGCGGTCTCTCTTCCATATACCATCTTGGATTCACTTCTCCACACGTCTTACCTTTCGGAAAGTGGTCAATTTTCTGTTCCTAGAATTGCTGCTCTTCTTCTCTTCTATCTCCTGCTGAGTTTGTAGGTGTTAAGAACGGTTTGGTAACTATCTAGCTGAACTCCTGGGACCTGATGATATTTTGATCTCCTACTCCTCTGCCAACTTGCTCCTCTGAGTGTGTGACTCTTGATCTCAGGGTTGTGAGTTCAAGCCCCATGTGGGGTGTAGAGATTACTTAAAAATAAAAACTTAAAAAAAAAAAAGAAAGATAAAGCCCAGGATTGAGTCCTGAGTTTTCTGAAGTTGAGAAATTAAGCAAAAAATGGAGAATCCGAAAAGGTCATGTGAGGAGGAGCAGTCACTGAGGTAGGAGGAACATCACCAAGTAAGAGTGTGCAAAAGCCAGGAGAAGAAAATGTTCAGTACAGGGTACAGGTCGGCTGTGTCAAATCTTGCTAAAACATCAAGTAAGATGGGAACTAAGAAGTAAACACAAGGTTCTGGCACCAGGGACGTCATTGGATTTCTGCAGATGTTATGAACGCAGAAGGCATGCCAATTTTGGAGCCCAGTAGCACTGGGTTTGAATTTTTGTTCCACCACTTACTAGCTGTGTGACTTTGGACATATTATTTCTCTTGTCTGTAAATTTGGATAATGATGTTTCCCTGATGGGATTGTTGTAAAGTGTCCATGAGATCAAGTACCATGAAATTACATAGCATCAAGTTCATTTTGGTTCCCATTTTCCAGGCAGCTGCAGAAAGGCAGGGAACATGAGGCAGTCCCAGGGAAGAGATCTTGGTGTGTTCAGGTTCTGGTTTAGAAACCTCCACAGTGCTCATTTTCAAAGAAAAGTAAAGGGTTATTGACCCAGAAGCCAGAAAATTGGGGCTGCTGACTCTGTCCAAGAGGAAAATGAGGGCAGGTTTCCCCTTGCAGCTCAGCTAAGCCCTTAGCCTCTTGGTGTGTCCTCAGGCATCTTCCCTAATGAAGTTTGAGGTCATATGTTTTCATACCAGTTGGTCCCTATCCTCACTCCTATTGAGTTCTGGACTGAGCAGGATGGATTGAGGCTAAAGGTGACTGACTTGCTGCCTAAAACCTTGAAGGGTATGTTCTCAGCAAAATTGCTATTGGAGATAATACTCCGGTCACTTGGACAAGTTTCTGGGTGTATAAGAAGTTCTAGTCCCTGTGGTAAGAAGACTGTGTTCCCAGGGCACCTGGATGGCTCAGTGGGTTAAGCCTCTACCTTCGACTCAGGTCATGATCTCAGGGTCCTGGGATCGAGCACCGCATTGGGCTCTCTGCTCAGCAGGGAGCCTGCTTCCCCCCACCAACCCCACTGCCTGCCTCTCTGCCTACTTGTGATCTCTGTCAAATAAATGAATAAATCTTTTTTTTTATTTTTTATTTTTTAATAAACATATAATGTATTTTTATCCCCAGGGGTACAGGTCTGTGAATCACCAGGTTTACACACTTCACAGCACTCACCATAGCACATACCCTCCCCAATGTCCGTAACCCCACTTCCCCTCTCCCAATCCCCCCCACCCCAGCAACCCTCAGTTTGTTTTGTGAGATTAAGAGTCACTTATGGTTTGTCTTCCTTCCAATCCCATCTTGTTTCATTTATTCTTCCCCTACCCCCCTAACCCCCCATGTTGCATCTCCACTTCCTCATATCAGGGAGATCATATGATAGTTGTCTTTCTCCGATTGACTTATTTCACTAAGCATGATACCCTCTAGTTCCATCCACGTCATCGCAAATGGCAAGATTTCATTTCTTTTGATGGCTGCATAGTATTCCATTGTGTATATATACCACCTCTTCTTTATCTATTCATCTTTTGATGGACATCTAGGTTCTTTCCATAGTTTGGCTATTGTAGACATTGCTGCTATAAACATTCAGGTGCATGTGCCCCTTTGGATCACTACGTTTGTATCTTTAGGGTAAATACCCAGTAGTGCAATTGCTGGGTCATAGGGTAGTTCTATTTTCAACATTTTGAGGAACCTCCATGCTGTTTTCCAGAGTGGTTGCACCAGCTTGCATTCCCACCAACAGTGTAGGAGGGTTCCCCTTTCTCCGCATCCTCCCCAGCATCTGTCATTTCCTGACTTGTTAATTTTAGCCATTCTGACTGGTGTGAGGTGATACCTCATTGTGGTTTTGATTTGTATTTCCCTGATGCCGAGTGATGTGGAGCACTTTTTCATGTGTCTGTTGGCCATCTGGATGTCTTCTTTGCAGAAATGTCTGTTCATGTCTTCTGCCCTAAATGAATAAATCTTAAAAAAAGAAAAAAAGAAGAAGAAGAAGACCATGGTCCCCCCAGTCCTTGCATGGGGACGAATGGATCGGACATAGCAGGGGAGCACATTTTGGGTCCATATTTGTGCTTTCTTCCTGCAGAAATGTAGCTGGGACAATAGGGTGGAAAACAGCCAGAATGAGAGGTCACTGTCTGCATGGTAGTGAACAGGTGCTGGATTTAGTGCTTATCCTAAATGGTCAGGTCTGAAGTCATCCTTTTATTATTCCCAGGAGTTACAGGGAAATGCCAGGAGCTGAATAGAGTTGTAAATGAGAATGAGTGCCAGGAAAGCAGGTAGAACCTAGGATAGGGAAGGCAGTGCGTGGCACACATGCAGCCACTCTCTAGACCCGGGTCCATGGCAGACACTGCTAATCCATCACCACTCACTCCTACTAAACCTAAATTTAGCCTCTAATCGAACCCAGACCTAAACACAGTCTCAGCATAGAGCCCCGCGTTGCCACAACCTGTACTTTGGCCGTGGCCTACAAGACAGACAGTGAATATTCTTGAGCTAGGACAACTTTGCCAATTGAGCTGGTGCCCAAATAACTCTCTCTAGTCTGAGGAAAGGAGTGTTCGGTCATTTTTTTTGTTTTTGTTTTGTTTTGTTTTTAAGATTTTATTTATTTATTTGACAGAGAGATAGAGAGAGCACAAGTAGGCAGAGAGGCAGGTGAGGGCAGGGGGAAGCAGGCTCCCTGCTGAGCAGAGAGCCCGATGCGGGGCTCGATCCTAGGACCCTGAGATCATAACCTGAGCCAAAGGCAGAGGCTTTAACCACTGAGCCACCCAGGTGCCCCTCAGTCATGTTTCTTGTTTTGTTTTCTTTTCTTTTCTTTTCCCTGGGTCATGTTTTAAGAGTATCTTGTACTTGACCATCTGCCATCTTTCATGATATGAAACTGATTTCAGGAGATGATGGGGTTTTGGAACTTAACAGTCATGGGCACCTGAGAGCAGCTCTTTTCAAGGGTTATGATCATGGTAAGGGCAGGCTGTGTGTGGAGCCTAGAGCGGGAGCTGAGGTGGTGCGTTGTGAGCCAGCTCCCAGGTGGCACCAATACAACTGAATGAACTACAGTCTACACTCTGAGTAACGAGGGACTCGACTGTGTTAGGCAATGACTCACCAGAGAGGAGAGGAAAATCTCAGACAAACAAGAACCTAATAGGGCTCACAGTGTTCTAGAGAAAACTTGGCAAGATTGTGCAGCCACCTGGAGAAGCAATCCGGGATGAAGTAACTCGGCCATGCGCACTCATCTTATGAAATGCATGAGTGGCTTGAAGAGAAGATGCTCTCCGAATGCCTGTCGCCTTGTGTGCAGGTTGCTGTTCATGAGTGGAGAAGGGTGATGGTTGCTGGGCACCTTGCCTTGCCACGCCACTTGGGCAGAGAGGCAGTGAGCAGGCTGCAAGGAGACTTCTTGAAGTTAGCTGGGATCAGGGTGGGTGAAGGAGAAAGTCTTCCAGGAGCAGAGTGGGTGGCCAGGGGCTCTGCCCTTGGCGTTGGGAGCTGTAGCTTTTTCAGGGCCAGAGGTGGTCCTGGAGCATAAGCCACCAACCTGAGGTCACCTCTGTGGCTCGCTTCTGCACCTTCTCCCTCCGTTTCGGCAGGGAATGCTTATTGGAGCAGCCTTCCTGCCACAAGGGAGCCCAGTTAAGATGGTTGATTTATTGGCTCTTTCAATGCATGTATCTCCTGTTGGGTACAAGGCTGACCTGACTCAAGGTATATTCAGATAAGTGACTGCTGAAGCCTAGTTGGTTATGAGAGGTGGGCACAGAATGCTGGGGAATGGCTCCCACCCCCAGATCTAGTTCTTCTTAAGAACTTCCACGCTAAGTATACCCAGGAGCCCCACCAGGCCACCTAGCATGATGGGAAAGGTACTGGTTTGAACTCGAATCTCAACTCCTCGCTTAAAGCCTCTGGGTGTTGGACAAGTGACTTGATTTCTCTGAACATTGTTTTTCTCACTGGCAAAATATTAGCTCCTTGCAGAATGTCAGGATTAAGTGAGGCAATGAATGGGTACATGCTGAAGGCAAGACCTGCCTCATCTCAAACACTCACACAGGGGGGTCCCTTCCCGGCTCTGCTTCTAACACAGCCTCTGCTGCCCGGGAGTGGCTGGGCAGGGGAGCTGCTGACCCCAAACAGTCTCTGCTGGCTCGTCTTCCTCTTCCATCCTTTTGGCAGCAAGCCACCAGGAAACACGGGCTTCTCTTTCAATGTAAAACGAAAACACGAGGGTTTCATGAACCACTAGATTTGGAAATATCAAGAGTGAGCATACATCATGGTACCTCCAGAATAGTTCCAGTATATACATGATGTCCTGTCCTGTTTAGCAGTATGACCCTCTCAAGGGTCCCAGTATTTTTTTAAGGTTTTATTTATTTATTTGACAGAGACAGAGAGATCACAAGTAGGCAGAGAGGCAGGCAGAGACAGAGAGGGAAGCAGGCTCCCCGCTGAGCAGAGAACCCAATGTGGGACTCAATCCCAGGACCCTGGGATCATGACCTGAGCCAAAGGCAGAGGCTTAACCCGCTGAGCCACCCAGGCACCCCTCAAGTGTCTCAGTTTGAGTGATAAAGTAGAAACTTTAAGGGGCAGTGCAAATACTCGACTTGTACAAATACTTGTACATTGTATTTGTAGTTGGAAGTTATATACATATTTGTATATATAGTTGGAAGTACATTGTATTGTAGTTGGAAATTAACTGTACAGTATAACTGGAAACACAGGAGTTGAAATGGTTCTTTGTACCTTTCTCATTTGACCTGGCCCCCTTGTTCCTACCCTTGTCTTTGGTGTGGGGGGAGGGACAAGAGGAAACCCAAAGAGTTTTGATGATTGGACAGAGCCTCAGGAGCAGGAAAATCTCCCTGGCCAGGAGAGGACCCTCCTAGCCCCCCTCCACTGGTATGCACAATCAACCTCCAGGCTCCCTTCCAGCTCCATCCAAGGCCAATGACTCATTCCCACTCAGGCCTAGACCTGTGTTCAAACAGTCCATGAAGAATCTCCACTTTCCTTCTGCCAGTGAGGGTGGCAAATATTTTCCTGAGATGTGAAACCCACATGGGCTCCAAGAGACCAGAGCCCAGCTGGGCCATCCGTATTGCTCAAACACCTCTCTTCTTCCTTCTCTCTCTCTCTCTGGTCTCTTATGGGAGCTATATTGAAATTGAGCAACACTCTGGAATAACTGGGTCAAGTCAGCCACGTATGGGGAGGAGAAGACTGTGTAGGTGACTGTGGATTAGGCAGACACACTATTAGATAAACAGGAAAATCTGGAACACCTACGTGCTAACTATCCAACGACCCCTCACTTACTGGGTCAAGGCTAGCTCCACTCAGAAAACTAGAGAGCCTTGGGGGCACCTGGGTGGCTCAGCGGGTTAAAGCCTCTGCCTTCGGCTCAGGTCATGATCCCAGGGTCCTGGGATCGAGCCCCGCATCGGGCTCTCTGCTTAGCTGGGAGCCTACTTCCTCCTCTCTCTCTCTCTCTGCCTGCCACTCTGCCTACTTGTAATCTCTGTCTGTCAAATAAATAAATCTTAAAAAAAAAAAAGAAAGAAAACTAGAGAGTCTTCACCACCAGGTCCCTTATCCTCAGCCTCATCTCCCTCCATGCCCACCATGCACCCTCGTCTTGAGTCACCCTTTGCAGTGTCCCCTGAACATGCTGACTATTCATGCCTCCATGCCTTTATTTACCCATGCTGTTCCTTTTCCTTGCAATGCTGTCTCCCTTCTTTATACCTGTGAACACTCCTCCTCCAGCATCCGCTGCCCTGACAGGGTCTCCCCAGGTAGAGTTAATTTCCTTTTCTTCTCTCCTCCCAAAGCACAACAGTTGTATTCCCATCGGCGCTGTAGAGATTTGCCTCCCAACTTGTTTGATTGTTATCTTCTCAAGAGAGGGACCTTGTCTTACACAGCTTTGTATTTCCAGAGCCTGTCACCATCTTTGGCTCATGTGAGGTTCTTAGTAAATGTAGGTCGAATGGATGGATGGATGGATAATGGTAAGACCACTGGCTGTGGGATCCGGACACCTTGATTGGTGCCCCAGCACTGCCAACGACCACTGCGTGATCTTGGCCAAGTCACTTGACCTCACCTAACCTCAAATGCCTCACTAATAAGACAGTAATAATAACATCCACACTATCTACCTCATAGGGCTGCAGTGAGGGCCCAATGACATAAAGTATAAGAAAGACCTTATAAGCTAGAAAGGAAGATACCAGCACTCCAACACCATGAAGTCTATTACATTAATTGGGCTTCAAAGCCCTCACTCCCAAGTGAGGTGAGTGCTGGAAAAGAGGCCTCTAGTCTCTGAACCCTCCAAGAAACTGTCAGCAGAAGTATCTTTCAGGGCAAGTACAAAGACAGATGGATGTGCTTATATGGAAATGAGTTTTTAACAAATATAACATGAGAATGGAATTCTTTTTCCCCACATCAAGACTTGATTACTAATTAATTCCACCTGGAGGAGAGCACCAGGCATTGGAGAAGGAAGAGTTCTTATTCCATGTTTGGGAAAGAATTTACAGTAGCTATCTCATGGCGATCTGGAGAAAGGCAATGGACAAACCAAGTCATTGGTTTTGAAGGATCTCAAAGCTTATTTAGTCTGACCTCATCGTTTTACAGGCAACCCAGAGAGGGGACATGATCAACCTAAGATGCTGGGAATTGGCAGAACTGGGCATGGCCTCCCTTGCTTTTTCTCCTACATGGCTGATTCTGCTGAGCCCAGACTGGGATGACACTTCTCAGCCAGAGTCATTTGATGGTTGTTAGACCAGCCTGTGGACAACATTAATGATCAAAGGAAATACTCTTCACAGGAGACTTCATATTTTTCAGGGCAAATACTGTGCCCAAACGAATGCTTTCAAGTTGATGATCCTTGACACCCCTTGTCTTCTCCCTAATAATCTCCATTTCGTCAGGTCTCACAGAGTATTGAAGCATTTATCTTTTTAATATGCCTTTAAGTGTGGAGTGCCTAAGTAGATGCTGAGCACTGTGCTGGTCTTCATGACAGTGAGACATGGGATCCAAAACCACAATGAGGGGCGCTATGGACTGGTCTCCAAGCACCTGGATTCCTACTCCCTGACCCTGCCACCAACTCGCTGTGGCACCTGTACAAGGCATTTCCATCCTCTAAACCTCCATTTTCAACTTCATGGAATAAGGCTGAATTCCTTCCCAATTTTGGATCTATGAGATGAACAGGGATTCTTGATGCCCACCTGGTAAGAACAGGATGTTGCATTCAGATTTATTTGTTTTTAACTCAGATGTTATCCCTCACTAGGCTAGGGGCGCATGGTAGGGTAGGGGGTCAGAGACTGTGTTCTTCCAAATATTTGAGTAGTATATTAGGCAAAGTTTCAGCTTTAGCTGGGAGCCAAGTCTGCCTAGCCATTCTCTTTTCTGTGTTTTGCTCTCTAGGATACTGAGAGATAAGAATCCTTGGCCTTGGAGCGCCTGGGTGGCCCAATGGGTTAAGCCTCTGCTGGCTCAGGTCATGATTTCAGGATCCTGGGATTGAGCTCTGCATTGGGCTCTCTGCTTGGCAGGGAGCCTGCTTCCCCCGCTCGCTCTCTGCCTGCCTCTCTGCCTACTTGTGATCTCTCTCTGTCGAATAAATAAATTAAATCTTTAAAAAAAAAATCCTTGGGGCGCCTGGGTGGCTCAGTGGGTTAAAGCCTCTACCTTCGGCTCAGGTCATGATCTCAGAGTCCTGGGATCGAGCCCCGCATCGGGCTCTCCACTCAGCGGGGAGCCTGCTTCCCTTCCTCTCTCTCTCTGCCTGCCTCTCTGCCTACTTGTGATCTCTGTCAAATAAATAAAATCTTTAAAAAAAAAAATCCTTGACCTTAGCCACAGTCATAAATATTTTGTTTGTTTACCATGACTTTCTTATTAATTATTTCCCCCTTTGAGTTGATGTTCTTGACTCTGTTCCCACCTTCTCTCCTGGCCATCACACCAACTCCTATAGTTTCAACTACACTTAGATGCCAAGGATTCTCAAACCATCCTTTTGATCTGGGGCAGGCCCATATACTCTTCCCTGTGGGCATCACCCATAAACTCTAGACAACACATTCAATATGTCCTCCTAAGCAACCCACAGTCCTACCACATTCAACGTCTCCTCCTCTCCCCCTCCTTCTTCTCTCTCAGTCTTCCCTTCCTAGGCCATGGTGCCATACTCAACCAGGTGACCAAGCAGAGCCCTGTGAATCATCCTGATGTCTCCCCTGTCCTGCCTATCCCAGCCAACTCCTTCCCTAAGCTAGCGCCTATCCTTCTTTTCCTATTTTCAGCACTTTTGCTTTGGTTCCTGCCTTATCATCGCTCACCTGGACCACTGTATCAGCCTCCGAACCTGCCTTCTTGCTTTTTCATTAGCATGTCTTCTTCCGGTCTGCCCTCCACATGGCATCCATGAGCAGTAGCATTCATCCTTGATGTAACTGGGATGACCTGGGATGATTTAAACCACTGCTGCCTGGGTTTTACCCCCAGAAACTCGGATGTATTTGGCCTGGGTGTGACCCAGACCTAAATGTTCCTCAGCTGATTCTAAAGTCAAGTCAGGGCTGGGGGCTACTGAGCTAAAATAATTTTCTGGAACTACTTAACAGGGTGAAGTCTAAATCATAACTGCATTACCTAACCATTCCCAACCGGACCCCAGCCTCCCTCATCTCTTGCCTTATCTCCCCCAGGTGATTCCAGTATATGAGCAAGAATGACACTTCTCTTAGTGGTAGCACGGATGCAAAGGTCCGGGGGAAAATGATGAGCAAAAATGAGAACAGGATGGAGATGGTGAACTCCACTGACCCTTTCATCTTCCTTCAAGCCCAGATGCATAATTAGTAAAAATATTCTTGGATACAAAATCTGTTACACCTTCCCCCAGTTCCTCTTCATTGTATATCCTTCCAGCACGAAAGTGAGTTTGGCAAAGCAAACAAACACCGAAACTATTATTCTGGTGGAAGGGAGGGTGGGAAGGGGCTGCCTGAGACCAGAGAGGCCCCTAGCAAACTATTGTGTATGCAAGCTTAGTCCCAAGGATGGTGTAAAACAGTTCTTGGCTTTCCCTTGGGGTAGCCCCCTACCCTTCCAAACCCACCTAAGCTGGACATCAAAGTTTGCCTCTCTGTCGGCCCATCTTTCCTTTATATCAAACAGTCCTCTTTGTTTTTTTTGTCTTTGCCTGCCCTCCAGTCCCAACCCCCACCTCAGGTTCTGCTTCTCTTTTTCTTTACTCTGAGTCACCCTCAGCCAGTTGGGTGCATCTGGTTTCCCTTTGAATGAGCTGATGGAAGGGTGGTTTAGGGACTCCATAGTCCATGTCCTTTCCATTGTACCAAGCATCCTTTAATAACTTTTCTTTTGTTGATAAATCAAAGCTTTTCCAAGAGCAATCTAATCTGAACAGTATGAGGCCAGAAAGCAGATGTGACCTCAGGAGTGAGCCTTTCCAAAGTCTTGTGTTTTCCAGATTAATGTTTGCAATGAGGGGGTCACACTTCTCATGGGATTTCCTAGAAGAGCATTCTTTGGAGGTGGCAGGGGAAGTAGAAAGGGCAGGGGCAGGAGTCAGGTAAACAGCAAGAATCTTGAATAACAGGCCAGGTCTGCTTGAGAAAGTCACTTACCCTCATTTTTCTTGTCAATAACTGAGAATAATATAGTTGCTTTTGTCTGGTTTGCTGTGAAGATCCTATGAAAGAAAGTCTGAGGAAGTGCTTTTAAAGCTACGCAGAATTCTGAATATATAAGTCATCGTTATTCTCCGTGCAAATACAAACAACTGATGCCTGCAAGTGAATTGTGGAATAGATGCTTTAATTTGAAAAGGCAAGACCAACCAGGTGTCAGATTCAGCAAGTGGTTTGTATGGGTTTCTAACAAGGGATCATAGTTCATCTTAGGACATTCAAAAAACTCCTATAAAACAATACTGTGCAGGACATAACATATTGAAGATGAAGATGTATGGGCACAATACCCAGATATACAATACACTGGCTGTTTTGCAATTTGAAAATCAAAAACCAAATTTGGGGAAGAAATGTTTCTCTCCCAGCCAAGCAGCCAAAGACAGAATCCAAGGGAGAAAGTCCAAAGTACTTCTAAAGTCTAATCTGGGTTAGCAAAGCTAAATGTCCACACAGTGAGATAATGGTGAGGAATGAGTAGACCGAGCTTCTGAAGGACAGTTACAGGGGAAATGGCTACTCCATATCTGCCCATTGTGGCCATGTCAGAATCCAACTGAGTGCACCGGATTTTCTGATTTTTCAGGAAAAGCTGGACTTGTAGGCTTTGTTTGTGCATGTCTATGAAATTTCCATTTTTAAATGCTGTCAGTGGAACAAATTTAAAATACTAGGTGGGGGCGCCTGGGTGGCTCAGTGGGTTAAGCCGCTGCCTTCGGCTCAGGTCATGATCTCAGGGTCCTGGGATCGAGCCCCGCATCGGGCTCTCTGCTCAGCAGGGAACCTGCTTCCTCCTCTCTCTCTGCCTGCTTCTCTGCCTACTTGTGATCTCTCTCTCTGTCAAATAAATAAATAAAATCTTAAAAAAAAATAAAATAAAATAAAATAAAATAAAATAAAATACTAGGTGGGCCAAACCAAATAGATGAGCTGATTGGGCTTGGCCCTCAGGCCACCCACCTATAACTTCTGGGGCCAGCTAGCTACCCATTACAACTACCTTGTGGGGCTTTAGAAATCGCACTGCCCAGGACTTACCCTGAACCAATGAAATGAGAATTTTTGAGGGTGAGTCTTAAATATGTATATAAGTTAAAGCTGGCCAGGTAATTCCAGTTTTCAACCAAGTTTGAGAACTAGTGTTTATGAGCCTTGTTACTTAAAATCTAGTCTTGGGGTGCCTGGGTGGCTCAGTTGGTTAATTGCCTTTGGCTCAGGTCATGATCCCTAAGATCGAGTTCCACATCTAGCTTCTTGATCAGTGGGGAGCCTGCTTCTCCCTCTGCCTGCTGCTTCCCCTGCTTGTCCACTATCTCTCGCTCTCTGACAAATAAATAAATAAATACAATCTTTAAAAAGAAACATCTAGTCCTCATCCTTAAAACTGACATCAATGAAAGAAACTGAAGAAGACACAAATAAGTGTAAAAATATTTCATGTTCATGGATCAGAATAATTAATGTTAGGATTCCAAATCTACAGATTCAAAGCAATCCCTATCAAAAATCTAATGACACCTTCCATAGAAATAGAACAAACAGTCCTAAAATTCAAATGGAACCACAAAAGATCCTAAATAGCCAAAGCCATTTTGAGAAAGAAGAACAAAACGGAGGCATCATATTTTCTGATTTCAAACTATACTGTGAAGCTGTAGTCATCACAATACTGTTGTACTGGCAAAAAAAATAGATACATAGACCAAGGGGACAGATCTGGAACCCAGAAAAATCCCCACACATATACAGTCACCTAATATTCAACAAGAGAGCCAAGAATACTTGAGGGAGGAAAGGATAGTCTCTTTAATATATAATATTTACAAAACTGGATAGCCACATGCAAAAGAATGAAACTGGAACTCTACCTTACAGCACTCACACAAAGTGTGACTTAAAAGGCTTAAAGATAAGATCTGAGGCCATGAAACTCCTCGACGAAAACATACGGAAAATGTTCCTTGACATGGATAGGGCTTGGCAATGATTTTCTGGATATGACACCAAAAGCAGAAACAACAAAAATAAACAAGTGGGACTACATCAAACTAAAGAACTTATACCAAACCCCCCCCCAATAAAATGAAAAAGTAACCCACAAAACGGAAGAACATATTTGTAAATTATGTATCTACTGTAAGGGGTTATAACCTAAATATATAAGAAATGTACAGATTCAATAACAAAGCAAACAAACACAAAACCACCCACACATAATCTGATTAAAATGGGTAGAGGACCTGGATAGATGTTTTCCCAAAAATTGAGGCACTGGGTGGCTCAGTGGGTTGAACCTTGTCCAGCTGCTTGGGTCATAATCTCAGGGTCCTGGGATCGAGCCCCACATCCCTGCTCGGCAGGGAGCCTCCTTCCCCCCTCTCTTTGCCTGCCTCTCTGCCTACTTGTCATCTCTCTCCGTGTGTCAAATAAATAAATAAATAATCTTTTTTTTAAAAAAAACCATTTTCCCAAAAATATATACAGATGATCAACATGTACATGAAAAGAAGCTCAACATCACTCATCACCAGGGAAATGCAAGAAAAGACCAAAATGAGGTATCACCTTATACCTGCTAGAATGCTATTACCAGAAAGATAAGATAACAAATGCTGGCAAGGATATGTGGAAAGGGAACCTTCCTGGCCTGTTGGTAGGAATGTAAATCGGTGTAAATTGGAAAACAGTATGGAATGTTCTTCAAAAAATTATACATAGAGGGGCGCCTGGGTGGCTCAGTGGGTTAAAGCCTCTGCCTTCGGCTCAGGTCATGATCCCAGGGTCCTGGGATCGAGCCCCACATCGGGCTCTCTGCTCCGCAGGGAGCCTGCTTCCTCCTCTCTCTCTGCCTGCCTCTCTGCCTAGTTGTGATTTCTCTTTGTCAAATAAATAAAATATTTAAAAAAAATTATACATAGAGCTACTGTGTGATCTAGTAATCCCACTTCTAGGGATGTAGCTGAAAGATCTCAAAGATCTCAAGGACCTCAAAGAGATACTTGCACCCCTATTTTCGTGAGCGCATTTACAATAGCCAAGACAGAAACAATCTAAGTGTCTGCCAATGGATGAATTGATCAGTGTATACACACACACACACACACACACACAGGAACATAATTAAGTCATAAAAAGAAAGAAAATCCTACCATTTGCAATGCCATGGATGGACCTCGAGGACAGTATGCTAGGTGGAATTAGTCAGACACAGAAAGACGAATGTATGATCTCATTTACACATGGAACCAAAAAGAATAAAAGAAAGTAACTATGTGAGATCCCGAATGTGTTAACTCATCTTATGTGGTAATCCTTTCACAATACATACGGATATCAGATCATCACATCAAGTTTCGAAAATGAGCTAGACTAAACTCAACCTTGGGGTGCACACGTGGGTGGTACCACTATGAAAGAATCCACGATGTCTTCCACAGGGAGCCTGCTCCTAATGACTGACTCAAGCCCGCCTGTGCTTCTGGTAACCTTTTTGGCCACCTGGAAGTCTAGTCCATTGCACTAGCTTGTGACATGTTTCTCTGCCACTGGTAGGTTTCATAATCTTGTGGCAGTCACATGCTCCCCAAAAGGACTTGAATCCCAGCCTTGGAAGGAAGAGAGAAGGGTGAAGGGGTATCCTTCTAAGTCCACTGTGCTCCCAAGCTAGTAAGCTGCTCTCTACTCTTGCTGCTTCTGTGTCTTTTGTCCTGTTTACTAATTAACCATACTTCCCTAGTTCAAAGTCCTTTATACTTATATAGATACCCAAAGTAGTCAACCCACAGAGACAGGAAGTGACATAGTGGTTGTTGCCAGGAGCTGGAGGGGGGTGGAGGGGGAGGAGAGGGGAGCAATAGTTAGTGGGGACAGCTCCAGTTTGGGAAGATGAAGGCATTCTGCAGTGGGATGGTGGTGAGGGTTGTACAACGGTGTGACTGCTTCATGCCGCTGAGCTGTACACTCAATGATGGTTAAACCGGCAAATTTTATGTTGTGTATATTTTGCCACAATTAAAAAAAAAAGTTTTTTATATTCCATTCCCGAATTATAAGTGTGGTTTCTCTCTTGGTTGGACCATGGCTGATACTCAGGGGCATGGTAGCTGCCTTCCAGTGGCTTCTCCTCCTTCTGGCCTCCCATTTTGATGCCTCATTCATTTGGCAGCAAGATCCACATTCCTAACAAAGCCCTGGTCTACCACTCTCCCACCCTGAACCCCACTCCTTGGCTTCCCTCTGTTGCGTGAATCAAGCCCTATCTCCTGAGCTAGGCATTCAAGGCCTTGGTCATCAAATGCCATCCTTCCTTGCAAATCTCAGCCACTGTCACTCCCTATCACATTGTCTCGTTTACTTAGCCAGATGGTGCCCCCTGCTCTCTGCTCTGCTCACACTGACTTTGACTTCTCTGCACTTGCTCATGTAGTTCCTTCCCTCTAGAATCCCTTCCACTGCTCCTTCTGTCCCTGTACTGCTACATATTAAAAGCTCATATATTCTACAAGACCTTGTCCTACCAGCTCCTGGCAGGAAACATTCATCCCTCATAATACATTGGGTGCATCACCGTGTTATCCTTGCATAGCTTGTGATCTAATGTTATACCTAACTTCCCTCCTGGCGTTCTAGAGTTTTCCTGAGACTGAATCCATATTAAAATAATTGTATTCCTCTATGGAGTTCCTGGCTGGCTCAGATGGTGAAGCATGTGACTCCTGATCTCAAGATTGTTAAGTTCGAGCCCCACTAGGGTGTAGAGATTACTTAAAAATAAAATTAAGCCGCTGCCTTCGGCTCAGGTCATGATCTCAGGGTCCTGGGATCGGGTCCCGCATCGGGCTCTCTGCTCAGCGGGGAGCCTGCTTCCCTCTCTCTCTCTCTGCCTGCCTCTCTGTCTACTTGTGATCTCTCTCTGTCAAATAAATAAATAAAATCTTTAAAAAAAATGAGATAAAATAATACTTACATTCTTCTAATGCATATACCTCAGAGCCCACATAACAGACATTCAGTTAAAAAATTGTTAGAAATAGGGGCACCTGGGTGGCTCAGTGGGTTGAAGCCTCTGCTTTCGGCTCAGGTCATGATCCCAGGGTCCTAGGATCGAGCCCCTCATCAGGCTCTCTGCTCAGCAGGGAGCCCACTTCCCTTCCTCTCTCTCTGCCTGCCTCTCTGCCTACCTGTGATCTCTGTCTGTCAAATAAATAAATAAATAAAATCTTTTTAAAAAATTGTTTGAAAGAAAGACAGAGAGAGACTTTAAAAATATTGTGGCACTTTTGAACTCATCTTTGTTCTAGGGCAGACATGACCAAACAGGATTAGTCTTGCTTCTCTATCTAACTGATCAGAAGTGGTTGCTTGAAGTGTTGTGTGCAGATGAATAAAGCCACATCTGGCCTTGGGGGAGAAAGAGTACATGATTGATTAGTAATGTCTGTCACGAGTGCAGGATGGGTAAATGGCAAGCACAACGTGGATTTGATATTTCTGTTCTATGTGCTTGGCTGAAGAGATTATGATTCCTTGGAATAGGTGCACAATTCAAAATAGAACTTCAGGATCAGGAAAGATAGAATTGTTTTTCTTTCCTAAAGAAAATGTAGCTTCTTTATGGCTTCATGAATCCTTTGAGTCATAGAGCACACGCAGTGCAGAGTCTGCTTGAGATTCTCTCTCCCTCTCCTTCTGCCCCTCCCACTCATGCTTGCACACACACACACTCTCTCTCTCTCTCTCAAAAATAAATTTTAAAATATTAAAAAAAAAAACAACAGGGAATTCAGTGCTGAAAGAAATAATTGATAAGGTTGAAGGACAGGCTCTGGGCTGAGCTTTGGAAATGGTTCCTAGAACGAAATGACAGAACAGAACTGGGCTCCAAGGGAGCTGCTGCTTCCTCACGACCAGGAAGGGTGGTAAGCATTTCATCCGACTTCAGGAACACCAGCTCAAGCACTGTGCGCAGGTCTAGTGTAGCTGACTCTGCATATTTTCTCTCCAGATTGTTTCCCTGCCCCCCTCTGATTCAGTGCCCTGGAGGGCCTTATTCTCATCTCTTCCTAGTCACGAGGACAGCAGGAAAGCTGGAGAGTATAGCCTGTGGAAGGGAAGAGGATTTGACTGGCCCGTCGGGCTCCCATTTCCATTGCCATCCCTCTGTCCTTCCCCAGGTGGTGATGCTTCGGGGCTCTGTCATGGATGGCTGGGTGATGTCAGGACAAGGGGAGGAGTGAACCCTTCATCTTCATCAGTTTAACCCAGTATCCGAGGACTTTGCTGGGGAAATGGCCTTGGCATAGGTGGCGAGTGTGGTTTTCTTTTTTTTTTAAAGATTTTATTTATTTATTTGACAGAGAGAGAGATCACAAGTAGGCAGAGAGGCAGGCAGAGAGAGAGGAGGAAGCAGGCTCCCCGCGGAGCAGAGAGCCCGATGTGGGGCTCGATCCCAGGACCCTGAGACCATGACCTGAGCCGAAGGCAGCGGCTTAATCCACTGAGCCACCCAGGCGCCCCGCGAGTGTGGTTTTCGCAACGAGTCCTCAGCATCAGAAGACTCCAGTGTGTCTGGGCACAGCCAAACAAGCAGCTGCATCCGTCTTTGACACCACCCACAGTTTGCAGCCCCCCCATTCCCCGAGTACGTTCCATCGTCCAACATTGCCCGACTCCTGACACCTCACGTGTGTCGGGACAGAAACTGGTGGATCCCTCCTTCACCCGCTAAGACCTGAGTAGACCTGAGAGGTGGCATCCATCCTAAGCACACTTCACCTGCACTGGGGCCTCAGAAAGCTCCAGAAGAAGTATGGGAGCCCATCCTTTTGCATAAAGACATTTCCAGACAGCAGGGGTTAGGAGCCCAGCATCCCCGGGGAGAAAGCTTTAGTTGCTACAGATGCTGCATTCCTCCTTTAACACTGAAAGAAAATGTGGCTATCACTGGCTGCTAAGGTCACAAAAAGAGAAACCAGATATGGCATGCCTCCTATAGTCTTAACAAATACCACTGATAATTCTGCCAAAGGGATTAAGCTTGATCCCGTGTCTGGACCCAGCTGTAAATTTCCAGGAAATACAGAAGAAGTACACCAAGAATGTGCAGTCAGCAAAACTGACCATGGAAACTCTAGGGGCCAAAAAGTCTGGTTCATCCCCTCATGAGCTGCAATGATACGAAGGAGCTGGAGGAGAAACATCTAGGTAAGAACGTATGGAAAAGAGGCGTCAAATGTTTAAAGTGAGCTCGACTGAACTCAATGTGTGCTCTCTGTTACAATATTTGTAACAAATATTTGTGTTCTCTGTTAGATAAAAATATTTTTGAAAAATAAAAAGTCAGAAAGGAGAGCAGGACCTTGTTTCCAAGAGGGGACCTCAGCAGGTGGCAATGCGGCACCAGAACGAGAGTCACAGGTGGAAATGACCATCTGCCACTGTCTCTGACAAAGCCCTGCTCTGTGCCCGCGTCCCTCACCTCTGTAGTAATGCCCCAGCCTGGCGAACCCTGTCGCCCTTTAGAGTCTATGAATTCTGGGGTGGGTTGGACCCATGGACTGCTTCGTTTTCAAGCCGGCATGACCCTGGATGACAGCTGAAGTCCAAAATGTATTTTGTAAACAAAGAACGGGTCTAATATGGCAGACACCGCAGGAGCCTACCCAGTATCCATTGGGTTTCCCCATTTTCTCTCTAACAAGCCCCTATTGGGGTAGCAACATGTCAGCTAAAGCAAACTCCATGTCCCAGGCTGTCCCATGGGAGAGCCAGTGGGTGGGGCTTCCAGAGAATCGAATGTGGGTCTTCCTGATAAAAATAATTGGCTTAGGGCACCTGGGGGCTCAGTCGATAAGCGTGTGTCTTCCTTCTGCGCGGGTGGTGATCTCAGGGTCCTGGGATCAAGTCCCTTGTCGGGCTCCCTGCTCTGCGGGAAGCCTGCTTCTCCTTCCCCCACTTCCCCTGCTTGTGTTCCCTCTCTCACTGTCTCTCTTTCTGTCAAATAAATAAAATCTTTAAAAAAAAAATTTTTTTTTAAATAATAATTGGCTTAACCTGCTTGTGGTTTTTACCTTTGTTCTTCTTCCACATCCCCCGAGAAACGAGCGTTATGGCCGGGAGGTGCTGCGGCTCTGAGCTTGCGAGAGAGAGAGTTGTGTGCTGAGGGCACAGACCGGGATCATGGATGCGTCTAGTTCCTCGAGGCCCCACAGAATCACGGCTCATCCCTGGCTGCTGCTAGACTTCTCGAGACTTGAAAAAAGTGAAAGCAGGTGGTTGTTAAACCTCTGTGACTGGATTTCTGTTACCTGCAGCCAACAGCCTCCTGAAGCATTGAGGGCTTCCATCGGCAACAACAGAGGGCTCACAGTGTCAAAGCCGGGACTGCCCTGAAAACGAAAAGCTGAAAGCACAATTGTCCCCTCTTTACAGTCGGGGCATCTGAGAACCAAATTTGAGATGATCTTTGCTCTGGCCCAGAAGAAGAAATGGCTCCCTTGTCTTGCAGGCTGAGGGTAGGGAGGAAATGTTTCTGGATAACAGAGATGCAGGCAGGTGATTCCGAGGCCCTCAACAGAGTTGACTGGGAACATCACAAAAGCAAATATACAGGGGCGCCTGGGTGGCTCAGTCGGTGAAGTGCCTGCCTTCAGCTCTGGTCATGATCCGGGCTCACCCCTGCCTGCCGCTCCCCCTGCTTGTGCGTGCGCTCTCTCTTGATAGATAAATACATAAACAAATATCTTTAAAAATTTTAAATAAATTTTGTTTACAACATTAATTATTTAATTAATTTTATTAAATTTTTTTATTTTATTTATTTATTATTAAATAAATTAATAAATTAAACAAATAATTTTAAAAATTTAAAAAATCTGGGTTCTTATGCAGTATCTATCAGTACCAAGTCTCATTCCCATATGCCAAGAGTTGTGTAGAGGCTACCCCAGACATGGGGGCGTAGTGGTCTGCTGTTCACCATGTTCCCCCCTCTCTTGACTGTCTTCCACGCATTTGGCTTACCTCATTTATATTTGATACCTGGGCATTAAGTCTGTGTAAACTGTTCATTTTCACTCAGGACCAATGTACAACACCGTCCCAACAGGCAAGTTGACTTTCTAGAAAATTCCTTCATTTTTGAATACCACTATATGCTCAGACTTTTAGAAATCTCTAACATATATTAAGTGAAAATAGTTAAATTGCAAACTAATATAAATATGGCACAATTTATGTTTAAAATCCAAAATAACATGTTTATGAATAGATACCGGTCTGTAAATTGATAGAAAAGGCTCAAGAAGGCAATCCATCAAACTTACAGCAGAAATTACTGCTGAAATGAGACAGGCATTAGGAATAATAGTCAAAGAAGATATCGGCCTTATTAGTATTATTTTCATTTTTTTTCCTAGTGAGAGTTTACTTATGTATTGTTTGGGTTCTTGAAATCAAATGAAAAACACAGTTCCCACTCTGTGCAGAAGCATGTTCCTGGAGATCAAGACTGTGAGTGTGTGGGAAACCATCACTCTGAATCACATTCTGTTTGCAAGCTTCATTAGCATGTCATGCCTTTCCACGAGTCCATACCTCTGGGTTTTGGTGATAGGGTTCCAATTTTAAATGTGCTGTATTCCTATAAAGGCACTCATTCTTGCCAGAACTTAGTCTTCTGATTTCAGGTTGGAAAATACAGTCACTGTATACCTTACACAAATGGCTGTTTCGAAGCAACCGTGTATCAGAAATACATCAAATTTACCAAAAATATCCTCTAAAAGCTTCCATGTCCCCAAACAGGGCTCCATAATGCATCACATCTGACCAGCATAAATTCTTGTGGACTCAGAGCATTAGGGAAATTCATCCAAGTGTTCCATCTTAGCTCCGAATGGTGTAATGACAGCCCGATGAAAATAGCACTCCGAGGACATCACTCTGTAGGGCTGTGCTGTCTGCCGGCCTTCACGTTTCCTCTGAGGCTGAGCCCTGAAGCCTTGGCTGCTGCCAGCCCCTCCATCTCTAGACAGATGCCTGGCTCCAAGTGAGGCAGGCCCAGGAACGTGCTGGCTGTGGCATTCCCACATCTGGCAGGAGCCTCTGAGCCATGCAGTCCAAGACAAGAGCGGGACTCGATGTCTATGGTGAATTGGCCAAGGAGAGAAGTGCTGCTCATAGATGCACAGGCTCTCTGGGTGAGTGGTGACCTGGTATTTCAGGGATGGCCTGGGTCCCTTGCAGGACAAACCCAGTGGGCATGCTGCCCCTTGAGAAGCAGCTCAATCAGAGCAGAGGGACGAAATTTGATTGGATCAAGAGGGGTGTCAGAAACCCAAATGCAAACTACAACGAGCTATGACTTCATAACCATGAGGATGGCTCTGATCAACAAAAACCAGCAAACAAAACAAGCAAATGAAAGCAGAAAATAGTAAGTGTTGGCAAGGATGGGGAGAAACGGGAACCCTTCTGCCTTGCTGATAGGAACGTTAAGACGGGGCAGCATCTGGGGAAAAGCGTAGGTGCTCCTCAAAAAATTAAGCATAGAATTACCATCTGAACCAGAAATTCCACCTCTGTGCATATTTCCAAAGGAATTTAAAGCAGAGACTCGGACAGATAATTGTACCCCAGTGTTTGGTATACCAGGTGCGCAGCAATGGCCAAAAGATAGAAGGAACACAGATGTCAATCAACAGATAATGGATCAACAAAATGTGGTCTATATATGCAATGGAATATTCTGTAGCCTTAAAAATAAAGGTAATTTGGAACCTGCTATGACATAAATGAACCTGGAAGACGTGCTAAGTGAAATTCAGCAGACAGAGAAGGACAAATAATGTATGACCCTACTTATACAAGGTACCTCGAATAGTCAAATTCAGAGACAGAAAGTCGAATAGTGAGCACCAGGGATGAGAGGGGAGGTGGAAGGGGGACTTACTGTTTAATGGGTACAAAGTTTCAGTTTGGGAAGATGAAAAGGTTCTGGAGATGGATATTTACGATGGTTGCACAACCTGTGAATGTACTTACCATCACTGGACTGCACATTTAACAATGGTTAAAATGGTAAATGTTTTATAATTTTTGTAATGTTTTACTGTCATTTTTTTAAAAAAAAAACATTTTTTCTTTTTAAAACATAAAACATTTTTTATGTAATTTTTGTAATGTTTTACTGTCATTTTTTTAAAAGAAAAAATGTTTTACGTAATTTTTGTTATGTTTTACTGTCATTTTTTTAAAAGAAAAATGTTTTATGTAATTTTTGTAATGTTTTACTGTCTCTTTTTTAAAAAGAAAAAAAAAGGGAGCAGGGCATTACTTGGGGCACAGAAGGCCGCTGTGGTGGCCCAGGGGTGTGACAGAGGAAGCCAGAATCACCCCCAAAGGCCGTGGGCTTTCATCTGGTGCTCCAGCCACGTTTTAGTGGATGGGCTCAAGTGAACAAAGTTTTATAGCAGGCGTTAAAGCTGGTTCCGTGCCACTCTGGACCCACTGTCATCATAAATGCAGAGGGAATAGAAGCTAATGATACCTTTGGTGGGACTGAGTGCAGCTCTTCGTTCTTGCTCTGGCGGCTGTCAGGAGGGTAGGCGTTCGTATTCAATGTGACAGGTGTGCGCTGTGCTCGTTTTCCCGTAGAAGGTCATGCTTTTCTTTTTTGCTTTTTCTCCCCCCTTCTCAGGAGAAAGCTATATGTTAAATCCACGTGCATGCCCGCTCGGGGATAGGGAGGCTGACTGGGTGGCAGGGACATGGGATCCCAGGCCCTTAGGTGGTTTTGAGGGAGGAGCGGGACCACAGAGGCCTGTCCTGTGGCTCTGGGAGAGGCGCATGTGGGCTGAGACCACTGTGTGGTTAAGAGGGTGGGTGTGAGTGCCATGTGGTGGGGGAGGGGTGGACAGTGCGTGTGAGTTCTCACCCGAAAACCTCACACCAGCTCTGAGAGGTAGGCATGACTTTCAACCATTCCCACAAGTCAGACAAGAAAGTCAGCTCAGAGAGAGAAAAGAATTCCTCTACATTGCTGCCGTGAGCTCGTGGTGAACTAGGGATCAGAACCACGGTTTCCTCGGCTCAGGTCCAAGGTATTATGTATCCGTTCTTAAGTATATAAAAACGGAGGGTTCCAAGTAGCTTATTGATCATCGCTGACATGTTACATTGTAAATCTGCAAGTCTAGATATTCTAACCACAGCCAGCATTATCCTAGACAGGAAGAGTGTGGCGGGGAATTCTGAGACTCGCCCATGCTCTCTCCTCCCTCCGGAGTTCTGCCTGTAAATCTCCACTCCTTGTGTATGGGTAGGACCTGTGACCTGCTTCCAGCCTATAGAATATGGTAGAGCTGATAAAGGGTAGCCCTCCTTAATTACTTCATATTATGTGGCAAAGGTGACAGGAGCTGGCCAATATAATTAGGGTCCCTAATCAGTTGACTTTGAATTAGTCAAAAAGGATAATTTTCTAGATGGGCTTGGCGGAATCAGAAGAGCTCTTTATTTTATTTGTTTGTTTATTTATATTATTTGTTATTTATTTCTTATTTTTATTGTATTTATTTATTTTATTTTTTCAGTTTTTTGAGATTCATTGTTTATGCACCACACCCAGTGCTCCATGCAATACGTGCCCTCCTTAATACCCACCACCAGACTCACCTAACCCTCCCTACCCCCCTCCCCTCCAAAACCCTCACTTTGTTTCTCAGAGTCCACAGTCTCTCATAGTTTGTCTCCCCCTCCAAATTCCCCCAATTCACTTTTCCTTTCCTTCTCCCAATGTCCTCCATATTATTCCTTATGCTCCACAAGTGAGTGAAACCATATGATACTTGACTTTCTCTGCTTGACTGACTTATTTCATTCAGGATAATCTCCCCCAGTCCTGTCCACGTTGATACAAAAGTTGGGTATTCGTCCTTTCTGATGGCTATGTAATATTCCATTGTGTATATGGACCATATCTTCTTTATCCATTAGACGAGCCCCTTAAAAGGGGCCCAGACCTTCCCTGACATCAGAGACTCCAAGCACATTTTGTATGATCCCACTTAGAGAAAATGCCAGGAACAGAAAATAGATGAATGTTTACCAGAGGCTGAAGAAAGGGGATGGGGAGTGACAACTAATTAGTGCAGGGTTTCTCTCAGAGCTCATGAAAATATTCTGGAATTAGATAATCGTGATAGTTGCATAACACTGTGAATATACTAAAAACCATTGAACTGGATGCTTAAAAGGGGGTAACTTTTATGATAAGTGAATTAATCTCATTTTTAAGAATAAAGTTAAAAATATATTTTAAAAAATCAATAAGGAGCATTTGCAGTATAGTGGCTATATAAATATTGCCTGATGCTAAGTTAGTGATCTCTTTGGGTTTTTTGGTTTGTTTGTTTTTTCTGGGGGCAAAATGTGGTTTTATTAAAGTTCAGGGACAGGACCCATGGGCAGAAGGAGCTCCTGCCCTTTCTCTTTGATGTCATTTCCTGTCTTTTAAAGTTTTAAAAAATTTTCCTGTGGCTTCAGTCTGTCTTTTCAATTTAATTAGTTAATTTTCTAATTTAAAATTATAAATTTTATAAAAGGTAGCAGTTACACATGGAATAAAACCTGTCAGGTACAAAAAGGCCAATAGTGAAGATTATATGATGTACATTTCACCTTTGCAGAGCACCTACTCTGGGCTCCTTTCTGTACCTTTTCCTCTTGCTTTAAAACATTCTTTTAATCTTGATGGTAATCTTCTATCAGCCCATTTAACTCCTTCCTTTGTTTGTTAACAGCTGCATTTTATTCCAGCGTACAAATGACCGTACTCTATTTAGCAAGTTCTCTCTATAGAGATTTCCAAACTTTCACTGTTATAACCTACTTGTGATAAATACTGATGTACGTAATTGTTTTGTACATGTTTGAGTGTATCTATGGGGTAAATTCCTACAAGTGGAGTTTTTAGGTTAAAGGACATATGGGGGCACCTGGGTGGCTCAGTGGATTAAGCATCTGCCTTCAGCTCAGGTCATGATCTCAGGGTCCTGGGATTGAGTCCCGCATCAGACTCTCTGCTCAGCAGGGAGCCTGATTCCCCCTCTCTCTCTCTGCCTGCCTCTCTGCCTACTTGTGATCTCTCTCTTTGTCAAATAAACAAATAAATAAAATATATTTTTTTAAAAGGACATATGCACTTTTAATTTTGACAGATGTTGTCAAAGGAGCATCTATGGAGTTTGGGACAACTGACACTCCCCACAAAAATGCATAACAGTGTCTCTTGCCCCATAGCATTCCCAACAGGGGTATTATCAAATGTTTTAGTGTGAGTCTCAGAGCGTCTCATGGTAGTTTAAATTAGCATTTCTTTTTTTTTTTAAGGTGTTTTTTTTTTTAAGATTTTATTTATTTACTTGACAGAAAGAGATCATAAGTAGGCAGAGAGGCAGGCAGAGAGAGAGGGAAGCAGGCCCCCTGCTGAGCAGAGAGCCCGATGCGGGGCTCGATCCCAGGACCCTGAGATCATGACCTGAGCCGAAGGCAGCGGCTTAACCCACTGAGCCATCCAGGCGCCCCAAATTAGCATTTCTTTTATGAGTAAGGGGGAGCACCTGTTCATATACTAAGCACCTTTTCTGTGAATTGTCTATCCAAGTTCTTTGCTCACTTTTCTATTGGATTGTTGGTCTTCTTATTAATTTTAAAAATGTTTACATTATATATATTACTAAAATTAGCCATTTATTGATCTATATGTTCAAATAATTTTTCCAGTGTACAACTTGGGTTCTGATTTTGTTATATTAATTTTGGCCACAGAGTTGGAGGAATTAGTTTTCAGATAATTGAATCTATCGACCCCCTTTTTAAAAAAATGATATTTTGGTTTTGTGAATATGTAACTTTCTAACTCTGAGATTTATAAAATGTATTATCTCTATTTTATTCTATATCTCTCTATTTTATTCTAGAACATTACAGGGCTTTCTCCCCTAACTTTTAAATTCATTATGTCTTACACTTTTTGCAAGAAATATGACATAAAGTGTTTCCAATCTCTGTATGTAATCATGTGTTCCTTCAGGTGTTTCCAGAAACCTCTCTTTGGGGATTTTTCAATTTGCACCAATCTGGTCTTGCGTCTTCAAACCCATCGTTATCTGGGACTTTCTTCATTGTTTCCTGGGTTGATTGCACTGTTCACGGATACCCAGGTCTTTTGTTTTTTCCTCCCTTCTGCTATCCCATTTCCTTTTTGTCCTCCACCCATCTCTGGCTGTGCTAGTAGAATCTGGATACTTTTGAGTTTTGTGAATCGGGGCAAGTTATGTGAATTTACTGACTCTCAGCTTTCTCATCTGTGAGGAAAACATCTTCCCTCCAAGGAGATGGAGGGTGCCTAGGACTGTGGCTGGAACACGGCAGGAGCTCAAAAGTAATAGCCCGTCCAGGGCTGAACACTGAGGTGGACTAACACGGTGCTCAAGCCCAGGTCTTCCTTTCTGCCCCCACACCCATGCCCACACCTCCTCAGGACAGGGACACTTTCCATCCAGCACACTCAAAGGATTCTCTAGTCTTTCTGGTGTGAATGCATTCAAGTTGTCTCCAGGAATCAAAACAGTTCCCGAAGTTTTTTGTTTTTGTTTTTGTTTTTAAATGGCATTTAGGGTGCCTGGGTGGCTCAGCGGGTTAAGCCTCTGCCTTCGGCTCAGGTCATGGTCTCAGGGTCCTGGGATTGAGTCCCCCATTTTCTGCCTTCTTGCTCTGTAGGGAGCCTGCTTCTCCCTCTGCCTCTGCCTGCCACGCTGTCTGCCTACGCTTGCTCTCTCGCTCTCTCGCTCTCTCTCTCTGACAAATAAATAAATAAATAAAATCTTTAAAAAAAAAACCTTCAGGGACCCAACTCTGGTCACTTCAGGGACAAATTTATGTCATCTCTACCTCCATGCATTCCCTACCTACCACTCCCCATAACTGTAGGATCATTTCACACCAATCACAAATCATTTCATTGATAAATATTTCAGTGGATATCTCCAAAAGACAATAAGCACACATATATGCACAATACCATAATCACACCTAAAAATTAAAAATAATTTTATTATTTTTTTATTGATAACGTTTACCTTTTCCTGATTGTATCGTCTTAAATAGTTGGTTTGTTCCAGTCTGGATACAAACCAAATCCACATGTAGCACTTGGTTGCTGTGTCTTTTCACTCTAAAGTTTCCCACTCCAGGGGCGCCTGGGTGGCTCCATCGGCTCAGCATCTGACTCTTGATTTCATCTCAGGTCATGATCTCATGGTTGTGGGTTTTTTGTTTTTTTTTTTTTTTTTTGAAAGCCTGGTTTTGTTTTTATTGAGGCTCGGGTGGCACATGACAGTTCATTAAATGGCTTCAGAGGTAGGGACTAGAGGAGAGACAAAAATAAACTGGGGTGGGAGAAAAAAAATCAACCAGGAGGAGGCAGGAGCTGGCTGGTTCCTTCGCAGCCTGATTTAAGGGAGGGACGTGGTGCCTCTTAACAGTAGGATGGCTCCCTTCTTTCAGCCCTTGGTAGGGACAGAGAAAAAGCAAAAGGCTGTTGCTTCGGCCCTCCTGAGTCTCAAGGGAAAGGGGAAAGCTGGTGTTTTTGACTGACTCCATAAAAGGCAGAGTCTGCTTGAGATTCTCTCTCTCCTCTCCCCGCCCCTTGCTCCTTGCCCCCACACGTATGTGTTTGTGTGTGCGTGCTCTCTCTCTCTCAAATAAACAAATCTTTAAAATAAATAAATAAGTAAAATATATATGTAAATTTAAATAAACAAATAAATAAATCATTAAAATAAATAAATAATAAACTTTCCTTCTTCCCCTTTTTCTTCCTTCTGCAATTTGTTTGTTTTTCCCTTGCAAGTCCGGTCCTATTATCTAGAGTTAGCCACATTCTGGAGCTTGCGGATTGCAACTTCAAGATGTCATAAACTCTGTGGCTGGTTCTTCGGGGCCTGTGGTCCAGCGGGGACACTGAGTGCTCAGACAGAAGAGGGTCATTGGTTTGAGAACACGGGCAGGGCACTTGTTTCTTCTGCCCCCCTCTGCATCAGCATCCTGACCAGGCTTGCCACCAAAGCCAGCTGGCCATCCTCAGCATGTGGAACTCTAGAGAACAGAGTGGCTAGTGACCAGGTAGAGTATGGGGAAGTATGGGGAAGAAAGTTTTAAATCAAAGTAAGGAAGAAGCTTCTTATAGCGGCCGAAGAATAAGATTTGAACCAGGACAATAATAAAAACTCAGATGTCAGAATGACTTTACAGTTCATGGAAGCTGCCTTATTCAACCTCCTGGGATCCTATGGCCTAGGGATCACGAAATCTTTTACAGAGGAAAAGACAAGCTTAGAGAAGGAGAGCAGCAGCATGGCCAGTCTCACAAACTGCGTGGCGGAACCAGAAGTTTTCTGCCCTCTGAAGACATTCCAGCAGAGCCTAAACTGCAAGTTGACAGAGGCGTCCAAGAGAAAATTCAGACACCAGATTGTGGAACTCCCTTCCTACACTGTCCCAATGCTAGAAGTTTCCATCCATCCACCCACTTTTCCTTGACCATCCACCAGCCATCCAATGAGAGGACACTATAACCCAGGTGCTGAGCAGCGGCTCCCGAGATGTCTAGTGAGAGATTCATCAGAATTAGCCAAGCAAGGTAGAGATGGTGAAGGGTGGGGAAGCACAAGAGAGAGTGTCAGAGCAGGGGAACCGCAGGAGCTGAGGCCTGGAATCCAGGGAGAGCCGGAGTGTGGGAGGAGCAGCAAATGTCCCAGAATGGCTGCAGGAGAGGGTGAGGAGGGCAGGGATGGCTTTAGACCTTGGAGGCCCCAGGTGCTGTTACTCTCCGTGGCCCCACCCCACCTCACATCTTGCCTATGAAAAGTCACCCACACTGCATGTTTAATATGAGCGATTTGCAGTGTGTAACAGTTGAGGCTAGCTGCAAAGACAGTTGACAGAATGTTACATTATTTTTTAAAAGATTTTATTTATTTATTTATTTGAGAGAAAGAGAGAGACCATGAGAAGGGGAAGGGTCAGAGGGAGAAGCAGACTTCCTACCGAGCAGGCAGCCGGAGGCGGGACTTGATCCCGGGATTCCAGGATCATGACCTGAGCGGAAGGCAGTCGCTTAACCAACTGAGCCACCCAGGCGCCCCAGAATGTTACATTTTGCAGACATTTCATTTCGCATGTATTAAACTTGGCAGCTTTTTTGTTGTAGAATTTGGGGAGAATGTATACCTATACAGAAAGAGAGGTTCTGGAAAGAAATCTTTCTGTAGCTACATCTCGAATACCTAATTGATAAATCAGCCCTGGAAAGTGGGTTCCTGAGAGAAAGGAGCCTAGGAACACCGGGAAGCTGCCATCCAAGTGGGTCTTGGCTGTTCTGCGGGGAGCTTGGCCCGAGAAGCCTTGAGGGTTTTAAGCAGGGGCTGGTGGGCAGACTAGGAGGGCATTAGTGGGAGGGTCTGGAGGCAGAGAGCCCAGAGGAAAGGCCCTGCAGGGACCAAGATTAGAGAGAGACACAAGATTACAAAGAATACCGCACCTCTGCTCCCAGCTGGCATTCATTTGCATGCCTGACGGTCTCCCCACCCCTTTCTCCAGCAGGGTCCTAGGTCAGATGCCTGGGGCCCAGGGATTCAAGGTTGAGCACCCGGCAGCAGAGGGAAGCCCTGTGTCCTCTAGAGGGCGTCGCAGGACCACTTTTCCAAGGTCAGGGCCCATGCCCTCACCAGGGCTGCAAGCAGACAGGGGCTGAGAACAGCAGTTTGGCTGGGCTGGAAGCCAGAACCTGGGGAGGTCCCAGTCCGGCCAAGAGAGAAGGAGGGCTCAGCCTTCTGGAGCCAGGCCGAGACACAAGCTTGACAGAAGAAAAGACCTTAAGGCATCCCGAGACTGGCAGCTTCTCAGCACCGGAGTGAAAAACAGAGGCTAAGCCCCAGCTTCATCTTACCTGAGAGGAAGCCGAGGCCAGAGAGTGGTGGAGGCCACCCAGGGCTCTGGTATGTCTTACAGCCCAGTCTGGACTGGAGGCCCTCTCTGTCCCGGTGCGTGCCCTGCTGTGATTACATATGTGGCTCAGTGCCTTGTAGCACTGAGGCCAATACATATAACACTGAGCTGAGCATTTCCCTTGTGTTACCCGCTTTCCTCTCATATCTTCCCTGCAAGCTGGGTAATATCACCGTCATTTTCCCCACAGGGACACGGATAACCTGAAGGTTAAGGCCTTGCCGCGCCTAGAGTCACACAGCTGCACTTGACAGAACCAGGGACCCCCGAAGCCTCTCTGTGACTCAGCCCCAGCGCTCAGTTTTAAGTTTGAGAGGAAAACAGCAATGCCACTTTACTGTCCTTTCTAAGAATATGTCACTGTATTCAATGCCATGATGTCCTAGAGCTGGAAAATGGATTCATATGCTATTCAGATTTTCAGTAGGGATGTTCTAGTTAGTTGATCCTTCGCCAGGAAGTTAAGGACACCTCTTGCTCCCAAGCACTCCTGCTAGGTGGTTAATGGAGACCTTGCCATGCCAGCTAAGTGACTTGGAGTTCAAAGCAGGGTGAAGTGCCCTTGGCAGTTGCCCAAATCCTAACACCTAAATTCTCACCTTTGGGCAAGAGGAACCCCTAGAGATCAGCACTTCAACGACACCAGAGCTCCAAGAAGGCTCTGACCAGGCCAGAGGCATGGACTGATGGACAAAACCGAGACCCGAACCTTTGATGTCTAAAGACTGAACTCTTCACCTTCAGGCCAGGTTGCAAACTAGTAAAAGAAAGGACTGTTCCAGTCATGCAAATCCACATTTGCTTTCCCACTTCCCAGCACAAGCATCAGAAAAGGCAAAACAAAGGATCCATGAGAATAGCCAAGTCAAGCATACAGACTACACACACAGAATTGTGACTTTTGTTGACTTCGAATTTTGAAGGCAGACGAAGGCAATTGAAGGATCCATGGGTCCACATCAGAGGGGCCCCTCAGCATTCATTCAGCAAATACCGACTATGGGCACCAGCAAGACCACAGTGACCAGGATGTTCAAGGTCTCAGCTCCCGGGTTGACCTTCTAAGGATGAGAGCCACTTGGGGCTGGGGGAGGGGGTGGAGAACAGGATATAGAGAAGAGTACTCAGTGCTGTGAAGACAGTTGAACTAGATCGTCTTCATCTGATGAAAGGGAGCTGGAGGGGACTCTTTAGGAGTCAGATCTGGGAAACTGGAATAGAGATCGGAATAAAGAAAAAAAGAAAGTCATGCTGAGAGGAAAGCGCTCCAGGCAGAGAGAAAGACAAGTACAGAGACCCTGGGGCCAGAAGGAAGCTTGGCATGCTGCGCTCCCAACAAATTAAATGCGAGCCACGTGTGTAAATGTCCTGGCAGCTGCATTCTTAAAACATGAAAAGAAACCGGTAAAATTAATCTTAATGTATGCTATTTAACTCAATAGCCAAAAGACTTTTTTTTTAAGATTTATTTATTGGGGCTCCTGAGTGGCTCAGTCGGTTGAGTCTGCCTTCAGCTCAGACAATGTTCTGGGTTCGAGTTCCACATCGGGCTTCCTGCTTGGCAGGAGTCAGCTTATCCCTCTGACCCTCCTCTCTCTCTCTCTCTCTCAGATAAATAAAGTCTTTTTAAAAAAGATTTGTTACTCATTTGAGAAAGGAAAAATGCAAGTGGGGGGAGGGGCGGATAGAGAGGAAGAGGGAATCGCCAAGCAGACTCCCTGCTGAGCAAGGACCCAACTGAGGTCTAGAGCCCAAGATCCTGAGATCATGACCTGAGCTGAAATCAAGAGTCAGGAGCTCAGCTGACTGAGCCACCCAGGTGTCCCTGCCAAAAAGATTATTAATAAGGTATTTACATTCTCTTGTTCATACTGAAGTCTCTGAAATCTGGGGCAGATTAGGCGCACAGCTCAGGTGCTCACAGTAACACAGGTACCTAGTAACTAGTATTGGACAGGTCAGTGGGTGTAACAGGAGCTTAGGGAGTGCTTCAAGCCAGGGATCCGAACTGAGGGGTCCTGAGAATCCCTGCCAAAGGCCCTCTTTGCAGCAGTTGCCTCCTGGCACAGGTCGGTGCACACAAAGGGGAAAGCCCCCAGCTCTCCTCTCCTAGGAAGCTCCATCTCTGCCCCTCACTCCCCACCCCAGTCTGGTTTGGGGGAAGCCAACACCTGCACACATGGGAAAGCAGTGTGGCTGGCCCTGGGGCCTGCAGCCACCTCCCGAGGCCCACTGGGCCAGGCCTCATTCCAGATGCCAGTGTCCGCCCAGGTAAGGTGGGGCTTGTCCTCCAGCCGCCCAGCCACGCCCCTTGGACTCGGTTTTGGTTTTCGGGTACAGACAGGTCTACATTCCTCTGAAGAAGGCTTCTCCCTCCAGGCCTCATCAAAGCCAGCGAAATCAACAAGAACAGTGAGCCAGGACATCAGCCTGCAGTTCCTGCGACCGCCACCAGGGGCACGAGCAGATAAGGCCTGTACCGGCTGCTCCCCAGCCCCCAAACCGCAGGGCCTCCCCTCTGTCCCTACCTGGACCCCAAGCTGGCTAGCCCAGCGGAGACCTCACTTCCCACCCCTCTGTTCCTCCCACCAGTCTCACTCCTAACCTAGCCAATCCGTGTCCGCAGGGGTGGCCTAGTTTCCTTAATTTTCCAGGTCTCAGGCCCCAGCCAAGGTGGCAGCTAGGGTGCCGCTGGGAACAGGCCAGCCTTAGGAAGAGGGAGAGTAGGTGTGCGTCAGGAGGCCCTTATGTTTGGCGTGGTGATAGGTGGAGACAAACAACGGTGAATCCAAAGTCTGTGCATTCCAAGCTGGAGCCAGGTACAAAAAAGATCCCACTGTTCAGATGTTTTCACCCCTGGGGCTGAAATAACAGCAGAGGCCTGACTCCCCACGTGGTGTCTGTGGCCAGAATAGGACCCACATAATCATGGCTTAGATTGGGGAAGAGCCTTTCCCATTCTGTGGTGTAACATCCTCATCATGGCAACAACGGCTTTTACGAGCTGCTGGAAATCACCGCGAAGGTCTTGCCTCTGCCCTCCCCACATTTCTGGACACTCCACGGGTGTTCCTGAAACACGGTGTGATAACACCCTGACGACCGGGTGTGAGACCCTACAGGGACCTGGCTGATCCCTACAAGACAAGAGACTGGCCCAGCTACTTCATCACGTCCAGGTGACCTTCCCTCAGCCGAAAGTCAGGCAGAGAGAGGATGTTTGGGGTGGGCTTCCTGGTAGGGTGGGGCAGTCGTGTTCATATTTCTAGAAAGGCCTGTGTTGCTTGTGACCATGCTCTTGTAGGAAAGCAGTCAACTTTAGGAGGAGCTTATGTCAAACAGCCCTAGTACAGAGACCAAGGCCGGCTCACAGATGTCCTCACAATCTGACATTTCCAAGGGGGAGGATGAGGCCCAATGACTAGTCATACATGTCTGGAGAGATTCCAGTTAGGAAGATGAAAAAACCAGTCTGGGGATGAGACAAGCCCACGGAGGGGTGGGTCAATGAACAGGAAAGTCAAAGAAGACAATTTGGAAGGGGCCTGCGTGAATGCAGGGTTTGGACAGGATACCTGCCTCATCTACGTACCTCGGTTCCTCTGGAGCCCAAGCCCTCACTCAAGAGCTCTCACGTGTACTTTCAGGGTGTGTCATCCTCGCAGTAAGCCCCCGGGGCAGGTACAAATCTATAATCTCAAGTCCAAATTCCAGAGAGCTCCCCCCCCAAACAAAAACAGTTTCGTAGCATATTTGGTGGTAAAAGTTAATTTGAAGCAACCGTGTCTTCATCCCACTCTGTGTGAATATTTATACTTTTGCTGCAAAAATCATCATGTGTTCAATTTGGGGGGTGCCTTTCAGACTCCAGTGGGGTGTTAAGTAATACACAATATGGGGTGCATGTTGGCTGTCTAAAACCTGGAAAAGGCTGAATTCTGAGACACCTGGCTCGGAGGGTTTTGAGGTAGGAGATGGTGATCCTGGATTATTACCATTTTCCAAGTGAGAAAACTGCAACTGAGCAAGAGAAACAAATTGTCTTGAAACCCGGAGGTGCCAAGGCAAAGTGGAGGACTCCAGCCTTGGTCTGATCTCAAGTAAGGGACTGTGACTTCATGAGACTGAGCAGAGGCTGAGCCTGGATGACAGTGAGATGGCCTGATGGAAGAGAAGACTGTGTGGTCATTTATGGCACCGATGAAAACGCCAACTCATGGAGAATAGCCCTGGGAGGCAGAAGGAACCACTATTCCCCCAAGCGGTGCTGTCTGCAGAAAGCTAGGACCTAAGCTTGGGGGCAGCTCTGAGATCTGAATCCAGGGGTCCATGGCTCCTTAATAAGTTATTCTGTTTCTCTGTGCATTAGTTTCTTCTTTGGTGATATGGAGATAGTAGTAATATCTGCTTCCTAGAGTTGGTGCTTATATTGCATAAAATATGTTTGAAAGCACTTAGCCTGGTTCCCTGGGACCTAGTAAGCATTCGGCAAACGTTAACTGTTACTCTTGTTCTCAAAGAGGGGCAAGCATGCCTTCTGGAGAGTTCCAAATCTCAGTGTGAATGTGATTAATCATTTTTGGATTGCCAATTTTGCTTGTTTTCCAGTAATTTGAATCATCCTTTTGTTCCCATGAAAACTGTCCTAGAGTGAGACTATTTGACACCCCTGGACCCTTGAAAATGGTTAAGATGGTCAATTTTATGTTCTATGTATTTCACCAAAATTAAAAAATAAAATTAAAAGAAAACTGGCAGGCACTTGGGTGGCTCAGTCGGTTAAGCCTCTGCCTTCAGCTCAGGTCATGATCCCAGGATCCTAGGATTGAGCCCCACCTTGGGCTCCCTGCTCAGCGGGGGGTTTGCTTCTTCCTCTCCCTCTACCCCTCCCACTGCTCATGCTCTCTCTCTCTCTCTCAAATAAGTTTAAAAAAAAATTTTTTTTTTTAAAGCAACATCTGAATGAGGACATTTTCCCTAGATAGGGGTTCTCAAACTTAGGCATGCATCCGAGTGCCCTGGAGGACTTGGTAAAATTCAGACTGCTGGTTTCCTTGTCCAGTGTTTTTGGTTGAGCAGGTCAAGGGTAAGGCCCAAGCGTTGGCATACCCAGCAGGCTCCCCAGTGCTGCAGCTGCTGTGGCACTTTGAGAACCACTGAGCTAGATCAAGAAGAACAGAAAGGACATGCCAGGAGGCAGGGGAAGCAGTGCAGGGACCGGAGGGGTGAAAGCAACAGATGTTTAGAGAGGGAAGAGCGAATCCGTGAGGCTCGAGCACGGTGGGTTGCCAGGTGCAGATGATGATGGGCTCGGGTGCCAAGCCTCGAGTTTGGACTTGATCCCGGAAGTGAAGGGCAGCCAAAGGAGGTTTTCTTGAGGAGGGAAGAACACGAGCAGATTGGCACTTCAGCAAGATCGCTTCGGAGGGCAGGTGGAGCAGGGAGGAGAGACAGGAGGAGGAGGGATGAGTTAGGACGCTGTCACATTCAGCCTGCCAGATCTCACTAGCCTTGGACTTATTGGTAACCAGGGTCCCGGCAGCGGGAAGTCATCAGAAGTCTCGACGAGCAGCAGTCCCTATAAAAATAGCAACAGGAACAAGCACTCATCTGACTGTCTGCAGTAAGCATCCTCTCCTCCAGTCCTCCTGACAGCCTGTCGTTAGATGCTACCGTGGCAGCTCAGAGTTCTGGAACTTGCCTAGGGGTGGGACAGCCAGAAGCAAACGCAAAGGTGAAGCCCATTCTCTTTCTGCCACTGCACATTTCCCCATGTCCAGGCTCCTTAGGAGCTTGCCTCATTCCTCCAGGGGCTTGGTGGCTGTGTGTGTTGGGAGAGTGTTGTGTTGTAAGTGCTGCATGCTGTGACGGAGTTGCCTGCCAAACCCTCCTGTCCCAGTTGCAAAAAGGTTAAGGGTCTTCTTGCAATTCCTTCTGGGTTGGAGGGAGCGAGGGAGGGAGGACTCTGCTGGGCATTGGGTTTATCCCCTGGAGCAGTAAGTCAGGCACTGGGGGTGAAGGGTGTCACCCTGCCCTCCCGCTCCACTGACATAACTTGGAAGACGTCTTCGAAGGTCCCGGGTCAGTGGGTGAAAAAGCGCTGAGCCAGGCCTGCCAACATCCCAGGGACAATGGGAACAATAAGAAGAGCTCACTTGTCAGGTAGAAAGTGATTTCATTTCCCCCATGGATTTAACTTAGTTAGGAACCAGGCACAGAGGGAGAGGCAGAAGAATGAAAGAGGAAAGGATGGCAGAGAGGGAAGGACTCCTTGACCTGGAGTTAGAAAAGCTGGGTTCAGGAGTCCCGGCTGCCACTTGCTGCTGGCTGTGTGACCTTGGGCAATTCCCTTCCCCTCTCTGGGCTTCAGTTCTTTCAACCAGTAAAACTTTGTAGAGAGATGAGATTATCTCTAAGCTCCCTTCCCACCTTGACACTGTATGCTTTTTCTTTTCAATATACCCAAGTGTGACTTTTCCAGGAAAATGTCAGACATTTCAAAGGGCAAGCTTCTGTGTTTGCCAGACATCCTTTGTCACTCTTGAGCTGATCTTGCCTACCTTTGTGTCCAGGGGATTTTTCTACGATGTATGCATTTTCTAATTTCTCCAGCTATATTTCCTTGTTTGCGTTGGTTGACTGTTGCAGAAACAGGGCACTGTTTTTTTAAGCAAATATGCAGTCCTATGCCAACAGGAATATCCTGTTTACAAGAGCCTTCTTTTACAAGGTACCAGCTGTTTGAAAACATTTGTGTATTGCCACATCAGAATAATCTCCTGATAAGCAACTAATTTTTTCTAGTAATATAATTTTCTTTAATGTCATCATATGGTAGGGTAGAGCTCCTTAAAAAGTAAATATCCAATGTGATTACCATGATAACCTGGTTTCTTCCTCGTCTTCTCTTTCAATCTGCTAGGGCCGCCCCATAGAATACTGCAGACTGAGTGACTTGCACAACAGAGATGGCTTTTCTCATCGTTCTGGAGACTAGAAGTCTGAAATCCAAGTGTTGGCGAGGCTGGTTCCTTCTGAGGGCCTTGGGGAGAATCTGTTCCATGTCTCTTGCCTTGCTTCTGGTGTCTTGCTAGCAATCTCTGTCATTCTTTGGCTTGTGGAAGCATCACCCATCGCTGCCTTCATGTTCCTATGACACTGTCCCGGGATGTGAGTCTGTGTCTAAATTCTCCCATTTTATGAAAATGACAGCCATGTTGGATTAGGGGCCCATCCTGCTCTAGTAGGACCTATTTTAACTTAAGCTTCCAACGATGGAAAGAGTCATTCACTGTAACTGATCGCGAGCTGCTCTGAAATCCTTCATGGTGTTGGTACTGGCTGCACTTTCCACGGGCTGCTCCTAGCCATTGACTGAGTGTGGCGGGCATACCAAGGCAGCCCTGATCCTGGGAGACGCTGGACCCCTCTGCGAGGTGACACTGGCTCGAGGTCTCCCCCACGACCTTGCAGAACCTTCCTGAGACTGCGTGGCAGTCTAGGATGCTTCTGCCCAACTTCCTCCCTGTCCCCTTCACTTGGGGCCATACTTGCAGCCACCCTTGTTCTGCCTCTTGAGATGACTCCACAGACCACTCTGTTCCCCTTCCCACCCTCTGGAGCTCCCCTAGCCTCCCGTGGCTCCCTGTAGGTTTTCCCTCCCAGCTATTTCTCCTAAGAAAATCCCTCCATGTTTAATCTGATCTTCCATTGGTGGAGGGCCTGGAGTAACACGAGAGATGACTAAGAGTTAGTGTCTTCAAAACCACGATGAGATACTGTCTCACAGCCATTAAGATGGCTACCATAGGGGCACCTGGGTGGCTCAGTGGGTTAAAGCCTCTGCCTTCAGCTCAGGTCATGATCCCAGGGTCCTGGGATCGAGCCCCGCATCAGGCTAGAGAGCAGGGAGCCTGCTTCCCCCTGCCCTCTGCCTGCCTTTCTGCCTACTTATGATCTCTCTCTGTCAAATAAATAAATAAAATCTTTTAAAAAAAAAAAGATGGCTACCATAAAAAACAAAAATAGAAAATAACAAGGGTTCATGGGGTTCTGAAGCAGTTAGAACATTTTCTCACTGTTAGTAAGAATGTAAAAATGGTGTAGCCACTATGGCAAACAGTATGGCGGTTCTTCGAAAAGTTACCATATGACCCAACAATATCAGCTCTGGATGTATACTTAAAAGAACGGAAATCATTTTTCAAATAGATACTGTGCACCCATGTTCATAGCATCACTAATCATGATAGCCAAAAGATGGGCACAACCTACGTGCCTAACAACAGATGAGTGGACAAGCAAAATATGGAATATATGTAATGGAATATTATTCAGCCTTAAAAAGGGAAGGGAATTGTGACATATGGACAACATGGGTGAATCTGGGGATATTATGCTAAGTAAAATCAGCCAGCCACAAAAAAGAAAAGACTGTGTGATTCCACTTGTTTGGGATAGCGAAAGTAGTGAAAGTCCTAGGAACAGAAAGTGGAATGGTGGTTACAAGGGGCTGGGAGGGAGGGGGAAACGGGGAGTTCATGTTTGATAGGTATAGAGTGTCAGTATGAGAAGACGAAGATGTTCTGGAGATGGCCAGTTGTGGTGGCTGCATGACATCGTGAATGTCCTTAACGCCTCTGAACTGGACACGTCAACATGGTTCAGATGGGACATTTTATGTTGTGTGTATTTCATCACAATGAAAGATAAAGAACAAAAAGTCCTTACCCCTTTGAGAGTGCAAGATGGAAGTTGGGAGATAAGGGGCAGCAAAGTTGAGTACAAAGAGCCCTGAGCTTGACGTCAGGGAACCCCGGCTCTCATCAAGATATAAGTTCAGAGTCTCAGCTCCTGGTGGACACAGGCTTCAGGAAATGTGACCGCCAGGCTGCTAGACCCTCCCCCTGAGTCCTCTCAAATGACTACCCACACTCCTCCAGCAGCTGCCCGCCCCCCACCGCGCCGGTACTATTGAACACTGTGGCTTGCTATAGAGTTCTGCTGAATGTGGAGCGTAAGCGTGCATCCTCAGTCCTGGGTCCATTCCTCGGCATCCCTGGGGACAATTCTGCTCCCCTTCCGAGCTGTGTCCCCCACTACTCCTTCAGCCTAACCTCATCCTACAGGGAGGCCACAGTCAGAATTTTGAGAGGAGGCCCTTTACAGATCCCCCCACAACTGTCTGTGGGCAGAAACACCCAAACACCAAATCCCACTGAAAAGTGCTTAGAAGACCCGGATGAAAAGTCCTGGGAAGCCTCAAGCAGAGCGCTTATTCTTTAAAAGACCTAAATGGTCTGAAGTCTTCTGGTTACTAGTTTATATACTGCTTTAAAACCACAAATGTCCTAATCTTTTTTTTTTTTTTAAGTAGGCTCTATGCCCAACATGGGGCTTGAGCTCACGACCCTGAGATCAAGACTTGCACACTCTACTGACAGAGCCAGCTAGGCGCCCCTAAAGCCTCCTGATATTTTCACTGTTGGGATGGTCCTCATTCACACTCATTTCAGGAAGCTTTATGATTCACCAGACAGCTGGTAGTGAATTGGAAAACATGTTTATAGTGCTGTCTTATTGCTTCATAAACTTTTTTTTTTTTAAGGTGAGAGAAAGACAGAAAACAGCAGTGACTCTTAGCAAGGAGGTTCCCCCTGAATGAACCATTGTGACTGTTTAAATGCATCCTTTTGGTTTGGTCTGCCCTGGCTATACCAGGAAGGCATTAGATGTAAAAATAACCAGGCTTTTCTGTCTGAAAGTATTCATTTTTAAAGAGAGAAAATACAGACTTGAGCACCGGCCAAAGGAGTTTGGCCAAATATTCAACAGACAGAAAAGAAGAAAATACTTTCTAATTTTAATACTTTCTTTTTTGCCTCTCATCTCCAAACTGTAGTTATGGAAAGTCATTAGGGGCTTAGGCTTGTTGTTAAGGTTCAGATCCTAACTCAGCCGTATCCCTCAGGCAAGCTATAGAATCTCTACGTGCCTCAGTTTCCTATTCTATAAACTGGGAATAAAAATAGTGATGCCTTCATAAGTGACTCCTTCATAATGGTATGAATACTAGCCACAGCTAGAAATTACTGCACGTTTTCTATGTGCCAGGCATTGTGCTAAGTCTTTTATATACGTTGACTCACTTAATCCTCAAGCCCAGGATGATCTAATTCCAGAGCATATGACCCTAAAGACAACATGATACCACATTGTGTTAATTGAGGAATGCACGTAAAAAAAAGTAAGCCTGGCCTCAGTAAATATTCAGTAGTCATGGCATGATCCCTCTGTCTTAGGGGTGTGGACCGGTAGTTCAGAGATGAAAAAACTTTCTAAAATCACACCACCATGAGATGGGGTAGAGCTGGGACTTGGCAGTGGATATTTCCTACCTGAACCCAAGCAAAGTGCAGTGGTGCAGAGGAGACTGGCCATGAAGCAGGGAAGTGAGGCTTTGAGCTGTACTTTTTGAGAGAAGAAAGGAAATGGAGGAGGGGCTGGAAAGGCACGCTGAGCATGGTCAAAGTCCTAGAGCCCATGACGTGCAGGGCAAATCCGCATTCTGGGAAGGGCACAGGGAAGGTGGCCGCAGCGAGGGTGGCAGAAGCAAGGCTGGGGAGATTCTGGGCCAGGTCTCAGACAGCTCTGAATGTCAGGCCATAAATACACTTCACCTGCTCCCAAACGTTCTGAAACATTCCAGTGATCTCCTTCGCGGTATACACTTGAGATGAAGCCCTAATCATGTGCACCAGAAAATACACACAGAATATTCACAATAGCATTGGAAATTATGGCAAACACTGGAAACAAGCATAATGTGCATCAGCGGGTGAATGAATGAATGAATGAATGAATGAACCAATGAATGTATTTTTACACAATGTTATACAATTCAGAGGTGAGCATGAATGAATGATGGCCATGTTCAATTACATGGAACTAATGAGTAAAGAAAGCAAGGTGCATAAGATTTCACAGAGTGTTCCTTTTTATGAAGCTCAAAACAAGTAAAACAAAATAAACCCAATAGGACGCCTGGGAGGCTCAGTTGATTAAGTTCCTGCCTTTGGCTCAGGTCATTGTGCCAGGGTCCTGGGATCAAGCCCATTTTGGGCTCTCTGCTCAGTGGAGAGCCTGCTTCACCCTCTCCCTCTGCCTGCTGCTCTGCCTACTTGTGCTCTCTATCTCTGTGTCAAATAAATTAAAACCTTTAAAAAATAAAAAAAAATTTTTAGTAAACCCAATAATAGATTTGTTCCATTCTACATATATTTGGAACGAAGCCATGAAGTCATAAATGGAATAACCAACAGAAAGTTGAGGAAAGTGGCCATAGAGATGGTCTGTGAGGGCCTTCAAGGGGAGGAGTTGAGAGAGGGGACGCATTAGAACTAGGAATGGTCCAGTTCTTGAGCTGGTTGGTGGTTTAAGGATATTCATTTTTTAAAGATTTTATTTATTTATTTGACAGAGATCACAAGCAGGCAGAGAGACAGGCGGGGCGGGGAGTGGGGGGAGCAGGCTCCCTGTTGAGCTCCATGTAGGACTCGATCCCAGGACCCTGAGACTATGCCCTGAGCCGAAGGCAGAGTCTTAACCCACTGAACCACCCATTCGCCCCAAGGGTATTCATTTTTCGAAATTATGTTTTATAATTTACATATGTAGTATATAGATCTTGCCTCTTAATACTATTAGTACTTTTAGCAAGAAAAGGCAGAAAGGCCTAATTGGAAATGCTGAGATAAATGAGGGAACTCTAAATCAGAGCCATTTGTAACCCTTGAAAATGCAAGCTTCAGGACAGTGGTGTTATCCCTCAAAGCTCTTCTTTGTAATTGTAATTGTAATGCCTTTCCAATCTTGCATTCACTCAACAACCATTCTCAGGGTCCCTACACTGTGCTGGGGATTTGGAGATAAAACGTCGGTCCTTGATCTAGAGGAGCCCAGAGTTGGGAGGATGTGAATGGTAGGGACCCACAGAGTTGTGGCACCAGGGCTGGCTTGTCTGGCCCCCAGAGGGTGGCCCCCAGGGCATGCTTCGGAGGAAGTCACGACTGGCAGGCAGGGAGCAGCTTTCATTGCCGGCATGGATGTCATCCTCTAGGCAGGCTTCCCTGGTCCCTCTTGGCATCAGGTATCATCACACTGTTGCCCCTCGGTGGTCTGACTTGCTGACGTGTAGCCAGCACACACCCCCTGGTCCTCCTCCAGCCCCCAGGCCCCACACAGGACTCGACCAGGCAGTGGTGGCTGGCGTCGACCAGGCAGTGGTGAGCTGATGTCGACTGTGCATTTATGTACGGCTTTGAGGGTTGGCGTCGAATATTCTGCTTGCCACTGGGGCCATGCTGGGAAGTACCAGAACCCGGGCTCCAGGCTTCAGGACAGCTCAGGACAAAGCTGAGCTGAGTGCCCATCTGATCCTCTCCCCAAATGCAATTTAAGAACACCTCTGAAAAATAAAGACAATACAGTTTTCTGGGGAATCGTGTCTAAGATGAGTAATAAAGTAGCATTCCATTTCTTTCATCTTAAAACAACGTCTTTCTCATCTGTCTTGCAGGCTTCCCAGGATTACGGGCCTACATCGGGGAATTCTTGCAGTACCCTATGTGTCGTGAGTTGTGGTCCTCCTAGCTCAGCACAGAAGTCCTTCGTCACGCTTGTGTCCTGCCTGCTGAAATAGATGCTTTTCCAGGCCAGAGACACGTCCTTCCTCTCCATGTCTCCAGGGCCCAGCTCAGCGGTGCGACTCAAGCAAGAGCTGGTGAGTGTGTGTTCTAATTGTCTTCTCTGAGCTGCTTGCATTTGCTGGATCTCAAAGAGGCCTCAAAACCGCATTCTGTAAGCAGGGTGTGTGCACGCACGCATAGATGCACGAACATGCAATCCGGTTATTCTAGTTACACAGCATCACACTGAAAACCCAGAGCACCAGGCTGTCCTCATTTAGGAGTTTAAAAATAACAACCCCTTCCATTCACTGAGAAGTGTTTACGGTTTCCAAAACGCTCCCACAGCCATTCACTCAGGTCAGAACTCACGGCAACCATGGGAGGTAGGTGGGTATCCCTCCCCGGTCCCATTTTATGGATGGGAACACTGAGGCTCAGAGCGGGAAAAGGAATCTGGCCAAATGCAGACAGAACGAGGTCTCCCGGGCCCGAGCTCAGAGACTCTTTGGCACACAGCGACAGGCTGTGTTGTCTCAGCAGGGGTCCAGTGCTACCTGATGCTTGGTTCCTGTCAGGATAAATGCGGACGTAACCTTGAAATGTTCTGGAGCCCTGGCTTGTCACTTAGGTTCTGTTTAGGTCAGAAGCTCTTTCCTGCATGAACTGGAGATGGGAACATCATGGTAAAAAACTGCGCCTTGTGCCTGCTCTTCTGGAATTGCTCAGAGCCCCCGCCACTCAGTCTCAGGCTGCGTTAGGCGGCTGTGTGTCTTGCCTCCTGGAATTCACAAAGGAAACCCTGGACCGAGCTGGGGCCAGAAGCCGGATGGGAATCAGAAAGGCTTCTGGAGGAATGAAAGCCTCGGCTGGGTCTTCAAGCCTGAAGAGGCAGGAGCAGTGCACGTGGTGGGACGAATTAGGAGGCAGGGAGGCGAGCTGGGGAGCTGGCAGGGGAAAGTTGTCGGAGCTGAAAAAGAGCTTGTGTAAAGATACACTTCGGGTCTATTCACACTGCCATCACAATTTTTACCACTACCTGTACAGTATCTAGGTGACGTTTTTAATTGACAATTTCTAAACTTAAATCCATTCATTTAAAAACCACACGCTGGGAGTTCCTGGGTGGCTCAGTCGGATAAGCATCTGCCTTCAGCTCAGGTCAAGATTCCAGGGTCCAAGCATGGAGTCTCTTGTCAGGCTCCATGCTCAACGGAGAGTCTACTTTTCCCTCTCCCTCAGCCCCTCGCTCCCCACCCCATTGTGCTCTCTATCACTCACTCGCAAATAAATAAATGAAATCTTTTTAAAAACCACACACTGTATCATGGGGTTGCTTGCTGGTTTCTATTCTCCTAATACCCATTAAAACAAATACCTATGTTCAAGTGAAAAACAGTCATCCCTTTATCCCCCTAAAATTACCGGGTGTCTTCAGGTAGAGCAGGTACGGATTTGGCCAACAGGGAACAAAGGCATGGCTCTGAGGCCGAACGGGAAGGGCAGTGGAGAAAGCCTTGTGGAACTGAGGGAATTGGGATGGGAGGCTGAGCACTGAACGGCAGCCCGACTTGAAAGGGCTTGTATGCCCCAACTCAGAAGCTGGGCTGGATCATCCGTGAGTCGGGAATGGGAAACCAGTGAGTGTTGCATGAGCAACTCCTAAGGAAGTTTCCACTTCCTTCTTGGGGTTCAGGTTGTCCTTTGAAGGTCATATTTTAAAGGAATGCCATAAATCTCAGTGATCAGGAAACCTTGAGGAGGCGATCTCTAACAGAGAAGGAGCCTTAGAGTCAGGAGGCCACCTCCCCAACAGCTCAGTGACTTTGGGCAGGCCATAGAACCTCTCAAAATCTCTAGCATTCTGTCTATAAACTGGGCACAGGCCTAAGTGCCTGGAGAAGGGCCTGCAGGTTGCAGACCACCGGCCTCCTTGCCCACTTCCCTCCAGATCAGTTTTCTCAACCTTGGCATTATTGACAATTTGGGCCTGATAATTCTTTGTGGTAAGGATCTGTCTTCAGTGATGTGGAACGTTTAGCAGCATCCCTAGTCTCTACCGAGCAGATGCCAGGAGCATCTTCCCAGTTATGACAACCAAAAGTCTCCAGAAATTGCCAAATGGCCCCTGGAGGAGCACGATGTTAACCAGACTTATCTTTGAAGAGGTGGACTGTCAGACAGGTCCCGGCAGCCTCAGCGGTGTGGCTCGGAACGGGCCCAGGAGAGTAGGTAGGGGTTTCTCGCAGATGGGCCCATATCTCCCAAATCCAGAACCCCAGATGGAAACGAATAGTCAGTGAAGGTGTTGTTTTGTCGTTGACTTTCTTACTGAAAGGGTGACTCATTGATTCCTTATATAATGTCCTCAGGGAAAGACACCCCAGAGAGCGTCACATGCTCCAGTCACTCAAAGGTATGACTCTATGCTTCCTTGCTTGGGCCTGTCCTCATGAGAAAGCAGAAGACAGGAAGAGAAACGACCCCTGGGCTTAGAGCAACTATGGGAATGATCAGAATGACTACCCAACAAGGCAGAAGATTTACACACACTCCAGGTCCCAGAACCTGGCCAGCCTGTTCTTTGACTCATAAAAATAATTACAGTAATAGCATCACTTGAGCATCTACTGTATACCCTAGTACATACTTACCTAAGCCTCACAACAATACATTCTTCCTGTTAGATACATGAGGAACTTAAAGCTCCATGGGATCTGGAAATTTACATGACATTGCTCAACTATTAGATAGAAGACAGCAAGTGAACCGCGTAGATAGGAGGGTTTAGTCCAGCTCTACCTAATTCCAAATCCTCTGTTATTTCTCTTGTGTTGGGCTACAAGTTCTCCTTCTTAGTGGCGCTGTGAGAAGGAAGACAGCTGTGAAATTGTGAGGGTTTTGAAGAACTGCTGTCATTGACATCCTAACTGTTGAGCTGGGTGCCAGAGCTTAAAGCCACATGCACATAAAACTGGAAGAAGCTGCCTCTGATATTTTCAACCTTGTAAAATTAAGCGCAGGTACAGAAAACCACACGGATGGATAGCTCGGTGAATTATTATAAGGCACACATCTTTTTTTTTAATTTTAATATTTTTATTTAAGAGAACGTAAAACCTTTGCAGAAGTAGATGGAGTGGGATCATAACGAACACTCATGGACCCATTAACCCCAAGAATCACTACCCCATGGCCAGTCACATCCCTGCCATACCATCATCCTCTGACCCCTCTCCTGTGTTATTGTAAGACAAATCCCAGACATCATTCTCTCCTGATAAACACAATTCATCTGTGTTGCTAGTACCCAAGGCCTTAGAAATTATATTTCGTTTTTATCAAGGCTCTAATGAGGCACACACCTTCTTAAATTCCACCAGTCAAGAAACAGAACTTTGAGGGGTGCCTAGGCGGCTCAGTCGGTTAAGCATCCAACTCTTGGTTTTGGCTCAGGTCATGATCTCAGGGTCATGGGATAGAGCCCCAAGTTCAGCTCCTCTGGGCTCAGTGGGGAGACGGCATGAAAGATTCTGTCCCTCTGTCCTTCCCCCCACTTGCCAGTGCACATGCACTCCCTTCTCTCTCTCTCTAATAAATCTTTAAAAAAAAAAAAAAGACCTTTGCTATCCCCCCAGAAGCTCTCCGCATACCTTATCCTAGTCACAGCCCTGACCTTCCCTCTAAAAATAGTCACTTGCTTGAATTTATCATCTAATTAGGCATGTCTATTTCCCTCCGTGGGTTTCCCCTTCATCCTTTTCCTTTCCCTATACTTTATTTTTGAAGAACACTAGAGACTGAGCTGTGGTTTCTCACACTCTGAATTTTCTGGTTGCATTACACACTCTTGGTGCAGCTCAACATTTCCCTCCATCCCCTATATTCCTTGCAAATTGGTAGCTGGCCCCAAAGTCTTTGTCAGACACAGAAGTGATCTCTTTGGCAGTCATATAGAGGACACTGCATTCTTTCATCAGGGGACACATAATGTCTGGTTTTCATTTCTTTTTTGATGTTAGCAGCCATTGATGCTCAATGCCTGTGTCTATTAACCCACCACGGGTTGCAAATACTGATATTTTAACTCTAGCATTTCATTTTCATACTTTATTTGGAAAAATTTTTTTTAAAGATTTTATTTATTTATTTGACAGAGAGAAAGAGGTCACAAGTAGGCAGAGAGGAAGGCAGGGGGGGTGGGGGAAGGAAGCAGGCTCCCTGCTGAGCAGAGAGCCCGATGCGGGCCTCCATCCCAGAACCCCAAGATCATGATCTGAGCTGAAAGCAGAGGCTTTAACCCACTGAGCCACCCAGGTGCCCTTTATTTGGAAAATCTTATAAGGACACAGTTTTCTTCATCTGTTATTTGGTTGTACCCTGATGTGGTTTACCCAGCACATCTGATTCTGGAGGGGAAGTAGGTGCCTTTTGTATAAGAGGCTGATTCCTGGGCGCCTGGGTGGCTCAGTGGGTTAAGCCGCTGCCTTCGGCTCAGGTCATGATCTCAGGGCCCTGGGATCGAGTCCTGCATTGGGCTCTCTGCTCAGCGGGGAGCCTGCTTCCCTCTCTTTCTCTCTCTCTCTCTCTCTCTCTGCCTGCCTCTCTGCCTACTTGTGATCTCTCTCTGTCAAATAAATAAATAAAATCTTTAAAAAAAAAAAAAGAGGCTGATTCCTCCCAGCCTGCCTGTGCATATTTCCCCATCTTCCCCCACTTTAGTTTCTTCTGTTGTGACTTCAAGTTCAACCTGTCCATTAGCTAGATCCTCCTATCATTTTCTATGGGAAGGCACTTTTACTCACTTTATCCATGACTTCAGCTCCTCTGATTCCTTGGCTCACTGGTGGCTGGCTTCCAGCCCCAGCCTGCAGGGAACCTGTCCCAGCAAGGTACCAACAACCTCCGTCAAGGGAAATTCATGCAAAATGTGTTTGGCCATGAGGACCTCTCCCCTGTTAAGGGGGAGGGGCACATGGAGGTTATTTGAATAGGGTCCTGCATCACGAGTGGCCTCAAACATAGGCTTCTGATATAACCTCCAAATAAGGATGATAATGTGCAGTCATTGCTGTTGATGTGTTTGTATGTTCAGGGCATTGATCTACTATGATCGTTCTCCTCCTCTTTTGGCACTTCTTCATTTTTTAAAATAAACTAGGACCTCAAAAATGAGCATGACCTCAGCCCCAGTCTCCAAAAAGCCCTGTGGGGACCAACTGGGAGGCTTGGGTGAGGTGACCCTGGGGACAGCATGGAGTCATGTGAGCTGAAGGGAAGGCCCTAGACCCAGACTGTTAGTCCTGTCTTCTGCTTCCTCGGCTACCACGTACTCCTCACCTCACAGAGACACTTTGAGAACATCCAAAGGATGCTGAAATCATTCACACAGGAGAACTTTATAAAGGGCATATATTATTCAAAAAAGCCACCCAGGATCTCTCTACCAGCATGTTTTCTTAAACGAAATCAGAATCAACTCCAAAGACGCTGCCTGAAGGAAGGATCCGAGGAGTGTTTCGCAGTGTCTGCTGCACTCACACACATGCGTGCAGACACACGTTTCTGGGTGTGTGTGCTGGTTGTGATGCAAAGTGTATTCCCTACCACAGGCCACCTTTTCCTTAGAGTTTGAAAAAACGGCGCATGCCCTGTTAGGCTCCTTTACCCACGTCTCCCTGGAGAATGGGGATTGTTATCTTCATTTACAAATGAACCGATTGACGCTTCCAGAAGATACCTGATCTGAGATTTATATGCATGTTTTAGACCTAAGGCCTTGGAAATCTTTTCCAACTTCCTGAACTTAAGAATCACCTGGGGACACCTTTTACATGCTAGTTCCTAGTCCCTCTGCAGAGATCCTGGCTGGGGGCAGTGGTCCTGAATGGACATTTGTAGCAAGCCGCCTCTGTGATCTGATCCTGGCCGTCCTGCCATACTGCACCTTGCTGCTTTGGAACAGTGATCCGGAAGGTTTGCCTGACCCCCTGTGGGGCTGGAAAAAAAGCACCTGAACTCTAATTTCTGCCTAGTATCATGTCATTCTTTAATAATATCTATGCATTTTATAATGTACGTGCTATATTAGTACGAGAACTCATGTATATAGTTTACAAATACCCTATGGGCGTGTGCTACACCTATGGCCCCGTGCACTCTTGACTATGTATGAATGCACATAGGGGCTTACAATGTAAATGCAAGCTTGGGTACATAATGGGGAGGGCGCATTAACATTTGCACCTGTGGGGGAGCAATGAGGAGAGGAAGGAGATTGAAGCTTTGGGTTGTAGTCATCACCGTGTGCACGCTGTTTTCACGAAGATACCTGTTACTCGTTCAGGCTGCTCATCTGAAGATGTCACGGTATCTGTGGTACCTCCTATAGAGGTACACAGAATGCGGCGGTAATGGCGCTGGCGTTCTGCAATGCCGGGGCGGGGGAGGTGATCAAGAACAGGCATGGAATTTGCAGTTGGCCAGTGTTGAGGTCAGACTGGAGTTCTATGGAGGACTAGCCATGACCCCCGGGCCCTCAGCTCCCTCCTCTGTGAATGAAAGTCGTAGCAGTCCTGATCTCCAAGGGTTGCTGAGGTACTCAAATGAGCTCACAGCCACCAGGAACACCTACAGGGCTTTCCCTTTACAAGCCTGGCTTTCCCATCCACACTGCTCCCCATTTTACAAACAGGAAACCAAGGGCGAGGGGGGTTGACTTCTTTGCTCCAGGTCACAGCTAGTATGTGACAGATCTAGTACTGAGACCGAGGCTAACTCTAGAAGCCACATTCAGCCATGCTCTTCTGTAGTGTCTCCCTAGCAGGCCGTCTTGGATGCTGCGCACAGTACCTGGGTCGGAGTCAGCGTTCAAGAAAAGGTTATCGTTGCTCGCACTCTTCCTACTCTTCCTACAGGTCCTATAGCCAGGCGCCTGCTGTATGCCGGTGCAGCTCCCTCCATACCCATTACTCACGGAGTCTGTAATGATATGTAATGATATGGCCAAGGCCATATCATTAACCCTGACTTATGGGAAGGAAACTGAGGATCAGAGAATTTGCCCATAAGAACTTCCTTGGAAGACTTCTCATTTGCTTTTGTGCCGGAGATTTATTCTTTTTAAAATATATATATATATATATTTTACTGTATTTATTTGGCAGAGAGAGACACAGTGAAAAAGGGGACAGAAGCAGGGAGAATGGGAGAGGGAGAAGCAGGCTCCCCACTGAGCAGGGAGCCTGGTGCGGGGCTCGATCCCAGGACCCTGAGATCATGACCTGAGCCAAAGGCAGACACTTAGCGACTGAGCCACCCAGGTGCCCCTGCAAGAGAATTATTCTTATGAAATGTGGATGATCCTGTTTAAAAACTTCTGGTAAATAATACTAATACTAATACTAATACTAATACTAATACTAATACTAACAAATAAATAAATAAATAAAAGCTTCTGGCGAGGGGACCTGAACGGACAGCGTCATTGCAGTGAGTCTCTAGAAATCAGCTCCCTCCTCTCTAGCGGGATCATCCTTTCTGAGCCAAACGGGATTAAGATGGCCCATCCGTCATTTGTCCAGAGGAGGTCTGAATTCCCAGGAAAAGGAAACTTGGAATTAATTGTCAGCCAACACTTGTACCAATCGTGAAAATGCCCAGCCAGTTTGTTGGAAATGAAGAAACAGGCAAAACAATGATGTAGCAATGTAAGTGTTTGGGAAGATAAGATACAGAATGGTAAATGTGATAACAAATGCCAACCTATTTCTTTCCTCACATGTATATGGTTTTGAAACACGCCGCTTAAAACATCCAGGGGTTTCCTTTTAATTGCAGGTTCAGTCTGCAGAGTTCCTGCTAAAAGCTCCCCAAGCCTTTCCTATGACTGGAATGTGCTCCATTTTAATCCTTCTGTAGTGATCCCATTATTTTTAAAGCTGTTTCTACTATCACATATAGGATTTATATGCAAGACCTGGTTCCTTTTTTATGTGGGTATGTCCTGACCCTGGAAACTTAGTAAACTCCACGAAGCACAGGGCCCACGTTGGCATGTCATGGGGAAATGGGGTCAGCGGCCCTGGGCTTCGAAGACAGATGTCTCCGGGCCAAAGGCAGGCTCGACCACATGCTGGCTGTGTGACCTTGAACAAGCCATTTAGTGCGGGAGCCCCCCAGATCTTAATTCAGTCATACCTGGCAACTGTTTGTAGCAGAACTAGAAGACGCTGCATAGAAGCCCATTGGGTGATTGGCTTGCAGAGGATCTGCATACTCCTGGAAAGTCAGGACTTTACAATGGAGTTATTGCTTGCAAACCCTTGTTCCAGAACCTCATCTGTTTGCTTTAGAGCTCTCCCATTAGCTGGGAAAGGATTAACAAAACAGTCAGGGGATTCGTGTCCTTTACTGGGTTCTATATTTTTAAATTTTTACTTGGAAATCATTTCCAACTTATAGAAAGTTGCAAAAAAAAAAAAAAAGTACAAATCACCTCATTTACCCTTTACCCAGATTCCTCTACTGTTAAGATTTGACTCTATTTCAGAGTGAGTTACATGCATCATGGCTTTGTTCCCCTAAGGACACTCAACTCCATTCAACTTCAGTGACTGGCTCCATATATTTCCACTGATACAGGACTTTTGTCTTCTGTACCATCCATATTCCAAGTGGCGTCAGTCAATGTGTAAGAAGTTTTGACGGTATGGAGTCTTGTCTCAAGGCACCAGATTTGGTCCTTGGGGTGCGCAACTCGCAGCCATGGTGAGTAAAATTAATTCGGATTCTTCTCTGCTTGCAGGGTAAGGAATTGGAATTGGATAGAAGAAAAATGAATTTTTGGATGTCTTAGACCCTAAGGGCAGGGAGCAAATCCGGGAAGGAACCAGAGCCAGAAACCACCAAATATCTGGGTCCCGAAAAGCTTCATTCCTAAGAGCTCTTCTAAGACATGGCATTGTCAGCATTCGTGACTGAACCTCAGCTCGCATTCCTCTTCCTAACACTCGAGAAATTTGACCCAGATAGTAATAATACTGATAAAAAAAAAAACAGGCGACACTTAGGGCATGCTTACTATGAGACAGACACAATGTTCAACACCTTTATGCGGTGTCCCATTTAATTCTTACTAACCATCTTACTGTTAACAAACCCTATTGTCTTCCCCATTTTACAGGTGATGCAACTGAGGCTTAGGCAGGTTAAGTAACCTAACCAAGTTCCCGCCCTTAGAAAGCAGGTACCTCAGCACTTGATTCTAGGCTTCTGGTGTCGAGGTTCTTTAACCACAGCTCCAGGAGGAAGGGAGTGAGCACCAGGGCCTTTGGGGGTCTGGGTTTTGGAGGAGTTGGAGGAGGTCAGGTAGGGCTTCTCAAATATGTTCCAGAATTCCTGTTCCTCACAGCCGGGTGTTTGCAGACACTTCCCATTGGTTGTTTCCTTTTGTCCCTCCACCTGCCCATTTGAAAAAAGATGAACATAAGGTTCAAAGTCGTTCCATGAATTCTACAGGATCCCATGGCTATTCTGACTGAGTGGAGACTTTCATTTTTTCCCCCGCTTACAGAGGGAGTGGGAGGGGCAGAGGGAAAAGGAGACAGAGAATCCTAAGCAGGCTCCACACCCTGGTGGAGTGGAGAGTTGACCTTGGCCTGCTGTTTTTACAATTCTGCTACCCAAGCAGACAGATGAGACGTAAGCAAGCATAGAATGATATATTTAAGAATTTTCAGAATGCATGGTGTTTTGTAAAGAATGTCAGAAGAGCTATGTTATCTGGACAAACTTGAAAGCTACCTGCGGATCTAAATGCTGCTTCCTGGGGATGCCTGAGTGGCACAGCCTATTAAGGCTCTGCCTTTGGCTTGGGTCATGATCCCAGAGTCCTGGGATGGAGCCCAGCATCGGGCTCCCTGCTCAGCGGGGAGTCTGTTTCTGCCCCTTCCTCTGCTCATGTTCTTGAATGCATGTTCTCTCTCTAAAATAAAGAAAAAAAAAAGCCTTTTTTAAAAAATGCTACTTCCTGGGGGCGCCTGGGTGGCTCAATGGATTAAAGCCTCTGCCTTCAGCTCGGGTCATAATCCCGGGGTTCTGGATCGAGCCCCACATCGGGTTCTCTGCTCCGCAGGGAGCCTGCTTCCTCCTCTCTCTCTCTGCCTGCCTCTCTGCCAACTTGTGATCTCTGTCTGTCAAATAAATAAAATATTTTATAAATAAATAAATAATGCTACTTCCTGTATGCCAGAACAGGACAGTGGTTATTAAGGCTCCCAGTCCTGAAGTTTTCAGATTATTTCATCTTAACAAACCACCTCTTCGTGCACTAGCTGCCACCATCAGCAACAGTCAGCAGCTGAGGCCAATATTGGGGAGAAACAGCTTTCTCGCGGTGGGCTTGGCTGGGGCACACTCACAAGAGGGCTGAGCTCCATCAAAGTGAGAACGTGCTGAGACACCTGATTCTCCCAAACTGGTGTCCTTAGTCATTCACCCACTCCTCCCAGATACTTATTAAGCATCTATTGCATGCTGGGCACTGTTCTGGATGCTGATAGAATAATGAACCGAGGTAATGATACATAACTCTCTTATGTTTGAGTTTATGAAATGCCAAACACAATTGCAAAAAAAAAAAAAATAGAAGAGTAGTAATGCCACTAATTTTTTTTATCTTTTATCTCCTCTATTCATGACATTAATAACTGGAGGGTAGGGATGTAGAACCTGAACCTCAACAATTGCAAGGGACTGGTATAGGTCTGCCGGTGGAACAACAGAACACAGGTCGCCTCCCCCCTCCCCAGAAAGCTCATGCTGCGGGTCACCAGGCAGCCTTGGAGTCCGTATCTGTTTAGAATGCCCTGGTAGTTCTGATACAGAGCAAAGATTGGAATCTCAGGCTTGTCCTGCCACCTAAGCTTCAGTTGCCTGAGTTCTAGGAGAGATAATATCTCCTATCCAAGGACTTTTGAGAACTAAATGATAACAGACCTTTAATTTATGGGGCGCCTGGGTGGCTCAGTCAATTAAACAGCTGCTTTCAGCTCAGGTCATGACTGTGGGGTCCTGTGTTGGGCTCCCTGCTCAGCCGGGAGTCTGCTTCTTCCTCTGCCCCTCCCCTGTTTGTGTTCCCTCTCTAAGAAATAAATAAAATCTTTTTTTAAAAAGATCTTCAATTTATATTAGCTTCTTTATTAGTGTTTATCTCCGAGAATCCTTTTTGAGCCTATGCCTTTAAAGACTAGGAATTAGTAGGGGCTCTTCTCTTTATATACACATGTATTTGTTTTTGTTTTTTTTTAAAGATTTTTATTTATTTATTTGACAGAGAGAGATCACAAGTAGGCAGAGAGGCAGGCAGAGAGAGTGAGAGGGAAGCAGGCTCCCTGCCGAGCAGAAAGCCCGATGCGGGACTCGATCCCAGGATGCTGAGATCATGACCTGAGCCGAAGGCAGCGGCTTAAACGAACCACCCAGGCGCCCCATGTATTTGTTTGTTAAGAGCACTATAAGATAGGGGCGCCTGGGTGGCTCAGTGGGTTAAGGCCTCTGCCTTCAGCTCAGGTCATGTTCCCAGGGTCCTGGGATCGAGCCCCGCATTGGGCTCTCTGCTCCGCAGGGAGCCCGCTTCCTCCTCTCTCTCTGCCTGCCTCTCTGCCTAGTGTGATTTCTCTCTGTCAAAAAAAAAAAAAAAAAGAGTACTATAAGATAGGGGCAGCTGGGTGGCTCAGTCAGTTAAGCATCTGCCTTCCTCTCAGGTCATGATTCTGGGGTCCTGGGATGGAGCCCCGTATCCCTCTTCCTCTACTTGCCACTCCCCCCGTCTGTGCTCTCTCTGTCAAATAAATAAATAAAGTCTTTTTTTTTTAAAGATTTTATTTATTTGACAGAGAGAGATCACAAGTAGGCAGAGAGGCAGGCAGAGAGAGGAAGGGAAGCAGGCTCCCTGCTGAGTAGAGAGCCCAACGTGGGGCTCGATCCCAGGACCCTGGGATCATGACCTGAGCCAAAGGCAGAGACTTTAACCCACTGAGCCACCCAGGCACCCCTAAATAAAGTCTTTTTAAAAAAAAGAGTGATAGGGGCTCCTGGGTGGCTCAGTAGGTTGGGCCTCTGCCTTCAGCTTGGGCCATGATCTCAGGGTCCTGGGATCGAGCCCTACATCAGGCTCTCTGCTTGGCGGGGAGCCTACTTCCCCCTCTCTCTCTGCCTGCCTCTCTGCCTGCTTGTGATCTCTGTCTATCAAGCAAATAAATAAAATCTTAAAAAAAAAAAAGAAGAGTGATATAAGACATATACAGAACATTCCACCCATCAGCAGCACAATACACACTCTTCTCAAGGGCACGTATACCACTCTCTAGGACAGATCACATGTTAGGCCACACAAGTCTTAAAAATTTAAGAAGATTGAAATCATCTTTCCAGCCACAATGATATGAAACTGGAAATTAATAACAGGATGAAAATAGAAAAATTCCAAAATATGTGGAAATCAAACAGACACCTAACAACAAATGGGTCATGGAAGAAATCAAAGGGGAAATAAAAACTTATCTTGACATAAATACAAATGAAAACACAACATACGCAAACTTAACGGGAGACAGCAAAATCAGCACTGGGAGGGAAGTTTATAGCAACAAATGCCTCTATTAAGAAAGAAGCAAGATTTCAAATAAACAACCTAACTTTATACCTCAAGGAAGTAGAAAAAGACGAATAAATAAAGTCCCAAAAGATCAGCAGTAAGGAAATAATAAATAATACAGTCGAAATACAGGAAATAGGGAGTAGAAAAAGGACAGAAAGATCCATGAATCTAAGAGTTGCTTTTCTGAAAAGATAAATAAAATTGCCTTTTAGCTACAATAAGAAAAACTTTTAGCTAGAATAAGAAAAAAGAGAAAACTCAAATAAAAGTAGAGGAAATAAAATAGAAGATATTAAAAGGGATGACACACAAATATAAAGGACCATAAGAGACTATTATGAACACTCTATGCCAGTGAATTCGATAACCTTGAAGAAATGGACAAACCCCAAAAAACATCCAATCTACCAAGACTAAATGAGGAAAAAATTGAAAGCCTGAACAGATCAATAACAAATAAGGAGATTGAAGCAGTAATCAAAAATACCCTACCAAAGAAAAGCTCAGGACCAAATAACTTCATTGGTGAATTCTACAAAACACTGATAGAAGAATTAATGCCATCCTTCTCAAACATTTCCAAAAATCTGAAAAGAAGGGAACACTTCTAAACTCATCTTACCAGTGTTACCCTGATACCAGAGCCAGTCAAGGGCACTGCAAGAAAAGAAAATCATAGGCCAATATCCCTGATGAACAGAGACACCAAAATCCACAACAAAATACTAGCAAATCAAATTCAACAGCTTATTAAAAGGATCATTCATGTTGGGCACCTGGGTGGCTCAGTGGGTTAAGCCTCTGCCTTCAGCTCAGGTCATGATCTCGGGGTCCTGGGATCGAGCCCCGTGTCGGGCTCTCTGCTCAGTGGGGAGCCTGCTTCTTCCCCTCTCTCTGCCTGCCTCTCTGCCTACTTGTGATCTATCTCTTTGTCAAATGAATAAATAAAATCTTTTAAAAAAAGGATCATTCGGGGCGCCTGGGTGGCTCAGTGGATTAAGCCGCTGGCTTCGGCTCAGGTCATGATCTCAGGGTCCTGGGATCGAGCCCTGCATCGGGCTCTCTGCTCAGCGGGGAGCCTGCTTCCCCCTCTCTCTCTGCCTGCCTCTCTGCCTACTTGTGATCTCTCTCTCTGTCAAATAAATAAATAAAATCTTTAAAAAAATTAAAAAAATAAAAATAAAAAAAAGGATCATTCATGATGCTTAAGTGGGATGCAAGAATTGTTCAGTATATGCAAACCAATAAATGTGAGACACCACACTAGCAGAATGAGGGGTAAAAAGAATAGATTCATCTTAAAAAATGCAGAAGTATTTAACAAAATTCAACACTCTAAAAAAACACAATAAACTAGGTGTAGAAGGAATGCACCTCGACGTCAAAAAGGCCGTATATGGCAAGCCTATAGCTAACATCATATTCAACAGTGGAAAACTAAAAACTTTTCTTCTAAGATCAGGAACAGAACAAGGATACCCACTCTTATCATTTCTATTCAAGAAAATACTGTAAGTCCTAGCCAGAGCAATGAGGCAAGTAAAAGTAAGTAAAAGGAATAAAAAGCATCCAAATCCAAATCCAAAGGAAGAAGTCAGATAAATATCTGTTGGTGGATGATATGATCTTACAAGAAATTCCTAAAAATTCCACCAGAAAGCTATTAGAACTAATAAATGAATTCAGTAAAGTTGCAAGATACAAAATCAACATATAGAAATTAATTGCATTCTATATAGTAACAACAAACTATTGGAAAAAAATTAAAATAATTCCATTTATAATAGCATTGAAAAGAAAAAAATACTTAGAATCTAACTTACCCAAAGAGGTGAAAGACTTATACACTGAAAACTACAAAACATTAATGAAAGAAACCAAAGAAAACAAAAATAAATGAAATGACATCCCATGTCAATGGACTGAAAGATTTAATATTGTTAAAATGCCCATTATTCTCAGTGATCTACAGATTCAAACTGCCATCAAAGTCCCAAAGGAAGCTGTTTTTGTTGTTGGTGGTGGTGTTTGTTTGTTTATAGAGATAGAGAAAAATTCCTAAAATTCAGGTGGAGAAGACCCAGAATAGCCAAGGTGATTTTGAGAAAAAATAACAAAGTTGGAGTCATTGCACTTTCTGATTTTAAAAGATATTGGAAAGCTATAGTAATTAAAACAGTATGGTACTGGCATTAAGGTAGACATATAAACCAATAGAATGGAATAAAGAGCCCAGAAATAAATCCATACGTATACAGTTAACTGGTCTTCAATAAGGGTGCCAACAGTACATAATGTAGAAAGGACCATTCTTTCCAAACAGATGATGTTTGGAAAATTGGATATCCATATGCAAAAGAATGAAACGAGTCCCCTGTGCTACAACATGCACAAAAACTAACTCAAAACGGATTAAAGACTTGGGCATGAGACCTGCAGGTATAAATTTCTAGAAAGAAAACATAGAAGAAAAACTTCTTGACATTGATCTTGGCACTGATTTCCTAGGTATGACACCACAAGCTCAGGCAATAAAATAGACACATGAGATTTCATCATGACAACATCATAAAAAGTTTCTGCACGGTAAAGGAAATAATCAACAGAGTGAAAAAGGAGAAACCATTTGCAAACCTTTTATCTGGTAAGAGGTTAATATCCAAAACACACAAGGAGTTCATACAACTCAATAGCAAAGAAATCAAATAGCCCAATTTTCAAAATGGGCAAAGGACTGGAACAGACATTTCTCCAAAAATATATATATGTCCACTGGGTATAGATCACTCATCATTGGAGAAATAAAGTCAAAATCACAAGGAAATATCACCTCACAACTATTAGGACAGTTATTACCAAAAATAAAACTAAACTGAACAAAACAAAAGACAGCAAGTGTTGGCAAGGATGTAGAGAAATTGAAACCCTTGTATACTGTTGATGGGAATGTAAAATGGTGCAGCCATTATGGAAACCAGCGTAGAGGTTCCACAGAAAATTAAAAAATAGAACTACCAAATAGTCCAGTAATCCCACTTCTGGGTATATAGCCAAAATATTTGAAATCAGGATCTCTAAGAGGCATCCACCTTTCCATGTTCATTGCAGCATTATTCTCAATAGCGAACATACAGAAAGAACCCAGTATCGATCAAAGAAAACATGTGATATGCATACAATGGGATATCATTCAGCCTTAAAAGAAAGAAGAAAATTCTAACAATTGCGACAATATGGATGAATTTGGAGGACATCATTCTAAGTGAAATAAGCCCGTCACAGAAGGAAAAAGACTGCACGATTCCACTTACATGAGGTATCTAAATTAGTCAAACATAGAAACAGAAAATAGAATGGTGGTTGTCAAGGGTTGGGAGGGGAGGAAAAGGGGAGTTGTTGCTCAGGGGGCATAAAGTTTCAGTTAATGCAAGATGAATAAGTTCCAGAGAAGTGCTGCTCTCTAGCATAGTGCCTGGAGTTAACAATATGGTGTTGTGTACTTCAAAATTTGTCAACAGGGTAGAACTCATGTTAACTCTTCTTGTCATAAAAAAACGACAACACACACACACACACACACACACACACACAAAGGAGCATAAGGAAACTTTTGACGGTGATGGTTATGTTTATTATCTGGACTGTCGTGATAGAATCATAGATGTATGCATATGTTCAAACTCATCAAATTTTATACATTAAATATGTGCAGGTTTTGGTGCACAAGGATATCTCCATAAAACAGAACAAGAAACAACAACAACCAAAAACTTGCTTTGTCCCCAAAGAGCTTGAGACACCTGATGTATTGGCTTGCTAAATAAAAACCAGTCATTTGGGGAATGAGTGAGAGAAATTGTTTCATTCAATTTCCAGCATAAAAACAGAGACTGGAAGTTAGACTTCTCTTCCAATAGAACTCTATGGAAAACCAAAACACAGGAGAGGATGGGGTTGCCCCGGGCATGGTTTAGAAACCTAACAGGCCAAAAAGCTAACATACACCGGGACAAACGTTAATTCCCACTCTGTACACAGAGACCAGTTACAGACAAGGCTTTCTCAAAGTGCCAATGACTTGCCCTGGGCTGGAAGAAGACATACAAAATTGCTTTGAATTGGATCCCTGAATCTGAATCCTGACTGTACGGCGAAACATCAAATCTCCTCTGCTCTTAGAGCCTCAGCTTCTCTGTCTGAAAATGAGGCTGCCAAAACCTATGAACGCCTGCCTGCGGGAGGGCCCTCACCAGCTGCTTCTCACCCATGCCTTCCGTGGCCTGACCTCACAAGCCCCCATCAAGTGGTTGCTGGGCTTACCCCCGCTTTGCAGAGACGTGACTGCTGGATCACTTAGTATACGCATCCCTTCTACCAGATTGAAAGACTGGCTGACAGAAACCACATAATATCCCTTTGTGTGTTACCCAGCAGAGAAACTGGCACACCGAAATTATTTAACAAATGCTTGGTAAATAGATTTGTAGGGGGGGCCTGGGTGGCTCAGTCGGTTAAGCATCTGCCTTTGGCTCAGGTCTTAATCCCAGGGTCCTGGGATCAAGCCCCATGTTGGGCTCCCTGCTCGAGAGGAAGCCTGCTTCTCCCTCTGCCTCTCTCCCTGCTTGTGCTCTCTCTCTGTCTGCCAAATAAATAAATAAAATCTTTTTTTAAAAAAACAGATTTTTAAAGATTGCATAACACGAAGAAAAGCTTAAATTTTGAGCAGCCTGACACTTCTTAGTTTGAAAGTGCAGCCAACTGCCCTCCTCTCGAAGATGACAAACCCTCTCATTTTTAGTTTGGCTTCTAAGTATGACCATCACCTGATAGTAACTTATTTTTGTTTCCTGTGAGTCAGAGAGCCAAAGACACTGTCCCCAAGCCACCAGGACAGCCTTTAAACAAAGGGCCCCATAATGAATAGTTTTGGTCAAGTAACAGCTTTCACACACCTTGTCACAATATGGGAAAACTCTAATTTGCTTAGTGCTATGTATTAGTCAAGTTCATGTCCTGTCATTTCTCTTTCTTTTTAAAGTAGGCTCCGCACTCAGTGTAGTGCTTGAACTCACAACCCTAAAATCAAGAGTCACATGCGCTCCTGACTGAGCAGCCAGGCACTCTATTGCCAATCATTTCTAAAGAGCCTCTAAGAATGCTTACTCAGATGGCCAGATGAGCAGTCCCATGTCATAGCCTAGGAGAGCCGTGCAGAAATGCGGCAGGACCAAGAGGCAGCTCCGTGTTTTGGAGATGAGTGCTGTGTCAGTCCCTCTGTCTCCATAGGGTCCATCTGGAGGATAACTGTGCTAAAGATTAAATGATACAACAGACACAGTAGCGCAATGAGACTGCCAAGACCCCGGTAATGACTGGATGCTGTATCCCCCCCCATTTGGAAAATAGGATACGATCAGTTTCAGAACAGGCTTAGAGAGGTGATACCAGGCTTTGAACTCTGGAAGGATCCATCACACTTCCTGTACACAAGGCACCAAACTCTAGAAAGCAGGTGGACAAGGCAGGTCACAGGGCAAGACATTTGACAAAGTGGAGGACAGGGAGGACACCTAAAGGGCAGATTTTCCAGGTACAGAACTCTGCAAAGAGGGCAGCCCAGTTCAATCCAACAAATATCCACTGGGCACCTGCTTGATGCTTGAAACAAAAAATGATAAATTGGTATTTGCTGAGCATGCATTCTTATTTTTCACACTACTAATTTCCAGAAAGGATACAAGGCATCTCTGGAAGGGGTTTTCCAGGGGCAATGATATAGAGGGAACTCAGCTGCTAAAATCTCCTGCAGCCCAAGCTGGCTGAGTCAGACAGGTACATACTAAGTTCTCAGTAAATGAGTACTGACTGACAGGGGGCGGGCAGCTTGCCTTGAGCACCTACTATATGCTGTAAAAGAAGAGAAGCTGGGTGTGTTGACTGCCTGTGTGTACGGGGACTCAAGTTTTGCGCCGTACCCAGCATGTGCTACAGGGACAGGCATTGTGGCACCTGCTGGCTGCCAGCTGGAAGTGAGGTTTGCCCTGAGCATGCACTACGTGCCAGGAGTTCTGCCTTTCTTATCTCACAGCAACTCTGGGAGTCGGATATGATTATTCCTATTTTGCAATGAGGATATTAGGTTCGAAGAGGGGACGCTAAGTCCACAGCTATAAGTGGAGTTGGTGGCACAGAAAGGATCCCAGCTGGGTGCTCAGGTTCCTCCTCCACTTCCGAGGAGAAACCATCCTGCCCTGTCCTTGCCCAAACCCACCACAGAAGAGTGGACTTCAGTGAGACTCCCATCCAAAGCCTAGCCAGCTGATGGTGATGATGATGATGATGATGATGGCTATTCACTGACTACTTACTCTATACCCAGGTACTTGAGTGCATGGTCTCAAATTTCTTTTTTGTTCCGTATTATTCACATTAGCCAAAGGGAGGCAGCATTCCCGAGTTCCCGCGAGCAGGAAGCCAGTAAGTGACAAAGTCACTTGGACTTGGTGACAATCCACTTGGACTTGACTTTAAATTTCTTAACCCTGGGTCAGCCTCCGCAGAGGCAGAGGCAGAGGCAGAGGCAGAGGCAGAGGCAGAGGGGCGCGGGTCTCTCACGAAGAGGCGCGGCGCGGGGAGCGGCGGTCCGGAGCCGTCCTGCGCCCGGCCGTCCGGCTGGGGGCACTGCAGACCGCGCTCGCCTCTGCGCCCGCCTCCAGCTCCCAGCGCCCCGGGCCGTTTGTCCGCGAGCGCGATTCGCGCCCCCGCCCCGCCCCCGCCAGCCCCGGACCCCGAGCGCTGTTCGGCGCCACACGTGAGTGTCCCCGCGCTCGCCCAGCGTGTGCTGGCGCCCAACCTCCATTTGGGCACGGGAAGCCTCCAGGGACAGGGTCTTCCCAGCTGGACGTGGTGTTCCGGGCACGGGGTCCTGCGGGGCATCTGGGAATTTAGACGCCTCTGGCTCCCACCGGGCGGAGGAGGGGAACCCGGCCCCGGCCAGGGAGCTGGGACTCCGCGAGGATGTCTTTCTGCTGCCTTTTCACCCCACCCCGCCCGTGCGGTCACCTACTCTCCTTCTATGCTGCGGAGTCCACACTCCAAGCAGCCGCCTCACCGAATTCCTACTTTGAACCCAAACGCAGTCCCGAGTATTTGGTTTGGGCCACAGCCAGCAGGCGAGGCGCTCTGGGCCTCACTAAAAATCCCTGCGAGCGTGCATCGCCGTCGCTGGGGAGGGGACCCCACCTGAGGCCGACCAAGATGAGGTCACGCTTTCTGAAGTTACTCCCAGGCAAGTTAGGAGGCATCAATCCACTGACCTTGACCCTACCCTGGGTCACGTGGGACCCTGGCATTTAAGGTGGGCAATTTAACGAGGTGATAACGAAGTGAAAATGGTCTAGTAGCCTCTTGAATTTGAAGCCTGACTGAGGCTTTCTTTAGAAAGGAAGGTTTATGAATAGGTCACCCCCATGGAACTGTTACCAGTAGTAACCCCTGAATGTTAATTGGTCATAATTACCTTGTTAAAAGTCTGGTGGACCCCTCCAAGAGCTAAGAGGACAAGGGAAGGAAAGTTTCTGAGATTTACAACTGGGAGGGAAACGTCATATTACTTTCTGCATTAGGTTATACATTAGCATACTTATTCAAGTGAATTTTCCGCTTTCAACTTTTGAAATATCTTTCCAATTCCCAACTGGTCTCTGGAAATTTAAAAAGGGGCGGCAGGAGGATTGGTGATGTGTATGCCACAGATGGAGATGGAAAAGCTGCCCAGAACATGTTGACATTTAAGAAAAAAGTTAACATCCCCCACACTTTAAAACTACGATATTAGGAACAGAGTATAATGGCAAAAGTTACTCGTAGAACATCTGTTCCTTCCAATGGGAGGATTCCATTCCTGCCAAGAATTTATGAATTTTATATAGGAGCTTGGTTCTGTTTGGGGAAAGGAGAAGGAAGCCGGCCAAGGCAGCCCCCTCCTCAGCATGGAATGCAAGGATGCTTTGCTTCTGACTTTGAGATAGTTTGTGGGGCTGCCGATGGGGCAGGACTTGCCTTCCAGAAGGACGTGGCTGAGAATGCAAAATCTCAAAAAAATTTAAAAAAAAAACCTGCCACACATAGTTTCAACTAGTAGGACCATACAAAGGAAGGTCAAGGCCATAGGACTTGAAGACAACATTCCCATTCATAGGAGGCCTAATCCTTTTTAGACGAGAAAGGAGAGCTTATAATTGGGATAACACATAACCAACTGCTATCTGTTCATTACAAGTGTTCCTTTCATTTTCACATTGGCCAGATAGGCGGCTATCCATTCATCTCAAAAACTGAGTTAGTCCCTTCAGCTGCGGTCAATTGTCCTTCCTTTCACCCAAATGAGCCTGGTGACCGGGAAGGTTTATCTTTTCTAAAACCACCAGGGGGGTGCTCAGAAAAGCCTTCTAGGTGAATAGGACACTAAATGGATTAGCAGTTGAAACATTAATGAAGCAAGTTTATCTAAGGAGATTTCCAGTGGCCTCCTGCCATTGAAAGAACCTTCCACTGTGGGGAGATCAACTTTTTACATTTTGAAGGAGACCGTTTTAGCTTCTTGATCTTTAAGTGGAATGAATTTTTTTTTCTTTTTAACTCAGAGGATTTAAATGAAACATTAAAAAAAAAAAAAAAAAAAAAACGCTGGGGGCGCCTGGGTGGCTCAGTGGTTTAAGCCTCTGCATTCGGCTCAGGTCAGGATCTCAGGGTCCTGGGATCGAGCCCCGCATTGAGCTCTCTGCTCAGCGGGGAGCCTGCTTCCTCCTCTCCCTCTGCCTGCCTACTTGTGATCTCTGTCTGTCAAAAAAATAAATAAAAATCTTTAAAAAAAAAAAAAAGCCCCATCCGTTTAAGTATCAGGAACCTAAATTGTTCTGGGACGCCTGGCTACTTCAGTTGGCAGAACATGGGACACCTGATCTCAGGGTCATGAGTTCAAGCCCCACACTGGGTGCGGGGCCTACTTAAAAAGAAAAGAGTATCTAAATTGTTCCTCTTTGACAGTGAGGGGGGAAAAAAAACCCACCAACATTAGGGTTTGGTACACTTACTCAACTCAACAAATATTTATTGAGTACCTGCAACATGGCAGGCATTTTGGTAGAAATTGTCCTATCCTTCATTCTGAAGGGGAGCTAGACAACACACGGATGCAGCATCTGTTACATCTCAAGTAATGAGAAGTGCCATGAGGAGAGATCGAGCATGTGATTGAGATAGAGAATAACAGGAGCAGGGTGTGATGGTTTCAGTATGGTCAGGGAAGGCTGCCCCAAGGAATTGATCTTTGAGTGGTCCTTCTAGAGTTTTCTCAATGGTAATATACCCCAAACACGTCAACGTGAATCTATTTTACCAAGTTGGATCTTACTATATAGTGTTTCCCTGTCTCATTAACTTCAGAACATTCTTCTTCGTGTGTAGGAAAATATATGGCTCAAGACCCTGGGACTCAGGATGCCTGGGTGGCTCCGTTGGTTAAGTACCTTCCGCTCAGGTCAGGATCCCCAGGCCCTGGAATTGAAACCACCTCAGGCTCCCTGCTGAGCAGGGAGCTTCTCCCTCTGCCTGCAGCTCTCCCTGCTTGTGCTTTCTCTCTCTCTCTCTCTCTGACAAATAAATAAATAGAACCTTAAAAAAACAAAACAAAACAAAAAATATGGGACTCCGTAGAATCAGGTTTAAATGCCAGCCTCACTTCTCAATGGTTTTGTGATTCTAGGCTCTCATTGCCTTAGCTTCCTCATCCTTAAAATGAGGGGAATGATATTGCCTATCTCACAGGGTCATTGTGGGAACTCAATGAAAAAAATGTATGTAAAATGGTGAGTATAGGAGCAGCATGCAGTAAATCTCAATAAACGTTAGCTCTTATTCATTATTGTTTACCAGATCATTTTAATGGAGCATGGTAGTCCGTTCTAAGGATGTGCTAGGATTTACTTAACCATTGCCCTACTGTTGAACACTAAGAACTGAACACAAACCAAAGGCAGATGATACAAATGAACAAAAGGAGAAACATAAAACAGCAACAGAACAAAACCCGAATATAGAAAATGTGCCAAATCAACACATTTTCTAGGAGAGACTCATTTCCCTTCTGACATCCTTGATGCTGAATCACACCCAGACATTAAAAACCTGTCTGCCTGAGGGATGGGGTAACTGGGTGGTGGGCATTAAGGAAGGCATATTATGTAAGGAGCACTGGGTATTTTTTTTTAAGGATTTTATTTATTTATTTAGCAGAGAGAGAGAGAGAGATCACAAGTAGGCAGAGCAGCAGGCAGAGTGAGAAGGGGAAGCAGGCTCCCCGCTGAGCGGAAAGCCCAGTGAAGAGCTGGATCCCAGGACCCTGAGATCATGACCTGAGCTCAAGGCAGAGGCTTAACTCACGGAGCCACCCAGGTGCCCTAGGAGCCCTGGGTATTATATAAGACTGATGAATCGCTGGCCTGTACCTCTGAAACCAATAACACATTATATGTTAATTAATTGAATTTAAATGTGAATATATATATTTTTTAATCTGTCCATTTGCCACCTTTGCCTAGGTTAGGGGACCCCTGGGCCTTGTCTGTTAATTTATGGCCTTATGTGCAGGCTGCGAATGAAGACCTGGAGAAGTCAGGCCAGAATGAGGTCCTGCAGGAACGTCACTGTGGGGTACTTAAGCCTCAGCCCTCTCCCTTGAGCGAAGGAGCCTTTAGGTGACACATTCTTTGGAACTTCTTTCCAGCTGTCTTTGGTTTGTTCCTTGAGTACGAGCTAGCTTCCAGGCTTTGCCTCTGTGCTGTGAAGCGTCTTCCCTGCCTCTGAGATCTGAAATGGCCCTCTGAGTCATTTGTTCATGCCCTGTAGCACATACTCAGATCTATTTTAGGTTGAGATCCCATTTAGGGGAAAGAGGATTATCTTTAGATATTGGGAGCAGCAGCAGAATGTTGGCAGAGCGTTCTGGAAGGTGGTGAAGCGGGAGTGTCTCCCATGGGACGAGACTGAGAACGTGGGCTCAAGGCACTGCATGCCAACAGGCCACTCCCCTGGGCTAACATCACCGTCCAGTGGTGTTCTCCATTGAGGGGGGCTACAGAGTGCGAGCTCTTCAGCAACAGAGTCTTTCTTTGACTTACCTCCAAGTGGCCATGCTATCAAGAGGGCTCCAGGTCTTTATTCTAATTGGTTACATGTATAAAGCGCTCTGGAATCGTTGAATGAAGTATTTGAGAGGAAAAGCAATGGCTTATTTACTCTTGATTTAATAGAGGCTGTGGGGGTGCTGTGATGCAGAAACAGATTGTCCTTTCTTGAGTCATTCTCCGAACTGGATCTTAGAGGAATGCGGTGTATTTTTAATAGAATGACAGATAAGATTACTTGTTTCTATTAGCAAGAGGGATGGGTTAGGTCAGTCTTGTCCATGTAGCTTCCTGTGCACCAAACATATCCCCTGTTTAGATTAAAAAATACGCACATTCCAAGGAGGTGAGGAGCAGATAATCCTTCAAATGAAATTAGCTTTACTTTATCTGGGAGGCACTTGTGATGTGGCAGAAAGAGCCTGGGACTAGAAGCCAGGTTGACCTGGGTTCTGATCACAGGGGAGGGTATGACCTTGGGAAGTCACTTGACTCCCGTGGGCCTCAGTCTTGCCCACTACAAAATGGGTACGATAACAAATTCTTAAACATCTAGCAAAATTCTGGACATATCATCGGTGCGCTATGAATGTGAATACTTTTCATCAACCTCCAGCTCATTCAGTCAACAATTCCAAGTCCTGGTGCCAAGCACATTCATCCTAACGCACAAGAAATGTTCTCCTGCGGTCAGTGATGATAAAGGCGCAAGAAACTAAAGCGTTAAAAAGAAAACAAACAAATAAACCACGCGTCCTAAACCCACAATCTAAGAAATCGTCCCTCCTCACGCAGTTTCTATTCTAGGTTTTATGTTGCCAATCTGGGAATATTGTCAAAGCAAATATTAGTTAAAAGTTGTTTACCAAGGGACAGGTAATTAAATAGTGTGTACAGCAGAGAGTATTGTTATCACAAACCTAAAATAATTTTTCTCTAACCTTTATTTATAAAGGGAGACGTTGGACAGAAGTGTTCAAATGTGTCCCGAGGCAATCAGAGGATTTTTTTTCTTGTTATTTCCTTTTGTAGACCCAGTGTCCGATTGGACCATCGTAGTGCTTTCTTTTTTAGTTGGTTGTTTTTAAGCAAAGTGCCCGTGCATTCTGATTAAGGAAATAAATGAAATATGTGTGTACCTATACCCTATGAATTACTTGTCAGTTCCTAAATAGATTGATTACTCCATCAGTATTGCTGGAGCCCAAGTAGACTCCACCATTCAGAGAGAAAATCAATCTATTACACTCCCTTAATCAGTGCAAACTTTAGCTAAGCAGTTTTATCATTTTTTTTTAACATACAGTATCGATTGTGTATCAGGACAAGAAACTGAAAATGAAGAACTCTGAAGAGGTCACGCATTTCCAAATGCAAATTGAGATCCAAACATTAAACAATAGGGATCTTCTAATCCTTTTACAAAGGCACAAATTGCAAATCAGACTCCCAGGCCAGAGTGGCTTTGCCTAACAAAGTCTTTAATGCAAAGAATCCCTTAGGCAAAGACTCCTCTGTTTCTACAAGCTTTGGCACCAAAGAGCCTTAGATGTCAGTTATGCTCCCTAGCTATAAAGTTAATTGTGTCTAAAACAAAATCAGGTTGTCCCCCTGATTTTGTTCCAAGACACCATGGAAAGGTGTCTTGGTTTGCAGATTAAGTTTCATTTTGCCTGAATCATTAATTCCAACAGAAGTTCGAAGTATTTTGTTGAATAAGGCTGAAACGTTCATGCTAAACCTGAATAACACGTTTTAACATGCTTTAACATGCACCTGATAAACAAGTTGGATGTATGTAGAACAATAAGCAATCAAGAAAATTGTGGGGGAAAACATGGTATATGTCGTTGTAGTTCATGTGGCTGAGTCTGTCAAAGAACTATCCCATCACTTTCTAAGAGAGGTAAACAATTTTTACTGGCTAGGAGGCTGATTTTTCACTGCAGTCACATTTTATACCCCCTGTGGGGCAGTTCTACCGGGAGGAGAAATATCTGCAGACTTGCATATTTATATTTTCTTATTCACCTTTGGCTCCCCTGCCCTTTGCACCAGTGGCTGGTCAGGTAGGTCTCTGAGCAGATGATATATGTTTGAACGGAATTGCAGGGGAAGAGAAAGAAGCAGAACAAAGCCAGAAATATATATTAACACTTCTGTGGAATGGCTCCTATGTTCCTCTGTAGAAGGAAACGGGGGTTAGTATTATAGTACCTGACTCAGCTGGCTGACAGCACCATACTAACAGAAGTACTAGAGAGAGCAATCAAATACTTTTTTGGACCTCAGATCACAATGTGACACTGAATTGAGAATTTTTTTATTCCCTCTGGGTTATTTTTCCTTTCTTCTTGTCCCCCCCCCCCCTTATTGTATAGAACACTTCAAGAATCTGCATGTCCTCCTCGCACAAGGGGGCCCTGCTAATCTTCCCTGTGCTGTTCCAATTCTAGTATATGGGCTGCCAAAGCGAGCACCAGAACTTTCCTTTTAAAACCATCCTTTTTGCATGGTGTTTTTAAAATTCTTTATGCCCTTCTAAGCTTCCCTTGGGTCCTCAGGATACAGGCTTCAGCTGCTGGCCTGTTAACCCCAAATGAGGTCATTAGTGGTTGGTGTCCTGATCTGAACTTGATGTGACCTTGGGCAAGCCTAGCTTTTTAGATGGGCCTCCATTTTCTCCTGGAGTTGAATGGTCTTGAAGACACTTTCCTGCTCAGAAAGTCCATGGAATTTTATTTATATATTTATTTATTTCAAAATCTATGTTAGTTTCTAGCTTTAGGGTTTGCAATCTGTTCCCCACTCCTCTGTGAGGCGGAGAGGAGGCACTTTGACAACTTCCTGCAGGATTTTCTAGATTCAGTTTACTTAGACAGGTTCAGAAGTCAGAAAGCTGCTGTCATGGCAAGCAGCAAGGAGAGTTCAAGCTTGAAGAGCAGCAAACCAGGTGGGTGGTGGTTTCATAGCCACCAACGGTTGACCCTCCCTTATTCGGATGGACAGGCTCACCCAGGATCTTGTGAAGTGTCTTTGTTAAGCCTGTCTGTCTGTCTATCTTTCTTTCTTTCTCTCTTTTTTCTTTCTTTCCTTCTTTCTTTTTCTTTCTTTATATTTATTTTTAAAGATTTTATTCACTTGCCAGAGAGAGTGCAAAGTTGGGGGAAGAGGGGGTAGGGAACAGGCAGGGGGAGTGGCAGGCAGAGGAAGAAGCAGGCTCCCCGCTGAACAAGGAGCCTGATGTGGGATTCATCCCAGGAGCCTGGGGTCCTGAGACCAAGGCAGATGCTTAACCTACTGAGGTACCCAGGCATCTCTTTGTTAAGCTTTTAAAGTGTGACTAAAAACAAAAAACAAAAACAAAGAATACTTCATTGTCATAGGTATTCAGGACACTTATAATTTTGTTTCTGAAAAGAGGCACAGTAGACCTCCAAGGGTAAGGATAAAACATTGCCTTTTTGGGAACTGCTTCCAAATTCTGGCTTCCTGAAGGCCATGTCCAGTGATCCCTTGTTTCCTGTGGGTGTCCTGACACCCATCCGCCATCCCCAAATCACAAAAACCCCTAAATGAACAAAATTCTTTCCAGAATCAATGCAGAAATTCACCTGGCAAGGAGTCCTCTGAAAAGAGATGCCAGGACTGGGGGCTAACTATTCCATAACTGATTTTTTTTTTTTCAATTAAATCTAGTAATTCTGGGTATTCAAGGGCGAATAAGGGAAGCTTCTAGTGCTCTCCAGGATCTCATTTCTGTTGGAGGAGCCAGACCCATAAAACCTTGTAATATGTGAGGATAAGATTTTAATGAAAGATCCAGATCGATTGAAATGAAGGAGATTTTTAATAAAAGCTGGGCTTTTAAGGTTAAATAGGAGCTTGTCAGGGGACTATGGGTTTTTCCAGAAGCATTAGAGACCCACATCTGCAAGCAAAGACCCACATCTGCATTGCACAGCTGGTACAATTAAGGAGTGACTGGATATTTAAGAAGAAAATACTGGACACGAGGTAGTGGCCACAGTTGGAAGGCTGACCACGTTAAATCTTTATTCACCAGGAACTGGGGACCATGGGACGTTAAGGAGTAGGGGAAGGGTGGCCAGATCTGTTTGACCAGGAGAGTCATGTGCTAGGCCAGAACTGGGGATCAAAACAGGAACTTTTTCATCCACCTCCAACTCAAAGTATAGATTTTGCTCTTGCTGTAGTGACCAGCTTAAGAAACATCTGTGGGAAACTCAGGCTTCCCTGTCACACTACCTCGAAATAGTACATTGCTTGGGAGACAGAATGTCTGGGGTTTTTTGACTCTTTAGAGGATTTATTGGAAGAACCTGGATATCGGCAAATCCTGCTAAATTGGGGTATATCCATTTTGCATGTAACCTTACCTGCCCAGCAGACTGAGGACGGAAGTATTAGGAGAAAAATGCTTTGAGTATGTCAACAAGAATGAGAAACAAAAATCAAACACTAACTTGTAAAGGGAACCTCAGTTTCCCCTTTCATAAAATGGAGGTGGGAGAGGGAACTCCCACCCCTCCTTTGTTGTGAGGATCTACTGAGGTAAAGGAGAGTGTACAGGCTTCAGAGGTGTCACCGGGGTATGCAGGAGGAAGGGGTTACTATACACCAGCGAAAAGTGAACTGATCAGACAGGACACATGCTTCCTGAAATAGTCCCTTCCATCTGTCATGTCTAAGGGACTCTGCCTGTGGCTGACACAGATTCATTTACCTCCCTAGCTTTCAGCGAGCGTATCTAGAGTTCCTTCAGTATCTCTGTAAAGTTTTACCAATTTTAGTTGTGGTTTTTTTCCCCGTCTTAGCTTCTAAGTGGGTATGCAGATACAGCATCTGAGCGTCTCAGGGGCTCAGCCATCATTCAGTAACCCGCCGATTCAATGCCAGTGAGTACAGATCTAAATAGCATAGGTGACGTGGGTTTTAGAATCCTACTCAACCCCCGCTGGGCTGGACAGGGTTGACTGCTTGCCCTCACTGACTTTAGATCATTGCCAAACCTCCACCTGAGGGCCCATCCATCAATCGGTCTATCTACCTACCTACCTATGTCTCCATAAAGAGCTATTCTCGTCTTTTGCTCTGTTTAGAGGATCATGTACGATGGACATGAAACATACAAGGATGACAAATGGTCCTCCCACTTTAGGGGATCATTATGATTATTGTGCAGTATGAGTGAGAAATGTGCTAGGTGCAGTCAGATGTCAAAAGGATCCCGGAAATGTGAAATTACTTTCCGAGGTTGTGAAGTTGCGTTTGTATTTATTTCCTCCTTTTCCTTTAAGAACAAGTGGAGGAATTTCAGGAGGGCAGGTGGCAACATGCTGAGTTGTCTAGGGTGCCAGAGAAGGCCAAAGTGATTCGAAAGTGTTACATCAATGGTATCGTGGAAAACAATTAAAAAAGGTGGACTCCCCGTGTACGTGATGCCAGAGAAGCAGTCTGATTGACGCTCCTACCCTAGGCACCTTCCTCCTGCCCAGCTAAGCTAACTGGCTCTGGGAGCCTTCTAGATATTAGCCCGAAAGAGTTTCTGTGTTTATGCTAATATGGCAGTGGTTGGTTTCCTCCCCGTTTTGACCACAGCCAGGGCATTGAAGCTCTAGGTACCTTCCTCAGGGTTTAAGAATATTTGTTTTTCAGGAGATGGTAAGAAATTTACTCAAGATTTACTTTTTTGTTCTAAGGTAAAGGCTTCCAAAGGGTGTTGGTTTCCAACTTTCGTTTTAGTTTCACTTAATATGGAAAAAAAAAAAGGCTTTATTTTCATAGAGCATTCTGATTGTAACAGTAGTTCCTTTGCATTTTCACAGGTAGAACATTCCGTGATACATTCCACAGCATCCATTAGGTAGAGAGCTCTTGGTAGTTTATGAAATATGACTGAATGATTGCATGTGAACAGTGAATGATGGTTTCATAAACAAACTTTAGGAACCATAGATTCAGTTTAGCGCTATAAAAACATGTCAGTATGGGCGCCTCGGTGGCTTAGTCAGTTAAGTCTCTGCCTTCGGCTCAGGTCATGATCCCAGGACTGGGATCGAGTCCCACATCGGGCTCCCTGCTCAGCTGGGAGCCTGCTTCTCCCTCTCCCTTTGCCGCTCTCCCTGCTTGTGTTCTCTGACAAATAAAATATTAAAAAAAAAACAAAAAACCTATCACTATACACTAGCCTCTAGAAGGTGCTAATATGAAGAAATGGAATACATAAAGTATATAATAAGTAAAATGAGAGAAGAATGGAATACATATACCGAAAAGGTTGGTGTCTATGTGTGTTTGAGAGAGGAAGGAGGAGGGGGACAGAAACTGGAATACGGACTACAAATTCACTTAGGTATGTGTGGTGGCGTATTGAATGGGGCCTCAGAAGCCGGAGCATACAGTAGCACAGGTGGCTGCTGAATTTAGATACTTCCATACATCAAAATCAAACAGGTACCATCCCTGCTTGTCTTTTAAGTTTTCCTGTGGACCTGCTTCCGTGGCAAAAGGAGTGCCTCACCTGGGCTTTCTGTCATGTAAAGAAATTACATGTAAAAATTGTTAATCTCCAACTATGAAATGTTTCATGTTTCTAAAAATTGAAGTCTTTGAATGGAAAAAAATTATTCCATTTGACCATCCTATTTGAGATGGTGAAGGTTCTTGTTCTAACAAACTGAAACAGAATTGATAGTAGGGAGTTAAGCAGGTTTTCAGGGAGCGTATTTTGCCGGAAAGGACATTTTGCTGGTCAAGTAAGAGATAGACTGAAAAAGATCTGTTGATGTGTTGCAAACACCATTGTTCATCTTTTGTGTGTGTGTGCGCACGCGCACAAGTTAAAATCTAGGACATATAAAATTAAATGTCCTAAGAAAATGTAATAAGCAGGCATCTCAATTGTTAGGTGCTCTTTATTATACAGTATAAACGGCTCTGTAATGTGGTAATGACAGGACATCTCGGCACTCAGAACTGATAGGTATGAGAGTAAACAGTTTTGTTTTTTTGTGTGTGTGTGTGCATGTTAAATAGTTTTGTCCTGTGCCATTTTCAGAAAATCTGGATACCGAAGCTTGCTTTTTCAGGCTAGAAAAAGTCAACGCAAGTGATGTTTTTCCCAGTGACATCAGAAACATTTTAATTAATATGTTCTGGTATTTGGGGATGTTTCTCCTATTTGAGGTAATAAGCACTTAGCAAACATGAAGATGGTTATCAGCCATTCAGTAAACACTTTCCATACACAACCATGTGCCAGAAGTGTGTGTGTTAAGAGAAAGGTGTATTACAAAAGCAACCACCACAATGGACCAGAGAAATGTGTTCCAGGCTTCTTGTTTAAATGCCTTTAACTGCTTTTAAAAATCAAGCCTAAATATTTGCACCTGCATTCTTAAAAAATTTTCCCATGTTAAAGAGAAACTGTAGAAACTACAGAAAACTGTAGAAAATCTAAAATGGAGAAAACCAGTGTTAGTATTTGCTATTTCCTTCCACTCCTTCCTCTTTAAAGTTTCTGGTGCTTCCCTCTCTCCTTCAATGCATATACACTAACTTATACAATTAGGAATCATACTGTTTATACTCCTAGGTCCTGCTTTTTCCACTTAACATACCATGAGCATTTTTCCATGTCATTAAATATGCTTTGAATATGTTCTTGGCCACATCAAATTCCATCCTATCGATGCACCTGTTTTCTTTTAAGCTAAGACACATGCCGTGTTTTTCCAGTCATGCTGGACTCTTGAAAGCCAAGGAAAATACTTCATGTTGATCCACCATTAAGGCTCCTAAGAATTTGTTTTCTATTTATAAGATGCACCCACACTTTGGACACAACGTATAATAGAGAGTTAATAAGCAGCCTGAAGGAGGTGCCAGCTTGTTTGCTTAACGATGTTGGTCACCTGCATCACCATAACAGATTTATCAAGTGCCAGCAAGGGTCACAAATGCTTCTTCCCTTTTGTAACCTCCACAAAATTCAAACCCTTGTGTACTCACTCTCAATAAAGGATCTGTGCAGTTTTAAAGCTGAGTAACTTCAGAAATATGCAACCAGCTTACAGAAACACTACTTAAAGATGCACTTCAACTTTTTACGCCGTAAGTTTGTGACGGAGTACTTTCTAATTAATGCATTTCAGTCCGCTGAGTTTGCAGAGGACAGATGAAATTTTTAAACATTCCGCCAGAAAATTTGGTTCTAACCTCTTGAGGACTGTCACTACTCTGTTAACACACATGAAGCATAAATGAATCCTTTAATCCTCAGGAGGGCACTGTGGAACTATGTTCTTAGGGTTCTCTGCAGTGGGAAGTTTCTTTTGTTCCTCAAATTGTTCTGAGTGCAAGGCCGGGTCCCTGAAAAATTTTTATATTTTCATTTAATTTTAAAGAGAAACCATAAGGATCTTTTAAAATATGGGGGCGCCTGGGTGACTCAGTGGGTTAAGCCACTGCCTTCAGCTCAGGTCATGATCTCAGGGTCCTGGGATCGAGAGCCTGCTCAGCGGAGAGCCTGCTTCCCTTCCTCTCTCTCTGCCTGCCTCTCTTGTGATTTCTGTCAAATAAATAAAATCTTAAAAAAAATAAAAAAAAATAAAATATGAAACTGGAATGTATTTTGTGAATACTTCCCATTAAAAATTGAGCATATTGAAGAATGACAGGGTGGTTTTCTACCTGGAAATTCATGTTCAGGTAAGGAAAATTGCTTTCATGTACTTTTTACATAAAGAGCAACCTCAACCAGATCAAGTTTACTTCTATGATCTCCAATAGGTTCCAGCCTCAAAACTTCAATTTCTCCCAGTAAAACTAGTCTTAAAAAACATCCTCCTTTACCTTTAATCTCTCAAGATGAAGTTTGGCCTTTCAGTGTGCCTTTTCCATGCCCGCCTGTGTTTTAACTGAAATTTCTAGGACATGCTTTTTCCAGAGGAGAAACAACAAAAGCAATATTCAGATAAAATATTATAGGTTTATTTAAAACTTAATTCTCACCTTGAGTATGCAAAATACAAACTCCACAAAATGTTCATTTTTTTACTTTGTAGTTTACAAATATACAAAATAGAAGTTTGCTTAAATTTATATTACATATTTATTAAGGCAAGGAACTATATAGAAAAAACATTTGTTCTGCTTAAGGCATACTTGGGAATAAACCATTGTACAAATTATTGCACATCTGAAACCACAGTGCATAACAGACTGTCTGCATAAAAATGTTAAAGTAGTAAACCAGGCGTATTTACCTGACTTAGGTCATAAATGTAGATCGGAAGACAAAAATAGATTTTCCTTGTCAAAGTATGCAGCAGTTTGAGAACTTTGGCTTCCTCATTTGGTACCTTTAGAACCAAGACTCACCAAGCACCATCGTTTAGGTTATTAAGAACACATTTTCTGTACCTGAATTTCTTCCTCTTCTTCTAAATATCATAATAATGGCTTTTTAGAAGGCAAAGAAAATACAAGGTGATCTTTATGCTTATACTGCTTCAAACACAATTCAAGGGAATTCTGGTCTTCCCTCCCCCCCAACTCATGGATCTAATTTATACCCTGATATCCACACCTTCCAGTCACCCCCCTTGGTGTTTTTGTAAGTCCAGGAATATTCAAGTTGGCTTTAACAATGGAATGATAGAAGATCCAGTCACAGACCCCATATCTGTTCTTTGATTTGTCTTCTGGTTTCCTTGTGTCTCCTGATTATCCATTCACAAGTTGGCTTGTTGGGAACTTGACCATGATTGTAGTGCTTTCCAGCTGGGATTCTCCCCTTCCCCCCAACCCCCGAGTTAGGGGTGGGGACAGTGTGAAAGATTTAAAAAAAAAAAAATACTGAATTCTCTCTTCTGGCAGTGTGGGTCATATCCACTGTTTGGGAATTTAAAAGTGCCTCTTCATGTGTAAGGCGAGGTGGTCCGACCTGGAGAAGGCCCGGTCGCACTTCTGGCACTGGAAGGGGCGGTGCCCCGTGTGTTTGCGATAGTGCCTGGTCAGTTCATCCGAGCGGGCAAATTTCCACCCACAGCCGTCCCAGTCACAGTGGTAGGGTTTCTCACCTGGGAGAGGAAAAGAAATCCGGTGAAGCCATCCATACCTAATGCACTGACCAAACTCGAGCCTGAACGTCAAACCAACTCCCCGCAAGCATCCCACTCTGAAAGAAGCCAGAGTTTTTAGAACAATTCAAGGTCACATTCAATTTCAGATCATAAATTGAAATATTAAACCTTAATACTCTTTGGGTTTTTTTGTTGTTGTTGTTTTGGTTTTGTTAGGGGAACAGACCTACAGTTCTATATTGCTAAGATTTTCATTCTCTTAAGCCCAAATATCACCATGGTAGGTAATAGTTGTCTGCTAGTTAGTCTCTCCCCCCCACCCAAACCACTCACTCCCATCCTATATCCCACTACAATTGGATCGAAAACGCCACCAGCAACCACTTTTTCTGCATCACCATTTCTATTGTTTTCCTCAGTCCTACCCCTAAAATGCCTTATGCACCTATACTTGAACAGACATGAAAAATTCTCTGTAAGTGACCATCTTAAACCACAATCTTAGCCATCACACAACCACTCAATTCTTGAAATTCAAGTAAAACCTACTTACCAAGTCTACAACTAAAAATAAAGAGCAGTATGAAATTTGGGAACAACCAGTGAAAACTGCCTAAAAATTAATAACTAGTAACAAGACCTAACATACTTTTGCACTGCAACCTGTAGTTCCTTGTAAGATTTTATTTTCAAGTATCTCTACACCCAGCTTGGTAGGAACCCACAACTCGAGATCAAGAGTTGCGCCAGCCAGGCGCCCCCGAAGTGTAATAATTTCTTGATTACAAGGCCAATGCTTTGCTCAAACGAGGAGAGGCCCAAACAGCCTGGTGGAATCTCCCTGCCTTTCAGAAGCCTAACAGAACTGCATATTCAAGCACTGATACCATCCATCAAGCAAAAGGCTCTTGGGCAAAAAAGGGAGGCACCGGTTTGGTTTGCGGTTCTCCCCTCTGATCCAGGAGATGGAGGAGATAGACCGCCCCACATCTCCAAGGGAGGCCAGGCCCTGAGAAGTGTCCACAGTTAACCAATGGGGCTGCAGACCAACCCCCCACCACCACCCACCTCCCTCAGTTTCTGTTCTCCTACCTGTGTGGGTTCGCAGGTGTGCCTTGAGATGAGAACTCTTCGTGTAGGTTTTACCACAGCCTGCATAATCACATGTGTGAGTGGCTGTCCTTTTCCGGGGCCACGATCTTCTCCCCCTCTTTGGTTTCGGCTCCTCCGGCATGCAGGAACCAGGAGGCATGAGCTCTAGGGGTGAAGAAGGTGTGGTCAGCATCATCCCCTGCTCCCCGGAGGGCTGGCACAAGCAGGGCTCCCCAGCCTGAGCTATGAATCCCCAGGACTGACCTTGGTAATGGAGCGGTGGGACCTGTGGCTGCATCTGGTCTGGCAAAAAGGGTGGGTAGTTGGGTCCCGGGTGGGGATGAAAGCCAGGGGGGAGTGATAGGGCAGGATGACAGTCCCTGCTGGTCAGCAGTTCCTCGGCACCCAGGGTCGGGGTAGTCCTGTTGGGGAGCTGCCGCCCCAAGGGGAAGTCGTGTGCTGGTGGTCGGTGACCATTGCTGAGAGGGGGTCCAGTGCCCAAGTGGGCCTCTAGGGGCCGACCAACCGTGCACGACGAGACTGCCTCCTGCTTTATTTTGGGGCACATGCGCGGAGGCCCGCCGCTGTAGGGCGCCACCACGACGGGGTGGCTGCCATCCGGGCTGCCTTTGGTAACACTGATGACCGACGGGCTGCCGTACTCGCTGCCAGGGGCACTCAGCGACGCCTTCAACACAAACTTGCCCATCAGCCCGCCACCTGGCGGCTGCGGCTGCTGCGGCGGGATGTACACTGGGTCCAATTCGGGCCGAAGGAGCTCAGCTACGAAGCCGCCAGAGGGGCTCACGTCGTTGATGTCCGCCAGGTTGAAGGGAGCCGTGGGAGGCGGCACAGACTCCCGGCCATAGATGAGACCGCCGCCGCCAGTGCTGCCCGGCGCCACGCCCGGGTCCCCTCCGGGCCGGATCGGATAGCTGAAGCTGCAGGTGGAGGGCGCGCTGGCAGGACCGCTGCTCGATGGGGAGGACGATGACGACGCTGACGCCGACGAGGACACGGTGGCGGCCACTGACTCCGGATGGGACAGCGAATTGGAGAGGATAAAGTCCAGGTCCAAGAGATCGTTGAACTCCTCCGTCTCCCTCCGGGGTAGGAGAGCAGGATTGGTGCCGCCACACGCGCCGACTCCGCCGCTTTCCAGATCGGTGGCCACGGTCGCCGCCGCCAGGTCGTAGGGGCGGCCGGGAAGCACGGGGGGAAGTCGCTTCATGTGGGAGAGCTCCTCCCGCCAACGCTGCGGATATAGGACGGGGGAGAGAAAACCGTCGGTACTGGTCCCCCTGCCCGCGCCTATACCGCCCAGACACCGGGACCAGAAAGACACGAAGCGCGGGCAGACTCCAGGTGCCAGTGCTGCGATCTCGGCCGACCCCCGGGCCAGCGGAGAGGCGGTGCGTCGGTTTGGAGAATACTGTGTGTGCCCGATTGCGTGAGAGCAAGCGCCGCGGCTGGGCACCTCCGGTGCTTCCCCAGCCAGATCCCGGGGACGCTCCAGCCACCCTTGGAATTGGGACACCGAAGATCTCCCTATGCGCGCCCTCGCCACGGGTACGCCTACGCGCCAAGTTCACTCGGGCCCAGCTAGTGCCCAGGGACCCATCCACCTCCCGCCCGGTGGCCCCCGCGCCAACCCTGCAGCCTGCGAGTTACGAGACGTGTGCGGACCGGGTGTGCGCCCCCGGCGGCTCCCCAGAGTCCGGACCACACGCATGTACAACCGAGCCAAGGCCACGGAAACCATCGTTAAGACAACTGCGGGGCCGGTGCGGTGGCCACTCCTTCCCTCCGCCGGGTGGTTCTCGACGACCCCTGGGCTCCGCCCGTCCCTACCCCACCCACGTAAGGTCACTAGACGCTGCCGAACTCTCCGAACAGTACTCACGTTATTTGGGGCACCTGCTGGACGCAGTGTCTTCTCCCTTCCCGCGGGGCCAGACGCGAACGTGGAGAAGGACGGGAGCAGTGCGTCGCTGACAGCCATGTCAGACTCTCCAGGTGGCTGCCTGCAAACCGGGCGGGGCAGAGGCAGGAGTCAGGGGGCCACTCTCCACCGCCGCTCGAGCGCGCCCCACCGGCCTTCACCCCCCCCACACCCCGCGCCCCACGCTACACCTACCTCATTAATGTGGGGGCCCAGAAGGTCCTCAGGAGTTCAAAGCAGTGGGGGTACCCAAACCCCAAAGTTAGGAGGAAAAAGAGACTTAGAAACGAAGCCAAAACCAAAAACCCAAAATTGCCCGAAATTCTTCGTTGGATTAAATATAAATGAGGGATGTCTTTTTAAAGAAAGTTCCTTTGTATATAAAAGTTCTTAAAAGTTGTAAACTCGTAAAAACTGACGATCAGCAAGGCGCAAGGCGGTAAGTAGGTCCGGTGGCCGAGCTGCGCCGTCGACTCAGCAGCGTCTTCCACCACTGTTGCGGTCGCCGCGGCCGTCGCCGTGGGCGCTGGGGCTGTGGCCGGGTTGGCGGGCGGGCGGCGCCGCCAGGTGAGACTGGCAGCAGCGGCGCGGATCTGCGGATTGGGCGGCGGCGCGGGGTGCGGAGTCCGGGGGGCTGCGCGGGGCACGCGCGGCCATGGGCGCTGGCCGCGGGCGGGTGGGTGGGTGGGGGGCCGGAGGGGCGGGGAGGGGCACTTGGCGGCTCCCGGTGCCGCCGCCGCCCGCCACCGCCTCTGCTCCCCGCGCGCCCGCAGCCGCGCTCGCTGTCTCGGCCCGGGGAACTGCCGGCGGCCGCCGCGCGCTCCTTACTTAACTTCTCGGCTCCCGCCCTACCCCCCGCCTCCTACCCGCTGTACGCCGCGGCTCGCCGCCAGGCCACGCCCCTCCCTTTCTTCTCCCCTCCCTTCTACGGCCCCCCCGCGCGTTGCCATGGCAGCTAAATAAACAAACTCGGCGCACGTGGGGGCGGGGGAGAGGGAGGGGCGCGGGCGGGGCCGGGCCGAGCAGTGACGCCAGCCCGGCAGCTGGCGAGCAGGAGCCGCGCTGACGCCGGCGGTGGCGGCCCCGGCGGCGGCGGCGGCGGCTGTCCGGTTGCGGGGCGGTGCGTACTGGGCGCACGTCCGGTCGCTCTGCGACCGGGGCAGTCTGCGTCGCGGTGGTCCGCTCCGGGGGTTCGAAGCCCGTGGCGGAGGAATCTGGTAGGGGTTGAGGGGTCGGTTCCGCTCCCCCACCCCTGCTCGCGTCCGTGCTTGCGGCGCACTCTGCGCGGTAGAGAAAAGCGCGATTATCCGCGTGACTCATTCAGCTTTCCGTGCAGCCCGGCGCTGGTCTCTGAGTGCCCGTGCGGGCTCTTGGCTTGGCTTCGCGGGGTTTTTCGTGGGTTCTCCGGCCGGGTGGAATGGGGGTGGGAGGCAAGGAAAGGTGGGTGCCCAGCACTGTGACGGAACTGGGAGCCAGAAAGGGCCTGAAAGGGTAGAAAGAGGTTGGAGCGGGAAGCGGAGTTATGGTTTTGATATTTCGGGGAGCCAGAGAGTGAGTGAAAGGGCTTAAGACTGTGGGGTGGAGACGGCATAGAGGCCGTGAGGCGCAGACATCTTTCAACCCGAGAATCTCAAGGGCGTAAGCCCGCACTCTCCTTTCCACTTTATAGATGGGCAAACTGAGTCATAAAGAGGTGAAAGAAACGACAAGGTATATGTGCTGCCGAAGCGAGCACGAAAGAAACGACAAGGTAAAGATCGGACGGGGAACTCTCTCCCTTGGCTCAGGTTCCGAGCGGTCAAGCCCACCGAGAGGCACTTAGCTAGCCAGGAAGTGGAGCGGTGCTGGGGGACCCCGGTTCCCGAAAAGGGCACAGCGAGCTCGCGGCAGCCGTTCCTGCCCCACCGGGAAGAGAAGAGGAAACGGTGATCGTTATTTCAGCCTTATAACTTTGCCTCCCCACCCCCACAGTCCCCTTAGTTTGTGATCAGTAATTTTCCAGCTGGGAAATGTTTTCGCCCTCATCTCTGCAAACTGACCCCCCCCCCCCACGTGAATGTGGTGTTCGGTATCGCCTGCTAAACGTAGGCTTGCGAAGTGTTTGGTTTGGATTGGGGCGCCTAGAGCTGGGCTCCACCCGCCCTCTCCACGGAGCCTCCTCACCAGTAAACGCTGTCGATCCCAGGAAAGACAAGGGGAAGAGGAAAAGGGTCGAAGCCCCGACACGGGGCGGAGTGTCCGCTCACTCTCACAGAGCTCTCTAGTTGCTTCCTACTTTAAGTCGTTGTCACCTGTTATTTGAGTTCTGCGATTCTGGTACCTATTAGGTTTCCTCAGAGTATTTGTTATGCCCTAGTTTTCCACTTCTTGCCGACCACAGCAGCATTCTTGGAATGCATCTCATCCCGAGTGAATCCACTGTGCCCCCTCTGCCAACGACAGGAATCCCTCTAGGTCCAGGGAGTTGGACACCTTTGAATATGACTTCCATCCTTTGGCCAGGGCCTGCAGCGGGTGGGGGTGGGGGGCGGTGCTTTAGCAGGCAAAACCCGACCCTCAGTCGGGCTGGAGGGTTCGGCCTCACTCCATAGGAGCAGCCCAGTTACTTTAACTCTGAAAACATTGCCCTTTTCAAACGGAGAAGGCAAGAAAGGAAAACACCTGCTACCCCTCCCCCCATTCCTTTCATTGTGATGGCAAAAATTTCTTGGGATGCTAGAACTTGAGGATTGTATGAAAACGTTATATACTTTTACATCAAGGTCTAGGTTTCTAAACCCCAATGAACTTGATTGGTAGCCATTTCCCTAGGCATGTAAACAACGTAAATCAGGACTTGGAGTTTGTAGCCACTGCCTGAGGTTTTTTGTTTTTTGTTTTTTTTTTTCTGTTTTGCTCTTATCTAAAGCAGTAACCCTTCCCCTTCAACAAAAGTAACCACCACAATGAAAAAAACAGTATTACAAGGGCTCCTGGGTGGCTCAGTGGGTTAAAGCCTCTGCCTTCAGCTCAGATCATGATCCCAGAATCCTGGTATCTAGCCCCCCATTGGGCTCTCTGGGCTCTCTGCTCAGTGGGGAGCCTGCTTCCCCCTCTCTCTCTGCCTACTTGTGATCTCTGTCTGGCAAATAAATGAATAAAATCTTTAAAAAATAAACAGTATTACACAGATGAATCGGAAAGACACTATTCTCATGTCATACAATCAAGACAAGATTCTGGGGGTGCCTGGGTGTCTCAGTCGTTAAGCATCTGCCTTCAGCTCAGGTCATGATCCCAGGGTGCTGGGATCAAGCCCAGCGTCAGACACCCTGCTCAGCGGGAAGCCTGCTTCTCCCTCTCCCACTCCTGATTGTGCTCCCTCTCTCGCTGTGTGTCTCTCTTTGAAGTAATAAAATCTTAAAAAAAAAAAAAGGCAAGATTAAAAAGATGAACTTGTAGTTTCCAAACAGCCTTCAGGAGGACTAAAGCCAATGTCTCTTTGTGGCAGGCAACTATCTGGTTATTCCTCTGATTGCATCATAAAATGAAATCTCTATATTTACCCTGGATTTCTAGAAGTGGTAAGGAACTTCAAGTTCACAAATCATCTCCTTTTCAAAGAAGGCAGGTGCCTGGTGTGACAACAAGGTTATGACCCTCCCTCTTTTCAGAACAGGTAGGTCCAGAAGAGTTAAATCCCTGCCCTGTATAATTTATAAACATGAGGCTGAGTAAACCTTTGATGACTAAATTGCACTCTAAAATAATAATAATAGAAGACACCCTTTAAAGAAGAATTACATACTTACTGGTGACTATTTCAGCAAACTGATATTACAAGTTTTGTGGTATGGATGTTAATTATTAATGTCCATGGAGTTATAAAATAGATTTTTTTTCCAAGCACGGACTGTATTAGTTGGCAGAAGTGATGGAAGCTGTCAGTGTTAGAGGATTGGCCGGAGACTTGGAGGGGTATGAGAGGTTGAAGAGGCTCAACATGCTTCCAGTGAAGGACCCCTGCACCCAGGACTGAGCACCAGATTTGGGCAAATAGAGCCCCCCAGGTAGCCTGGCTGCACCCTGGCCTGGGGGTATCTAGAGAACTGGCACAGGACTCAGGAATGGCTGGTTTATTGTTGTTTTGTTTTGTTTTTTCAGAAGGTGGCAAAGCTTTTCTCAGCTCCACTTTTATTCCTTGGAAAGTCCAGCCTCTTTGCACCTGGGTTACATGGGAGATGTTAAAGTGGGCTTTAGCACGGAGTTGCCTGGGTTTGTGTTCCAGCTGTGTTGCTTGTAACTTTTCAGGTCACTTGACCACTCCCATTTCTTCTGTAAAATAGGGATAGTTACAGCACCTACTTCTTCTTTTTTTTTTTAAACAGTACCTACTTCTTAAAGTGGTAAGGATTATAAGTGGAATTATCCAGGTAAAGTATTTAACGTAGGCCCTGGTGCCCAGTGCATGATGGGTACTCCTGTCACCAGAATTTTCCAGGGCACCGTAGGCTTCCTAAGGGCAGAAGCTATTGTTTTGTTCACTGCCATATCCCCACGTCCTAGTATAGTGCCTGCCTGGTACATAGTAATGCTCTGTGTTTGCTGAATGAATGAATAATGTACTTCAGCAGGAAGTTGTCTTTTCCTTTCAGCTCTCCCTTGGAGGCTCATGAATCCTTTCTTGTCAAGAGCTTCAATCCACTCAAAGTCTTATCCTAATTCGCCACCCCCCACCCCCCCATTGTTTGATCACCCTTTCTCAGCTTCCCAAACTAGAAACCTAGATTCTCCTCAACTCCTCCCTCATTTCCTTTGGCCTGGGCCTTTAGGCATCCCCAGAGCTCAACCATTTCCATTCCTAAATGACTCTGCTACCTTTGACAACATTGGGCACCTTGGTTCAAGCTCTCCTCATTTATGGCTTTTAATTATCACTGTGGCTTCCCCAAACCGGTGTCCTCCTCCTCCTTTTTCTCCACTGCTTCCCGCGTAATCCCACTGGAACTTCCCTGCTAGATCTAATCCATTTTTATCACAAATCCCTTCTTAGCCTGGTGTACCACACTCTTCATACTAGCGCACTCAACAAACTTTGCGGACTCCTCTCTCGAGACTGACCCCACCCTCCCTAAACTTTAACTGGATGTTCTCTCAAGTCTGTCTGAACACACGAAGTGTTTTTCTCCATTGGCTCTTTTTCTATCTCAATGCCTCTTCTCCCCTGGGGGCCTTCCTTAGGCTCAAATTGTGGAGCCGCTTCTCATTGTCCCTTGGTCTGTCAGTCTCCATCCAGGTGAGTCCTCTTCCAATAAAGCTGGGTGGTGACTCTGCTGTTTACCTAGTGGACTCCCATGGTCTGGTGGTTTGTTTGTGTCCTTTTCCACCATGGCATCTTTAGGACAAATGCCCAGTGAGGACACATTCCAGAATGAAAGGAGCAAAGCTGCCTTGGTATGAAGTGATTCATCTGGAAACCCTGCTCTTTCCTATCTTGTCAGTAACGTTTCTCTCTGGTGCAGGGTTCACTGGCTTGATTTGCTGTTTTCCAATCCCTCTCTTCCCTCCACCCGCTTCTTTTCTTCCTTTGAAAAGTGCTATGAAGGAGACAGAAAATAAAGTCCTTCATAATAACTCTGCCCTCACAAAACAGACAAGCAGGGAGAGAACAACCCTGGCCAAGGCATTGTAATAAAACAAACTAGAAAACACAAACAAAAATAACCAAAAGCCAAACCAAAACCAAATGGAGAAAGAGTCAACTCTTTTCTGTAGCCAAGTCCACTGCCTTTCAAAACCCAAACATTGGGTATTGAAGTTTTTAGAGCAGAAAATGAGTCACAGACATTTGAAAATTCTCAGAAATTTAAAATCTCTCTGGTGAACCTTTAGGTTTGATCACTTAAGTTACATTTTTAGCCCCCAAACTGTAAGCTCTACCCTCTTTAAGCTCTTCAAAAATTCTAAAGTTAATGGGATTATCTTAAAGCTGTTTGAACTGGCAGCAGTGGGCTAAAAACAGGTTTTCAGTGTCCTCATCTTGTTGTGAGATGTTAAGATACAAAAACAAACCTTTTTAGGTTGGTTCTGTTTAGAGCAGAATAGTATCTTTTAAGAGCAAAATACATAGTGGTAATATTTCTCTAGTCCTAACAAAAAATTAGGGTCTAACATTTACATTCTTCATCATCCGTGATTGTTTTTTTTTTTTTAATTTTATTTTTACTTATTTATTTGACAGAGATCACAAGTAGGCAGAGAGGCAGGCAGAGAGGGAGGGAGGAAGCAGGCTTCCTGCTGAGCAGAGAGGCCCATGGGGGGCTCCATCCCAGGACTCTGGGATCATGACCTGAGCTGAAGGCAGAGGCTTTAACCCACTAAGCCACCCAGGCGCACCAACCATGATAGTTTTTAAGGCCACCAGAAGAATCTTCTGATAGTACACGTATTTGAAAATACAAATAGCACCTAAAAGTAAAAGAACTAGAAAACAAGGCATATCAGCAGGAAAAAAACCTATTGCTGGAATTTTCTCCTTGACTTGGTTCACCACATTTCCCTGGCTTGTAAAACTTTCCTGGAGAGAATTAGCATTGAGAGAACTAAGGCATATTCTCAGGTTATGTTTTCTTAATTTAAAGGCCTTAATACTTCAGATTCTTAGCGTGGGACAGCATTATTTCTCCGCAAAAAACATGGTTCCCTGGTTTAAATCAGAATGGAGGTAAAAATTTTGCATTATGGAAAGTGTAGGGATTTTGAGTGTTCAAAAATGAATGCTTCACACCCGGAGAAATGCAAACAAGAAACAAACAATTCTGTGTTTCATTTTCTTCTTAGTTTGTGGGCCGGACAAGAGGATAGGTTATTTTTGCCAATTTGACATTATGTACTTTGAGCCAAGGAAATGATTTAAAAAAAAAAAAACAAAAAAACAACAACAATGCATTTGATTACCCTGTGGTTGACTCTTTTTCACAAACATTGTGTTTGTTAATCAATTTGAACGTACTGCCTGGCTGGTGGGGATAGTGCTAGGAGGATGGCCAGTGCCAATGTATTAACAACAACAACAAAAGGCCAAAATTAATTTCTGGCAGCACTAAATTTCTCATTGTGCTCGATGCATTTTTCAAAGTCGATAGCTCAAATCTAGACACATGCTTATATCAAGGGATGACCAGAAGCTTTTTGAAAGAGGAAACCCTAGAATAGTTACCTAACACGAGAGGAATTCCCAGCATTTTAATAGAGATTCAAGAAGGTAATCTATTCAGACTGCATTCAGTCTATGTTGTCAGTTAACTGATGAATTTTTCTGGTTGCCACATTTACCCAACAAAGGTCTCAGAGCCAAGTGTTTATGGGAAACACTGAACTGTTGAATTTCAATGTTCTCTGTTTCATTCAGCAAACTCTGTTTTCCATTCAAATAGCCACTCATTGGGCAGAATTCTTTTAAAGGACTGGCCAGTATCTTTGGGCTATCTGGAAGCAGATTATAGTGTCCGTCTGTATCTGAGTTGAATTCTCTGTGCCTTCTTGCTATAACCCAGTGTAGCGGGTGTCTTGGCAGAATTCACGGGGTTATGGGAGAGGAAGGGAGGGCTTGAAGTGAAAGTAGTGAGTGCAGCTACTCTGGGGGAGATGCTTGGGGCTGTCACCCAAGAATTTGAATTCCAGGCCTCTTACCGCCTCTTACTGGTTGCACGACCTTGGGCAAGTGATGTCACCCAGCTACACTCTACTTTCCTGGTCTGTGTCATGGGGCTGTGAACATACCTGCCTCACAAAGCTGAGGATTTTGTTATGAAAGCTACCGTGAATGTTTGTTTCTCCCCTCTGGCTGTGAAACCTGACACAGTCCTCCCAGTCTGATAAACTTGAAAATGGGTTTTGCAATACCCAACACAGGGGCGATGATGTAGTACTTTGATTTGAAAACTAAAATGCTGGGGTGCCAGGCTGGCTCAGTCAGTGGAGTTCGGGACTCTTGACCTTGGGGTCCTAAGTTCGAGCCCCACCTTAGGCATTAGAGATTAGTTAAAAATGAAGACCAAAAAAAAAAAAAAAAAAAGAAGACAAAAATGCTTTTTCACAGAATCTTATCATCATCATCCCCCCCCCCCCCGCAAATATCCCAGCATCACTGCAGATGCAACAATGAAGGAGTATCACAAAGATGCCGTCATTAAGTCGGGTCATGTATCTGCGTGGGTTCATGTCACAACTTACAGAGGTCTTCTTTGCATCAAATCTAGGAAGACCGTGACGATTGACCCTTCATAGGCCATGCAAGAGCTCAGCTGGCCAGAGGAGAGTTAGTTCCAAGGTCAAGTTCGTAATTGAAGAATTATATACTGGCTGATAATATTGGCAAAATTCTAACCTGGTCTTTCTTGGAAGAGTACTAGAAGGACCTTCTGTGTTCTCCCTTCAGAATTCAGAGGGAGTAGCGACCTTCTGTGTTCTCCCTTCAGAATTCAGAGGGAGTAGCGATTTTCAAATTGATAATTAACATCACGGCTGTGAGACCCGTAGCCAGTACTGCGCCAAGGCCCGTGTATACAGTAAGTTCTGTCCCCTTCACTTCACCCCTGTGAGGTTGCTGGTGCCCTGGTGCTCTAGTTTGAGTGCTTTAGTATGGGGTGAGGACCCAGCCTGACTTACTCTAATTTCAGAGCACAGTACAGTTCTAAAACGCATCAGAAGTGCTCCATACAGGGGCGCCTGGGTGGCTCAGTGGTTTAAGCCGCTGCCTTCGGCTCAGGTCATGATCTCAGGGTCCTGGGATCGAGTCCCGCATTGGGCTCTCTGCTCGGCAGGGAACCTGCTTCCCTCTCACTCAACTCTGCCTGCCTCTCTGCCTACTTGTGATCTCTCTCTGTCAAATAAATAAATTAAAAAAAAATTGCTCCATACATATTTGTTTAATAAGTGAACCCTCCCCCAAAATAAGTGAACCCCATTTTGCAATTTTAGTGCAGTGTAGAGTGGTTAGGTGACCAGCCCAGGGTCATGCAGCTAAGGAAGGGCAACAGTCAGTGTTCTCAGAGCCCACACGGGGAGGGAGGCCTATGGCATCACGACTCTGTCTGTAGCTTGCCCCTTAGTCATCCTTGTTTGTTTCTGTCCTCAGCTGTGTGGGGCTTCCCGGGATCCACCATTCGTACATCACGTTCTCCAGAGACTAAAGCTCTAATCTTCTGCCCACGTTGGGAGAAAAGCAGTTAACCAGCAGCATGGGGTTAGGGAGGAATCTTAGGGCCTGTTAGGATAAATGGATGGTGGCTGGGCGGGTGTCTGGCTGGGAGGCGGGGGTGGATAGCAATTCCAACTGCTGCTTATATAGATTTTCAAACAATTTTTTTTTTTTTTCTGAAGCAACAGTTCTGTTTTCATTCCCATATGCACTTTACTTTCTGAGTAACTTGGGATCTCTCCTTCCCTAGCCTTCCAACGGTCCTATACCTTGAAATCAGTCTGCTTTAGTTTCTACTTTCTGTGATCTATATTTGTGGTCATTTGTCCATTTGTTTCCCAGTACCCACCCTCTGTCCTGGTTGATTTTACCTTTTCAATTATTGTACTGTATCTTAAATGGGGTTTTGGAGGGAGCATTGGAAAACATGTTTAGTACAACATAGTTAAACCAAAAATCCCTTACTCCTTTTATTATTTCACTTTTTATTTTTTAGGAAGCTCTAGGTCCTACTTGGGGCTGGAACTCATGACCCCAAGATCAGGAGTTGCGAGCTCCACTGACTGAGCTAGCCAGGTGCCTCTTATTATTTTACTTTTTTAAGTTAGATTTTTTTTTCTGATTTCAAAAAGCAATGCTTGCTATTTTAAAAAAAATCAATAAATGTATATTTCAAGTAAAAAAAAAAATCCACATCCTACCAATCCAGCTTAGGCTGTGATTATCAGTTTGGCATATACCTTTTCAGAATTTTTATGCCTATATAAAAATACTGAAATTTATTTTTCCAACATGGGTTATCATCTGCACACAGCTTTGTAAATTTGTTTTGATTTTCACTTAGCAATATACCATAGATATCTATTCATGTTAATGTATAAATATACCTTATACTTTAAAAAAAAAGATTATTTATTTGAGGCAGAAAGAGAGTGAGAGAGAGCATGAGAGGGGAGACGGTCAGAGGGAAAAGCAGACTCCCTGCTGAGCTGGGAGCCTGATACAGGACTCCGTCCAGGAATTCGGGATCATGACCTGAGCTGAAGGCAGTGGCCTAACCAACTGAGCCACCCACCCACGCGCCCTTTGCTACTCCTTTTAAACAGTGGTGCTGATATATATACATATACACATATACATATATAGCCTCTTTTGGCAGTAAGTTGCTTCCTTCAGACTCTGAAGTTGGGCAAATTGTCCAGTGTTAGGGTGTCGCTGGAGGCTCCCACTGTGCACAGATGGAACCAGAGGCCTAGGGAGTGACATGCCGGCAGAGCTGCGACCATACCACCCTTGTCCCAACTCCCAGCCAAGTCCAAGTGTTCCCTGCATCGGATCCCGTTCCTCCTGCAGTTCCCTGCAGATTCCCTGCTTAGACGGAGGAACCCCATAACCTACCCTTCCCGGAGCCCCTTCCCTTCTGAAGCCAGAAGCATGCACCTCGCGAGAGGGATGAGAAATAGTATTTTCAGAGCATCTTTGAAGAGCCTCCACCTGCCCCCAGGTACTTTGCAGAGGTCACAGCCACAAACGTGCCCCGAGGTCAGTGTTATTAGCTCCACTGCACAGGAGGAAATGGAGGAACTGGAGACTCAGCTAATCAAATTAGTCATCTGCGCCCGGTCCCAGCAGATTTAGCTCCAGGACTAGATGAGATTCCTTACAGACTGAGTACTGTGGCAGCACGGGAGTCAGATTTAAAGGGAGGAAGAGTGGTATCAGCAAAGCCAGTTGGCCCTGTGTGGGGAAGGAGGACGTTTCCCGGGAAGCTTGGAGAGCCTCTGATTCTTCCTCACCGCAGCAAGTGCTCGTTCAGGCTAAGAATAAAGACGGGCAGCATCAGCGCCTCTTAAGGCGGCATCTTGCTCTTTCAGGATCCTGTTTTCGCTCAGGGCTGAGCCCAAGTCCAGCACAATGCCTGCTGGCTGAGCCCGTGTGCTGGAATGACGGAACAGTCCGGCATGGCCGGTGTGGAAATGTCAAGTAAACACCAAATTCAAGTGCACTCTGACTATCGTGCTGGGACTGTTTGCTTTAGATAGAATAGTCAGCAGGAAAGGAGAAGGAGAGGGAGGGGGGAAAATGTATGTCACTTCACAAGGCAAATCAGGAGCGTGCGAGCCCTCCCTGAGCCGGCTGGAATGTCACAGAGACCAATGTCAAATAAATAAAGGGCCCGCACTCCATGTTGCAAAAATAAGCCTATCCATTTGCTTGAAAAAAAAAAAAAAGTTCAGATGAGGGAACATTTTCCAGTCAATCACACTGCAGCAAAGTCATCCTGTTGAATTTGTGACTCACAGGCTCTCTGTGTCAATAGACAGAGAGTAAGCCCATCTTTATGACTTCACTGGGAGATGAAGCAGAAGTCGGGGATGAGGCCGGGCTCTCACACAGGGCTCGAAGCTCTGACAATAAACAGCTGAGGAAAGTCTGACCACTCAGAGGCTGGGCAGTTGCATTTGTTGTTCCCCTTCTTTATTTCTCCCTTGTCTCCTAGAAAAGAACCAACGTAGCATTTGACTGACTTCATCCTTTCCTTGCCTCCCCTCGGATGGAGGGCTGCGATTGACGGAGCGTTCCCCCTGCTTGGTGCTCTGCACACAGCGCTGTCTCGTTCTGCCCTTCTGGGGGGCATTGGTATCTGTGTTCTTTTGTGGGGGGAGGATACTGAGGCCCTCTGGGTTAGGTCCCTTCGCCGGCTTTTGGCCGAGGGTTCCACCACGGATCTTTCTGACTTCGATTTCAGACTCTGAACATTCCCCACCCCCAGACAGCCTCCCATTTTGTAAGCCACACGGTAGCCTTGGCACTGGGGCTCCACAGAGAAATAAAAAGTGGTAACCAGTCAAAGCGCTCTGGTCTGGTGTTCAAGACCCCTGGGACAGGACCCGTTCGGGTGGCCTGAAACCAGTGGACAGTTAAGAAAAGGTGGTACAAGAGACTCCCGGCTTGTTTTCCAAATTGGTACCATGTGTAAATGCCTCAACCCATGGCGAGCTAAAGCTTGATGCTAAAACGGCTGACCTGGAAACCAAGCCAGTCAGCTTTGTCCCCATTCCGGCTGAGGAGGGGTGGTGGCTTGATGTTCCGTCTCATGCAGTCACAGAGCAGGGTGCACAGGGACGCAAGCAGGGACCCTGCGGCGAGAAGGCTTGGCCTCCCGGTCTGGGCTCGGCGACCGCACATGTGACCTTGGGTCAGTCATTCACTCAGCCGCACCTTGGCTCTTCCACTGTAACCCCACGGCGGGAAGCAGCACGTCCCCTGTGGCTCAAAAGCATCAGTATTAACCTGGATGGTTGGCTCTGCTCTTGACTTCAGATGGCCTCAGCCTTACCTATATTTACAATGGTAAGAAGTGGAAAAAAAAAAAGGAAACTGCCCGTTCTCAGGACCCAGACATTTCGTCCTCACTTTCCCCGCAGGAACTTTGATCCTTTAAAACATGTGCAGTCTGCCCGGACCAAAGCAGTTCTTAGAGCGGCTCTGCCTTCGTTTTTATGGAACACCAGTACTTTTCTTCTCCTTCCTTTCTGCGGTCCCGCTGTTCGCCCAGCTCTGCGAAGCTGTGGGGGTGTGGACTGGATTCCCTGGTTGCCTTCGTCCTCCTGAAGTTCCAGACCTTAAAGTTTTTCTTCTTGATGGCTGGTGAAATTCTTGAAAGCACACGGTCAATACTCTTCTGCCGGAGGTTACTTTTCAAAAATTTATTTTGGCTCTGTGTTGTTTGTCAAGCCCCCACGGAGCCCTGTGCAGAGACTGCTCCGTTTGCCATTTTGAATTTCTCCCCCTTCTCACTGGCAAGCATGATGTTTCTGCTGTAATCAGCCTGAAAAACAAACAGGAGAGCTTACACTGGTCTCTGTGTCAACCATCTGCCCACTCAATGATCTCTACAACAATGTAAGTGCTAGAAGACCAACTGTGTGTGTGTGTAGGGAGAAAAATTCATTCACTCCTTCATACAGTTGATTTTTAGACAGCACCAGCTATGGGTCTGGCTCAGTGCTGGACACTGGGAACTTTGATGGTGAACCAAGATAGATGTGACCCTACCCCAGAGTGAGCTCACCGTCTGTTGGCAGGAGAAATACATTCATCACATAGTCACAAAGGTAATAACAAACCAGCTATGAAGGAGGATGCACAGTGTAGAAAAGCTTGTAAGAGGGACAGCTGGTCTAGTTGGGGTGTCCCAAGGAATGTAGATGAAAGTCACATTCTCTTTGTGATCTATGATCCCCGATAAATGATTAAGACCAAGTATTTCAGCCTCAAATTTCTAGAGTTAGCATGGCCTCATTAGTATTTTTAGATTATTTCATTTTTCAAGTTATTTAATGCCCCAGGTGAGGGACTTAGGGCACAGAGATGAGCAGGATATCGCCTAGGAGACAACCCCCTTAAGGAAATTGTCATACAAGGTGTGAAGTGTCATAATAGCAAGCAGGACGCAAAAGGTTGCCCAGGAGTCCAGAAGAGGGATTGATTCTGCTTGGGGTGTCCCTGGCAGGGAGGGTGCCCCACATCTCCTAGTGGGGTTCAGGCAGCACAAAGCATGGTGGTGGGGCAATGTAGAGTGTAGGTGGAATGGTGTGAAATCCAGGGCAGGCCAATGTAGAATGAGTAGGTGGGATCGGTGATCTCTGGAATAGTCATTTGGGGAAAAAAATTGAGGGGCCCAGTGTCATGATTTCCCTTAAATCAGATGCTACTCAAGACCCACATGTTGAAGTTGTACTTTTATGCTTTCAGTGATCCGAGAGCTATGTTAAATTTTTTGCCCTAGATTTATTCTCCCAGTCATAATATATGAATATTTTCTTTAAACCCACTGATTTTAAAAACTTTAAAAACATACTTAATCATAATAAGTATAGTATCATAGTGTGGATGTACTAGCTTAATGTGTTATAACATATCCTACCATAAATGCACAACAATGAAAATCATCAGTGTTTCTCCGTGTGCCATTGAAAGTCTTCTTGAGGGGTGCCTGGGTGGCTCAGTGGGTTAAAGCCTCTGCCTTCAGCTCAGGTCATGATCCCAGGGTCTTGGGATCGAGCCCCACATGGGGCTCTCTGCTCAGCAGGGAGCCTGCTTCCTCCTCTCTCTCTGCCTGCCCCTCTGCCTACTTGTGATCTCTGTGTGTCAGATAAGTAAATAAAATCTTTAAAAAAAAAGTCTTCTTGAGCCCTGGGAGTGGTATTTATACTCTATTTTCACAAAAAACCATTCTGCCATAACTCTAGGGCAATTTATATGTTCAAAACTGAAGCTTACTTATTTCTTCCATCACTCATGTTACATTCAGCAACTGAGCAGAACCTTTTCTATCGAAACTGATATCTTTTTTTTTTAAGATTTTATTTATTTATTTGACAGAGTAAGATCACAAGTAGGCAGAGAGGCAGGCAGAGAGAGAGGAGGAAGCAGGCTCCCCGCTAAGCAGAGAGCCCGATGCGGGACTCGATCCCAGGACCCCGAGACCATGACCTGAGCCGAAGGCAGAGGCCCCAACCCACTGAGCCACCCAGGCGCCGTCGAAACTGATTTCTATGACTAACAGCTCAAGGCCATTTCATCCTTCCGCTTTTGGGCTTGGATTCTCTCTCTTGGAAAATTTCATTTTCTCCCATTGATCTGGTTTTGAAGAGTGTGCCCTGTTCATCCGGTGACACAGTCCACCCACATATCCCCTCCTGTGCTCCCCAGAGATGATGCTTTTGGCGGTCAGTTGCCTGTTTAAACATATAGAATGTATTTTCTGCCCATGAATACTCATGAGTCAAATAAGTAAATAAATAAAACTCATAAGTAGGGAATTTGCCCTAATTAAGCATCTTCTCTTTGAACCAATCCTCAAAACAATCCTGAAACAGTAGTAAGTTAAAGCTTCATTTTACAGATGGGGAAACTGGGGTTGAGATGGGTATGAGTAAATGGCTGGCCTCAGGGCTATGTGGCCAGAGAGCCAAGCTTTGTATTCAGGACTGTCTGGAGATCAGAGCCTTGGGGGGCTCTCTCTCTGGCTTCTAAATTTGCTTGGGTGAACTTTGTTCCTCATCCACTTAACAGACATTTGGTCCTGTCAGTTCTGCACAAAATGCCCTGCTTAAATAAAGGGAGATTCAGAGAAGAATATAAATGACGTAGGCTGTTTTCTTGGTGGGGGGGGGGGGTTAGAATTGAAATGATTATGTTTTTAACAATCAAATTTAATTAATTTTTAAGTTTAAAAAATTACATTTGTATCAACTAAAACATGCACATGGTAAAAGAATCAAATAATTTATGAAAAAAATCTAAGATTGAAAGCAAAACCTTTTCCCATTGTTCCTAAATACCAGTTCTGTTCTATGGATGAAACCATCATGAATAGCTTCTCATTATGTTTATTTTTTACATTTCTCTTCCACTCTGCGAAGACTTTGAAGTAACTCACAGTAAATGATGTGCTTGCTTTTCCTTTATAACGTTAATACAGAAATAGGAAACCAGGTCCATGAAAGAAGAAGGAAGCTAGCATGCAATGCAGCGGCTATGACTGGACATCAGATCTGCTTCTCAGCTTCCTAGTAGCCAAGGCAAAAAGGGAACAAGCTGAGCTCCATAGCTCTCATTATCACGGAGGAAGAAGCCTGTTGTGTTTTCGGGTCTCCAAGCTTCAAGTTCACTTCTCACCTGGAAGCCCACACGGGGACAATGTCAGACACAAGACCTTTGGCAACAGCTTTAGCCATAAATGCCAATTTTTGTCTGCCATCTCTTGTGAAGGCTTTTAATTAGGGTCAAGAGCTTCACACTGAAGCAGACATCAATGAGGGCTTGGCTGACCTGGTTTAACAACAGACGGTAACACAAAGCAGGATAAGTAAAGGACTGGTTAGGGATTCCAGCATAGCGGGAGCTCAGAGGACCATGTATTATTTGCAAGTTAGGCAAGGGAGAAAGGTTTCACAGAGGAGAACGGTTGCATTGGGCTCGGAGGAGTAGTGTCAAAAGGCAGAGAAGGGGGCAAGAGAGACAGGCATTCCAGTTTAGGGAGCAGGCGCAATGGCACAAAGCAATGAAAATGCTTGGCCCGTTTGGAGAATGTCAAACGGTCAGGGGAGTTGAGAGAAAGGGATTCTAATAAGACTTCCATGAAAGCGGCTGGATTTGCTGCTTGGACATTTTCTAGCTCTTCTGAGACAACTTTTTGTTGAGTTAAGCGAAAACGAATAAGAATCAGATGGACCACATTTCTCTTGAATCACACGGGTTTAAAAACGAAGGGGAAAAAGAACTTGACAAAATGTGTCTTGGCTTTTGCCAAACCCAAAATATGTGAAAAATCACACAAGACACATCTCGAACCCAAACACATGCCTGGATTCTCCCACTCCTAATTGCAGCTGCAGCCGGTTAATAACATGAATTGTGTACAAGAAAATGGGGTCTGAATGGAGGAGCCTCGTTAAAGAGAATGAGTGATGCAGAGTGGTTTAGCTGGTTTACCCTGGAGGGTGTCTACAGCTCCTGCCCTGTCGAGGAAGAGAGACGGCCAATGGACACACTCTAACCAGGCTATTGACGCGGCTCTCACGTAGAACAATTAAAACCCCATATTACTTAACTCGATTGTATCTTGTGTAGGAAGAATTCAGCATCTCTTGTTCCTCTCCCTGGCTGTGTCTCCGTTTCACATTTCGGAGTGTAAGAAATGAAAAGAAATATGTTTTGCATCAGGCCCTATTCACTTGAGTGGAGACCAAACGAGAGACGGTGGAAATAGAAGACAAAGATCTCTAACATACTATTTATTATGATTCTAAATTCTTGGCTTGAGGATCATGGAGGTTTGAAAAATGGAAGGAATCTGGGGCTCAGAGAACTAACTGATTTTGTCCGTGATCTGCAGTTGGTGATCTGTAGAGTTCAGACCCAGACCTGGGCCTCTGATTCCCATCTCGCCATGCCCACTCAAAGTCCATCCTCCTGAAATGAGGGTCCATCGAAGTCTGGCTTTGTTTTCGTGTGGTGCGTGCGTGCGCAGGTCTGTGTTGTGAAGGTCTTTAATATTTTCAGAACATCGTGCTGTCTGTGCTATACCTTTTGGATTCACATAATTTTCGGTATGCAAACTCCGCCTCAACAACAAAGGGGAAAAATGATGTGTTGGGCGGAATCTTGATCAACTTTTTAAACTACAAGCTGAGCTCATTAAAACAAAGATCATGGTAAAGAAATTGGAATCCATAGAATTAACCTTCTGTGGCTCATGGCTCAGGCCCATGGCCCGTGGCCCAAAGCAAATCTTGGGAAGACCTGGGGGCTTGTGGAGATGACTTACCCCTCCCCGCTGGAGGTCCCAGAGATTCTTGATCTTGGCAACACTGTCGTCTCTGGCCACTCAGCCCGGAAGCCTGGGAGTTCCCCTTGACCATTCTCTCCCTTACCCGTCTTAAAGAGTCTCCCTGACCTACTAACCTTCCTTCCAAGGCTGTCTTTAATATTGTCACTTTCTCTCCAGCCCTAGGTTTGCCGATCCCATTTTGGTCCTTTCCTCTCTCTCTCACTCTTCCACTTCAAAGAAATAATACAACCAAAATACTTCCTTTTTTTTTTTTTTTTTTTTTAATTACTCTACCGGTTTCTATTGGGCTATACTCTCATTGCCTGGACCATGGCAATTCCTCTAAGTGGCCTCAGTGCCTCCACTCTGGGTCCCTGGGACCCTTCTCACGCTGCTAACGGAGTGAGTGACTCTTTTAGTGTGAAAACACTACCCTGTCCCACAGAGCAGTGCTTGGCTCAGCCAAGACTGGCCATCATGTACATCTCCATGAGCTCCACATCTTGCTACGTCTAGCCTCAAGCTTTATGTTGACCACAATGACAGCCTGTACCTTCCGTAACAAGGTAAGCTGCTTTTCGTTCCTTGCTTGTGCTTTTTCGGTTGCTTGCTTCTGCTTTCTTTTGGTTTTTGCTTCTGTGCCTTTGCACTGAACTAGGTTCCCCGCACTGGGGAATGCCCTTTCTTACAAGTCACTTATCGTCCCAAGGGGAACTCTTGGAAGAAGAGTTTGTTTTGAATCAGCTTTTCATCTTTAGCACCTGGCCCCAAAACCGGCCCACTGTAGATGTTCAGTAAATATTTCCTGCATGAGAGTGTTCTTAGCTCCTGAGCATAGTCCCAGATGCCCGTCCACTCATTCAGGCACTTGTTCAATCATTGGCAGGATCACACTCAGTCCTGGAGGTCCATAGACAGGGTGCCATTCATATGATATTATATCAGCATCATGGCTGGTAAATAAATAGTCACCGTCCCGAGAGCTCCTCATCACACTGGGCCTTCCCCTGGAATCCTATAGTCCTCCCTATGCCTACGATTCAGCAACGGAAGAGTTAACTCTGGCCCTGTGGGCATCCCCCAAGCATTGCTATATGATGGTGTGCTGTCACCCCAGCCCAGAGGGAAGGTTTTCCAGGCCCCATTTTACACAGGAAGCCCCAGCGGACTCATGATGCCCCTGCCTGGGAATCCAGGGCTCTCCCTAGGACACAGTTAAGCTTCCTTCTTCTGCCTCTGCTATGATGGCAGGTATCTGGGCTGGCAGAACCCCCTTGAGTTTTGGCAAACTCTTCAGTGCACAGAGTAAGGCTCAGGAGAGCCAAGTGCATGTTGCAAATTCAAGACTGGCCAGAGTGTGCTCGCTTCGGCAGCACATATACTAAAACAAGACTGGCCAGAGTGAATTTAGTTCAACGCATTCAAACAAAATTACGTTCACACGGAGGCACAGTGGGGTGTTTCTGGCCTGAATGCGTAATTCTTTTCCTTAGGTTATAACTGTTTCCCTGTGTCTCACTACCCAAAAAACAGTCTCTTTTCCAGCTCACACGTCACTGAGGGAGAGTGGGGCAGCCTGAGACAGAGCACGGAGCACAGTACTTGTTGCTGTTTCTGGACATGGGGTACAAAATTTACACATGACTAAAAACATACTTCTAAGGGCTCAGGTTTTGTGCTCTGAAGCCCATAGTCCAGCTGGACTCTGCAAGCATCTGGGGATTTAAAGAACTTTACATCCACCTCCTATCTTCCCAGGACCACCCCCTTCCTGGGCCTTTTATTCACCAGGAAACAGGACCTTCTCCAAGAACCCCAGTACTCTTCCCCTTGCCTCCTGCCCTTTCCTGAATGACCTTCTATAGCATGGCCTTGGTACCAACCTGTCCTCTGGAAGCCTTGAACACACACTAGAGGTCCGGGGCAATATGGAAACGACCAGTCTGCCTCTCGATTAGCCAGGAGCATGTCATGAACCGAAAGCAAGCCTACCATCATTGCCTGAACATCTACTCTGTGCCAGGCACTAGTCTATGAGAAAGGGCTAATCTGTATTTTCTTGAGTTTAGGATACAGTTGGTTCTCGTTTGTTTTGTTTTTGTTTTTATATTTCAACATCTCTAAAACTGTGATATGCCTTACAATCAATGGCTCTTGTGATTGCTACAGGACAGGTGCCAGTCACGGTGCATGAATGCCTTAACCAATGGATTTGATATATAAATATGTATAATACGTGTGAGTGATAATTGATACTAAAATTTATTTCTAATTAAGTTCGAAAGTAGAAATTCTCACTGATAAGAGGGAAATGTGTCATGGTGTAGTTGGCAACATTTTTTCTTTCTGAGTGGTACACGGAATGATGGTAACACTAAAAATTTGTTGGGGTGCCTGGCTGGCTTCGTGAATAGAGCATGGAACTCTTGGTCTCTGGGTCGGAAGTTTAAGCCCCATGTTGCGTGTAGAGATTACTTAAATAAAGAAAACTTTAAAAAGACATAAAATCTTAAAACATTTGTTGGTGGGCTAAATTTGATGAAATATGGTAGATGAGATGATCCTTCTTTGTCCTCTAGGAGCTCATGTTTGGGTAGGGGGAAAATAGGATAGCAGTAACTGCTACAAGAGAGGAAATCACAGGGTGCTGTGAGCAGGCAGGTGAGAAGTGACCAGGCAGAATATAGTTTTCAAGGGAAGGTAGCCTTGGAACTAGAACTTGAAGGATGCCTGGCAGTTCATCAGGCAGAGAAGAGGAAGGGCATTCTAACCAGAGGGACACGTGCAACCGCAAGGATGCACGTGCCACTGGAGAAAGAACGAGTGAAGGCTCTGAGGAGCACATTAAATGAGTTTGGGTTTATTCAGGGGAGAGGCATGATCAAGGCTTCCTTTTAGAATAGAGTCTGTTGGCAGTGTGCCAGATGGGCATGAGGACCAGACCTGGGAGGCTGGGGAGGCGCTGCTGGGAGTGGTCCCACCAAAGAGGGGCAAGGGTCCATGTGAGGAAAGGAAGAGTGAGATGGGAAGTCATGATTCTTGCTGGCTTTTGAACCCCGCAGCCACACCTGGAGGTTGGAAGGATTGTGCCCATTTTACAGTTGAGTAAACCGAGGCCAGATGAGGCACAGTGGTTTATATCAAAAGTTGAGTGGTAAAATCAGAATAGTACCAAGGGAAGGCCAGCTGGGGGACTGTTGAGTGGCCTCACAGAGTGGCCTGACTGTGGAGAGGACACTGTGACCTTGGGGGACTAGTCTAGGGTCCTGGCAGGCTTAGAGATGGGATTAATCCATTCGTTTAGGGCTGCTTCAACTCTTGGGGCTAGAATCACATTATCCAAGTTCTGGGATATGGATACTAACGTTATATTATACCATACTGGTTTATACCATACCATACCACGCCATACCATGCCATATCGTGCCATATTACAGATTGATTTACAGTAAAAAGTAGAAATGTCCCAGTAAGGACAAGAGAATGCTAGCATTCTCTCCTTCTGGAACACCTGTCTGTGGGCAGGCAGGGTATGACTAGAAGATTACCTCGTGGGTCTGGAAACCAAGCAGGAGGTCCATTATGGGCCTTTACTCTTCAAAGGTATTAGCCCCAGACAGCCTGGTGTATCCAATGGGCCTTTGGGAGGGGAAGACTCAAAATACATTGGTGTGGACCTCTCCCTGAAGAGTGCTAACCCCTGCGTCTTACCAAGTCGGCCATGGTCTGCAAGGTGTTAGACGACCTATCTCCCTGCTTCCTGACCCCGACCCTCCCCTCCAACTCCCCCCTCCCCCCGCAAACTCCCTCCTAGTACCACCTCCTTGCGTCTTTTGCGTCTGTAATTTCCTTTCCCTGGGACACTCTGCCCCAGACAGATGGTAGATTCTCTCCATTTCAGGTCTTTGCTCAAGTGCCAACTTCTTAACATAATGGGCCTTTAAAATATTGCAATCCCGGGGTGCCCAGGTGCCTCAGTTGTTTAAGCATCTGCCTTCTGCTCAGGTCATGATCCTGGGGTCTTGGGAGCGAGCCCCACATCAGGCTCTCTGCTCTGTGGGTAGCCGGCTTCTCCCTCTATCTGCCATGCCACCTGCTTGTGCTCTTTCTCTGTCACATAAACAACTAAAGTCTTAAAAATAAAAATACTGCAGGGCACCTGGGTGGCTCAGTTGGTTAAGGACTGCCATTGGCTCAGGTCATGATCCCAGCGTCCTGGGATCAAGTCCCGCATTGGGCTCCCTGGTCAATGGGAAGCCAGCTTCTCACTCTCCCTGCTGTTCAACCCGCTTGCAACTCAATCTCTCTTTGTTAAATTAAAATTTTTTTTTTTTTTTTTTGCAATTTCCACATCCTAGAACTGGAAATCTCCATTCCTTTTGCTGACTTTATTTTCTCCATATCACTTGTCACTATCTGACATATTTATTTTCCTTAGGTTTTTTTTCTTTTCTTTTCTTTTAATTGCCTGACTCCCTCTTAGCTACACGAGAGCGGCACTCCTGTCTGGTTCACTATCTGTCCTCCCACCTAAAAGAGCTCTTGGTCCTTGGTGTAGTTACGTTTTGTTAATTGAATGAATGAATCTGCTTTTTCTGTTAGCCTCTGGCTGACACTCCTTTCGTTCTTGCCCCCAGCCACATCTGATGGGCACATTCCTTCCTTAGATTATCTTAATCCTGAATCAAATTTAACTTTGCTCTGGAGGAGCCATCCTATCTCTTCTCACTTTTGCATATCTTGTCCCTAAAGCTTCAGGGCACCTTACTCTCCCTTCTGACTAGAGCCCTGTGACTGGCCTGCCTGAGTTAAATGGCTTATTAGATCAGGTCCTGCTGACACCCGGGCAGCCCTCCCTGCCTAGGGCCCTGGAAGAGGGTAAGAAAAGGTCAAGATAGATTTGAGATCTTTAGAAAGAAGGTAGGAGTAGGGTGGATAAAAAGAGGAAGCAGGGCCATTGTCTGGATTAGAAATTCAGGAGTAGTAGTAGGTTGTTGAGGAATACAGGGAGTGCTGAGTTCGTAGCATTCATTTCTGTTAAGGTCACAGCTCATTGAACAGAAGTGAATTCCAGTTGAGGAGTTGATAGCTACTAGGGTAGGAAAGGTTGGGACCCACAGGCCTACCAGTCCTGTGGGAAGGGACTACTCCAGTGACGGTCAGGGACCCACCGAGATGGCCACACCCAGGTCACAGGCCTCCCCACTTGGGACTCCCTGCCTCCAGAAAACCTTCTGCCCTCTGGGCTAGAGAAAGGCAAGTTTGAGACACCAGCAGCCACCTGTGTTACTGAGATCACTTAGCACAGGGCATTGTAACTGGTGCCTTATCTGTCTATGCCAACTAGACTGAGATCTCTGGGAGCAGGAGAGCTCCCATTTGCATCCCCCCGCCTCCCTTTTTAAAGAATCCGTTTTTAAAGCAATTTTAGGCTCACAGTAAAATTAAAGGAGGGTATAGAGATTTCTCATATACCCCTGCCCCTACACATGCACAGCCTCCTTCCCCTATTACCAACGTTCCCCCATTAGAGAGACGTATTTGTAACAATTGGTCCTACACTGACACACAATCACTCAAAGTCCACAGTTTACATTACGGTTCACCCTTGGTGGTGTACGTCCCACGGATTTGGACAAAAGTATTATGACATGTATCCACCATTGTAGTATCCTAGAGTATATTCACTGCCCTAAAAATCCTGTGTGCTCAGCCTCTTCATCCCTCCCCTCTCCCCTGATCTCTGACAACCACTGATCCTTTCACCTCTCCTGGGTTTTGCCTTTTCCAGAATGTTAGGTAGTTGGATCTTGGAATCATACGGTATGTAGCCTTTTCCCATTGGCCTCTTATGCTTACTAATATCCATTTACAATTTCTCCATGTCTTTTCATGGCTAGATAGCTTCATTTCTTTTTACCACTTGAATGATAGTCCATTGTCTGGATGTACTATGGTTTATTTATCCAATCAGCTACTACAGAACATACATTTTTTTTTTAAAGATTTTGGGATGTAAATTTTTTTTTATTGTAGTAAAATACCCGCAACATAAAATTCACCATTTTAAGCATTATTAATTGTACAGTTCAGAATTATATTTATATTTATATAATATTATATATTCAGAAGTATATTTGCACTGTTGTAATTAACCATCACTGTCCTCCATCTCCAAAACTTTTTCATTTTTCCAAATGGAAACTCTACAGGTCTTAAACACTAACCTCTCCTGGTGACGTCTCTTCTCCTTTCTGTATGAATTTGGCTACTCTGTGTACCCCTCATGGGTGGAATCATGCAATATTTGTCCTCTTGTGATGGACTTATTATACTTAGTATAATGTCATCAAGGTTCATTCATGGTGTAGCAGGTGTCAGAATTTCATTCCTTTCTAAGGCTGAATAATATTTCGTTGTATTTCTACACCCCATTGTGTTTATCTGTTATCTGTCAATGGATACTTAGGCTGTTTTCCTATTGGCCTTTGGGTTATCTTGTGTCCAGCATTTTGGGTAGGCATTCAGCGAGTGGTTAGTGGATGAACGATGAAGGCACCTCGAGAAAGTCGGGGTGGAGGAGAGCAGAAGGAAGCTTCCTTCCTTGAAGTAGGGGGTACAGTCCAAGGAAGGCTGCTATCACCAGAGCAGGAAGAAGCTGATGAGCAAATTTAGTTCTTAAAGAATTTTTTAAAAAGTTTATTTATTTAAGCAATTTCTATACCCAACGTAGGGCTTGAACTCATGACCCCAAGATCAACAGTTGCATGCTCTTCTGACTGAGCCAGCCAGGCGCCCTAGATGAGTGACTTTACATCGGTTCTGAGAACTTCATCACTCCCCATGTTGTTCCTTTTGTCTTCAGTTTCTAGCACTGCTTAGCAGTGACATTCGCAACACTCAGAGGGCCTTTGGATCTGTTTTACGAACCAAGGTCTAGGTCTGGTCTATTTATTCTTAGCCTGCTCCAAAAAGAAGAGGACTTTCGGATCAGGTGCAGGAGGGGCACCTGGGTGGCTCAGTGGGTTAAAGCCTCTGCCTTTCGCTCGGGTCATGATCCCGGGGTCCTGGGATCGAGCCCCGCATCGGGCTCTCTGCTTGGCAGGGAGCCTACTTCCTCCTCTCTCTCTCTCTGCCTGCCTCTCTCCCTACCTGTGATCTCTATCTGTCAAATAAATAAATAAAATCTTAAAAAAAAAAAAAAATCAGGTGCAGGAATTCAGCATTTATTAAGCACCTTTGGGCTCCAGGCATTGTGCTGGCCCTCATCCATATGGTTCTATAGATTCCTAAGCCCACAGGGTCAGGATGATCCCTCCAGGTGTTCCCTAAAGTCCAGAGGGGGTCAGAGCTGGCTCCAGGCCCCACGGCTCTTGGAGCCAGACTTGGGCTGCTGTGGCACTCTGGGCTTTCAACTCCAAATCCACTGCCCCCAGGTGGGCTAAGCCACAGCTATGGTTGGCATTTGGAAAATATTTGCCAGAGTCTAGGACTAAGGTCCAAGGCCTGGCGCCATAGAGGCCCTGGGGCCTGGTATAAGATCAGTCAGGATGAGTTCCTGGACATTGTGGTTTCAGAGTGAGCCAGACAGCTTCTGTGGCCCTTCATCTAAGACCCTTTAGCTCAGTCCTGGTGGCCTCTGGAAGGTCTCACGGCAGGCTCAGAGACCAGTGGGTCTGGGTACTGACCCTCACTGACTGAGTATTCCTTGCCTACCTCAGGAACTCTGCAATGGCCAGGGAAGAGCCTGGGGCCAATTGGAACCTGACCTGTCCTGGGGGAAAAAAACATCTATCTTCTACTCCCTCATCCTACATCCTAGACCCCATAGCTGACCCCCGAGTCTTCCCTCAGGTGTTGAGGATGCAGGAGTCACTCCTGCTGGCGTTCTCATTCTGGAACTGTCATTTCCCAGCTGTGTGTCCTTAGGCAAGTCACTTATCCTTTGTGTCTCAATTGCCCTTTCTCTGAAATGGGGATAATTTTTGTCCCACCTTATAGTTGATGTGGGGTTTGGAGGAATTAACACATATAAGGCTTTTAGGGTAGAATCTGCATGGTTCAAATAATAAATGTTAGCTCTCATTATTAGTAGTCCTTCTAGGTGTGACTTCTCCGTCTGGAATGCCCTTCCTGTCATTTGTGCTGCAGACCTAATGCTCCTGCAGCCTCCTCCAGGAAGTCTTCCTAGATTCTAGCCAGAGAGCGTTCACGTGCTTTTCAGCTTTTCATTCACTGTGTTTGCTGTCTGGGGGCCCAAATCCTCTCCCTTGTTGATTTGCCAGATTCTTTGGGCCGGGACCAGGTCTTTTTCACTGTGCATACTGTGAAGCATGAAGCATGTTTCCACTCCATCTCTGGGCCTTTGATCTTGAGGCCATGTGGCGATTACAAGCACTGCACAGGGTGAAGAGACCCAGGACTTTAGGGGAGCAGTCAGTGAATATCTGGCTGGGCCACAGCTCTTTGTTCTGGGCTTTAGGTTCTCTATCTGTGCAAGGAGGAAACTGAATTAAATGACTTCCAAAGTCCTTCCAGACTTGACCAGTTTATACATAAATAGAAGGCACTAAATCCTTCAGAAAGGAATTTCTCCCATCTGTCAAGCTGGACTTCCTACTCTCCAAAATTCCATCTCAACAGTCATGTGTTCCTTGTTGGCTTTTAGAGCCTTGGGTGTTGGAGTCACTGGGATTGAATCTTTGTCCTTGGTAATGGTGGCTGCATGCAGATTACTTCCTCATTTCTAGGAAACTCCCCTTCCTGGTCTGTATACTGCAGATGGTAATAACCTCAGAGTTATTACAGAGGGCGTGTTATGTGAGATAATTTTTAAAGGGCTTAGTACTGTACCTTTGATGGAGTCAATCAACTGTAGCTATTATCTTATTCTCCAAAAAATATGAGAAGAAAGATACCTGTGGCTCCCCTTCTGACTGAAGTTTTACATAGATGAGTGGTTGTGTTTAAAAATAGGATGGGGGGGAGGGAATATAGCCCATCATTAATTAATATGCTAAGTTATTTTACTTATGGTAGTCCTTAGTTCTTAGGCTTTATTATGTAAGTATAACTTAAAGAATAGAGAACTCCCAAAGAAAGCATTTTCTAGACCAATGCCTTCAACCATTGGACTTGGAATCCTTTCTACCATTTTGCCCCTTCCACTTGCTCCTGTCACTGCTCTGTTTCATGCTCAGACTTCCAAACCTATCCAAAGGTAGGACTGAAGTTTTGTTCCATTGAGAAAAGAGATGGTCACAATTTCTTTTAAAATGAACTGTTAACATTATGGACCGGTAGAGATTAGCCTGTGCCAGGCAGTAGGATAAGGGCCTCACAGGAATTAGCTCCTACATCCTTCTTGATGGGCCTGGCGATCAGTGTTCCTGTTATCTCCACTATGCAGGTGGGAAAACCGAGGACCAGAAATACCAAGACACTTGCTTGAGATCTTAAGACTAATGTGAGTGGTAAAATCAAGATTTAAATGCAGTAATCTGATTCCAGATTCTCCAAGATTAGCTCCCAGGCTTTATTCCCTCCCTTGATGGTAGATGAAGTTTACAGGTAGGGAAGGGCAGCCAGGTGAGGGATATGGGGAGCAGAGGGAGAAGAGAATGGCTATCAGTCTTCCCTCCTGACCTCTTCATGAGCCTGTTGTAATTTAGGCACTCACCCTTTCTCCTACACGGTTGCAACAACTGAATCTGGTCCACAGCCCCACCCTGGCCACCCCACGTCAATCTGTCCTCCTGGATGGCAAGGGAGATATTTTTGATACCAATTATTATTCAATTACATCATTGGAACATGCACAATTGAGTAGGGGAAGTGTACATTCTTCAGTTAATGGTGCTGGAACAACTGGCTAGCATTCAGAATAAAGTTTACACACACACACACACAGCCCACACCCCACTGGAGCTATCTCACACATCATGTAGAATAAACCCCAAGCAATTTGAATACATAAAGATAACAAGTGAAACCACATTAGGAAAAAATACATATAACCATTTTGATAATTCAACATTATTAGGAACTTTTCAAAGTATCTTGCAAAAATACAGAACTTACAACAGATGGACAGATTTTACTATATAAACACTTAAAATTCATATATGTAGGGGAAAACCCATCACAAATAGAATTAAAGGGGAAAAATATTCAGGAAAATATTTGCAATGTACATACCAACTGAAAAGTTAATATCCTTGCTACACTACACAGAGCATTCTTTTAAAATTATAAGAAAAATTCAATGGCAAAGTGGAGAAAATGTGTGAACTGCCAATTAGAAAATAAGAGATAAAAATCACCAACAAATGCATTAAAAAAATGTAGTTTCACTGGAGTTCAAAGAGGTAAGTGAAACAAGATACTATTTTTTTTTTTTTTTTTTTTACCAGCCAAGTTGATAAACAGAGCATGTGTATACACCTCTGGTGGAAGTGTATGTGGGTCCAACCTTCCAGGGAGCTACGCAACTTTGCAACCAGAACCTGTAGAGAAATAAAAACGAGTATGACTTCGAATTCTAGGGTTTTATTTTGGGAACATATTGAGGAATAGTTAAAAAGTTAGGGTCTTCGGATGAGATAAGGATCACGTGTTGTTTAGAGTGTGCGCCTGTTTGTTCCTCAAACAGCCCGGTCAGAAATGGCTCTTACTCCCAATCCTATTCCTTATTTCTCCCCAGCAGAAAATATGGTCAGTCTTCCCCTTCTATCTGCGGTTTCGCTTCCCGCAGTTTCCGTGCCCACATCATCCCTGGTCCGGAAGCGGAAGCCCTCCTTTCGACGAATCAGCGGATGGTGGATAGAAGCCTCCGGTGATCTGACGTCACTACGTTGGCGTCATCCTCCTCCCTTGCTCACCGCAAGGGCATCTTACTGCTTCACCTTATCACAGGAAGAAGGGTGAGTACAACACAGTAAGATAGTTGGAGAGAGTGAGAGAGACACCACACTCCCCATGATCTTCATTACAGTATTATTACGGGCGTTCTACCTTATTATTGTTGTTCGCCTCTTGCTGAGCCTTATTTACGCACTCACCTTTCATGGGTGTGTACCTGTAGGAAAAACCTTCTGGAGGGTTCAGTACCATCGGGGCCACAGGCATCTCCTGAGGGCGGGGGCTACTCTAAGACTCAGGGAGTGCTTGACGCCACAGTGAATTGATGGGAGAGAAGAGAAAGAACAGGTTCGCAGGTACTTGGTGTTAATAGTTGTGGAGGCTGCCTAGCCACCCCTCCTCCCCAACGCCAGCCCATTCCCCTGGGAGCTGGGGAGAGAGAAAAATTGGAATGGATCCTGGTAATCAAAATTCAGTGGACAGATGGATATTTACAACCAGCAGTGGTGTATGGGAGCTTATTACTCCCCCTTCTTGTCAGCACTGTTACCTGACTTTTCCATTTTAGCCATTCTCTGGAGCATCCTTGGTAGTTTTAATTTGCTTTTCTTAGGCACCTTTTCATGGTTATTGGCCCTTTGGAGATATCTATCTATCTATCTACACACACATATATATACACACACATACACATACCATATATATATATATGGGGTGTGTGTGTGTGTGTTTCTCCTCTTCCTCTTCCTCCTTCTTCACATTTTTTTCTATTGGATTATCTGTCTTTCTGTAATTGATGGGTAGTTCTATATACGTTTTGTTTACAAGTTCTTTGTTGGGTATATTGTTGCAAATACCTTTACTCAGTTTGTGCTCTGTGTTTTCAACTTTTTTTTTTTTTAAGAATTTATTTATTTGACAGATAGAGATCACAGGTAGATAGAGAGGCAGGCAGAGAGAGAGGGGAGGAAGCAGGCGCCTCACTGAGCAGAGAGCCTGATGCGGGACTCGATCCCAGGACCCTGAGATCATGACCTGAGCTGAAGGCAGAGGCTTAACCCACTGAGCCACCCAGTGCCCCTGTTTTCAACTTTTTAATGGTGTCTTCTAATGAGCAGTTCTTATTTTCAAAGCAGTCTAAAAATAAAAAAAAGGACAAGACTAGAAAAAATAGTTAATTTATCACATTTTCCCTTTATAATTAATGCTTTTTATGTCCTGTGTGTAAGAAATTTTTGCCTACCCCAAGTCCTATTGTTTTGTGTTTGTCTGTCTGTCTTTCTTTTTTCTTCTTCTTCTTCTTTTTTTTTACGAAGACTTATTGTTGCTTTTAACATTTAGATCTATAATCCATCTGGAGTTGATTTTAATGTGTGGTTAAATTTTTTTTTCATGTGTTTATCCAATTGATCTGGTACCATTTATTGAAAACATCATTCTTTCCCCTCTGCATGGCAATGTCACCTATTTCATACATCAAGTAACCTATATTTATTTATTTATTTTAAAAGATTTTATTTATTTATTTGACAGACAGAGATCACAAGTAGGCAGAGAGGCAGGCAGAGAGAGAGAGAGAGAGGGAAGCAGGCTCCCTGCTTGAGCAGAGAGCCCGATGTGGGGCTGGATCCCAGGACTCTGAGACCATGACCTGAGCCCAAGGCAGAGGCTGGCTTTAACCCACTGAGCCACTCAGGCGCCCCAAGTAACCTATATTTATGAATCTGTTTCTGAATTCTCTCTTCTGGTCCATTAGTCTATTTGTGTCCAAACTATGCTGTCTTAATTACTATGGTTTTATAACATTTAGTAGTGTGAGACCTCCAGCTTTGTTCAAGATTGTGTTGGATATTTTTTGGCCTTTCACATTTTCATATAAATTTTTGCATCAGTTGAACCACCATGAAAACTGGCAGTATCCACTAAGCTGAACAATTATACTATTAGGTAAATACTTAACAGAAAGAAGTATCCAGGAATGTTCCTAGGGACTCTGTTCATAAGAGCTCCCAATTAGAAACAACCCAAATGTCCATCACCAGTAGAATGGTTAAATAAATAACTGCACAGAGTGGAATGCTATGTAGTGAATGAGAACAAATGAACCAGTGCTACACGAAACAGCAGTGTTTAATACAGTAAGCCCAAACCAAGAGAGTTCATGTGATTCCATTAACACAAATTTCAACACCAAGCAAAGCTAATGTATGGCGTTAGGAGTCAGGAAAGTCATGTTATTTGGGGAGGAAGGATCATGGAGCAGGCCTTTTTTTTTTTTTTTTTTTTTTAATATTTTACTTATTTGACAGAAATCACAACTAGGCAGAGAGGCAGGGAGAGAGAGAGGAGGAAGCAGGCTCCCCACGGAGCAGAGAGCCTGATGTGGGGCTCGATCCCAGGGTGGGATCATGACCTGAGCTGAAGGCAGAGGCTTTAACCCACTGAGCCACCCAGGCGCCCCTGGAGCAGGCCTTTTTGAGTGCTGGATATATTCTCTTTCACTTTGTGAGCATGCAAACATGATTGTGCCCCTTTTTATATGCACATTATACTTCAATAAAAAGCTTCTTTAGAAATTAATTCAATGCAACAATGAATTTTGAAGGCTTACTGTGTGCAGGGAGGTTTGTCTTGCCTAAGTTGGGGGTAAGTATCAGGACATAAATGAATACAATACTACCCTGGGGGTAGTTCAGGGTTTGGGGGGCTGGTAAGGAATGGAGGAACAAGCCTGTAAAACTTTACAAAGCATTGTGGGGCAAAAGGATCACTCAGTTAGTCTTGCCTGGGGGCTGGGGAAGTTTTGTCAGTTACAGAGTGCTAAGTAGGATTTCAACTACTGTAGTCAAGGAGCAGTTAGTGTTTTTGAGGCCAGGAAATAGAAACACATGAAACTAATGTGGTAAATTGTATTTTTAATTTGACACAAGGTTAAAGTGTAATGTAAGGCTTGACTAATTTCCTTGGAACTCTAGTGTAGTAGGTATGTTGTAATCTGGATTTTGAATATAAAAGCTCTGAAATCTCTAAGATGAAGAAAATTGATCCATGGATCCCTTTAACCTCTTTATTCTTGGATACACTGAATAAGTTACTGACCAATGCCATTGGTTAAATGCAGCTTCATCAATGAAGTTGTGAAATGTAGTTATATTTAATAGAATTTAATTTTTAATAATTTAATATTTAATTAAATGTAGTTATATTTAACAAACACAAGAAATCTCAAATTTCTCTGGATAGTAAAGAGTTGCCAAAGGAGTCCAAGAAGGAGATAGATTCATAGGTAGGTTATGGGGAAAATGCTGGATACGATGAAGGAAACAGGCAGAGGGAGATTAAATTTTCTGTCTAATTGTTGGCAATTTGGGGAACTCCCAGAGGACCAAATGTTCTGGAAGAAATTTTGTGCAGTAAGAGTGTCCCCATAAATTAGACCTCTCAATGTAATTCAGGCCTTTTGGAATCTTCTGGCTTCTCCAGGGTCCTTTGATTGCTTCCTGAGAAATGTAAACCAACTCAGTTCCACCAAGTGTGGGTGAAAGCCAGGCAAGGGAGGATGTCAGTACTTGTACAATGCCTGCTGGTTGGGCAGACATGGAACCAACTGCTATTTCACAGCTACTTTGTTGCAGAGGAACTCAGCCCCTGTGGAAGAAGTGTGCAATGGAAAGGACTCTGGAGGCGGACAGATAAAGGTTCCAACTCTGCCTTGGCTGTTCTTAGGTTCTGTGACCTTGAAATATCCTATCATAACTTCTCTGTTGCCTCAGTTTCCTTTCCTGAAAAAAGAGGATAATGCTTACTCCTTAAATCACACACACCTTGTGGAATGAACTCAGATATTTTTCCATTGCTTAGCGCAGAGTTTGATACATAACAGGACTTCGCTCAATAATCATATTATTATTATTTTTGCAATGCTTTCTGGCTGACGTCATCCTGGACAATAAATGCAGCACTGAACATCTCTTTTGCTAGGTCACTGTGTCCACAGAGTTCATACCGTGATTCCATTTAGGCAGAGTTCAAAAAACAAGCAAGGCTAGTGTAGGATGTTAGAAGTCAGGAAAGTCTTGTCTGTGAGGAGGAGGGGGTCATGGTGCAGGCCTTCTTTCTGGGTGCATTCTCTTTCACTTTGGATTTGTTCTCCTTGAATATATTCATGAGCCTAATCCTCTGTTCCCCTGGAGCAGGGTTCAGTCCTCAGGCAAACAATGGGAAATTGCCAGTTAGGCAGGGAGTCATACTCACTTACTGGTTGGTCTATCTCTGTTACTTGTTTGAAAGAGACTGTTGTCCTTGGGTTCCTCAACTGAAGATGAGGGATCTGAGGCACAGAGAGGGGAGAGGGAGTTGCTGGGGAAGGTGCCCTGTGGTATGGGACTGAAGCCACAAACATGGACCCCGAAGCTCTATTTCCACAAGCCACTGCATGGAGGTGCACCCCAGGTGTGTGACATAGTAATATAGTAAGCTGCAAGGGGCATTTCTACTTCTTCTTCTCCCCTTCCTCCTTCTCCTTCCTTTTCTCCTCCTCCTCCTCTTCCTTCTCCATCTTCCCTTTCTTCCCCTTCTCCTCTTTCTTTGTTTTTATTATTATGAAAGGGTCCACAACTCTTAGGTACAGCCTTTTCTGGAGCAGAGTCACTGCTAAAAGGAGACCTTAGATCACCTTCTCCTGGAGCTCAGAGGCCCGCCTTCACCTGCTTCCAGGCAGTCTCTAGAACAGCCCAAACTGGGGTCAGAAGAACTAGGTGTTCTTGAGGAAATGAGTAGCTCAAGATCTTGTCCTGCTTTCTGCAAACGGAGGGGGAGCAGTTTGTCAGGCTGCCTCTGGGCTTGCCCCTGTTTGCAGAGCCGGGAAAAGGATAAGAGGATGTCAGACCATATGGGGCATCTTTGCCGTGAGAGCTGGGAGGGGGTGAGATTCTCACCTGCTTTCTGTTGTGGATTTGTCTGTGGGTCACACTTGCGCCTCTGCAGGTACAGAATGCCTGCCTTTATTTTAGCAGGGGCTTCTGAATGCCTCCAACAGGGCTCCCGGAGAATTTTGAACTTTGTGTTTTTCTTATTCTGGTCATACTGTTCTAGGAGAGACATGCTCTGAATCTTGTTCATCCTGCTGTAGGACCTGGTCCGGTAAATGTGGGCTGAATCAAAGTGAGCTGTGCGTTTTCCCAAGAGTTGGTTTCTCTTGAGCTAGATTTTGTCTTCTGGTTTTTTTTTTTTTACTTAGGGAAGGATGGACTATTTGGTCTTATATTGATGGCTGCACTGAGGCCCAGACATCTAATTGGCCATGTCTAATCAGCAGGTTTCTGCCCAAAGATGCAGAAGGCTGATGTTGCTGAAGTCAAATTTACAGGTTTCTGCTATGGTAGGAGCCTCTTGGGCCAATTGCTACCTATTCTTCTGCCTTGGCTGCCATCTGCTCTTTGGCTAAAATGCCTGAAATTCTGCCCAAAAACGTGTGCATGCACAAGTCAGTCAGCTGGGAGGTGGGGCACTGCTGATTTGCGCCCTACGAATCCTCTCCGAATCCTCTCCTCTCCGAATCCTCTCCTCCTGACATGTAATCCCTTGTTCCTTTATTCTTAAAAGCTTGAGTCCCTTGACAGTGTTTGGTTGCTAGAAATCTAGTGGCCCAAGTGAGACAGATAAGGTGTTTATATTTCCAGAGAAAGAAATAATAAACATGTAAACAAATGAGGTAATTTTCGATATTGTGTGAGTATTATGAAGAAGAGGAAAGAAAAAGGATAATGAAATGGAATGATATGGGCTGGTCCCAGGAAAGAGATAACAATTTACCGGAGCAAGTATCTGGCTCCGGTGAAGGGACTCCTCCCTCCTCATCCCCCACCCCCAGGGTGTGGGGGACAGACGGGCTAGCCCAGTGCTAGAGGGGATGCTAGTGTGGGGAGAAAGCTGAGTGGACCTTGCAAACCTCCTATATTCTGGGAGGTGCTTTTAGGTTCCAAAAAGGAACATGGGTTTTTTTTTTTTTTTTTTTTCTTCAAATTCTGTGGGAATCTGTCACTTCAGTACCTTTTTGACTTTTCTTCTAGCAAGCTGCACACTTCTGTCTCTGCCTGCCTAAGACTTGTGGTCTTGAAGGCATCCTCAGAGCTAGCTGCTACTACCCTTCAGGGCAAGGCTTGTTTTTTCTTTTTCAGCTCCCCCCAGAATATAATAAAACTGTATCCTCTGTGCAAGCAACATGGTAACAGGAGAGAAAGGAGAAGTGTCACCTTCCAACCCTCCAGCTTCATTAGCAATACAATTTTTACCTTTAATGGTCCAATTCTTGCCAATATATGCACTTTTTGTGTATTTTGTATGATGAGAATGACCTGTGGTATGGAGCAAAATATAAATTATTTACCTGTTAATACATTCTGCTGCCTTCTGTCTTCCTTTCTCTAGCCTATCTACCTTCTGAAACTGACATTGTTAACCATTGCAAGGAGCTGGTCATTGCAGTGAATTGTTTTGAGCACATTATCTTGAATAATCAACATAACAACACTGTGAGGTAAGTTCTATTATTATTCTTTTTATGGAGGAAAAACTGGAGGCTCACAGAGATTAAATAAATTGCCTAAGATTATGTAAATTTCATCTCTGGTAACAGCAGGCAGGCTTTAAACCTAAAAATCCCAAAGTTGATATGCTCTTGACCCTGATCAATTCCCTCTCCATGTGGCTCCATTAATTACACGAAGACTTCATCAAACCAGGTTCTTTTATTTTATTTTAATTTATTTTTTTTTGAGATTTTATTTATTTATTTGACAGATAGAGATCACAAGTAGGCAGAGAGGCAGGCAGAGAGAGAGAGGAGGAAACAGGCTTCCCGCCGAGCAGAGAGCCCGATGTGGGGCTTGATCCCAGGACCCTGGGATCATGACCTGAGCTGAAGGTAGAGGCTTTAACCCACTGAGCCACCCAGGCGCCCCTGAACTAGGTTCTTTTAAAAGAAACTTCTGCCTAGTTGGGCTGAGAAATGGACTGTCATTAGGCTTCCTTCATACATATCTCACGTGCTTTCTGTAAATAATGCTGATCATTAACATGGTAAACAGTTAAATGTTTACTGGTGTCTTTCAAATCTATGACCTCAGCTGATGCTCATCCTATAACCGTGTGGCAAGGGCTTTCTCCTTGTACCCAGCTGACAGATGAAGAGTGAGGGAGGACAGGGAACTGAGGTGACCAGCCCAAGGTTGTCTAAGTGGGAGGCATCTTTAGCTGCCAGACCAGGAGGATGAGGGTGGGTGGGCAGTGGCTGATGGCTCATGTTATGGGTAGATAGGAATTTCTTTTTTCCTTGTCAGTGAATCTTTCTGTGGCAGATATTATTGCCAGAGAGGAGGTGTAATGCTATTGGCTGCCTCAAGACTTGCCCCAGCCTTTCGACTTTTGAAAACTACCATTTCCTCTATCTCTAACTCCCAGGGAATCCTGTGAAGTAATGCAGACATCTTATGTCCAAAGTGACCCAGCTGGGTCAGGGCAAAAGTGGATTGCTGGATTCTCTGCAGTCCCAGTTTTTCATTCTAGCACAAAACATCAGTGCTGCCTGCCAAAACTACTCTCTTGCCCATTTGAGTAGTAGTTTACAGCTCACAAAGGGCTTTAAGAAATCTGTTATCCTAAAAAAAAAAGAAATCTGTTATCCTGATCATCCCTGGAGAGGCAGGCAGTATTACTGTCATTTGTGCCCATTGTACAGGTGATGAAACTGAGTCCCAGAGAATACAAGGCTAGTAAGTGGTGCTGTCAGGACCAGAGTTCACTTTTGTCCAAGATGGAATCTAAGATTTTTCCATGCTTTTTGCACTACATGTCTTTCTTTTTTTTTTTTTTTTAAGATTTTATTTATTTATTTGACAGACAGAGATCACAAGTAGACAGAGAGGCAGGCAGAGAGAGAGGAAGGGAAGCAGGCTCTACGGTGAGCAGAGAGCCCGATGTGGGGCTTCATCCCAGGACCCTGGGATCATGACCCGAGCGGAAGGCAGAGTCTTTAACGAGCCACCCAGGCGCCCCAATGTCTTTCTTTTTACACTAAAAAGTAGATATGAAACATGCAGCTGCCCTAAAACTGTTTATTTACTGCAACTGTCCCCATACCTCACCTCCTATGGATAATGTGCATTATAGATTCATTCTCTAGGCAGAATCTAAGCATCTGGCAAATGGTAGGTTCTCGCCCCATGGCAGCTGGAAACCACCAAGTGAAACATTTACCAACTTATTGACACAATAGTGCCGGGTGTTTGTGTAGGTATCAGGCAAAGTTCTAATTGCTTTTTAACATTCTGTTTAAAAATGGGGGCTCCTGGGTGACTCAGTTGGTTGGGCAGCTGCCTTTGTATCAGGTCATGATCCCAGGGTCCTGGGATGGAGTCCTTCATTGGGCTCCTTGCTCATCCAGGAGGCTACTTCTCCCTCTTCCTCTGCCTGTTGCTCCCCCTGCGTGTGTCCTCCTCTCTCAAAACAAAACTGTTCTATTTAGAAATAAAAATAAATGTGACAGTAAGCTTATTTTTGACATTATTTGACATTTTTGACATTATTTGACATTATTATTTGACAGAATGTCAAGAATAATCAGAACTCCAGTATCATAAGTTTATGGGAGAGAAGGGGGGAGCATCGGTTATGTCTGAACAGGATGGGGCTTCAGCTTGTAAGGTGGGACGGAAGTCAGGAGACCTCTGAGGAGAACCCAAGGAGGGGGCTCAGCCAGGGGTGAGGGAGAAAGGAGCTAGAAGGTGGAAATATCACTAATTTGGGTGATGATCTCATGCCAGTCACAGGATCTTTGTTGGTGATAGCCAGAATAGCAGCACATTAGTGTGCTAGCCACTTGTCAATGAGGGAGACTTCTGAGTGGCCAGCTATAAACTAACAAAGCAGAGATGGGATCAGAGATATGCAGATCCAAAAAGGGATGATGTCTGACTTGCGCTCAGCTATCTGGGATTTTAACATATCTAAAGAAGGATTGTGTCATTCTAAGCCAACTAGATTATTCCCGGAATCTTGGAAAACAGGAACTGCAGAGGTCTGTGGGTTCTTGGCCCCAGACCTGGGAGATTTAAGGTGAGGCGAGATGGATGCTTTGGGATGTGTTAGTTCAACCTGCTAACCTTTCAGGTCACTGTACCTTCGACCCTCCCAGATTCTACTGTACCTTTCCCTGGGCAGGTTTGTTGGTGAAGAGGGCTTGTGCTGGTTATGCCTGGGGGTGAGTGGGTGATGATGGGGTGAAGGTGAGGGTGGATGGCAGGGTGGCTGCAGAGGCCGGGAACCTACGGGAGCATTTGGAGTTGGGGTGAAGTGTTAGGGTGGTGGAGTGGGCAGTGGCAGGAGGAGAATGGGCGCTCAGACCACTTGGCAAAAGGCCAAGGTGACCTTGGGGAGACTGTTTCAGTAGCAGAATGGGCCTGATGCCAGTGTGGGCTGTGCAGGTCCACAGAGTAAGAGGCTTAAGCCTGGTGCAGTGAGCCCTCAGGCAGTAGCTGGAAGGGAGTTGGACAGAGTGTTCATCTTGCAGTGTGAGAGATGGGATCATGATTGAATGCTCATGGGGGAGCTGGTACAAAAGAGGGGATTACTGTGAGGAGAGGAGCCTAAGACAGAGTGGGCCCCTGGGGCTCAGGTGGGAGAAGAGAAGCTGCACTGGAGGGTGGTGGAAACCTGAGCGTGCAGGATCCAAGTCTTCCTTGCTGGGACTGGTGAGCCAGTTTGGGGTGGGCACAGCTCTTCTTGGAGGAGGAGGTGGAGGTTTGGAACCAACTACTGAGAGAAAGCGGGGGCATCCTCAGCAGGGGTGGAGGAATCAATGTTTCAGACCCGCTGAGACCTGCCAAGCCCAGCAACACAGCTGTGAGGGCCAGTCAGGGTAAGAACGCAATCTCTCTTCTGTCTCCAGTGATGCAACTATGAGTAAGAGTCACCAAATCCTGTCTGCGATGTGAAAATGAAAGTGCTATTAGAAACAGAGCCATTATGAAATCTAAACACATCTTTTCTTCCCTGTTTATCACCTAGCACAGGACTTTGCCAGCCCTGTGTCTTTTCCCTAAGGGGCGACTCAGGGAGGGTCCAGGGCCCCTCCTCAGCCTGCCTCCTCAGCCTGGACCTCATGTCTATGCATCCATTTGGGAGCAAAGGGAAGCGGAGTGAGCATTATGAAGCTCTAGTACCTGCAGTGGGGATTCTGGAAAGATCAATTTTCTAAGAATTCCAGTCTTGGAAGTGGCAGCTGGTAGGTGCTGATTTAAGCAAACCCAGTAGGTGGAGATGAGTTACTCTGGGATCAGCTTTCCTCTTCACTTTGGTTAATAATGGCCAACAGAGGGGCGCCTGGGTGGCTCAGTGGGTTAAAGGCTCTGCCTTCAGCTCAGGTCATGATCCTGGGGTCCTGGGATCGAGCCCCACATGGGGCTCTCTGCTCAGCAGGGAGCCTGCTTCCTCCTCTCTCTCTGCCTGCCTCTCTGCCTACTTGTGATCTCTGTCAAATAAATAATAAATAAAATCTTAAAAAAAAAAATGGCCAACAGGGTTCCTCTAGATACCAAGGTTTCTAGTGCATTCCCAGTAGGATCGTAGTGTCTGCCAAGATAATTCCAGGAACACCTCCTGGGCAGGAAGAACATGGGCTATGTTAATGAGCCACTTCCTTGGGAGGCAGCCTAAGAGGGGGGGGGTGTTCTTAAACCTGGAGGTGTGCGGGAAGGCATTTTTCTGAATTGGGGTCTTCCTTCTCTAGCAGGCAGGTTTTGCACTTCCCCTCCCCAGGGGTTGCGTGGAAGGAGAGCAGGTGCTGAGATAGTCCTGGTTTATGAAGAGAGATGAGCACCTTCCGGGAATGGAGTCTCTTGGGGACAGCAAATCAGAAATAGTAGTGGGATGATGGCAAGGCTGTTCTGGTAAGAGTACCTGGTACATATTCAGTAGACTGGCCTTTTGGCGTGCATGGTGGTGACACGTGAAAAATCACATGGTATAGGCTCGGCGATTGGCCTTTAAGGCCTAGCCGTGTGGTTGCAGAGGGAAGGCCCAGAAGGCCCAGATGCTAGTCCTACCACTTCTCACAGTGTGACTTTAGGCCATTGTCACTCTCTGACCTTTAGTTTCTCCATCTGAGCTGGGTCATGATGATTCCCATATCTCAGAGCTGCTGTGAGGATCTGGGGTGTTAATGTAATTTGAATTTCTGTGAAGATGTCGGCACCTATTACAAGCATAAATTCTTATAAGCAGAGGCTTTGGATAGGTAGAAAATGCAAGAATTGAAGTGTGGACCACATTCATTTTATTCTGCAGACTTTGATGTTGTCAGGTACGTGAGAGGCTCCACACAAGGCATTTGGGATACAAAAACAATAAGGTGTCAATCTCTGGTCTGGAAAATGCCCAGTATAGTGAGGGGTATGGGAAGCAGTGATGTCAGTAGGATGCGATAAGTGCTGTGTGGGCAAAAGGAAGATACGCTCTAGTTTTGCAGTGGGATCCATGTGAACTGAGCTGACTTTCGAGAGGGTGGACTGCAGACTGAGGAGGTAAGAGAGGCTTTCAAGGCAAAGGGAACACCGTAGGGGCACTCAACAGCAGTCTGTTGGGAGACCTTGCAAGAAAACCTGTAGGGCCAGGGCCTGATGTGGCCTATATCCTCACATGGCCTCCTGAAGTGTGACAGGGAGCTGTGAGTCTGTCTGGTTCTTTTCTACTCTTTTCAAGGTAGTGATTAAGAGGAAGGAGACAGGGAGATGAGGAACTTAAGGTGTTGAAAGAGAGACGAGGAGCCTGGGTAGGATGGAAGTGGGTCTAAGCACATGTCAGATCCCAAACTCAGTTGCCTAACGCCAGACACATGAAGGAGAGGAGAGGAGGCTCAGCTGTATTTGCTGTGAAAAAACGTTTTAGTTTAGTTGACAGCACGTTTAGCTAAAGGGATAATACCATACACACAAAAAGTAGTCCTTTTGCTTGAGTCTAAACACCGTTGTTAGTTGGTGTAGGAGCTTCCTTCCTCATACGCCTTTAGGCTCAGCATCCAACTGACATCAACTGGCATACAGGCCTGGCTCCTTCTGGTTCATCTATTCCAAAATACCCTTAACCTCTGTATACCTACACCCTCTATTTTTACCCCAAATATTTGGAATATGCCCAAATAATTATTTTTCGTGGTGAAAACCCCATCTCATTAGGTGGCACCAGGTTGAGGGCATGAGGAGGTCACAGTATGCAGTGACAAAGGCATAGTGCATGTTCTCTGGAACCAGCTGGGCTTTGGCCATCCACGTGCCATCGCCAGAGATGGTTGTATCATTTGATACAGGAGACTTGGGCAGAGTTTCCTTGTCTGGAAGGCAGAAGTACTACAACCTACTCTACAGGCTTTCATTCATTTATTTTAAAGATTTTTATTCATTTATGTGACAGAAAGAACACAAGCAGGGGGAGCTGCAGGCAGAGGGAGAGGGAGAAGCAGACTCCCTACTGAGGAGGGAGCCTGATGAGGGGCTCAATCCCAGGACCCTGGGATCATGACCTGAGCCGAAGGCAGGCACTTAACTGACTGGCCCCACCCCCCACCAGCCCATTCATCCCCTCTGCAGGCTTTTAGAGTTCAATGATACAACAGATGTGGAAAATCACTTTGTACACTTGAAGGGAGAAGACGTTTGTGATTGAGGAGTTCAGTGCTTTCTGCAACATATGTATTCACATATATCATAAATCATATACATGTACATATACATCCTTCCCTCTGTAGTACGTCTCCTCCTAATTTGTGGCTTTGGATGGAAGAAGCTGTCAAAGGAATCAGCTGGGGAAAAAAGGTCATATTTAAATGAACTTTTACAAGTCTCATGTCCTGAATACATGACCACGTTGTAAAGGTGGTGGTGGCAAATAGTCAAAACCATGCATGCAAGTGCAGCATGGTGATGAACATGGGCTGTAGCAGCAGGCAGACCCGAGTCCAAAACCTGACACTTGTAGTGGTGCTTAGCTACTTTGAGCCTCCACTCCTTGAAGTGTAGAATGAGTGTAATAATGCAGGCTTCCTGCTAGTACATGCTGTTTGGCACAGTGCTTTGCACCGGGGTGGTGCTCGTAAGACTGCCAGGCACACAAGCTAATCATCATCATCATCATCATCATCAGCTTTTTGGGGAAGATTCTTATTGTTTCACGTTTTCTATTAACTGAAGTTTCTTTGATGACCATGAATGACACTTGCCTTCGTTTACTCCACAAATATTTATGGAGTTCCTATCCTGTGTCAGGCACTGGGCTAAGCTCTGTAACGTTTCAAATGAGAGAGTATTTGTAGATCATACCTCCAATGTGAATAAAACACTTATTCTGTTCTCATAGTCCTCTGTCAAATTTCAGATGCTCAGAATCAGCATTTAATTCTGAATCATCTGTTAACTTCAGAAGACAAATGTGATTGCATTTCAAGAAAAGGGTTCGGTACTGGTATCTTCTTTATCATTAAATTATTATTTTTTAAGATTTTATTTATTCACTTGACAGAGTGAGAGAACACAAGCAGGCTCCCCACTGAGTAGGAAGCCCGATGTGGGGCTTGATCCCAGGACCCCAGGACCATGACTCGAGCTGAAGGCAGTCACCCTACTAACTGAGTCACCCAGGCACCCTATCACTAAATTATTACACTCTGCTTTTTCCCCCCCCAAAGAGATTTGAGGTGGCATTAAAAAAAATTCACAATAAGGAAGATCAAGAGCCATGAAATGAGAGAGTTAGTCGATCCAGGTACATAGTATAAGAATATCTGTTGCAGTAATGTGCAAAAACTGAGCTTCCTGGCAGTCAAGGGGAAAATGGAATATGGTGATTACAGTTCATACTGGACAGTAAATAGAAGTGAGTGCGTCAGTAATTACTTTCCTTTTCTTTCCATGGTAAACTCTAAATGAGGTTGTGAGAGAAAACTTGAAGGTACATTGAAATGAAAAGTACCTCCAAAATAGAATTGTTACTGAAGAAATAGAAGTGTTCTTCCTGTGACTGTCTCCTACACCAAGAAATGACATGTATGGTTGCATTTAAATGATGAAATAAAGTTTCACAGTCAAATTCTGAGGCTTTCTGATGCTCTAGATCATATAGGCACAGCTTGAGGAGACTAGAGGGAAGTGAAGTTTTTCCATTGTCTTAGAGTGTTTTCTTTCAAGTATCCATTGTCTCAACTGGGCTTTTGGTGATGGACAGCAAGCAGAAAATGGTACATCTGATTATAGATTAGGTATCTTAATGCTGCTAAAATAGGCAAAAATGTAGCAGAAAAACACTAAGAAACAAAAATCAGATGAGCACCTAATCTGTTGGTTGACGAAGTTTCCTTTTCTCCACTACATGGCTTTTATGGTGTTTGATAGCAGCCAGAAAATGGAAAGGCTTTCATACTGATTATTTTTATTATGATTATTTTTGGTTCTTTATGTATAATGGATCATTACTAAGGCTTTGTCCTGATCCTAAAGGACAGTTCTTCAAAATAACAAGTTGAAGCTGTAGGCACGTGTTCTCCCAGAAACACTGACTTGTACTTGGAGATCAGAGGACTGAAGGGTTCTGTATTATATGCAGACTTGTGTGTGATGCTACAGCCCAGATTTTACCAATTCCAGTAGGAATTTCATGGACTTGCTACACTCCAGGAATGATTGAGTTAGGTAGGAAGCCTGGAAAATATTCTAAAAGATGGTAGTAAATGGTTCCTGAGAACCTACTGCATGATCAACAGTGATTTTCTATAGTGAAATAATTCTTCCTTTATCCGCAAATAGTCATTAAGCAAGTGTTATAGCACATTTAGCATCAACTATGTGTCAGGCCCAGGGTAAGGAGTGGTTGTGGTACTAGATACAAAGTCAGTCTAGTGGGAGATGGAGGGAGATAAATGAGTAGCCTTGTGCCAGATGACATAGTGCAAGGCAGCAGCAAGGGTTCCTGGAATCGAGAGGGAGCAGCTTGAGTAAGTGTCCCAGGAAGGGAAGGGAGGAAGGGCATTCTAAGCCAGAGGAATAGCAGGCACAGAGTGTTACAACATGATATAGTATGACTCAAATAGGAAATAATAAGGGGTCCGTATGGTGTGAGCAGAGGGACCGGGTGGTAGAAAATGAAGCTGGAACCTCAGTCTATAAATATACGGGTTTCATGGGAGCTGTTGCTGCTATTCCATGGAGAAGTGGCCCTCAGAACTCTGATGCAGATGGAAAGTTGGTAATATTTCCACTTGTATGAGGGTCCCTCTTCTAGGACTTACAGCCTCTTATATTCAGACTCTTGGCCAATGGTCGTTTCTTGGCTATTGGCCGAAGAACTTAAGTTCTTTGTACCCAGGAAGGTTTAGCATATCTTGAAACCCAAATGAGGGGTTTGGATAATTGTCCTTTTGGAAGCCACTGGAGACAGCTGTAGGAGTGTCATGAGCAGAATTGTGTTTTAGAGTCGTCAGTCATAGCATAGAGCAGGTGAGGAGAGACTAAGGCAAGGTAGCTATTTGGGATAACACTCCCATGTGTGGTATGGGAATGAAGGCATGAGTGGGACAGTGGTCAGGAGGAAGGAGTGAATAGGAAAGGCTACTTTTTGGTTATGGGGAATGAAAGAAATGATAGTTTCAAAGATGACAGTTATTTTTGGCTTGAACAAAGAAGTGGCTGGTGGTCCAGTTCTCTGAAAGTGGTGGCACGTGAAGAACAAGGATTTTGGGGAACATGATCAGTTTTTCAAAACTGTTCATTTTGTGGTGCTCAAAGTACATATCCCAGTGGTGGCTGGATGTAAAGGGTTGGAACTCGGGAGAAAAACGGGCTGAAAACAATGATTTGGGAATGTCTGGTTGGAAGATGGACATGGGAAGACAGGAGGTCTCTTGGAGTGCAGAGTATGAGAAACAGGTCTAGGACAAAGTCCTAGGGAAACAGGGACACTTCCTGCTGGCCAGAGAATATTCTTAAATGGCAGCTCCTCTTAACTGTGAGATGTTAGGTAAGGGCCTAAAGTCTTGGGGCCTGTTTCTTTATGTGTAAACTAGAGACAATTGTGATACAGGTTTCTCTCCTATCTAAAAGCACGTCATTCCTGTGAAACCCTCTGTAAGCCAAAACGCATAGAGCAAAGAGGCCAAGACCATTTCATAACAGCAAAAGTCCTCTTTGGGTTTCTTTCTCTTAGGGAAAACAGGTATTAATGTAGGTCTTTCATAGAAGCGAAGTACGGTAAAGCGAGCTCTCCGATGGTCAGGAACGCTGTAGCTCCCTGAGTGTTATGTGGGGGACGAAATGAGTTAATGCATGTAAAGTGCGTACCAGGGTGTTATCAGTATGTTAGGAACTGTTTTTCTTACATGGCCATGGGAGCCACACCTGGGAAAACATGGAGGGTGATGGGTCTGAGAATGAACCGAAGTCTGGGTTTTGAAACTCACCTCTAGGGCTGTGAGACCTGGAATCAGCTTACTTCCCTCCTCTGGAGGTTCTCAGCCTTGGCAAATGGAGATAGTACTCAGTACTCAGAATACTTGTCTTTACCTGGGCTGACTCTGGAATTAATCGTGGTCTGGAGCCACCCCATCCCTGAGATTCTTAAGTACATGTTCTGGGATCAGACCAAGGCATCAGGATTTTAAATAGCTCTCTAGGTGATTCTGTAGTGCTGCCAAAGGAGAGCATCTCCTCAGAAGCATCTTGTGGAGATCAAAATGGGAAGGATGTGGAAGGGCTTGGTCAGTGCTGAGGTACTTCTGAAACCTTCTATTTATTTTCTTCACTAACTCTGAATTCTTTCTCTCTAAAAGAAAAGTATGTCCTGTACTTAAAAAAAAAAATCCCATTCGGTGCAGGCCATCATAGAAAGCAGACTCTTGTGGCTGTTCTACCTTTGTGTCGGAAGCACACCCAGCCCCACCCTAATAATTCTGGGCTCAGCAGCATTGGTTTGGTCTCCAGGGGCTGTCTCCAGCCCTCTGGCAGCTCTGGAGGGTACGGATTTGACAAGCAATGAGTAGACTCTATGTGCGGGAGACTGCAGGGACTGAGGTAGTGCAGCGTGGGGCTTGCCTGTTAGAACGCTTTGGGATTCAAGAACGCCCACGAAAGGGGTGCCCGCTGAAGAATCTGAGGGAGGGGCATGCTGGTGTAGGACCTGGTGCTCTGTGTACAGAACTACATGTAAAAGCTCTGGATGCTAGGAGAGAATTTCCACCTTGTTCAACAGCAGCTTGTGCACCCGTCCATCATCTCCTGTCTGCTTCATTGTCAGCTTATCGCAGGAATCACCATTGTTTTTGTCAGCTCCCATAAGCTGAAAGGTTGGGTTTGTATATCGAGACCTAACCTCTGGGCTTCTGTCTCATATGGTCCTGTCCTTCAGTCAGCAGGCGTTCATGGCTGGCATTATCCTCAGGAAGACACCTGGATCAGTAGATTCTGATCTACTGAGAGAGCTTTGTGCTCATGGTTACTTGTCCACTTTACATTTGCTAATGAAATTCCTGATATTCTTTTAATACCAAACTCCACAGTCCCAAACTCACCAGTTAGATTTCTGCCCTGTCTCACTGCTTTGAGACTGGGACCCCAGATTCCTTTTGATCAAGTTCATGCAAGCCATACCATCCATCCAACTATCCATTCATGAAGCCACTCCCCCTCCCCCGACTCGCCTATGCTCCATTCATCCATCCTTCCACCCACCTATTCAGCTATCCATTCACTTTACTCTATAAAGTTTCTAGCCTCCAGAAAGTTTATTTGGTATTTCAGTTATTATCCCATGGAGACATATACTCACCATATACTAATTATTTTATTATTATTACTAAATTAATTGAATTATTAATTCCAAAACATTAGGGGCTTCCTCTGTGTCTGGCATTGAGCTAGTTACTACTAAAGATGTGCTAAGGAGCCTGAATTGAATCTTGAAGATTGAGTGAGCCTATTCCAGGTAAAGAAAGTAGGTTGAGGAGCGGGGAAAAGCCATTCAGGCACAGGGAACAGCTAGTGCAAAGTTTTGTAGGTAGGAAAAGCAGTGCAGCTTATGGGGAGCTTCAGGTATCCCCTAATGACGGTAGCAGGGTGGGAAGCACAGAGCCTCCAGCAGTGACACTGGAAAGATAAGCAAGGGCTAGGTGATGAAGGGTCTTGGATGTCATGTTAAAATGTCTACAGCTGGTAAAGGGATTTCAGCTTTGCAGTTGCACCTGACATTGACTTGACTGTTCTGTTTAAAACCAGAGCAGAGCCACCACTCATAGCCTCGGTCTGGGAGCCAGGTCTCCTGATCCCAGGGCCACCACTCTCTGTCCACCGCCCTGTGGGCCACCTCTTCTCCTCTGACTCATTCTCCTTCTCCCCATATCTAATCTTCATTTGTCAGCTTTTAATACAGGTCTGCAAACCCTTGTCAGAGCTCAATAAATGTTTGTTGAATGAATCACTAATGCCTCATGAAGATATGTGTATTTGAACGTGAAAGATCTCTTGAATCTCTTTATCCATTTTAGGCCTACTTAGAGTTGTGTTGGTAGAAAGGGACTGGATTAGTATTAAAAAAATCAGGCTGCAGGCCCTGGCTCTCTCACTGACCAGCCTCACTGACTAGCCATGCCTCTGGCCTCTGCTACCGCATCAGTGAGTGAGATGTGATCGGTAACTCTGAATTGCCTAGGGCTTTCAGGCTAGTTGTGTGCAGTGAATAAGTCCATGCCTCTGAGGTCCTTACTAACTGTTGAGTGCTGCATTTTCAGAAGGTAGTATCCCTGCTGCTCCCATAGTTTAGGGGATTGTCATATTTTATCTCGATCAGGGAGATCTCCATGCCTACCAAATCAGTCTTGGTTGTAAGCAGAACAGAGATTGTACACTTGGGGTTATTTAATATAGTGACTTTTACCAAGGGTTGGGTGGGTTTTGGGGAAACCAAAAAGCATTAGCGCTGTACTCTGAGACTGGTTATAGTGGGCATCTTGCCCACTCCCCTGGGACTTGAAGGGTCAAGGGGACAAAGGCAGAGGATCGATATATCAACCTCTCCCCCCATTTCTTCCCATCTCCTGCCAGTGGCTCTCATATGCCGAACCTGACCAGAAGTCAGGGTCAAGATTATCACGGATGGATTCCATAAAGGTCAGCCTCCTGGGGCAGAGAGCAAGGTGAAGAAGTGTGTAGTGTGAGCCTGGGGTCAGACAGCAGGTGTTCAGCACACCTGCCGTATTTACCTTTGTTGTCTCTTCTCTCCAAGGCTGTTCTTACTGCTTTAAAGGCTTTTGTAGCCCCTCCCCCTTATCTGGATCACTGCTGTTTGTCATCCAGCCTTTATTCAGGCCTCATCTTCGGAGTAAGCCTTCCAGAGCTCCTGTCTTTCTTGATACTGGTTGTACTGTACTGTGAGATTATTTGTTCTCTGGATATTGGGACTGTGTTGTCTTTCTCTTCCTTACCACCCCCACCCCTAGCTGAGTCTCCCCACCCCCCACCCAGTGCCTAGCACAGGACCTGTGGGAAGCAAACCAGGAGGTATTTGTTGCCCTGAGCTGAGCCTTGTAACCTTGAAGCACAGTTCTTGATGGGTTCTGCTCTCTTACAAAACCTTGGGTGCCTCCCCATTTTCCATGAATCAGAGATATTCCAGACCCCTTTCTTTGCTGTCTGACAGCCTCCTCCACCTGCCCTCAGTCTCACCTATCTGATTTCCAGTACCCATGCTGGGCAGCCTGCTGAGTTTGGCGTTCCCGTCTGCCATTGCCATACCTTGGATGGTTTAACTCTAGTTTGTTTTTAGAAGTGTATTTCATGTGATACGTGTTACTTGAGTAACTCCGGCAGCCTCAGCAAAATTACGGAAAAATTAGAATGTATAATGCAACGATCTTTACACATGCATTTTCCTCTCCGTCCAAACACATTTACCAGCTCTGGGCTGCTGAAGTGCGGGGGGGGGGGTGGTAGAAACAGCAGGAGAGGTGTGTGGATCTACTGGTTCTTTATTTCGCTGGCTGTGACCTTGAATGAGAACCTTTGTTTTCCACCTTTTTAAGAAAAAGGGCATACCACCATCTTTCTGGGCAATCCTGGGGACCGAATGAAAATTTATGTGTAAGCACTGTAAATGAAAAAGCCGTAAGGAAATATCAGTTCATTTGCATTGCTATTAGCCTTTTTTTTTTTAAAGATATTATTATTTGAGATACAGAGAGAGTGTGGGCACATGAGTGAGTGCAGGAAAGTGGGGGAGCAGAGGGAGAGGAACAAGCAGACTTCCCACTGAGCAGGGAGCCAATTTGGAGCTGGATCCCAGGACCCTGAGATCATGACATGAGCCAAAGGCAGATGCGTAACCGACTGAGCCACCCAGGTGCCCACCATTAGCCTTCTTGAAGACAGTAGATTCCGCTCCATTTGACCTTTGCTGATGTGTGATGATCGTGTGTGTATGTGTGTGCGTGTATGTGTGTGTGTCTGTCTGTCTGTCTATTCTGTCTAGAAACTACAGGTATTTTCAGATCAAATGATAGATGTTACAGATGTCTCAAATATCATTTATGCTCACTGCTTCTTAGAAATTATATGAGCCATTGGATCTTATTTAATACATTAATAAAGATGCCCATATTATTGTATCACAATTTTGCTTTTTAATATTTTGATAACTGGGATTTTTATATAACTGCTTTTTTGGGGTGATAAACCTGTGTATTTTTTTTTAAGTATTTATTTATTTGACAGAGATCACAAGTAGGCAGAGAGGCAGGCAGAGAGAGGAGGAAGCAGGCTCCCCGATGAGCAGAGAGCCTGATACAGGGCTTGATCCCAGGATCCTGAGACCATGACCTGAGCCGAAGGCAGAGGCCTAACCCACTGAGCCACCTGGGCGTCCCCAATCCTGTGTGTTTTATTTTGAGATGTCAGAGACTGCTAAATAGGTCCCTGGTACAAATGTGCACCCACACATGCATATACACACACGGGTACACACACACAAAACCCACAGCCTCTAAAGAATCCAGTCTCAGATTCCAGGAAGTACCCTTAGGGTACCTGGTCCAGAACCCTAGGCTGCTGGTGGCTGTTGTCTGCAGAAGCTCCAGGAAAACAGAGGAGGGACTTGGGAATGCAAAGCAGGGGGTATAAAGTGTGAAGAAACAAACTCAGAGGCAGGAGGAGGGGCAGGAAGGGCTTTGGGCTTAAATCCTAGCTCTACCATGGACTTGCTCCATAATTCTGGGCAAATTCCTTCACCTCTGGGCTTCAGTTTCTGGACCTATGAAGTAGTGATGATAGAAACTACCTTGCCAGGGTCATGATGGTGATGAAAAAAAAATAATGTACACAATGTACTTTCCACTGAGCTTGATGCACCCTAGGCATGCAGCCATGGCAGCCCGTGAGAAATGAAAAGAGGGAGGTCAGGGAGCCAGCTTTGTGCCCTCTGGGAAGTAGGAGGGGTGGCTAGCAGCCTGAAGAGTGGGCCTTTACCTGCCCTCATGCATGCTCACCCCGGGGACAGTTCTCCCAAGCCTGATGGGGCACTGACCACCAGGATTGCTCAGGGCCGGCATTCAGGGTCTGAAGAACAGAGGAAATCTTGCTTGCCTGGGTGCCAGGGAATAGGTTCTTCAAAGGACCCTGCTGCCCTGAGGTGGTCAGACTTCGTGGGGCATGAGGTTAGGATCAGTCCACCTCTTCCCCACTTAAGGGAAGACAGACGTTAGTGGGGCTGCAGTGGTGGGGCCTGGAATTCCAAGGCCCTGAGGACACCCTGTCCTCAGCTCACCTGGGCCTGCCTGTGGCTGAGGTCTGGGAGCTCCCCCATGCAGCAGGCTCCAGCCAGGTTCTCAGGATGGCTGGCATGGAGGGCCCTGCGGCAGCAGCCGGGTGCAGATGAGTGAGCACACTGGGCCTGGGCCGGCTTTGCTGGGGTGGTCAAGGCAGGACCAGCACTGAGGGATGCCAAGAGAGGTACCCCGGGGGACGGTTTTTAAGGAGGCCCTCTCTCAGGTGGCAGACCCTGCACTTGCACAACCTTGAGAGAGGACCCCAGTACCTCTCTTCCTTCACCCTAGTCTAGGCCCTGGGTCAAGGAGTATGAGGTGAGTCTCACAGGCCAGCTGCTTCCAGATCAGGCTTCATACTGAAGCCACCTGAAAATGCAGAATTCCTCCTGAATCAGAACGTCTGCAGGTGGGGCCTTGGAATCTGTTGTGCATCAGTATTCCTTCAGGTCATTATCACAGGGCCATCCCCAGGCAGATCCAAGAATGGCCCTTGGGAAGTGCTGGGGCTAATCTAAATCCCACAGATCTTTGTGGTTTACAAGTACTTTTCCATTGCAAAACTTATCTGATTTTCATGATGTCCCCATGAGATAAGACATTTTTCAAAGAAAAAAAAAAAAGGGGGCGACTGGGTGGCTCAGTGGTTTAAGCCCTGCCTCCGGCTCAGGTCATGATCTCAGGGTCCTGGGATCGAGTCCCACATCCGGCTCTCTGCTTGGCAGGGAGCCTGCTTCCCTCTCTCTCTCTCTGCCTGCCTCTCTGCCTACTTGTGATCTCTCTCTCTCAAATAAATATATAAAATCTTTAAAAAAAAAAAATCACAATTGTGATTCTGCAACAGAACCAAAGGTAGTGCTATTCATATGTTCGTTCATTTGTTCGTTTATTCATTCATTCATTCATTCATTTTCCTCTAGCAAACATGGATTAAATATCTGTAGAAGCACCCACAGGAGTGAGATATACACACATATATGCACATGGACTGCTTAATATATGAGGGCTCTGGTGATCAGAGGGAGAAGTAGAGGGGGAATGTGTTGGGAGGAGTCCTGGCAGGCTTCCTGGAGGAGGTCTTGGGCCAGGTTTTGCAGGTTGAGTGTGATTTTACCTTCTATAGAAGGGCCTTCTTTTTTCTTTTTTTCTTTTATTTGACACTTAAAGATCACAAGTAGGCAGAGAGGCAGGCAGAGAGAGAGGAGGAAGCAGGCCCCCCCGCTGAGCAGAGGGCCCGATGTGGGGCTCGATCCCAGCACCCTGGGATCATGACCTGAGCTGAAGGCAGAGGCTTTAACCCACTGAGCCACCCAGGCACCCCTAGAAGGGCCTTCTTGAAGAGGGGGCTGCACATGCAAAGCTGTGCTTTGTTGAGCTTGAGAAAGCCTGGTGTACTTAGAGAATGTTAAATACAAGGGGATTAATCAAGGAGAGGCTAGGTAGCTAGGCTGGGATGAGATTGATGAGTTTGGATGATTCCCTTCAGGTTGCAGGGAGCCACTGCCGGTGTCTGGGCAGAAGAATGACATCAGTCATGTTTTTTAACCCAATGCTTCTCAGATGTGCTGTGCATGTGAATCACCTGGGCATCATGTTAAAATGCAGATTCTAACTCCATATATCTGGGGTGAGGCCTGGCATTCTGAATTTCTAACAAGTTGCCAAGGCTATGCTGCTGCTGCTGTTTCCTGGAATATACTTGAAGTGGAGTTTAAGTAGCTGTACTTCAAATCTGCCTGTACCAATAAGGGGAGAGACCAGAGACAGGAAAGCACCAGCATAGGCATGGGGTGGGAGGCAGTGTTGCTCAAGGAGGCTGTTGCTTTTCTCATCAGCTTTGGGGATGAGACCCCATAAGTCCTGGGTTATGTTGTCCTCTGCATTTATCTCACCTAGAACAGGGCAGAGACAGGAGGGGTCAGAATTCAGCTTTCCCAGGACACCTGGGTGGCTTGTGTCTGCCTTCAGCCCAGGTCATGATCCCAGGGTCCTGGGATTGAGTTCTGTGTCTGACTCCTTGCTCTTCGGGGAACCTGCTTCTCCCTCTGCTTGCTGCTCCCTCTGCTTGTGCTCTCTCTCTTTCTGACAAATATGTAAAATTGTAAAAAAAAAAAAAAGGGATTCCGTTTTGCCCAAGTCTCTTCAGATGTGAGTTTCAGCAACTAACATCACAGTGCTTTTGGGGGATCATCCTAAAGCACAGGACTTGGAACAGTCTTGCTAACAGAAAGCATGACTGTCGTCCATGTTGGGTAAAATAGTACAACCATGAGTGCAGGATCCGTAGAATGTGTCCAGCTGCTTCAGTGGTTTTCTGTTACTATTTGTGAAGTCTTCATTCTTGTCATCTGCTTGCAGAAGAGTGGTGGCAGTTGCCAGAGGTTTGAGGAAAAAAAAAATCATGGGAGAATTTACATTTGAGAAAATTCCATTCATTGACTTAATTATTTCTGGGAATTCAGAGAAGACCACCATGATCCTTTAGCCACGAAAATGCTTGGGCCAGCCTTGGAAATGCTAGAATTCTGCAGTAACAGCTTTTGAAAAATCCTTTAGTATGCAGTTTTTTTTTAAAGATTTTATTTTATTTATTTGACAGAAAGATCACAAGTAGGCACAGAGGCAGGCAGAGAGAGGGGAGGAAGCAGGCTCCCTGCGGAGCAGAGAGCCCGATGCGGGGCTCGATCCCAGGACCCTGAGATCATGACCTGAGCCGAAGGCAGCGGCTTAATCCACTGAGCCACCCAGGCGCCCCTAGTATGCAATTTTGTAGCCTGAAAATTTTGCTCATGTTTAAAGTTTTTGTAATTAAAAATATGCTAGAGAGAGATAAGGTGAAGTTAACAGAGAGAATGAAAATGGTTAAAACCAGAAGGGCAGTGATAAATCTTGGAGTCTTCACCCTGACACACTTCTCCATGTATGTATGTCAATGCTTGCTTTTTTTTTTTCTTTCCAGTTCCTTGTCATTACTATTATTGTTTGTTCGCAGTGGCAGTTACGTTCAATTCTGTTTTCTGCTTGACATTACTGCATAACTATTTTTCCATGTTGTTATGCAGGCCTCATAATCAAGTTCATGGGCCGTATAATTCACTGGTGAGTTGTATGATCATTTATTCAGACTTTGCTATTGGCCATTTCAGTCACATGATGCTATTAAAGATGGAATGAGCAACACTGTTAGTGGGAGTGTGAAATGGTACAACCCTTTTGGGAAAGCTTTTTGGCAATATGTATCACAGGCCTGAAAAATGTTCATTGCCTTAGAGCTAGTCATTCTACTTATGGGAATCTCTCCTTACTTCTCCTAAGGAAGTAATCTAAAGTGCAGACCTGGATTTATGCATCAAGCCCAAAACTTTATGGATGATAGAGAAAAAATGGAAACACCTAAATGTTTAAACATAGGGGAAGCATTATGTAAAAGATGACATAGCTGCTCAATGGAATATTATACAGCCATTAAAAATGTTTATGAAGCGTTTATAAGTGGAAAATGCTTACATTGTGATTGAAATAAGCAGCATGTAAAATTGTATTTATGCTATGATACCAGCTGTGTAAAAAACAGCCTACTAAGTATGCGTAGAAAATGGTTGCAAGGAAACATACCAAGGTATTAACAGTGGCTGGTGGGAATAGAAGGGATTTCATTTTTCTTTAGATTTCTCATGTCTTAGAAAAGCTAATCTTGTTCTGATAAAAAATTAGTGTACTTTATTGAATAAAATGGCAAGCATTAAAGAAATACATGTAGAAAGTTCACCTTTAATTGTTCCCTTTGCAGATATATAAAACATGTATTTCCAAAATCAGTTGAGTGTGAGAATGTCAGACCAAATGATTTTTGAAGCAGTTGTACATATTTTTCTTTGTTTGTAGAACTTGTTTGCTTTTTATTAAAAAACAACAACAACATACATCCTTAGTTTAAATTCTATATAATGCAATTTGTGGATTACCAGCATTATAGTATCTGGATTTTTCTTTATAAGAAAAAAGAGGGGGCATTTGGGTGGCTCACTGATTAAGCCTCTGCCTTCGGCTCAGGTCATGGTCTCAGGGTCCTGGGATCGAACCCTGCATCCAACTCTCTGCTCAGCGGGGAGCCTGCTTCCCCTCCTCTCTATCTGCCTGTGTCTGCCTGCATGTGATCTCTCTCTCTCTGTCAAATAAATAAATAAAATGTTTTAAAAAAAGAAAAAGAGGAAGATGAAGTCAGCTGTCAGGAAAACTTAGCACTGATTATATACATTATCAGAAAGACATTGCTGTCACATTTCGAATTTCTTGGATGTCTTCGATGTGGAGAGAAACCAGTTTGTCGACAGATAATTTATATTGATGTAAATATTTGTTATCCTGGATAATTTATATTGCTTCAAAATTATTATTATTTTAAAGATTTTATTTATTTATTTGAGAGAGAGAGTGAGCTGGAGAGAGTGAGCGAGTGAGAGAGAGTGAGCGCGAGAGAGAGAGAGAGAGAGAGCACACGAGCAGGGGCAGTGGGTGAGGGAGAAGCAGACTCCTGCTGAGCAGGGAGCCCAGTACAGCGCTTGCTTCCACAACCCTGGGATCATGACCTGAGCTGAAGACAGACCCTTAATGACTGAGCCATCTAGGTGCCCCAGCAACTTAAACTTTTTAAAAAAGTTTTATTTATTTATTTGAGGGAGCAGGAGAATGCACACGTATGGGGAGGGTCAGAGGGAGATGGAGAAGCAGGCTCCCTGCAGGAAGCCCAATGTGGGGCTCTGTTCAGGACCCTGGGATCATGACCTGAGCTGAAGGCAGACACTTAACTGACTGAACCACCAGGCTCCCCTTAAAATTACTTTTTATGAGCAAGTTAAAATAGAAAGTCTCTACATTTCTGTATTTTTCAAATGTTCTACCTGACTAAATATTTATTTTATGATAATTAGAACAGTGTTTAAAACACAGAGGCACATTAGGGGAGCCTGGGTGGCTCAGTCAGTTGAGCATCTGACTCGTGATTTCAGTTCGTCATGATCTCTGGGTTGTGAGTTCAAGCCCCACACTGGGCTCCCTGCTGGGAGTGGAGCCTACTTAAAACAACAACAACAACACACACACACACACACACACACACACACACACACGCACATTATAAAATGAATAAGTTGTGGGGAGGTAATATACAGCATGATGAATATAGTATATAATGCTGTACTGGATATTTGAAAGTAGACGAGAGAGTGGATCTTGAAAATTCTCATCACAAGAAAAGAAATTTTTGTAACCATATGTGGGCTTATTGTGGTGATCATTTTGCAGTATATGCAAATATGGAATCATTACATTGTACACCTGTAATATATCAATGAAAAAAAATCATGTTTGAAAAACAAAATAAAACAGGAAAATCCCCCAAACCCTGCATAGGCACATAATGAGCTCTTCAAGAAGGATGGATTAAATAAATTATGGAATGTACATTCAGTGGAATACTCCACAGTTGTTCAAGATAACAATAGAGCTCCATATTTATTGATATTGAAAACATGTCTGCAACATGTTAATCAAGTGATAAGAAGTAAACTCTAAAACCTCGACACCATGATCCTAGTTTGTAAATACTATGTTCAGTATAACACACACACACGTTCTTACTTAATATAGAAGGGGACTCACCAAAATATTAATAGTGGTTATTGCTAGGGAACATGAATATGGGTGATTTGAATGGCCTTCTCATTTGTCTAAATTTTCTAAGTTTGCTAATTGAACTTTCAGTATTTGTATAATTTAGGAAATAAATTAAAAAACTCCAGCTTCATAAAAGAAAAAAAGGAGGACAGAAGCAAGATTGGGTTTTGCATGGGAGGTATTGAAAGAAATTTAACTTGATATATTTCACTGCGTGATTTTCCACTGAGGCCCTCAGAATTCAGAAATATGCTTTTGTGAACACCAACCTGCTCACTTTTTCTCCCAGCTACCTCCTTTCTTACCTCATCTATACTTATCTGAATTTAGGTTTTACTCAAAGCCTAGATGGAGCATCACTTCTTCCAGGAAGTCTTCTCAGATTTTCTGACCACCACCAACACGCAAATAGTATCTTCAGCAGAATTTATACAGTCCTAGACTTGATTCCTTAAATCTCTTCTTACTCTGTTGCACTAGGGATATATAAGATACTTAGACATTATTATTTAAGGTATGAAGTTATGATCATTGACACTAGGGAGAGTTCCTTCAGAATAAGGTTGTATGAGATGTATATTTCTGCTTCTCCCATGTAACACTGGGCTTGGTCAGTAGTAGAAGCACAGTAAAATATTAAAGGGCTGAAAGGATGACACAGGGCCCCTTCTTCTTCAGGAAAAGTGTTGCTGAGAGATGATATTCACAAATAAATGTGTGCTAGCAAAATAAAACACTAATGTCAGAGAACCTTCCTGAATAATCCAGTATGTGCCAGGGATTGGCACTTAATTTCCCTCAATCCTGTCAATAATCCTTGAGGTAGGTACTTTTTTTTGGGGGGGGGGTACTATTTTTAAAAAAAAGATTTTAATTATTTGACAGGGAGAGACAGCGAGAGAGGGAACACAAGCAGGGGGAGGGGGAGAGGGAGAGGGAGAAGCAGGCTCCCCATTAAGCAGGGAGCCCGATGTGGGGCTTGATCCCAGGACCCTGGGATCATGACCTGAGCCGAAGGCAGATGCTTAATGACTTAGCCACCCACGTGCTCCTGAAATAGGCACTAATAACTACAACTTACAGATAAGGAAACTGAGGCTGAAGTTTTAACCTCCGTCTCTTTGACTCTACAATCCTGACCTTTCCATGGGACAGGAGAGGCGCCAGATGAGTGACTCAGGAATTAGGGTCAAAGGTTTCCCTCTTCTGAGGCAGGTAGGCTTTCATGCCAGGTAGCTAATAAAGGCTGCCCATTTCATTTATTATTGTCTGGGTATCTTCTGTGCTGGGTGCCATGTGCCAGTAAACTGGTGAAGGGCGTGGCATTAAAAAATTTTAATAACAGGACATTTGGAACCTGTCTGCCCAATTAGGGGTTTAATTTCTATTTCTTAGTCCACATGCTGATGCCTGTGCCTGAGTAACATAACCCCTCCTTGGAACAACGTGAAGCAAATCAGGATGCTTTCCTACTAATGAACATCAAGAAATGACCAGTTCTTCCTTTTCTTGTCTTTCCTGAGTATATCTGGTGAACTTCACTGGGCTGTATGCTGGTAATTCCCAATTCAAAAATGAGAAGAGTGGCAGGCTCAGGGAGGTTGGTGCATGGAGAGAGCAAGGCAGCAAAGAGCAGAACTCCCAACTTATTTATTTAAAAACATTTACAGTGGACTTTTAAAATATGTTTTTTTAAAAATTATTGACATGTAATTGGCACATAACATTGTATTAGTTTTAGGTGTACTACACAACAGTGATTTGACATATGTTTATTGCAGAAGCATCACCACAAAAGTCTAGTTAATGTCCATCACCATACTTGGTTGCAAGTTTTTCCTCTTGTAATGGGAACTTCTAAGGTCTCCTCTCTTAGCACCTTTCAAGTGTACAATACAGTGTTGCTAACAGTAGTCATCTTGGGGCGCCTGGGTGGCTCAGTGGTTAAGCATCTGCCTTTGGCTCAGGTCATGATCCTGGGATCAAGCCTGCATTAGGTTCCCTGCTCAGCGGGGAAGCCTGCTTCTCCCTCTCCCACTCCCCCTGCTTGTGTTCCCTCTCTCACTGTCTCTCTCTGTCAAATAAATAAATAAAAAATCTTAAAAAAATTCTTTAAACAGTAGTCATCTTGTAGTACATTATATCTTACAATTAGAAGTTTATACCTTTGATTAACTTCACTGGTTTCTTTCATCCACCACCTCCTCCTCTGGCAAACAGCAGTCTGTTCTCTTTTTTTATGAGTTTATTTATTTATTTTTTTTAAGATTCTACATATAAGTGAGATCATAGGTTTGTCTTTCAGTGTCCTCAAGGTTTATCTGTGTTGTCACAAATGGCAAGATTTCCTTCTTTTTTGTGGCTCTACTATTCCATTTTGTGCGCATGTGCGTGTGTGTGACATTTTCTTTTTCCGTTCCTCTGTCAATGGACACTTAGGTTGTTTCCTCGTCTTGGCTGTTGTAAATAGTCCTGCAACGAACATGGAGTGCAGATAACTTTTTGAGATAGTGATTTTATTTCCTTTGTACAAATACACAGAAGTGGAATTGCTGGGCCCAGTTGATTTTCATTATATGCTGCAGTTATGGTCTATAAAGTCACCATGAAAAGTGAATTAGTGAATATTGCACCATTGTTTCTAGGGGAATACAGGATTAGGTTCCTGAAAGGCTTTGGTCACAGTGTTTTCATCAATTCATCAACCCATAACCTTGTTGTATGTGTGTTTCTGTTTAGAGATATCTTATTTAATATGTAACCTTGGTTCATCAACATTGAACCTGCAGCCAGCAGCTGTAACTCAGGGCTTGAACAAAGCTCATCTGACACATACTTTCTCCATAAGGCATATCACTGCTTTCTTGTGCTTAGGATCAATGGACAGGACTTCAGGACTGCTCTTGGGAGCCATTTTTAACAGGAAATCACCAACAAAAAGTACAAAAATATGAAAAACATGGCACTGAATAGATCATGAAGAGGGTACTTGTTTGCAGTATGAATGCTGAAATAGGAAGTCAGAGTTGACTTTTCAGCCCTCAAGGGAACATGTGCCTTATAATGAAACACCACAGATGGGGTGGCCTAAACAACAGTAATTAGTTTTCTCACAGTTCTGGACCCTGGAAGTCTGAGATGAAGTTGTCAGCAGGTTTGGTCACCCTAAGCCCTGTCTTCTTGGTTTGTAGATGGTCACTTTCTCTGTGTGTCTGTATTTGGTCTTCCCTGGTGTCTCTGTGTGTCCTCATCTCTTCCTATAAGGACATCAGTCAGATTGGATTAGGGCCCATTCTTACAGACTCATTTTAATATAATTATCTCTTTGAAGACCCAATTTCCAAATTTAGTTGCATTCTGAGGTACTTGGGCTTAGGGCTTCAACATGTGAATTTTGGGGGGGCACACCATTCAGCCCATAACAGCACATGTCAGGGGATTCAAATGTCTAGTGCTCTATGCATGTCTACAAATGACCTCAAAAGTAACGCGAAGACAGTATTTCTCATTTACCCAGTTTTACTTTCACAGTTTGTTATCCACAGTCATTTTTGGTCTGGAAGCAGGTGATACCCCATCTGATATAGCCTTGGAAGGTCAGTAGTAGCCCCATACTAGTCATAACGCCTGAGTCACCCACCCCACTTCATCTCAGTCACACAAGCATTTTATCATGTCTATGAGAAGGGTGACTAGATATTTTCAGAGAGAGAATACATTCACATAACTTTTATTACCATACAGTCTCATGATTGTTTTATTACCACTTTTATTGTTCATCTCTGACTGGGCCTAATGTATAAATTAAACTTTATCATAGGTATGTATGTGTAGGAAAAAGCATAGTGTATGTAGGGTTCAGTACTGTTGAAAGTTTCAGCCATCCTCTGGGGGTCTTGAAAAATATTGTCCGTGGATAAGGGATGGCTACTGTACTGATTTTGGGATTATAAATAAATTTTAGCAAGCAGGTGACTCTAAATATGGCATAATAATTTGGGAATAGTGAGGATTGACCATAATTGCATCAATGGTAGCTGGTGGGCTATTGAATTTTTGTTTCTTGCCAGGCTGGTCTAAGATAAACACGTACCTCTAAGAAGATAACTTCCTAAACATCAATGGAGATGCATCATCTGGGTAACTAAGAAGAAGAGAAAAGAGCTTTCTTTCTCTCTGTCACCTCCTCCAATTCCCTTTTTTCTTCAGTTCTGCTCTTTCTGTGAGATCCTATTTAGCTTAAAACCAACGGAAACAATAGTGCATGTAAAGTTTCTGGCCTCACCCAAAACATTATAAAAATGAGCTATAAATTCTGGGAACACAATGTCTGCACACTCTGTAGCTTTCTAGAAAATCTAAGCCAGACAACGGGAGGGGATGGAGTGGGAGAAAGGAGGAGTGGGAGAAAGGAGGATCCTTTCTCACACCCCTTCCAGTGCTAATTGTCTCAGCAGTAGGCTCCTATTTATTTTCTCATTCAGCTCCCAACAGAGCCTTGGGGGTGGGCATGGCAGCTATTACTGGAGAAGATTGAGTTGCATGAAATCATCTGGCTGTTGAGGGGTCAGCATCAGAACAGGGGACTTTAAAACCTTCCATCCCCCAAACTTGACCTCTTTCTTTGACTTTTGAGTTGGGACAAACTGAATTGGTCCCAGATGTTAATATCAGTGCATCCATATTTAAGAAGATCAACACTTCTTTTTTTTTTTTTTTAAAGATTTTATTTATTTATTTGACAGACAGAGATCACAAGTAGGAAGAGTGGCAGGCAGAGAGAGGGGAAGGCAGGCTCCCTGCTGAGCAGAGAGCCTGATGTGGGATGTGGGGCTTAATCCCAGGACCCTGGGATCATGACTGAAGGCAGAGGCTTTAACTCACTGCCACCAAGGTGCCCCAAGAAGATCAACACTTCTTTATAGGCCTTGAGGAATTTGTGAATTCTCTTACTTTTTTCTGCACTTATTTCTTGAGTACCTATTATACTACAAGAGAGGGGATGCAGTCAGGATCCAAAAGTGAGTGAGTCTTCTCCTCTACTAAGGTGGATTTCTGAATGTCTAGAGAGTGTTGCTCAGTAGAACTATAATGTTAGCCTCATGTGCAATTTTTTAAAAAGTCTTTTTAGTAATTAATTTAAGAGAGCCTCATGAGCAATTTAAAGTTGTCTAGTAGTCTAATACCCACAACAGAAAACTTGAAACAAGTGAAATTTATTTGATAATACATTTATTTAATATAATATATCTGAAATGTTATCATTTCAATGTGTAAGCAGTATGAATATTGTTAATGAGATATTTTACATTATTTTATGTATATTACATTTTTTTTCAAAACCTAGGATGGATTTTATGCTTAAAACATACCTTAATTTTTCCTAGCCTCATCGGTACTACTCAATAGCCATATGTGGCTAGTGGTGACTGTATTGGATGGTATGTGTCTAGGGGGAGATATTTCTAAATTAATTTGTACACCACAGATGGACTGTGGTTCATAAGGAGAGCCTATACTCTGAGGAGGAAGCATTTCATTTGGAATTGCTTCTGAAGGCTTCCCAGAGGAGGGGATTTTTCAGTTGGGACTTGACTGTACTTAGAAGGGAAAGGCATCCTTGGCAAAGGTAGCAAAGGTAGGGGAGCAAAGGTAGCTCCTTACCTGGAGCTAGTGAAAGGGGAACGCCCTAACCCTGAGCCAGTTTGGTCTTGGTCCTGCTATTTCCAGTTTCGCTTGAGTTTTGCAGTCAGACTTGAGTTCCAGAAGGGGCAGGAAGGCTGTGTGCTTAGAACCAAGTAAGCCAATCCCTGTGCTCTAGGAGCTCATCTCTAGACCAGTGCTGCTGCTGCTGCTTTTTTTAAAATGTTGTATTTATTTATTTGACAGAGACAGAGAGCACAAGCAGGGGGAGTGGCAGGCAGAGGGAGAGGGAGAAGCAGGTTCCCCGCAGTGTAGGGACCTCTATGCGGGACTCAATCCCAGGACCCTGGATCATGACCTCAGCTGAAGGCAGACACTTAACCAACTGAGCCACCCAGGCACCCCAGACCAGTGCTTTTTAAACTGTTGTGGGCATCAGCATCCCTGGAGGGCTTGTGAAAACACAAGTTCCTTGCCCCGCCCCAGAGTCTTTGATTTAGTAGGCCTGGAGGGGACCTGTGACTTCAGTTTCAGCACGCTCTGTGCTGCTGCTGCTTGGAGAATCAGTCTTCGAGGACCATTGGTCTGTTGGATGAGGAAAGCTGCAGGCATTCATTCAACATACATTTCCAGCTTAGCATTTTGTGGCAGGGACTGCTTTAGCACTGGGGATAGTTGTGAGCAGGATAAGTGAAGTCTCCTTCTTCAGTGGAGCTTGAAGCATACACAAAGAGCAGATGATGGTGACCTCGGGGATCTGGAGTTGACGATGTCCTACCATAACATGCCTGCAAACTCTGACACCTATAAAAATGACCATGTTTTGACAGTCAAGATTATTTCTACTTGCCGAGGAAAGTTTTCTGTAAGAAAGGATGTGTGATTTAATGAAAACCTACTATGTGACATACTTTGTGCCAGGGGATTTATGAATATGGTGGGATGATTTGCCCATATTCCCACAGCTGGTTTATGGTGGAGCTGTGCTTTGCTTCTGTTCTGTTTGTTGGTTCATGGTGCTCCATCCGTCTGCACCTGTTAGCAACACTCGCCCCTCCTCCAGTTTTCTTGTTAATTTCTCTCACTCAACTTGCAGATCCCCAAGCAACCACCAATTCTTTAGAAAAACCTCTTGAGCTCCTTTACAAATTTCAATTGTGTATTTATTATTTAATTCATGAGGCCTGTCACTTTAAGTAACATTTGTAGCTTGAAAGAATGAGATTAATGAATTTAATGAAACTGGGGAAGGATTCTTGGAGGAAGTGGACCTTGACTTACAGGGGTGAAAAGAAGACATTCTGGGACCCTGGCACAGGAGTGGAGCAGCCTGGCAGTTAAAACCGGAGACAACCTTGAACCTGGAGGGGTGAAGGCCTGGGGGTGTCCGGGTATTCTGCACAAACTTGGTACTTGGGTAGGTGTGTGAGGGGTCCTGATGAGAAGAGATTGCAGAGATAGAGGTGGAATTCTGAAAATAGGGAACCCCTGAATATTTGTGGGCAGTCAAGCCACATCTAGCTTTTTTAATTTTAAAATTTTAGAGGTAAAATTCAGTTCCTCAAGGTCCTGATGGGTGCTTGAGGGACTCTACAGGAGGAATCATATTGAGATTCAAGCGCCAGAGCCATATGATGAGGATCAAGTCCTAGTTCCAGCTCTTAATAGCACATAACTGTGGGCCATTTGCTTAACCACTTTGAAACTCAGTTTCATTCTCGAAGAACAGGCAAAACAAACAGAAAAACCCATCGAATTCATTGTATTATTTTGAGGGTCAAATGATGTAATATAGTATGAATTGTTTGGGGGTGATGGCAAGGCACCAAAGACATGCTAGCTATTACCGTGAGGGTCCTTTTCCTCTTGTCTCACCTTTCTTTTTTCCTTCTCTCTTCATAATTGCCCACAAAAAGATTTTTAAGGGCTTCTGACTGGAACCCTCAAGCTGGCTCTTGGCATCCAGGCAGGTAGGACATTACTACCTAAAAGACAGGGTCCGAGGGTAGTAGGGCAAGGCACAAGACAGAGCTGGCCTGGCTGGGGGCACTGAGTCCCTTACCTGACTACCCACTGCGGACAAAGGCAGGTCATCACCTTCTGGCAGCTCAGTTTTGACATCTGCATTCGGGGGACCATCATCCCAGCTGACCATCATAGTTCTTAACTACCCTGTCACTGCCCCATGTTCCTGATCCCTTCCCTGGACATCATTTAGCAGCTACTGTGGCCCGGAAGGGGCTGAGGCCAAATCAGATGAATGCCATGGAACATGCTAATCCGAAGGGAAGGCTCTGCCTGTAGGATGACTGCTCTGCGCTCACCTCCACAACACACAGTTAACAAATGACTCTTTAAGAAGGGAAAAAGAAATCTTCTGAGTGCACTTGGCTGCAGAGCCTTTAGGAAACCCAGTTACAGTAAATCTAAAAATAAGGCCCAGGGAGGACCAGGGTACATTTAAGTTTTTCCTTAAATGCACAAAAGGTTTCTTTTTTTTAAACCTGACTAGGGAACAATATAAGTCAACAGGCTTATTTTGCCTTACTTTGTTGTGTAGGACCCAGAAAAGCTCAAGGGAAAGCATTCCTGAGATTGTAGCTTGTTGCCTGAAGATCCAACCCAGGGAAAGTTATTTTTATACCTCGTGGGTTTTTTCTTTCATTTTTTCTTCTCCTTTCAGCTGCCTGGTATTTATCCTCACAATTAGGGGGTTTGTCTTGTGAAACAAAGCATTTTTTCTAACTTTCCTTGATTAAAAAAGAAATACGTGTTCATTGTAGAAAATTAGAAACTACCAAAAAAAAAAAAAAAAGGGAAATGAAAAAAGATATCTGTTATTCAAAGATAACCATGATTAATGCTTCAATAATGTTTTCTTCTGGTCTTTCTCTGTGCTTTTAAATAGCTAAGTCCATATGACCCATATAGTGTCATATCCCACAGTTGTAGTGGAATGTTTCAACACATGGCAGAAATACAGTGCATGCCCCTTTCCCATCATTTCTCTTTCCCTCTACCTCCAGAGGTAAGTCTGTTCATTGTTCCCTTGGTTTTCTTCATCATTTTCTACATATTTAGGTGTCACTAAGCAATATATTGTTTAATTTTGCAAGTTTTTGATCTGTGTTAATGCCAGCATAGTGTGTGTTAGAGCTCAGCAGTGCTAAGCAATCTTATGGAGACCGGTCACCTAGTGACTCTGGGTGGATCACCTGGTGTGTGGTGTAGATAGTACAAGTATTATACCTTTCTGTTTGAGTCAAGACATAAAGAAAGGTTAGGAAGATGCTGCTTTTATTTTTGATTCCTCCTATGCTTGTGATATGACAATATCCTTCTTTCTTTCTTTTTTTTTTTTTAAAGATTTTAGTTATTTATTTGACAGAGATCACAACTAGGCAGAGAGGCAGGCAGAGAGAGAGGAGGAAACAGGCTCCCTGCTGAGCAGAGGGCCCGATGTGGGGCTTGATCCCAGGACTCTGGGATCATGACCTGAGCTGAAGGCAGAGGCTTACCCCACTGAGCCACCCAGGCGCCCCTGTGCTTATTTCTAATTATTCATTTTTACTGCTGTGTAGTGTTTCATTGGATGAATTTATCCTAATATAGAGTACTTAACCATTATCCTCTGGATAGACATTTGGGTCATTTCCAGTACCTGGCTATTTCAAACAAAACATTTATGAACATTCTTAGGCATATGTAAGAGTTTTTCATTTACAGCCTATTTCTATGCTGGGTATTAGGGTATGTGCATCCCCAAATGTGCTAGAAAATGGCAAATTGTTTTTTAAAATGATCACACATTTAATTTAAACTCTGTGGAAAGTATTATAAGGGTTCCTGCTACTCCAGATCCTTGGCAATGCTAGGCATTGCTGGACTCTTCTATTTTTGGCATCCTGGTAGATGAAAATGATCAGATTTTAATTTGGGTTTTCTTGATTTCTAATTAGATTGACTACCTTCAAAATTTCCTTCTCGTTTGAGGTGGCTAGTAATAGATTTGGCTCACTTTTCCTTTTCTTTTATTTTCTTTGCTTCTTTCTTTCTTTCCTTTCTTTGTGAGAATTCTTTACATATTCTGTTATTCCTTGATCATTATTATAAATATTTTCCCTCAGTTTTTGCCTTTTCACTTTTTTATTGTTTTTTTTGATGAACAGATGTTTTTGAACTTATCAATTTGATAAAGTTTATTTTTTTTTTTTGGTGTGTCTTAACTCCTTCTCTACCTTGAAACAATCAGTATATTCCATACATTTTTTTCTTTTTAAAGATTTTATTTATTTCTTTGTCAGAGAGAGAGGGAAAGAGCAAGTACATGCAAGCATAAGCACAAGCAGGGGGAGGGAGAAACAGGCTCCCCAGGGAGCAAAGAGCCCTATGGGGACCTCAATCCCAGAAGCCTGGGATCATGACTTGAGCTGCAGGCAGACTCTTTTTTTTTTTTTCCCCTAAAGGCAGACTCTTTTTTTTTTTTTTTTTTTTTGGAGTTCCCAAAACCTTTATTATTTTTTTTTTTTGGCTTTATTTCTAGATTTTTTTTTTAATTTATTTATTTTTATTTGTTTATTTACAGCATAACAGTGTTCATTGTTTTGGCATCACACCCAGTGCTCCATGCAGTACGTGCCCTCCCCATTACCCACCACCTGGTCCCTCAACCTCCCAACCCCCCCACCCCCCCGCCGCCCCTTCATAACCCTCTAGTTGTTTTTCAGAGTCCATAGTCTCTCATGGTTCATCTCCCCTTCCAGTTTCCCTCAGCTCCCTCTCCTCTCCATCTCCCCATGTCCTCCATGTCATTTGTTATGCTCCACAAATAAGTGAGACCATATGATACTTGACTCTCTCTGCTTGACTTATTTCGCTCAGCATAATTTCTTCCAGTCCCGTCCATGTTGCTACAAAAGTTGGGTATTCGTCCTTTCTGATGGAGGCATAATACTCCATTGTGTATATGGACCACATCTTCCTTATCCATTCATCCGTTGAAGGGCATCTTGGTTCTTTCCACAGTTTGGCGACCGTAGCCATTGCTGCAATAAACATTGGGGTACAAATGGCCCTTCTTTTCACTACATCTGTATCTTTGGGGTAAATACCCAGCAGTGCAATTGCAGGGTCATAGGGAAGCTCTATTTTTAATTTCTTCAGGAATCTCCACACTGTTCTCCAAAGTGGCTGCACTAACTTGCATTCCCACCAACAGTGTAAGAGGGTTCCCCTTTCTCCACATCCTCTCCAACACACGTTGTTTCCCGTCTTGCTAATTTTGGCCATTCTAACTGGTGTTAGGTAGTATCTCAATGTAGTTTTAATTTGAATCTCCTAAAGGCAGACTCTTAACTGACAGAACCACCCAGGCATCCCTCGATACATTTTTTTCAAAAACTTTTTAAGTTTGTTTTTCATTTCAGTCACTACAATACCTGAAAGTGATTTTTTTTCTTATATGGGTGAAGTAGGGATCAAAATTATTATGATATCTTCCATTTGCATAAGTGATTGTTCCATAAGCATTTATGGAATAGTCCATCTCTACCCACTGACTTGCACTGAAACTCTTTCCTATTTTAGTTATCTATAAGTGCATAGGTCAGTTTCTCGGCTTAATCTTCTCCGAGTTGGTATATATCTCTTCATATATCAGTAGAACTGTATCTTAATTTTTTATGATTTCATACTAAGTTCTGGTATTTGGAAGGGCAAGTTTTGTCATTTGTTCTTTGTTATTCATCAAAATTGTCTGAATTACTGTTGGCCCTTGGCTCTTGCTTATGCATTTCAAATTAGAAATTTGCATGTCTTGATCATTTTCACTGAAAGTTTATCAGTTTCTTGGATGACTCTGCTGATGTTTTGATTTCAGTTGTATTGGATCTGCAGACCAATTTGGGGAAAGTTGACACGTGTTTATTGAAGCTTCCTATTCATGAACATAGTCCCACTCTCTGCTTCCATTTAAATATTTTAAAGTATCATTTAGCAATTTTTATAAGCTTTCTTCATAAAGGTCCTAAACATTTTTTATTAGAATTATTTTTGTTAGCATAGTAAATTGTATTTTTAAAATTGCATTTTAAACTGATCGTTGTTCGGTTATAAAAATGTGATGTTTTTGATCTCAGGGTCCTGGGATCGAGTCCCACATCAGGCTCTCTGCTCTGAAGGGAGCCTGCTTCCCTCTCACTCTCTCTGCCTGCCTCTCTGCCTACTTGTGATCTCTCTCTGTCAAATAAATAAATAAAATCTTAAAAAAAAATAAAATAAAAATGTGATGTTTTGTAAATACAGTTTTTTGAGTTTTTTTTTTTAATATTTTATTTATTTATTTGACACAGAGAGAGAGAGATCACAAGTAGAGCAGCAGACAGAGAGAGAGGGGGACGCAGGCTCCCCGCGGAGCAGAGAGCCCGATGCAGGACTCGATCCCAGGACCCTGAGACCACGACCCGAGCCGAAGGGAGCGGCTTAAGCCACTGAGCCACCCAGGCCCCCGAGTTTTTTTTTTAAAGATTTTATTTTTTTATTTGCTAAAGAAACAATGAGAGAGGGAACACAAGCAGGGGGAGGGGCAGAGGGAAAAGCAGGCTTCCTGCTGAGCAGCAGCAGGGAGCCTTACAGGGAGGGGGAAAGCCTGGGGGGTGGGGGGGCACCATCCCAGGACCCTGGGACCATGACCTGAGCCGAAGACAGATGCTTAACATGTGAGCCACCCAGGCGCCCCTTGAGTTTTGTTTATTGATATGATTTTGTTAATTTTATTATTCTTTCTAATAATTTACAGTTTTATTGGGAATAAAGATAATATTTATACCTTTCTTTTATTTGTATTGTCTAATTGCATGAAGCAGGACCTCCATAAAAAGTCAAATTTAGGGGCGCCTGGGTGGCTCAGTGGGTTAAAGCCTCTGCCTTCGGCTCAGGTCCTGTGGGATGGAACCCCGCCTCGGGCTCTCTGCTTGGTGGGGGAGCCTGCTTCTTCCTCTTTCTCTGCCTGCCTCTCTGCCTACTTGTGATCTCTGTCTGTCAGATAAATAAAATCTTTAAAAGTCAAATTTAAACTAGCAAGTCTTTTTTCTGACTATAAATGTTGTCTTTCAAGTTAAGGAAATTTCTTTCTTTCTTTTTTTTTTAAAGATTTTATTTATTTATTTGACAGACAGAGATCACAAGCAGGCAGAGAGGCAGGCAGAGAGAGGAAGGGAAGCAGGCTCCCCGCTGAGCAGAGAGCCCAATGTGGGGCTCCATCCCAGGACCCTGGGATCATGACCTGAGCTGAAGGCAGAGACTTTAACCCACTGAGCCACCCAGGTGCCCCAAGGAAATTTCTTTCTATTTTTAGTTTGCTATGCCTTTTTTAAAATAACTTTTTTTTTTTTTTTTTTTAATATGACAGACAGAGAGCACTAGTAGGCAAAGAGGCAGGCAGAGAGAGAGAGGAGGAAGCAGGCTCCCCGCCAAATCAGAGAGCCCGATGCGGGACTCGATCCCAGGACCCTGGGATCACGACCTGAGCAGAAGGCAGCGGATTAACCCACTGAGCCACCCGGGTGCCCTAAAATCACTTATTAATGTTGAATTTTTAAAATTTTATTTTAATTTTAATTTTTTAAAAAGATTTTATTTATTTATTTGACAGACAGAGATCACAAGTAGGCAGAGAGGCAGGCAGAAGCAGGCTCCCTGCTGAGCAGAGAGCCAGATGCGGGGCTTGATCCCAGGGTCTTGGGATCATGACTTGAGCCAAAGGCAGAGGCTTTAACCCACTGAGCCACCCAGGTGCCCCATTAATGTTGAATTTTTAAGGAGCTTTTTGTGTGACTACTCAGGATCTTGTGATTCATCTCACTTAATATGTTATGATGATGAATAGCAAAATTTAATATCTAATTTAAGTCAACATGGCATTTCTTGGATAAATCAAATTTTGGTCATGTGTAATACCTTTCTTTATAATTTCTGGATTTGATTTGCTAAACTTTTGTTCGGGGGACTTTGCATCTAGGTTCATGTGGCTAGTGATTTTATTGGCTAGTGATTTTCCTATTTTATATTATATTTTCCTCATTTTGATATCAAAGGTGTACTTTCCTCATCAAATAAGTGGGGAAGTCATTTTCCTCTTCTGGTTCTCTGCAAGAGTTGGAATTATCTATAATTACCTGTTCTTGACATTTAGTTAGAACTTGCTTTTATAACCACTGGGCCTGTGAGTTTTTCTTTTATGGGATGGTTTTAAATTATAGATTTAATTTTTCTTAACCATTAAAGAAAAAGCTAGTTTTTCTTTTTTTTTTTTTTTTAAAGATTTTATTTGGCGCAGTGGTTTAAGCCGCTGCCTTCGGCTCAGGTGGTGATCTCAGGGTCCTGGGATCGAGTCCCGCATCGGGCTCTCTGCTTGGCAGGGAGCCTGCTTCCCTCTCACTCTCTCTGCCTGCCTCTCTGCCTACTTGTATCTCTCTCTGTCAAATAAATAAATAAAATCTTTAAAAAGAAAAAAAAAGATTTTATTTATTTGACAGACAGATCACAAGTAGGGAGAGAGGAGGAAGCAGGCTCACTGCTGAGCAGAGAGCCCGATGCGGGGCTCGATCCCAGGACCCTGGGACCATGACCTGAGCCGAAGGCAGAGGCTTAACCCACTGAGCCACCCAGGCACCCCAAAAGCTAGTTTTTCTAATTCTTTTTTAGTCAGTTTTAGTAGATTATATTTTTCTAATAATTTTTCCATTTTATTTAAGTTTTAAAACTTACTGGTGGAAAGCTGTTCATGGTATTTTTACTCTTTTTAATCTCTGCCCTATCTGTAGTTGTTCATTCCTTTTATTTATTTATTTAAAACATTTACTTATTTATTTGAGAAAGATGTAGACAGAGAGTGCACGTTTTACCTTTGTGTGTGCACATGATGTGGGCGAGGGGCAGAGGGCGAGGGAGAGAAAGAATCTCAAATAGACTCCACACTGAGCACGGAGCCCCGCTGGGGCTCAATCTCACCACCCTGAGATCATGTCATAAACTGAAATCAAGAGTCAGATGCCCAACCAGCTGAGCTACCCAGATATCTGTTCATCCCTTTTATTATTTCTTATATTACATATTTGAGCCTTCTGCCATTTTTTTCTTGATCATTTTCACTGAAAGTTTATCAGTTTTATTAGTCTTCATAAAGAACCAACTTTTGATGTTCTTAAAGGTATCATATTTCCATTTTCTATTTTCCTAATTTCTGCTTATTTTTAGTTTTTTTTTTTTTAAAGATTTTATTTATTTATTTGACAGAGATCACAAGTAGGCAGAGAGACAGGCAGGGGAAGGGGGGAAGCAGGCTCCCTGCTGAGCAGAGGGCCTGATGGGGGCCTCACTCCCAGGACCCTGGGATCATGACCTGAGCCGAAGGCAGAGGCTTTAACCCACTGAGCCACCCAGGTGCCCCTTATTTTTAGTTCTTATGTCTACTCTCCTGGATTTATTCTGTGGTTATTTTCTAATTCGTTAAGTTAGATATTTAGCTCACCATATTAAAAACTTTCTTCTTTGCTAATCTAAGCATTTAAAGTTATCTATTCCTCCTATGGGTGCCTGGTTGGCTCGGTGGTTTAATCATCTGACCCTTGGTTTTTTTTTTTTTATTTATTTTATTTATTTTATTTTTTTTTATTTTAAGATTTTATTTATTTATTTGAAAGACAGAAATTACAAGTAGGCGGAGAGGCAGGCAGAGAGAGAGAGGAGGAAGCAGGCTCCCCGCTGAGCAGAGAGCCCGACGCGGGGCTCGATCCCAGGACCCTAGGATCATGACCTGAGCCGAAGGCAGAGGCTTTAACCCACTGAGCCACCCAGGCGCCCCTGACCCTTGGTTTTGACTCAAGTCATGATCTCAGGGTTGTGAGATTGAATCCTGCATTCCAGCTCCATACTCAAGGGGAAGTCTGCTTGAGAGTGTCTCTCCCTCGTCATCTGCCCCTCTCCTTGCTTACGTGCACATGTGTGTGCTCTCTCTAAAATAAATAAAATCTTAAGAAAAAAGCTATCTGTTCCCCTTAAGTTTTGACTTGGCTGTGTTCAGTAATTTTGATGTGTAGCATTTTCACTGACATTCAGCTCTATGTACATTCTAATTTCTACTTTAGTTCTTTCTTTGATCTTTGACTTATTTAGAAGTAGGCTCATAAATTTTCAAAACCATAAGATTTTCTTTGTTGTCTTTTTTGTTGTTTATTTCCAGCTGAATTGCTTTGTGGTCAGAGAATGCTGTGTAAATGCTTTGTTTCTGAATCTTGCTGGACTTGCTTTATGTCTGAAAGACAAGGTTTTGTATGATTAAGTGAAAGCCACAGGGGTGGAACTGTATATATGTTATCTTGACTTCTCCCAACAGAGATTCCAACACAAGATCATATTTATTTAACAAATGAGGAAACTGAGGCTCAGAGAGCTAAGTGGAAGAGTCAAGAGCTAATTCAGGTTAGTTTAACTCAGAATAGTTTTCTCTACTCATATAATAGCTTAGTCATTTTTTTGGAAAATAAGATTAATAATAAAGTTGGGTTATTGTTATATGGCTATAATATTACTTGTATTAGGAAAATATGAATTTATTTTTATTTTATTATGTTATGTTAGTCACCATACAGTACATCATTAGTTTTTGCCGTAGTGTTCCATGATTCATTGTTTGCATATTTAAAGGCTATCTGGGTATTTCCCCTTCTGATCTTAGTGCTAGCTCTTTATTAATTTCTCTATCCATTCACAAATCTGTGGAGGCTACCCTGGGGCAGGCTCTGTATCGTGCCTTGGTTCTGGGTCCGTATCTTGCTGTTAAGAATTTCATATTCTCGTTGGAAAGTGAAGAAAATTTGGGTTATCTTCCCCTAACGTAATTCTTAGTATTGTGGGATCATTTGTTCTTTTAGTGAAATATCAAAATATCTCTTAGAGAACACTTGAAGGAAAATGTTGAATAAATAGAGTTGCTATTTCTGAGCTGATTGCTGTGGTGATGATTCTGTAATCATTGTGTATTTTAGGTACCTGCCCTTTCCAAGTCTCTTTCTCTGCCTCCTGATCTTTTGTTGTTGTTTTCTTTCCTTTTTTTTTTTTTTAAGATTTTATTTATTTATTTGACAGAGAGAGGGAGAGAGATCATAAGTAGGCAGAGCGGCAAGCAGAGAGAGAGGGAAGCAGGCTCCCTGCTGAGCAGAGAGCCCGATGCGGGGCTCGATCCCAGGACCCTGAGATCATGACCTAAGCCGAAGGCAGAGGTTTAACCCACTGAGCCACCCAGGTGCCCCTGTTATTGTTGTTTTCTAAGTGAGCTCTATGCCCAATGTGGGGATTGAACTCAGGACCCTGATATCAAGAGTGGCATAATTGATGGACTTAGCCATTCTGGTGTCCCCTGCCCTACCCTGCCTCGCTTTCTGGTCTTGGGTGCATGTCTCGCTTCCATCCTAAGCTCTCTCCCTGGGAAGTTTCTCTTAATCACATCATTGCAGCTTCCTCATGAATGCAGACTCCCCCAGGTCTGTGTCTCCCACCCCAAACTTGTTGTCTTAACTGACCTATGTCTGTCTGCCAGAGACAGACCAGTTGCTCTTGGACTTGGGGGATGAAGGCTATGAAGGCCCCTGAGCCCAGGGTAGAGGCAGAAGTCCCTTCTTCCACTTTCCCATGCCCCTTCAACTTCTTGCTCCCTGACACTCCCACCACTCTCCTCTTTGCTCTTCATTTCCAAGGCCAGGCAGTGGCTGGGCATTTCTTCATACAGTAGATGTTTCAACTCATCTTCCAAACTACCTTGTGAGAAAGTCATTCTTATCTCTGCTTTATAGATGAAGAAGCTGGGATCTTAGAGATGTGAAAATTTGCCCCAGGTCTTGGCTGGGGATGCATTTCCGAATGTTGGTTCTTTCACCCCATTCTGTGGTCTGGGAAGGCTCAGGATCCCACTCCTATTGCTACTAAGTGGTGACCATGGGAAAGGCATTGGTCTTCAGTGGACATAGTTCTTTCATTCTAAAACCAGGAGACTCAGATCTACCATCACTTTTCAAAAGATTGTTGGATGTTTAAAAGCAGCCAGAGTGCTCTTTTTAGAAGACACATAAACTGAGAAAGGTTGGCCGGAGGATCCACTTCTGAGCCTCATACAGGCATGCTCTCTGCCCGAACCGGGATAGGCCTTGCTTCTCTGGGTTTCTGTGTGTGTATCCGGGGTCCTGGAAGACAGAGAAAGCCACCTGTGCAGAGAGCTGAGGTGGAGAGGGAATGGAGCATTTGTGAAATTGCAAGGACTTTGTGGCTGGATTGGGGGTGGGGGTTGGGGTGAGAGCAAGTAAGGCCTAGGTGTCCTGCACCATGGTAGCGAGCCTGGCTTTGAATTCGAGGACAGTGGGAAGTCAGTGAAGGTATTTTAAGCAATGATGATGATGTTGACAATGATAACCATGCTGTTGCTAATAGCTAATGTTTATTAAGTGCCCGGCACTTCTTCACTAACTCATAATGCATGCAGCAACTGTAGCTTCTATTATTAGCCTCATTTTATAGATGAGGAAGCCAAAGTTCAGACATGGTGAGTAACCACACAGGTGGTCTGTGGTTGACCCAGACTTCAAACCCAGGCTGTCTGACTCCAGCAGCTGCTGCCTTAACCATGACTTTCTCCTCGGTGGTCAGAGCTAAAGGGTTATCTTGATCCCTTTTGCAGTTTGTTTTTTAGGAACATAAGTCTGTTTAGAGGATGAGAGGGAGAGAGATTGGAAACAGAGAGAGCAATAGGAGGCTCTGGTTTAGGCAAAAGATGGCACCAGCCTTACTTAGAGGAGGAGGAGGAGGAGGTTACCATGGAGTTTCACAAATTGGAGAGGCTTTAAGACACTGAATTAGTACATTGATTCATTCCTCAAGCAGCTATTGATTGATGCCTAAGATGTGCTAGGTGCAGAAATGGCCAGGCCTTGGTTGGGGAGTGGCCTGGAAGGGTTGTGAGTCTGTCAGTGGGAAGGGAGAGCCCAGAGTGATCTCACCAGACAAAGAGGGTTCTTCCTAAAAGTGAAAGTGCAGCTTCCACTGCTCTCCTGGGCAGAAGGTTCCAGAACCTTCCAGTATTCTCCTTTGAGCTCCTACTGGTGGGAGGTGTGAGCCCTGTGGAAAAGGGGCCTCCTGCCATTCCCACCCTGCTGTGACTGGTTCTCTTTTGGCTGGGGATGAGATTTGCCTTGGCTTTGATTCCTCATTAATTATCCTCGAAGGTTAATTCTGTAAGTGCCAGTAATGACCAAGAGTTAATTTCTCTCTCTCCTGCCTACCTCACTTTTTCAATTTTTTTTTTCTTTAATGGGCCATCCAGGCTTGTTGGAATGTTTACCAAAGCAGGATAGTTAGAGATATACATAGATGAACCTTGTCAGAAGGATCTGGAGGTAGAATTAACGTGAGAGGAGTAATTGTCAGGTGAATAATTACCTGGAAACCTCAGCAGGGAGACTGCTGGGGTTCTCTAATTATTTATCTTCTCCCAATTTTCTCCTCTTTGAACTGTCGGCATGGGGGTGTACGGGGGTGGCATGTAGAACAGGAGGTGTTATTTTGGATTTCCCCTCTTGATTGTGAAATACTTTCTGAGAGGGGCTCAGCCAGGAGGCAGGTTGGCCAGTCAGGCCCTTTGTGATTTGCAGGCCACTTTCACACTCATGACTTCATTTGGATCCTCTCGAGTGCTCTCTGACATGGATGGTGCTGTTAGCCCCATTTGCAGGTGGGAAAACCGAAGTTCCTATGGGTGAGTTTACTCCCCACAAGCCACACAATGAATACATGGTGTAACTGTGGGTCAGAGCCTGGCCTCTGATTCTCCCCGGCCCTCGGGCTGCCTTCTATGGGCTGCCTTCTACCTTCCCCGGGTGGCTCCTGCCCCCTCTCAAACACCCGGGCTGGCTGTGTTCCTCCTGCATGAAGCCTAAATGCTCTGCTGCGAACAACCTGCTTCCTTGTAGGCTGGTGGCCGCACCCCTTCCTCAGGCAGCTCATTTTCCATTTTAAGATTTCCTGTTTGAACCAAAGGGCAAAGATCTCGGCAGTATCAGCCCGGAGTTGGGCTTCTGTGTGTATAAAGGGGAGCCTCAGCCCCTGCCCTCTGTTTGTCCATGGGCCTTATCGACGGAGCCCAAGTCCCAAGTTCAGAGGTTCCAGTTCCTTCCCGATTTGCTGGGTAAAGTCCGGCCTTCCGTGCAGGCGGCCAGGGCGGGCGGCCAGCCTGGAGCCAGCATTCATTTATGGCCGGGCAGTGCTTCCGTCCTGCCTGGCGAGCCACTGGCTGCAGCAGATAGACAGATGGACGGATGGATGGATGTGTGGACTGCAGGGTGTCTTCTCTTCTTTCCTCCCTTTTGCCCTCTGCCGTGGGCTGACTGATCTGGTACCCTCCTGGCCTGGGCAGCCACGTGTCCCTGCAACCTCCTTGAACATACAGAGTGTTTTTGGAGGGCCAGTCTGGCCCTGCAGGCCAGCACGTGCACCCACGCTCACTCCTGTGTTCCTGCACAAGCACAGGAGCCCAGCTAACACCAGGGATCTCCACGGCTGAGTCCTTTCCCAGAGAGAGGCACTTAACTGGTGCCATTTTTATGGGGCATAATAAGGACTATCTCTGGAAGAACAGCTTGCTGGTTGGAAGGCCCTTTCATCTCATAGTCTCATCAGATCTGCGGGACCATCAGGAGTCACCCGGATAGTTATCGCCTCCATTGTACAGAAGAGCAAACGGAGCTCAGAATCAATGGCTTTGTTCCATCAGCCCTTTATTCAATTAGAGGAGACAGAGATGCTGTCCCTATTTAGGTTGCTCAGAAATCAGAGAACAAAAATCAGTGATTGTAAGGCAGGGCACAGGATGCCACCCTGGGATGCTGTGGGAGCAAGGAGCTGGGATGTGGGGGTGGGCTCAGGAGATGCTTCCACAAGATTTGTCCAAAACCCCCTTTGAAGCGCAAGTAGGCCCGGAGCAGGATTGTGGCTCTCAACTGGCCTGGACAGGATGTTCCCTACCTGTCAGAGTCCCCGCACGAATGATTCGCGAGGGTCCTTTTGCATAGACTCCCACAAGGCCGTAGGTCCCTCCACTGGAAAGTCAGTCCCACAAGAGGAGGGGCTTCATCTGTTTTGAGAACTGCTTTGTCTCCAGGGCCTAAAATGGAGCCTGGCCCGAGGCACTCGATAAATATTTGCGGTTGAATGAACAGACACACATGCCTGCACACACACACACACACACACACGATGTATATGTACCACTCTGTGTCTCAGCACTGTAGAGTCCACAAGCTGAAGGAAGCTCCTAGAATAGTACAGATTACTGTGGGGGGCAGATCCAGAGGCAGAGCCATAGAGATGCAATCTGAGCCTCCTATGTGTCCCCAGAAGACCATGGGACCAGGTGTTAGTGTTGGGGCACCCACGTTTTTGTCCCATTTACATCTTTCAACTTTGGGTGACCTTATTTTGCCCACTACAGAATAAAAGGTCCTGTTGGCTGACCTTGGGAAGCCTCTTTCCTGCCCCAGCATTTGGCGAGTCTGGGAATGGGAGAGTGGCATTGGTCAGGAATTTCTCGAAGCTAAAGAGACTCTTCTTTCAGTCTAAGAAGGCAGTCTGGTCTCTCTTTGCCAACCTTTGTGGCCAGAGAGATGCCTGCCCTGTGGTCACAGCTGCCAGCCCTCTGGGCTCCTGCCTGCCTCTCCACTGGCCTGTCCTACTCCCTGCTGGAATGGATCCTGCCCACCCACCAGCGTGGCTCTCCCCATTTGAGCCCAGCCTCCTCATTTCCTTTGTCAGAATGTGGTATCTGGGGCCTGAGTAGCCTGGGGATGATGGGTGTCACTGTGCTCTCCTAGCCTGTGGTCATTTCTAGAACCCCGTGGTCCGTGCAGGGTTCTGACCCAGAGATGCCAGTTTGGCCTGCCCTTTCTCCTGCTTCCTTCATAGCTGCTGAACTGTGGTCTACAGCAGGATTTCTCTTGAGGCTCAGAGATTGCAGCACTGCTGGGAAATACCTGTAGCCCCCAACAGGCCCTTAGCCTGCAGCCAGCATCTTCCCTGTAAAGCACCATTTAGAGAGGTCATGGGCAGGAAAGATGTTCCATCTGTCTGCCCTACCAGTTAGCCTCTTTTCTTTGAGACTTTCCCACTGGCACTGTCTTCCTTTCTTCCCTGGCCCCACGATGTCCTGCTTTTCTGTCCCCTGTCTCTGGGAGGGAAACTGCTTCAGTGGAACTTGAGGTTAGAAAGAATAGAGAGAGCCTTTTAATCCCAGCCCTGTTATAAATCAGCAGTGTGACTTGAGCCTCAGGTTTTCTTCTGGAAAATAATTATTTTTTCCCAGGCTGCTTATGAAGATTCTGTGAGATAATAATGTATGTCAGCCTCTGGGTCAGTAATAGCAGTGAACAATACCCTAGAATTAGCTCTGTGTTAAGCATTGTTCCGAGCATTCTGTGACCCTAGGAGACAGCTACTGTTTACTCCCATTTTACAGGTAGGTTAAGTTGTGGCCCAAGGTCAGACAGCTTGTTAGGTAGCAAAGCTGGGGTCATGAAGCCAGCAGTCTGATTCTTAACTAGTACTCCACTACTTTGGGAAGATGTGTGTTTCCTGTGAACTGAGAAGTGAGACATTCTCAGCTGATTTGGGAGCTGCTTGCCATTGGCCTTGATGAGACTCATGCTTGGACCATCTTGGGGTCTTCATCCACCCCCTTATTCTCCCTTCCTTTTCCTCCACACACCCTCTCCTATACCTCTAGCTGGCTTTCTTTTCTTGTTCTGTACCTGGGGGTGGAGGCAGAGCACCTTAGGCCAAAGATTTGTTAAGGAGGCTTAAACCGAAGTTGTATCTGTCTTGTCTGCCATTTTAAAGGAGGATAGAGATTGACTTCTGAGTGATTCAATACAGCAGACAGTAACAAGGCAGGCCAGAGGCTGCCTCCCAGAGAGCTCAGAGCTCAGAAGCTTCACTAGTAGGATTCTCCCATAAGCCTGCCAGGAGCAGTGGGGGCCAGACTGAGAGGGGACTGGGAAGGAAGTACAGAGATAGGAAAGTGTTGTGTCCATTTCACAGACTGGAAGGGGGAGGGTCTGGGCCTGATTGGGCATTTTTCTCTTAACTCTTTTGTTCCTTTTACATTTTAACTCTATTTTTAAAACTTTAGGGGGAGAGAAGGAGGCCCTTGATGGCTTATGATGGCTGTTAATCCTATATTTAAGAAGGGAAACCTTTGAAGGAAGCCCATTTTTAATCCTGAGAAGGAGTCTGGGGCAGAATGAGATGGAGTTGGAGCTGCAGGAGGGGAGATGAAGTGACTTACCCAGGGGCACATAGTCTGTGCTTCTTCCAAGAAGGCAGTGTCACCTCTCATTAGCTAGCTGAGGGCTCCTTCCAGGCAGAGAGTTCGAGAGAACAAACTGGAGGCAGCAGAGTGAGAACTATACCTTCCAGGAGGTCAGCGCTTTGGGTTTGCAATCAGGCTCTGCAATGGAGTTGCTGAGTCGTCTGCCCTGAACTTCTTCCTGTCTGGACTCACATGTCCTGCTGCACAAAGACATGCTCTCCACTGACCCTGGACACAGGGATCCAGGCTCAGTTCCCATGTCCTTGCATTAGAGATCAGAGAATAGAGGTAGTACTGGGGTGGGGGAGAGAAGATCGCTTTTTCCCTCCATCACTTAATTCTTCCCCAAGTCTTATAAGAGACCTCTTATCTCCTAACAAGATGGGCAGGCTTTTCCTCTTCTAACTTGAAAGAGGGAAAGGAGGGCAGGGGTAGGGGTGGGGACTTTACCTAGGACAGAGGTAAGATGCAGGGACCTCAGTTCTAAGGCAAAATCCTTTGTTCTGACACATTCTCAATTCAATACCAACCTCTAGGGGTTTGAGGTGGTAAGAAAGATATACGGACTGTATGTCATGTACATCCCATGATAAGTTACACCTGGACTTCAGAAGTGACCAAATGCGAACAAAAATAGGTGTGTTTTAGGATCGAGGAAATACGGTATTTACTTAGAAATGAAAATCTATTGCCTTTAACTTATGATAAGATAATTGTGCTCCTCTGAGTCATTGTCATGCCTTTGTGTTCATAAACCTCCCTCATTAAGTAGTAAGGGTACGTATTTTATCTTAATTCATTTTTTATAGGGCTGTGAATTCCTGCATTTATCTACCTTTGTTTTCCTGTGTAGACACAAGGCTGCCTGACCTCACAGAGGTGAGATAACTTATTATGCAGCAGCTATTTCCCTGGAACCCAGCCTAGGGCTGAAGTGGGCTCTAATTCTCCTTCTTACTGCCTGACCATAACCTTGGATGATTCACCCCATCTCTCTGTCTCTGTTTTCTTGTCTTCATGATGAAGTTAATCTATTCTGTCTCTCATGGGGCTGTTGTAAGGATTCAAGGAAATACTGCCATACCGCCTCTGTGAAGAAGGAGCTGGTGTTGTCTAAAGCCTGTGCATGGTCTTAGCCATTCCTCTACACTGTCGCAGTTACCATGAATGGCCCCATAAACGTGAGTTAGAGTTGGGTTGGCAGTATGCGCTCCTGAGCCAGGGCAGGGGAAAGCCTGTGGAGACTGGAACCAACTTAGTTGGAGTCTCTGAGGTTTCACTGCCTGGATTTAAAGCCCTGCCTGACCACCCATGAGCTGTATGACCTTGAACTGGCACCCATTCACAAGCTGTATGACCCTGGATATGTGATCTTATAACCCTTTGGCCTCAGTTTTCTCATCTGGGAAATGGGACTATTAATAAACTCCATCTCATAGGTGGTTGCTGGGATTCAATGAAAATATCAAATGCATGTATAAAGTTAGCACAGTAAAAAAGAGCCTTTGTTATTTTTATTTTTTTAATTTAAAAATTTTTTTTAAAAGATTTTATTTATTTTTTGACAGAGATCACAAGTAGGCAGAGAGGCAGGCAGAGCGAGAGAGGAGGAAGCAGGCTCCCTGCTGAGCAGAGAGCCAGATGTGGGGCTCTATCCCAGGACTCTGGGATCATGACCTAAGCTGAAGGCAGAGGCTTTAACCCACTGAGCCACCCAGGTACCCCTAATTTAAATTTTTTTTAAAAGATTTTATTTATTTATTTGACAGAGAGAGACAGCAAGAGAGGAAACACAAGCAGGGTCAGTGAGAGAGGGAGAAGCAGGGTTCTCATTGAGCAGGAAGCCTGATGCAGGGCTCAAACCCAGGACCGTGGGATCATGACTGCAGCCGAAGGCAGACACTTAATGACTGAGCCACCCGGCTACCCCTATTACTATTTTTAAATAAAAATTTGTGTCAGCCCCTTTGCTAGATGCTTGCTATACACACACACACACACACACACACACACACTCTCTCTCTCTCTCTCTCTCTCTCCCTCTCTCCCTCTCTCTCTCTCTCTCTCTCTGATGACCCTCTGTAAGGTAGGTGTTATTTGCTTCATCTTGCAGATGGAGAAACAGTCTTGGAAAGGTTAGAAACTTCTTTTAGTAAGTCAGAAGTGAGATTAGGCTCCTTCTACTTCACTCCGCTACTTTCTTGACTCTGTCTGTAGTGAAAAAAAAAATGCAGCTTTCCTTGTGATTGACTGTGGTGCCCTCTCTCTCATTCATTGCCAAACTGGGGTCCAAGACTCCTTTGAAAGTTCCTCATTGAAAGTCTCCTTCTGCCTCAGCAACTCTGGAGACCCTTGGAATTGACTTTGATAGCCCTTGACATTGACAGAGTCAAGTAGACTGGATCTCCCAGCCAGCCTTCCCATAACCCTACCAGTTCCTCCAGTTAGCTACTGAAGCCTCCTCCTCAGAGCTTTTGTCAGTCTCCACCTTCCCTGCAGCTGACATCAGCAGGTTCGCTTGTAAACTCAAATCCCTTCTCCTGGGTCTGCATGGAAACCTCAGTGACTGCTAGAGAGCTCCATTGGGAAGGGATTCGGCATTGTCATTTTCTCTTCAGCTAGACCTTACCTGGAAGTTTGATCCCTTCCAACAGCAGAATCCCCCTTAAACTCTAGGGGCGTTAGGGCAGTAGGCTAGGTACAGTTCACTGTATGCTGTCTATGATCCAGGCACCAAGGTGCTTTATCTTTCATCAGCTCAGTCCATCCTCATGACAGCCTCACCATGCAGGTGTTACTGTCCCGGTTCACAGCTGAGGGATGTTACAGTCTGTGGTGGTACAGATCATAGGCTCTGGAGTCAGGTTTCCTGGGTTCAAATTCAGTAACTTCATCAACTAATTGTATGACCTTGGGTACTTGACTTCAGCTGTCAGAGCTTCAGTGTACTCTTCTGTGAAATGGGAATTACAGTAGTGCTAAATTTCAGGATTCAAGTAGATACTTGAATGTTGTAATGGTAGCAGAGGCTGATACTGCTGGAGAAGAATGACCAGAGAGGGGAGTCCCCTACCTCGGGGCACATAGCCAGGAAGAAGTTGAACTAAGTTTGTCTGGAATCTGCCCTTATCAACATCATCACATTTTCTCCCTTTGCTGAGCTTCTGACTCAGAGCACTTTCCGACCAACCCTAGAGCCTGCCAACAGGCTATTGAGGGGCAAAGGCAACCATAGCGGCTGCTCTAGGGATACTGGTCAACAAGGACCTAACAACTCGTATTGTTCAAGGATAAACAGTTCACAAACCATCGCAGCTTGATTCTTGTGGCCCATGTAGTGCAGGCACGCAGGGAATATGTCAGGCTCTACCATTCCAAGAGGACTGGGTAGCTGCTCATGCACTAGTTTTGTTGACTCTTCCAGTGAATGTCTATGCTTCTAAAGGGAGAGAGAGAAAGAATACCCAAGTCCAGGCTGGAGGAATAGACTGTAGCCAGCACCTGAGTTGGGGCTGGAGGAGAGAAATATTTGGGTCCTGCCTTCTCTCTGCCCAGCACACAGCCAGGCGCCCCCACGTGTGAGCAGGTGCTGTTTTTCTCTCCATCCTACCATAGAAGAGCTCAGAGTGGAAGGGCCTGGTCTAAGGTCTGCATGAAGGAGTGGGAATGTGGCTGAGCCCTTTCCGGTCTTCTTCAGTGCCTCTAACACACCAACTCCTTTTCTACCTCATGCCCTTTGTGTTAGCCTCTCTGCTCAGAACTTTTCCTATGCATACTTTCACATTCTAAGGGATTCTTGAAGCTCTTTACTTGCCCACTTGCATTTATTTGCTCATTTACTTTTTTTTTTTAATATTTTATTTATTTGACAGAGAGAAATCACAACCAGGCAGAGAGAGGCAGGCAGAGAGAGAGGAGGAAGCAGACTCCCTGCCGAGCAGAGAGGGCGATGCGGGGCTCGATCCCAGGACTCTGGGATCATGACCCGAGCTGAAGGCAGAGGCTTCAACCCACTGAGCCACCCAGGCACCCCGCTCATTTACCTTTTTAAATTAAAAATTGTTTTGGGTAGATTTCTCCTGTAAAATCATAAGTGCCAAGGGAGCAGGGCATTGTCTTATTCCTTGTTGCGGACTCAGCACCTAGAACAGTGCTTGGCACTTAGTACGTGCTCAGATTTTCTCAGTGAAAATACAAGAACTAAGGATCTGATCGAAAGTTCGGGCATGAACTGCTATTCCACACTGTTTTGTTTTTTTTTTTAAATGATAACTTTATTAAGCTATAATTCCTACACCATACAGTCTACCTGTTGAAAGTGTACCATTCAGTGGATTTTATTTACAGAGTAGAACGTTTTCATCACCTCAAAAGAAACCCCCTGCCCATTTGTTAGCAGTCACTCCCTATTCTATTGCCCCCAGCCCCTGGCAACCTTAGTCTATTTTCTCTCTCTATGGATTTACCCATTCTGGACATGTCATATAAATGGAATCATACATGGTCTTTTGTGACAGGCTTTTTCTTTTTCTTTTTTTTTTTTACACAGAGACAGAGAAATCACAAGTAGGCAGAGAGGCAGGCAGAGAGAGAGGGGGAAGCAGGCTCCCCACTCAGCAGAGAGCCTGATGTGGGGCTTGATCCCAGGACCCTGAGACCAGGATCTGAGCCGAAGGCAGAGGCTTAACCCACTGAGCTACCCAGGTGCCCTGTGATAGCCTTCTTATATTTAATATAACATTTTCAACCTCCATCCTTAGGTATATCAGTACTTTGTTCCTTTTTGTGCCAAATAATAGTCCATTGTATGAATATAGTGCATTTGGTTTATCCCGTCAGTTGCTGGGCATTTGGTAGTGTACACCTTTGGGCTGTTATGAATAATGCTGCTTGGAACATTCATGTACAAGTTTCTTTTCTTTTCTTTTTTAAGTTTTTTTTCTTTTTTCTTTCTTTTTTTTTTTTTTTTAATTTGACAGAGAGAGAAAAAGGCAGGTTAGAGGGAGAGGGAGAAGCAGGCTCCCCACTGAGCAGAGAGCCTGAGATAGGGCTAGATCCCAGAACCCTGGGATCATGACTGGAGCCAAAGGCAGATGTTTAACCAACTGAGCCACCCAGGCAGCCCATGTATAAGTTTCTATATGGAGATATGATTTTATTTCTTTTTGGATAGACCTTAACTTTGATTTTTAATTCTCTTTTGCCAGCCAGATACAGAAGACTCCCCCTTGAATGGGGAGAGCCTGGCTTCCCTAGAGGAGGTGATCTGCCTTGTTCCCTTTCCATCTGCATCTGCTCAGGCTTTGCCCTCCAGGGACTGCCCAGCTGGGTCTTGGGAGAGCGGAAGCCTTTCTGTTTAGGTGGCCAAGCAAGCCTGACATCCTCTTGGCTTGGAGTTGCTATCTTTGGTAGCACCCCTACCTTTCATCTTTATAGAGGGAGAACAAAGATCAAAATGTCTTGTCCCTAGACAAAAACAGACACAGTATTTTAATGATTAACATCATAACATTGTTGCTGGTCTGCACAGGCCTCCTGATGTTAGTGGTCAGTGGCTTCTCTGCTGCTGGCCACCTCATGCTTTCCCCTGGGTGAAGAGTAATTTCTATGGATTCAGTGCTTCCTGTGAAAAAGTCCCTGTCCATCCCACCTTCACTGGCATGCTCTGGGCAGTTCTAAAACGATTCCCCATACTCCTTGAGCTTCTTTCATTTGCCCCTGGATGCTCTGATGGGCACTTTCATCGGTTACCTATTTTTGTTTTCTCAGCCACCTGGCAAAGCTGCGAGTACTATCTCCATTTTACAGATGGGGAAACTAAGTCCAGGCTTTGATCCTTTATTCTCATGGGCTCTAGCAAGCAATCCAGACACACCAAAAGAAATGCCTGGAAGTAAATAATGCTACAGCAAAGCCAGAACTTTCCCTACTTCATCTTTTCTTTCTTGGAGCTACTTTTCTTTTCTTTTCATTTTTCTTTGTAGGATCCTTTTGCTTCAGTTCCTCCTCCTCTCCTGCCACCTAGCACTCTCCTTAGTATATCTAGAGAGGATGCAGAGGAACTTAACTTGGTCAAATTGGATAGCATGAGGTGCTACTCAGCCTTTCATTTAGTTGTTCACTTCCTGCTCATTTATAGAGCTCCTTCTGTGCTTGGCACCAGGCTCCATGCTACACACTTTAAATACAAAGGTGACTGTGTTGTGTTCCTAGTCTTCAAAGTCCTCACTGTCTCTTGGAGAGGTAGAAATGCAAGCAAGCAGTTTCAAGTCAACACAGAGGAGAACATTCCTTTAGAGGGATTCACACTGCACTACGAGAATACCAGGAATAAAAGCCATCCTGGAGAAATCATGGAAGATCTTCCAGAGAAGGTGGCACCAGAATTGGGAACTGAAGATTATACAGGAGTTTATTTGTTTCATATATTGCTGGGCAGACTATGTTAGTGGTATCAGCCTGCCTGTTTACAGTCTCCTTGATTAAAGCAGACATTCACCGTATTGCATGCCTGCCCTTTTCTGGCAATAGCTGCTGAGATCAAAGATTGACCTTGGACCTGAGGAGAGCTGATTCTTAGGTAGGCTGGTGACGACTGATTAGTGACCTGGCTTACAAAGATGACCTTAGCTAATCAGTTTTCCTTTTTCAGGAACTCAGACCTAGGATTGGGGAGGTGGTTCTAGTTGGTGCTGTTGCTGCATGTGCTAAGTTGCACGATGAGAGTTGAGGTTGGGAGGCTACAATGAGTGTGTGTGAGTCAAGGTACAGAGGTGGTAAAGCAACAGGAGAAGTTGGGGGTGGATGGGAAATAGGGGTGGGTCAGCAGAGAGAAGAAGCTGAGATGTCAGGAGGATGACAGAGAGTGGTGGCTTCTCAGAGCAAGCAAGAGGTTCCTCAGGTGGCGGTGGTTTTTGCAGATCCTAATGTGTTCCTTCACTTTGTCTCCTGTCTTGGGATGTCTGTGGGAGGCCCCTGAACAGTTCTACTATGTATCCTCCCCTTTAAAGTGGACTTGAATGCGTTATTGGCTAATAACAATATTCTATTCCAAAAATCTTTTTCAGGCAGAGCAGGGCTTTTCCAGTTGGGGAAGGGGGAGAGGTCATAGTAGAACATTCTAGAAAGAGTCAAGCTTTGAGGAGGTGTGGGTCATTCAGTGTGGCTGGGCCTAGATTCAATGATGGATGGGACTGGTGAGTTCTAGAGTCAGACTGGGAAGGGTTTCAAAAGAGGGAGGTGAAATGGCAATACCAATTACTAAGTCGATCTGTAAATCAGGTTGCGAAAAACTGGCCTTTGTCAGGAGTGAACCCATTCATCTCACTTTTATTCCTGACTTCTCTTTGTAGATCGTTCTCACCTGAGACATCTTTTCTCAGCTGAACTTTTGGCAACAGCAGAGCCAGAGGAAATGTTTCTATTTTATTTTGTTTTGTTTTACTTTACTTTTTATAAGCCTGTACCCTTTTAGAACCCCTTCTGTCCAACACTCTTTCTGTTATCAGGAACTGAGAGATTTCTTACCTAGGATGTTGACCTTGATCAAGTGCCTCAGTCTCTTTGAGTCTCATTCTTTTCACCTGTAAAATGGGAGTGATTATATATAACCAGCCAAACTCCAGAGTGGTCCCTTCCAACTTTCTGTGAATACAAGGTTAAGAAAATACATTAGTTTATTTTAACTTTAAAATCTTCCAATCTGTTGTAGACCAGTACTAGAATGCAGCTAGTGCCATATGTAGCCTGAGTTCAGCAACACCTTATTCCTTGAGACAAGTCCTCTAATTACAAGCTTGAATGTCACATTAATGTCAAAGTGTTAAATGGGTTTCCAGCCACTCACTTTCATGTCTTTGTTTATTGTGAACTGGAAATTGTTTGCAGACAAGCATTGGTCCTTGGGCCATACTTTGAGGGGTCTTATGAGATCAAACCATAGCAACCCAGGGGTAGAACTTCAGGAGCAGAGGATGCTTTATCTGTGGGATGTGTATTTATAGGATATGTGTGGGATCTGTATTTATGGGGTCAAACTGTGATGTGGATTTCTGGCTTCCTGAATATTATTTTTCTTCAGCTTTTCTGACCACATTCCTACACTGACTTAATGTTTTCTGGAGTGTCCCTTTCTTGGTACTTGTAGCTTAGCGCTCTGTTCTGCACTGGAAGGTAACATGTTTGCAGACAGGAGCTGATGGTGTTAGAGTCAGACAGCTTTGAGTTTGAGTCTTGGCTCTGTTACTTTCTAGCTGTGGGATGTTGGGCAAATTGTTTAATGATGGCTCAGCATTTTTGTTTATGACAGAATGCCAATGATACTTAGCTGGCAGTTATCATGAGAACAAAATGATCTAGTATATAAAAAAAAATGTCTTGTGTCTAGTAGGTATCCAATAAAGTGGTTTCCTTTGGCCTTGTACCCTGACTCTATTTTTTTCCTATTGTATCCTATGAGGTTTGGGAGTCTCTGGAAGTGGCATGGGCAGACAGATCCCCAGTGGTGGCAGCAGTGCCCCAAATCACCATGTCAGCACATTCCCTACGTGCTTAGCTGAGGCCCCAAGAGGAGCCAGAAGAAAAACCCATGGATGACCCTAGTGCCAAAGCCCTTCTCGTCCATGGCCTCTCTGCCTGAAGGGACTCCTGGCATCCAAACAGTGTAGAACCCTGAAAGGTCCTTGTTGATGGCAGGCTACTTTGTCCAGGTGCTGTTAGTTGCCTGCCCTTTGCCCTCCTCATCTCTTGTCCGCTGACAAAACTCCAGTGTGGTCATGGAAGGTGTCTCTGTTTCCAGTTCAAAGGTGAAGTGTGAGTAGTTAACTGTAGTAATCCTATTTTCCCTTGTCAGCAATGGACCTTCGGGTGTGTGTGTCATCTGCCATGGCCTAGGAGATGCAGGGGGGAGCTGATGGGAGGCATGTGGAAATGTTTCCTTCAACTCTTCAAAAGAGGAAACTAGAAGATTCAGTTTCTTTTTTGCCTGTGGATGTTTTCCTGTCCAGTTGGGATGTCTGAAATGGTGGCAGCCCTCATGACCATGAAGGGAGCCAGTCTAGTAACAAAGATGATATGCTGAGACATGGACAAAATCTGGATACTTGACAAAGCTGTCAAATCAACTGTGAAGTCACCTGCCTCGAGCTTTTGTGTTACCTGAATTAGGGAAAATGGATTTGTAATCATTGTGCTAGCATTCTGCATGGAAATTCTCAAGTAAAATGTGAGGAAATGAGTTTTCTCCTACCCTGCAAAGCTGAAACAGCAGAGTGTTGTTTAAAGATTCCTGTGCATGGACTCTGCTTTCTTCCTATAGGTGAGGAAGTATACTCACTCTTGCTATGTTTAAATACTCTTGTAAACAGAAGCCTTAGATGTTAGGGTAAATTCTTGTAGTTTAGTGATGTAACAAGCCCTGAATGAGAAAAGACAGTGACATAGCCCTTTGAATGTCATCAGAAGCTTTGGAGAAACCTCGTTAAGACACGTGTTCTAATCAGCACCTGCCTTGTATGGCCACTCTGAGATCTACAAGATTCTCTTCTTTCAGGACTTACTATAAAGGGTGTGTATGTGTAGGAGTGTGTGGGTAGGTATGTGAAGGGCCTCCTGTGTAACTCATCTGAAACCCCTTTACTTGCTGTGTTTGAGATAATAGATTTCTTAATTCTTTAAGCCACATTGGATGGCTTCTTCTTTTCTGTTGAAAACACTTTAATGTACATACAACTGTGAGTGCTTGACACGGGGGTGCAACACCAGGGTTGGGAACATAGAGAAGTATGTGATTTCTGAATTTGGCTTTAAGTTTTCATAGTGAATCTGAGAGATAAGCAAGCTTGTATTTGAAAAATGATGCAGTCTACCTCCTCATTCATTCATTTGAATCTCTTCAGCCTCCCATATGCCAAACACTGGGAACACAATGGAGAGAGGGGCTGTCTTTGAGGAAGTCATGTCCTAACTGACTGGCACTTTGGGTGCTCTACACGTCAAACTCCCTTGCAGGAGTCTCAGTCTCTCAGAGACCACCTATGTGCCGCTTCAATATTGTTTTTCCTGCCACTTTTGGATTTTTAATTCATCTGGGATGTGTCAGGGAAAGAGAGATTCATTTCGGCTATCATTAGAAAATCTAGGTTTGTGTATGCACTGATTTCAATAAATTACTTAGCCAGCAAGTGCATCATAGTGGGAAATGTCATAGCCACATTTTCTTTACATTTTTAAGAAATTATGAATCCTCCCTTTGAGGTGTGCAGTATCATACATGATATATCTGGGTCTCAGGTGGTCCTCAACTGGGCAGCTGTTCAGTTTTATGATCTATTCTAGTGATGATGGGGTTAATCCTCAATTCTGTACATGTCCCAGTGTACTGGATCCTGCATCTTATCTGCACAGCATTGTAGAAGGGAGCAAATAAATCTAACCTGAAGGGCGGTGTCTTTGCAGGTGGACAGGGATATCACGTCAAACCGCCAGGGCTTTCAGCTTGGGAAGTCATGAGCTAGTGATCTCCAGGGGGAAATGAAGATGAGTTTGGAGGGGAATGAGTCTGATTTTATATAATGAACTAGCAACTAGCATCACCATGAAAGCATAGCATCCTAGGACATGGGTCTTATTTTCCATCTCTCCGGAACTTGTGTTTTTGCTTCTCAGAGAGGAGCTGCAATTAGGGTTTAGTCCTTACTTCTCATCCCTCACCCCCATGTCTGCATGTTGAGCCTCAGAAAGAGAGGTTGAACCAGGAGGGAGCAAGAAGGGCTTTTGGGGCATGGGGCATGATAATTTTGGCCGTGTGCATGTACACTGTTCATTTGACTTTCCTTAAAGCCCCGTGAGGAAAACCAGGTAGGTAGAGAGACAGCATGAGGTAGGAATGTGCCCATTGTGGGGGCCCCCATGGAGTGAAAGCAGGAGACTTGACCTTTCTTGCAAGGTAGAGCTGGGCTCGGTTGTAATAAGCAGGTCTTCTTGGTGAGTACGGAGCTTATGTTCCAGGCCCCTTGACAATTGCTCAGCCCCTTCTTTGTACCTTTTACCAGTATTGTTTCTATAGCATAATGAACAGTTTATTATATTTCCATTCAATACAATACATGTTTATTGAGCTGGGATTAGCAAGAGGTACAAGGGACACTGAAACGAATCAGACACTAGTCTGCATGCGACTCATGAACTTCTTGAGGACACTGAAAAATAAATGTATCCTGAAAGCTCAGTAGTGAAGTGTCCCCTTAGCAAGACACCCAGATGCCTGGAGCAGAGAGATGGGGCCCCTAGCTCAGCCACGAAACGTCATGATGTTTGGGGGAGCTGCTAGGCATTCAGTGTGAGTGGAGCAGAGTGTCCAAGTGATAAGAGTAGCTAGAGGGAGGCTGGGGAGTAGCTCAGGTTGCACCATGGGGAACCTTGCTTGGTTGTGTCTAGAGGATGGACTTTCTATAAATGAATCACTTGACAGGTTTTAGGCTGGGGATGCACCTGGTCAAATTCCTCCCTCTCTCCCTCCTTTCTTTTGTTCTCGCTCTCTCTCTCTCTCTCTCTTTTTTTTTTAATAACTTCCTAACTGGCCTCTGATGATACCCTCTACCCAATTACTAGTAGTAATAGTAGTAGTAATAATAATCACTAGCACTTTTTGAACAAATGCTATGTATGTTCCATGCTTTGTGCTAATAAGCACCATCCCCAAATCTCTCTCTCTCTTTTTTTATAAACATATAATGTATTTTTATCCCCAGGGGTACAGGTCTGTGAATTGCCAGGTCCCAAATCTCTCTTAATCCTCACAGTAGGCTCATCAGGAAGCAGCCTCAGAGTGTTTAAATAACTTGCCCAAAGTCACACAGCTAGAAGAGGTAGAGCTAGAATTTGAATATAGACACAGTGTGAGGATAAACCTGTTCCCCTCACTGGAATGTCCAGGGCCCACTCTGGGATGCTTTGGTGAAGGGATGAAAGGCAGTGGATGGGCGTAAGACACCCCGAGACGGAGGAGTCACTGGAACACAAAGGATTAGAGCAGAGCTTTCTGCTTCTCTGCTGCATGATGTTCATGTGCTCCTCCTCCTTCAGTTCCTGACTCTTCTCTGAAACTTGAGAGGCATCATTTCGGGGGCTACTCCACTCGATCCCAGAGCTCAGGAACACAGCCGACCTTCACAAGGGAATGAAGGTGACTCAGGCTTCCCCGACACGGTGACCAGCAAGTAGCCAATATGTGGTTGCAAAGATTTTGTAGCTAGTAAGTGCCCTCTTGATCTGGCATAGGAATAATAAAAAACTTCCTCTTTTGAAGGGTCAGTGATTGGTTTCCTTCTATACTTCTTTGCCCGTTGAAGCCCTTTTCCTTGCACTCAGCAACAGTAAAGACATAGTCACCACCAACCAGATCATGGGACAGAATAATATGAGGACTGACTGAAACTTTGTTTCCTGCAACTCTTATTGCTGGATAATGGTAGTGGTGGTGGTGGTGGTGTCTTCTGAGTGCTTGCTATATTCAAGGAAGCTTCATAAGAACTGTGTAAGGTAGATACTTTTCATCATCTCCCTTTGCATATTGGGAAACTGAGGCTTTAGGCATATTAAATAGTTCCTCCAAGGTCACATTGATAGTGGTGGAGTCCATCCTTCTATCCTCAGAATATGATATTTACTAGCATTATGCTTTTATGATAGTAGTTATGTCATTATTACTACATTTGTTGAAGCACGTATTTGTGCCAGACCTATGCTGCGCACTTGGAAATCCAGGATCCCATTTAAATTTCCCAATAGCTCTCTGAGGTTCGCATTACTCCTGTAGCCCAACGTTCTATAACATTTTATTCTGAATCTGGTCGTCGTGCACAACTCTGTGTTGCCTATTTACAGCTAAATCCACTTGTAAGGGAATAAAACGCACGGTAAAGAAACTCTAAACACCTGGATGTGTACACTTTCCACATCACCTATTTATTTTGCACCCTCCCTTCCTGTACTAAACATGTGTGTTTAGATTTTTATTATAGGTACATATTCGTTCCTAATATGGGTGCAATCCATACAATGTTTTATCCTTCCATTATCAGTTGACCTTGTTTGAGGACGTTTTTGTAAATCTCTGTAATTATGATTTCCTTTGGTAACCACCTTGTGGATATTTTGTTATTGACTGAAAGTGAATTTTTGGACAGTTTAGTTTGCAATAACTATTTGTGTCTAAATCATTTAAAAGGTTAATTTTTGAGCTGCCTTACAGGAATCTTCATCAACGAAGGGTTATTGGGTCAAAGGGTAGTCAGCGTGTGCTTATTGAGCACTGTTGTGTTCTGGCTGTGCTTAGGATCTAGAGACACAACTATGACTAGAACAGACACAGTTCCTGTCCTCACCAAGCTTATATCCACTGGCAGTGGGGAGAGCAAAGAAATAAGCAACTAAATAAGCAAGATAACTGTGACAGTGACAGTGACAGTGCTATGAAGTGATAAGCAAAGGGATGGGATAACTTGGTTGGTGGGAGGAGGAAACTTGGGGGGAGTCTGCTTGAACAGATTTCCTGGATGCTGCTCTGAGAAATGGCCATTTGAGCTGAGATTCAGAGAGAGTGATCCAAGCAGAGGGATAGGGCACAGGCAGGTGTGGGTGCCTCTGCACGTCCAGTGAGCTTGACATGGGAGCAGTATACAGTATGTAGATAGCACACGGTTCAGTGCAGTGACTTACTCCCAAAATCTGGAACCTGTTTGGGGAAACTCTTTAGTCCAACTCTCTGACTGCTCTAGTAGCCTCCTAATGGGTTTCTGTTTCTGATTTTGTCCCTCCTCAATCAGTCTGCCACTCAGCTGCTAGCATAACTGTAAGTATGGATCATGCATGACTTGCAAGTTACAGAAACTCCATCTCAAACTTGGTCGAGCCAGAAAAACCCCACAGCATTTGGTGGCTCACATAGATGCAAAGTCTAGGTTCAGCTGGATCCTGGGGCTCAAACAATAGCCGCAGGACTCGTTCTCAGTTCTGCTTTACTCTAGGCTGGCTTTGTTCTTAGGCATGTTCTTCTCTTGGATATGGCAAGATGGTCCCCACCAGCAGGGTACACTTAAATCTTTACCAACATTTCTGCTAAAGTTTTGTTTACTTGCCCGTTTGAGTTACGTGGTGGCCAGGTGGCAGGCCAGGGGTTGAGGGGAGGCGGGTGGGTGAGTTGGTTGGAATGCTGAAGGATTCACTGAGGCAGGGAATGATTGTCTTAAGTGTGGCTTATGTACCCAATTCTGGCACTGGGAAGTTGGATCAGTACCACCCAAATATCATGGGATGAAGATAGTGCAAAGGTAATTAATTATTCAGAGGCAAATGATGTTCTGCCGCCAGGAGGAAGTGAGATGCTGGGCAGGCAGGCAAAAGCAAAATGATTTACATCTTTGTGTCTCTTTCTACATTTACTTTTGCATCGAGGGGAAGGTCCTTCTCCCTTACTCATTATACTCCAGTGGCATCGGCCTCCTTCCTCAGCCTGGAACCCCTGAATTCTTTACTGCCTCCAACACTTGGCACATGTTCCCTCCCTCTGCCTAGACCACTTCCAGAAGTCATACTGGGTCATTCTCATCCTTTAGCTCTTAGCTCCAATAACCCTTTTTCTGAAGCCTCTCTGGCTATTCATCCGAGTGTACTCCCCCAGTTATTTTCTAGTCCATCACCTCATTTCTCTGTTTCATAGCACTCCTCACAGTCTATAATTAATTATCTTGTTTGTCTCATTGTTTACCCCTTGGTCTTGATCTCTCCTACTAGTATGTAAAGTTGGGGGGTGGGCAGGGACTATGTCTGTATTCTTTTTTGCTGTCTCTAGCTCCTCAAATGCAGCCTGGAACGTAAGAGGTGTCCACTACCCATGTGTTGAGTAAAGACATGAATGGATGGATGGATGTTAGTTTCTCCACTGTTCCTGGATTGTGATTGAGTCACTGGCTTAAATAGTGTACATTTAGACCAGTGGTCATAAACCTATAGACCGGTAACCACCAGAGCTTAAGCTTTGATTTCAAAAGCTGCAGTTCCTGGCTCTGCTGCTTTCTGGCTTAAACAGGGCTGTGGACCTTTATAGGCTTTAATCTTTTCTTTTATAACTTTAGCACAAAGTTCCTTCCTAACCTCTTGGAGGAGAGGGGAGGTGAGAATTAAAAGTGATACAGGATGTGGAGGGGTTTTGTAATCTGAAGAGTGTTATGCAGATGTCAGGGCTTGTTATTGTCAGTAGATCTTTGAGCTTTCTGGGGTTCCAAGCCCCATGTGTTCTGAACCTTTTCTTCCTTCTCTTCCTTGTGTGTCTGGTTTCACACATTTATATCCTTATTTATTGATCAATTTATTTGCCAAATAGTCAATAGTACTATCCTAGCTTCAGTGCTAGGTGTTGAGTTATGGTAGTGGACAAGCATTGCTTGAGAATTACAGGTATGTATATGCATAAGTGTGTGTGTGTGCTTGCATGTGATGTATATACTGGGGGAGCAGGGGCAGGAATGAAAGTTCTCCTCTTACCTCCCACCGAGCTTCAGGTTGTCTCAGAAATTGTTCTGCCTGTTTATTTACAAAAAGGTGGGGGCTTCTGGCTTTCAAAGATAATTTTATGTGTGAAGAACTGGCAGGTCATCAACCATAATATTATTTTCAATTAAAAAATGAAAATGACCTTCAAAGGCGTAGAATTAAAAACACCAGGAATGGAAATCACTAGGTTTCTAACTTGGTCTGAACACAATAGCTTGTTTCCTCCTTATTTCTCCCCAGAGGGCCAGGGTATTGGGCAACTGTAGGCCAACCCATTTGGCTTTTCCTCATTTGGCCAAGACACTGGCTGAACGTGAAGCCTTCTTTCAGGACTCTTCATGTGAACAATTTGTACACAGTCCTCGATTTCATCACTGCCTTTGAGGGCTCAGAACCTCTAAGTATGTGTTAGCTGGGCATTCTTTCTTCTTTTGCAAACTTCTGTCAGTTCTCAAAGGATCTGGGACTGGTAATGAGCTGTTGTCAGATGTCACCTTAGCTTTCTGGTGAAGACTCGTAGAATATATGTCTAGCTGAGGCCAATGCGGATATCCTCATGGACAGTTTGGTAACTGGCTTTTGGGGAGGTGAGCTCTGCACTGAGGCATCTCTGAAATCTCCACACTAAGTCATTGATGGAAAAGTAATACCTCCTCAGAGAAAGTTAAAGGGTGAAGAGGGTGAAGAGGAAAGCATATCTTTATTTACTGAACCTCTTTCTTTCATATGGTGGCTGCCATACCCTCTGCTTCTTTGACTCATGAACACGTTCCAGAATATTTCTTGCTTTGTCTCTGTCCTGGATTTGCTCAATATTGGGTCTTTCTGTAGCTCCCATCTGGGATGGTTAATTTTCTGTGTCAACTTGACTGGGCTGAGGGAAGTCCAGACAGCTGGTAAGACATTATTTCTGGGCGCATTTGTGAGGGTGTCTACAGGAGAGATGAGCATTTGAATGGGTAAACTGAGTAAAAGTTGGCCCTCATTAGTATTGGTGAGCACCTTCCAGTCCTCTGGGGGCCTGAATAGAACAAAAAGGTGGAGGAGGGACAAATTCTCTCTCTCTGCTTAAGCTACGATATCCATCTTACCCTGCCCTTGGACAGCAGTGCTTCTGGTTCTCAGGTGTTTAGATTCAGACATGACTTTGAGTTTCAGACCTTTGGACTCAGACTAAATTATACCATCAGCTTTCCTGGTCGTTTAGTTTTCAGATGGCAGATGGAGGGATTTTTCTGCCTCCATACCTGTGTGAGCCAATTCCCTGATAGATCTCCCCTTATATGTATCTATGTACATCCTGTTGGTTCTCTTTCTGTGGAGACCCTGACTTATACACCATTGGATCTTTCTCTTGCCCCTGCCCCATATATAATTTTATCAATTTATTTAGGTTATTTCAGCTTAGTTCTTGGCATTCCCTCAGCACTTGTCTTGGACTCCATCCTCTTGAACTTCAGGCCTCAGTACATAGCCTGGGCCTGTTTTGTTGGCTCATCCTAGACTTGGATGCTTACCATGGGCCAGGCTCTGGTGAGCTACTCCGTGGTTTGTTTTATCTGGTTGGCTCCCACTGGGGGCACTTTGTGCTCCTGAGGGTTTCATTTAGCTGACATTCCAGAGGGCTCCATCCCCCGCCCCTCACCCCCAACAGATGTCCAGCATACCTGTTACTTGTGCTGAGCAGTAAAACAATTCCTCAGTGCTATAAACTTGAGGGCTCACCTGCTGAAGGTCAGTGTGTTCAGAGATGTTTTTATAGCCAGTAAACATAGCAGCCATTTACAGTGGAGCACATTGGCTCGTAAATTATTTCACTGATAGCACTAGCCCCTTATTTCCAGAGAAATGGGGGGGAATTACACATTCACTCTGCATGGTGAGAAAATGCAGTTCTGACTTTACCCATGGACCTCCTATCATTCTACTGATAAATGATTTCTTTTTTTTCCTCCCTAGCCTATGATTTAATGTTGGCATTTTGGCTTAGAGGCTCAAGCCACATTAGTCCAATCAGTCTTTTTTTCTCTGCTGGAAGTGCAGCCTTTTGAGAGGCAGTTTTTGGGCTCAAGTTGGCTGTATGATAGGTAGTTCCTAGATCCAAGGCTACGTCAATGACAGCTAGTGAACTGTGGAGCTTCTAGGTATTTCAGGTGTTAATGGGGATGCTTATGTGCCCTGTTCTGCTATGGGATGACTTCTGGGAGCCCTGGTTAGTTCTACCATAGGCAGAGGCATGATGTTCCTGCCCCATGACTGTACAGAAGGAGAGCCTGACTCACTCACCAGTGAGTATATTCTGCTGCTTGGCATCTTGTCCTTTCTTTTGTTTGCCATTCGAGCTGGGTCTCAAACACTGGGAACTTGGATGGAGGACTAAAAACTTACAGATCATGGAGGTGTCTGACAGCTCCTGGGGGTGGAAAGGCCACTCCATAGGACGATAGTCAGACACACATCTGCAACCTGGGTCTGCTATGATCCAGCTGAGTTTACTCAGGCACTTCGCATTTCCCTGAGGCTGTGTCTTCATCTGTAAAACGGGTCCAGCAGAGTTCATCTCATAGGGGAGAGGTGATGAGAGAATGCCTGTGAGGAAGCCAGCATGTTGAATGCCGAGAACTGAGCTTCACAGACCATACTCTGGCTCTCAGGAGGCTGTTCAGTGCCACATAGCTGTTCTTCCTCCTCTCATGTCCTGAGAAGAACTGAGGGGGCAGGAGCCACAGTCCCGGTGAGCCTGGGCATGGTGTGAGCTGCCCTGGAATGTGGGAGGGCTCACACAGTGTAAATGGGGAGCTGGACACTAACCAGGGAGCTGGGTTTTGGTGGTTTAACAAGAGTCCCATCACAAGTCTCCCCACTGCTCATCTGAAGTGAAAACTCTTTCTAATTATAGTCTTTCCCACAATTGGGGTTGAATTGAGTTGGGGGTTCTAGGAGAATCCAGGAAAAGGGTATCTCTTTCTCTGCAGCTGACTTCTAAGCACTTCCATATAGACAGACAGGCAGAGAGACAGGGAGAATCAGGGCCATTAAGAGAACAGCTGCTGGCCCTTCCAGCCAAATAAGCCTTGTAGCCCTGGTGGAAGGTGCCAGAAACATGCCAGGATGTTTCTATAGGCCTTTGCCATAAGGGCTTTTCCCATTGCTTGACTTCCATCCAAGACTGGTTTGGGTCTGGGGATTTCTTACTTCCCCTTCTTCCTGAACAAATGAATCAGGCGCATCTGAGCTGCTTCTGGCTGGATCCCCTGATATGCACAGAGGGAGAGAGAAACTATGACCTACCATATTATCTGGGATATCTTGCTGCATCTGGAGAGCAGCCCCTGCCCCCAGGCTGGAGTGGATAACCCCAGATTCAAAGGGAACCGAGGTTCATGGAGGTGAACTGACTTGTACAAGGTTGTGTAGCCAATATGTAACAGCTGGGATTTGAACCCAGGACTCTGGCCCCAAATCCCTCCCTGAACAACTTTGCCACCTCAGAGTCTAGGAGGGAAAAACCCTGAAGCATGGGACTATGAAGAAGGCAGAGTGGATTAGTGAGGAGGGCCAGGGAGGAGAGGAAAGGGGAAATACATAAAGCAATGCACAGTTATTGCTTCATTGAGGCAAATGGAGTTTGCTCATGTGGTGGAAAATTGTGAAACTTGGCTTTGAAAGCTCTGTGTTCTATTGAGCTCTGAGCTATGAGGCCTGCGTAGCAAGAAATCTCACAGCACACCCACTCCCCCAACCTTTAATTAGAGATCTGGTTGTTGGGTCATGCTTTCCCACACCATTTGATCGGATTTATTGAGATGGCAATTTTTCTTATTCAGCCACTTCTTATCAATTCCACAGACTTACAGTACACCATCTGGCAGTGAGGGGCAAGAGGCTAAGGAAAGGGGATACACATTTGGCCAGCACCCACACTGCCAGTTGTCCCTGTGTCTCCTTGAGGGCTCCTGGAAGGGGAGTTACTGCCCTCCTCATTTGAGTTACTCAAATGAGGAAGCAAGTAAGGAGAGTTTATGACATTTGCCCAAGGTCAAATAGCTGGTGATGGTGAGATCAGACTTAGAGCCCAGCTCTGTCAGATTTGGGGACCCATCCCTTTCCACAGCTCTAGTCTGAGGGCTGCTTTATGTGGAAATGTGTTTACATGTATTCTCTAATTGTCATAATATCTAGGTCAGGTATGCTGTTCTTTTTTTTTTTTTTAGTATTTATTTATTTTTAAAAGATTTTATTTGTTTATTTGACAGAGAGAGAGAGAGAGGGAGGGAGGGAGAGACGGAACACAAGTAGGGGGAGTAGGAGAGGGAGAAGCAGGCTTCCTGCTGAGTTAGTTATGTTATGGTCCCAGGACCCCAGGACCATAACCTGAGCTGAAGGCAGACGCTTAACCAACTGCCCAGGTGCCCCTCAGCCTGATGTGGGGCTCGATCCCAGGACCCTGGGATCATGACCCCAGCCGAAGGCAGATGCCCAACTAACTGAGCCACCCAGGTGTCCCTTAGTGACCCCATCTTAAAGAGCTAAACCAAACTCAAGGTTAAATGCCTTGCTGAGACCTCAGAGCTATCTAGTGCATGGTGGAACTTGCATTTACATTTTCGAGACTCTCAACTTAGGTTACTATATTTAAAGAACAGAATCCCCCATCTTTCCATCTGCCCACCCGTCCGTCTATCCCTCCATCCATGTACCCATTCATCCAACCATCATCTTTTTTAGTGCCGACTTTTCCCCAGGTCCTGTGCTAGGTCTAGGTGTAGTACCAAAGTGATGAAAACCTGTCATCTGCCTCCAGAAACCTGTGGTCTGCAAAATCCAGTAAGCAGTTACCTGACAGAATGCTGAAGTAAGCATGGCAGCAGAAACTGTAGGTGGAGGGGGACTAATCTGCCCAGTTGGTTGCGGGGAGGCAGTGATACTCTGCCCCATGTGTTGGATTGTTGAACGCCTTGTTTTGAAGAGCGTGTTCTGCGTTTATTTTTCAAAATCTCCTCCTAATTGAATGAGGCACCTTGCCTCTGTGGCATCCTTGTGGGCAGTGGTTGAGCAGGAAGTCATCCTCCATGTGAATTAGGTTAATTTGGTGAAAATGAAATGAAAAGCTCTGTAATCTGGGGTGATGGGAAAGCCCAGGTAGCACAAGCTGTAGTTGCTGCAGAAGCTGTTAACTGAATTGTGACCTTGGGCTCTAGCTGGTTACATAAGCCATCTTCAGGTGAGAACGAACCAGGGCTGGCCCAGCTGACAGGAGCTGGGCTGCCTCTTCTCATTAGGATCCTGAGTGTGTTTCTGTAACTGCCCAGACATGTAGAGAGGGCTCCTTTTCTGGAGTTCACACGTCCTAGGAGGACTCTGGGTGATCTTCCTGGAATCCCTGAAATTAGATGTAAAACACATGTCTGTGTATATGTGCAGTTCTCTGGGAAAAGGGCCCTGGATTTAATCAGTTTCTTTGAAAGGTCCTGGAGCAAAATCATATAAAGAACCAGTGATGTGGTTTCTGATCCCTCTTAAGCAGAGTTTTGATTCAGTAGGTCTGTGGTGAGGCCCAGGACTCTGTTTTATGATTTGTGTATTTGGTTTTAGATTTCCAGGTGATTCTGATGGTCAGTCTTGGGTACCATTGAACTAGAATTTTGACTTTTCCAACTTTCATGTGCATATGGAGATCCTGGGGGTCTTGATAATACGCAGATTCCGATTTAGTAGCACAAGGTTAGATAGACTTGGGTATAAATCCTGGCCCCAGTGTTGATCATTCCTGTGTTTCATTAAGGACAATGTTGGTTATAAATAAGAGAATGATTAACTGACAGTGGCATAAACTAGTAAGGGTTTTTTTTTTTTTTTAAAGATTTTATTTATTTATTTGACAGACAGAGATCTCAAGTAGGCAGAGAGGCAGGCAGAGAGAGAGGAGGAAGCAGGCTCCCTGCTGAGCAGATCCTGGGATCATGACCTGAGCCGAAGGCAGAGGATTTAACCCACTGAGCCACCCAGGCGCCCCAAGGGTTTATTTTTCATGCATAACAAGAAGTCGTGGGGTAGCATTGGGATCCTTGGGTGAGCCACCAGTCCTCATGGATCTGGGATCACTTTGTCCTCTGGCTCTGTGTCTGTAGTATGTAGCTCTCATGGGGAGAACACATCTCCCAGCATCCTGTCAGCATTTGAAGTGGGAAGAAGGCCACACCGGTTGGAATCACGCTATCCAGCCATCCTTAGCTGCAAGGAATGTTGGAAAAGGACTACGGACATTTCCAACCTTCATTCTTGAGGTAGGAAGAGAAAAGAGATTTGAGAAATGCCACTGGGTCAGCTCACAATCGTATCTGCCACATCATGTGATTCCAGGCCATTTACTAAATCTTTCTGAGCTCCAGTTTCCTCATTTGTAAAACAGAAGAATAAGTGTGGCGTGTGGTTCCCACACCAGAGGCAACAGCATCCTCTGGAAACCTGAGTCCCACCCCGGCCCTGCTGAATCAGAACGCCTGAGGGTGGAGTCCCGCCGTCTGTGTGTCAACAAGCCCTCCAGGTGTTGCTGGAGCTCAAGTTTGAGAACCCGCTGGCTTACAGATTTCTGGGAAGACTAAGCAAGGTTATTACTTCAGGCATTTGACACACAGTGTTCATAACTTGTAGCCTGGGAGTTCACATCTTAGACCAAAACAAACTGTGATGGAGTCCATTTCTTGGAATGCTGACTTGGAATAAGAAGTTTAGAAAACATCCAATAAAGAATTTCCACGGTTTGTTCTGACTAGTGACATCAATCCTTTAAATCCCTAGGATCCTTTTGAGAGTCTGTTCACTAAGGGCACGAAGGAAAGGCTGCTGAGGCGAAGAAAGCTGGAGAGAGTCAGCTATTCCTTCATTTTTCCAAAAATTATAGCATTATTGAGATATAATTCATATACCATATGATTCACCCTTTATGAGCACACAATTCAGTGACTTTTAATATGTTCACTGAGTTGTGCAACCGTCACCACTATCAAATTTCAGAACATTTTTATCACCCCCAAAAGAAACCTCATACCCATTAGCAGTCACTCTCTGTTCTTTCTCCCCCCCACAGCCTCTCCGGCAGCCATGTTTCTAAGGATTTCCTTTATCTTTCTATCTATCCATCTATCATCTATTTTTTTTTCTTTTTACTGAGTTGTTTACAAGGGGGAATTCCAAGATTAATGTTGACATTGTTGAGGAGAATATCAAAATTCTAAGACCGAGGTCTAATATGAGTTCATTCTGTAGTATGACTGCCAGTGAAAACAATAACAACAATGATGATATTGTTTACTGTTGTCAACAAACGTGATTCTCATGTACTGGGAATCAGCACGAGTCTGTGGCATTCAGTCTTACCTGTAAGGGTGGGGGGAGCCGAACTTCCGGGGATGATCTCTGAGGTCCTCTGACTCTGAGAGTCTCTGTTGCTCTTTTGTGCTGGGTGGAGGCACCCAGCAGGTCTCTCCATATCTCTGGGTCCTGCACTGGAAGTGGGACCACTTCCATTGGGTGGATGTCCACTGACATGGAAGTAGATGAGGAGGGCCTTGAAGACTTGGCCAGAGAAACTGGGGTGTTACTTTCTAGGACAGAGGCTGGAGATACAGGAGCCCTATTTTGAAATCTCTATCCTGAGAATAGGAGGAGGATAGAATTTTATGGGGCTCAAGAAGCAGAATTATGACTGATAGAAGAAGCTGTAGATCAATACAAGGGAAACCCTACAATAGTCAGAGATTAAAAATGGAATAGATTATTTTCATAGTGAGTGCCCTGTCACTGGATGTGTGTTCTTGGAATGGTGATTCAAGTATCCAGTTGGTTCAGGTTTCTGCCCAATAATGTGATGATGTAAATCTCACAAGCTGAAGTCAATGTGCGTTGAAAAATCTTTGCCTTTTTTGTTTTCATAGACAACTGCCCATGGCAAATAATGCAGGATTTATTGTGACTGTTACCTCTCTCCTCTCTAACTGGAGTCTTACTTGCCAAATAGAGAGATTATTAGGGATTTGTGAAGAAAACAGTTTTCCTGCTGGCATTCTTTTCTCACTGAGGCAGCCAGTATTCAGAAAAGGTCCCCTATATCAAGTCTCAGTGAAACCTCCAAAATAATAATAATAATATAATAATAAAAAATAGAAATAAAAGGAATAGCCGCCCTATCTCAGTTTGGTGGGAGAGAGGCTTGCAAATCAGACCACTGTTGTACAGGACATCAGGGGCCTGAATGGTGGCCCATACACAGCCAAATGGGGGCTCCAGCTGTGGGGGGCTTCTCTGCTGGGGTAGCCAAGGAGGTCTTCACAGCACAGAAGCTTGAGCTGAGCCCTGAAAGGAGAAAGGTGCCCCCCCGCCCGCCGGAAGGTGAGGGTTGAGCCATGTGGTCAAAGCTTCTGCTAGTAAATTCCCTACCAGTTCCCTTGTAATCCAAGCCTGGTAAGAAGGGTGATGGTGGCTACATGTGTCAAGCAGAGTCTGGCCAGCCCCTGTTTAAGCACTGACTTGTTTTGTCTCATTGAATCCTCACATCAACCCTATGAAAAAGGTATTATTATTATTATCATCTCTAATTGACACAGATGGGAACAGAGCCACCAGCTGGCTAAGGAGTGTACATAGGGACAAACAGTACTGAGCAGAAGGAGGGACCAGGGAACTCAGAAAGACCTCAAGGGATGAGTTGACATTGCTTGGGGTAGAACAGACACTGGGAAGGGAGGAAGGAGCACATATGCTGTGTGAAATGGGGGAGCCTGACCAGCAGGAGGTGCTCACCTTTCTATGGCTGAGGATTGGTTTTGTGTAGGTTGGAGGGATTGGGTGGAGGATGGCTGCCTGGGAGCACAGGTCAGTCCTTGAAGGACTTATGTGTCCTGCTCAAAGCAGCCTGACTTTGCCCTTGGCGACAGGCATTGAGGACTCACACAGGTGGGTTTGAGAAGTCTCTTCAGGAGGCTGTTGGGAAGTGGAATTTCCCATGACCTGTCCTGTCCCCCTGCTTCCCTCAGGGCCTGGCTTTCCCCTTGACCTTCTCTGAATAAGTGCATGGTTGTGATAATTGCAGGGCTCAGTAGTCACCCAGGTGGCCCCCAGGTGGCCGGTCTTACCTGATCTGTTCCCGAGATACTTTGCAGGCAAGGCCTTTCAAATCTGGTTGCCGATTGCTGCAAGGTGAGTCTGCTTTCGGCCGGGCTGCCTCGTCCTTGATGGAGAATTCAACTTCAACTCAGCTTTCCCAACTACACACGATGCCAAGACAAGGCTGTAGAGGACTCTGGGCTTCCCTGAGGCCCCCCCACAAAAAGTATAGTCATATCAGCTCCCGAAATGGCTTCATAGAAAGCTGGGCTATTGGGGAGTTCGCTCCCAGCACCACCGTCTTGCCCTTTTGCATTGGCAGGTAGCTGGTGGAACAGAAAAAGTTAAGGCTTTGGCACCAGAGGAACCAGAAAGGGGATGATGGTTTAGCCCTGCCTAGCCGTGTGCTTTGGAAGAGAAGCTAGGATTAAAAATACTGATTTTTGCAGAGTTACACATCATAGAAAGCGTAGGCAGCCAGAAGGTGTTTGAATGCTGGGTATTTAATTCCTTGTGTTTGCATTATTCTAAACAGAGTCACCCTTGTATCTTGGAGAAGCACCCCTTCCTGGGGCCCCAGAGTATGAGTGTGAGTCGATCTGCCCAGTTTCTTCTGTAGACAAATGTTTGGATTGAACTTCAACCTCTGCACAATGAGGAAGCATGTTTTAAAGGCCTCACTTGTCAAAAAAGTCTTATAAAACGAACTTAACAAGACTTCTGGATACAGTGGGAGCCATGCGATTGGCTTCTCTGGTGCTTAAGGCTGGAATGTAGCCTCCAAAGCTCCTGCCACACTGTGCTCCACGCCTAGTCTTTCCCCTCCTGGCCATGTCCTGTGTCGCCTGCGCACCCCTCCTTTTACTTCTCTGGTGAAATGCTTACCTGGATATTGCTCCAAGATGACTGACTGAAATGCTCTGCAAATACAAAACTAGGCTGCTAAGTCACTTTCCAGAGAAGTTCAGAAAATCCTTTATAATGTTACGGTCCACTGCCTTTGAATAGAGGCAAAGCAGCAAATACCTTTCAGGCCAACCGTTCACTTTTTAAATGTGGAGACTGAGGCCCAGAGAGGGGAAGGCACACATTGTAGGATGCATATTTTATGACAATAAAAAAAGATTAAAAATTGAATAGATGAGGCATAGGTGAGGGCTTTATGCCGAATGGGAGATTAGTTAGACTCTTCTTCCCTCCTGCTCCTTTTCTCCCCATAGTGTTTATCCTTCCAGTACCAAATGAGGTCAGTGGCCTATCGCTCCTGTCTTACAGAAACATTAAACAAATTCCCTGTAATAGAAACAGGCTAGTGGCCATGTGGTGGCCAAGTCAGGATTCCACCTCAGGTGTGCCTGATGACAGAACTTTCTTGTGATTCCGGTAGCATTGTACAGATGAGCACGCTGAGTTGCGGGATAGAGAGTCATAGATATGGCCTTAGGAAGCTACTGGTCCCGGACGCAGAAACACCATGACTACATAGGAAACTGCAGGTCTTTGTCTCCCTATGGTCAGCTTCTAAAAATTCAAATCCCTTTTAAAGCCGTGTACCTCCTTTCATTGTTAGGAATATTTGGACTTCAGAATGAAACAGTGTGGTACCTGAGGCTTCTTTGGGACTGAGGGGGGTGAGGATAGATGTCTTCATGTTCAGCTTCAAGCCCCAGGCTGAATTCCTGGTTCCCTTCCTTACTTAGTTGCCCCTTGACCCTGTTCCTAGTGCACAATAGGTGCTCAATAAATAGCCGTTGAATGAATGAATGAACAGCACTGTGTGAACATGTTAGTTCCTCATTTGGACATTGGCTCCTGGTTCTCAGGGATGGGGCTTTCTCCTTTCCTCTGCTCTGCAGGGCTTGGCACAGTGCCTTGGCTGGAGAAGGCATTCCATGGGTACATACTGAACAAGTGCATACATGGATTTCTTTTTAGGCAGCTGGTGCTGAATCACCCAGCTGGACTTGGTCTGTATACAAATTTGAGCCCTGCTTTTGGAAGCGTTCTCGTCTTCATTCATTTATAAACACGTTCCCATATTTTTGATCTCGCAGCCACCTGATCCCTGTAGCAGAGCTGTTCTTATATGTGAATGAACTTGGTGCACTGAAGGTGTCTTACAAGGCTTATGATCTCACTGAAGGAGAACTGGGCCCAAGGGAGGGGCTGGCATGTGGGAGACACTTCATTCAGGGAAGATGGGTCCTTACTCAGGAGGAAACAGAGACCATAGCCTGCTGAGTAATGCATGCCGCAAGAGATCTCCCTAGCCTCTGAATGTGGTTTGCTAATACTCATGAAAGTTGGTTAGTAAGAATTGGGATTCAGTTGTTAAAACATTACCCTTCCTCCAAACCCTTAGCAAGTGTAACATTAGCAAAAAAGAGATTTCTGTTTGTTTTGTTTGGTTTTGTCTTGTTTTCATGTAAGAAGCCAGAGTTATCTGGTGCAGGGTTGGTATGTGGTACAGTGTCAGGGGTTCAGGCTGTTGTCTTGTTGCTATTTTCAAAATCACCTCCTGGTCCAAGCTGGAGCTCCAGCCATTATATCTGCATTCCAGAAAGCAGGTAGGAAGAAAGGCAGAGAGATAAGGACAAACATACTTCAAGCACACTCCTTGGAAACTGCAATACCTTTTCCAGTTATACCCCATTGATCAGAACTTAGTCATTTGGCCAAAGTGTCAAGAGAGGCTGAGGTTTATTTTGGGTAGCTGTGTACTCAGCTAATATTGGGGTCTTCTAATACCAAGAGAGAAGGGGAGAACTAGAATTGGGGGAAAACTCAAGTCAGCCCCACAGTGTGAACTTCCAAACCTCTGGGCCAGAGTGAGTAGGTTTTATTGCTGATTTAATTTTAAGGACCTGGAGACTCAGAGGAGTGGATGACTTGCCCAGATCACAGAGTTGGATATTAGAGGAGTTGGGATTTGAATCCAGACCTGTCTGGAATATAAAACCCAAGCTGTTCAGTTGTCCTGCTTTTGGATTGAGGTGATGTTTTTCTCTGTGTGTTTGAGCTGTGTCAGTGTCCTACAAACATACGATAGTGGCCATTCAGCGGTGCACTTGTTCAGCCATTTGCAGATCTACGATGTGCTTGTCCTTCTCTGATCTAGCAGTCTGTTAACTTCCCAACACCTCTTCTCTTACCTGTCTCTGTATGTCCTGCATTCCTGTGGGGTCCAGCACATAGGGTCTACCCATGAAGTTTTGTTGAGTGAACTAATTAATTACTGAAGCTAAATCATAGGACCAGTTGTCACCCTGGGTTTTTTCCAGACTCTTGCCCATGTGTCCTAAGAGCCAGCCCATTCTGCATTCTGCACACAGAGACTCAGAAAGCCAGTCCTTCCCTTGCTGTCCAGGATCCCATTCAGCCTCGCTGGGCCATGTGCCCTGCCAGACGCCGAGACTCTAAGAGAGGAAAGGTACTAATATTTTTGAGAGCTACTGTGAACAGTGTACTTAGCTAAGTGCTTATAACTATCCTACTTTTGCTAACCCTCAACCCAACTTTTTTAAAGGAGGTGTTGCTCCCACTTAACAGGTGAGGAGACTGACACTCAGAATGGGAATGTCATTTTCCAAAGGTCATATGGCTTGGGAAGCCGGCCCTGGCTTGTTGGACTCCAAAATCTTTCATCTGTGCCTCATTTGTCTTCATGTACTCACCTTTCAAAGCCTTACAGATTCACAGATCTGGCTATAAGCCTTAAGTCAGTGATTCACACAGGTGCTCAGTACGCAGGGCAGCCAAGACACATGACAGAAAACCTGTTTGCTTTGGTCACATATTATTCAGGCATCTCCCTCCTTGGCCCCTACCCCGCAATGCCAACACACACACACACACACGCATGCACACACACTTTCTGTTCAGCTTCCCAGCCTTCTGCTTAGTTTTGCAAGCTCAGTCAGTGTGTGTGGTGACCTGTTTGGGGCTCCTCCCTCTACCAGCTACCTTTTCTTTTTTCAGACCTCCCCGCTTAGCTGAGGGCTGAATGAAGGGAACACAGCCCCAGTCTCAGGGGATGTATGAAGCCGCACCATGAGTCAGCCTGGCTGGGAGGGATGCATCAGGCTTCCCTGATGAGGCGGGAGCTGGGATGAGGCTGGATCTCAGGGGTCTCCAGCTCCCCGGTGGTGATAAACCTCCAGGCGCACTTCAGCATGCACGTCAGGGGCAGTCGTCAAGTCTGGGGAATGCCGTACATGGTTACAAAGGGCTTTTCCGTCATGTCGTGTCTTTTGTTGCCTCCGACCCACGCCGGTCTCTGAAGGGCGGTTCGTAGTGAGAACTCACTTTATAGCCCAGGGAGAGGAGCCCCTGCCAGCGTAAAGGAAAGGTCTGGATCCAGAAGGCCAGCACATGCCAGGCGGGGGTTTCCAGTCTCCTCCCGGCGCTGCTTAGCTCATCTGCTCAACATTTTCAGGAAGTCCTTCCAGCCAGACCCTTTCTACCCTTGTGCCCATCTCCTCGTCTATGCGGCACTAGGCGTGCTGGCTTTCTCTCTGTTCCTGTTGCTGTCAGTACTTGCTGGTGCCTGCCGGGCCTTTGCCCAGCTGGTCTCCCTGCCCAGAAGGCTCTTCTCTTCAGTCTCTGTGTAACTGGCCCCTTGTCAGTCAGATCTCAGCTGGATGGCCTTCCCTGGGCACTTGGTAGGAGCTACCTAGGCCCTCTCTACTGCAGGATGTATCTTTTTTATGGTGTATGTGTGTATTGCCTGCCCTCCCCCCCGCCCCAGGATAATTTTATGAGAGCAGTGACCTCTTGTGAAGGCAGGACGCTTAGAATAGTGGCTCAGAGCAGTGGCGAGTGAACTTGTTCTGTAAAGGGCTTGATAGTAAATATTGAAGCTTTGGGGGGCCACACGGTCTTTGCTGTAGCCACTCAACTCTGCCATTGTGTGGGAAAGCAGCCACAGACAAGGTAAATGTATGGGCATGGCTGCGCTCCAGTAAAGCTATTCGTAAACACAGCCCTGGTGGGGATTTGGCCTCAGTTTGCAGGCCGGTGATTCAGAACACGGATTGGTTGGAAGTCAGCTGAGCCGTGTTTGGATACTCCCTCTGCCTCTCCTTTTGGAATCCTGGGCGAGTTCCTCCCTTTCTCCGTGCCTCAGTTTCCCTCTCTCTTGTCTGTTCCATGGAGATGATGTCAGAAGAGATCTCATTCATTGTTGTGGGCATACCGTGAATATCTGGCTTGTTCGTTGCTCGGGTCTCTAGCCTCTCACGAGGTATCTGTAGAGAGTAGGGACCCAGCATGTACATGGATTTGTTAAACAAGTGAATGGCTGAGCACCCCTGGAAGCGAAGCCTGGTGCTGGGTGCTGGGGAGATGCTGATGGAATAGAAAGGGTTGTTCTCAAAGGACTCAGATTCAGGGCTATGGAAGCCCTATAAAGCCATTTTCATAGCAGGGGTAGCAAATGCCACATCTCGTGGGCATCTGTGAGGGAGAGAGGGGGCGGTGGGGACAGTGGAAAGCTGGAGCCTGAGTGTCCCTCGAAGTTGTAACCACAGGCCATGCAGGCCCAAGTGGCAGACCTTATTCAGAGAAGTTGGAAATTTATACTTTTAGGTGTGGTCTCTCAGTTTTGTTTTTTTTTTTTTAAAGATTTTATTTATTTGACAGCGAGAGAGAGAGATCACAAGTAGGCAGAGAGGCAGGCAGAGAGAGAGAGAGAGAGAGGGAAGCAGGCTCCCTGCCGAGCAGAGAGCCCGATGCAGGACTCGATCCCAGGACCCTGAGATCATGACCTGAGCCGAAGGCAGCGGCTTAACCCACTGAGCCACCCAGGCGCCCCTCTCAGTTTTTAAAAAGGAACCACAGATCTGATAGGGCAAAAAGAAGACAAACCAAAACACTGAATGGACTCTGAATGGACATAGTTGCTGGGGGAGCTCATCCACCCCCTTCACACAGCCTGCTCTACGAGTCAAGAAATCGGGGCCCGGGAGGCAGAGTGGCTTGCCCATGGTGCCCAGCTAGCCTGTGGAGGTCATGGGGCTCACACCTGCTCACACCCAGGTCCCACTGGGTGTGAGTTCTTTGCCAGTTGCCTCAAATGCAATTGGTGGAAAAGGCATGGGTGGCTTGGGAGGCAGGTTGTGGTGACTTGGAGGTCAGTAGCCCTCAGAATCTCACCTTGACCCTGTCTCCCAGCTTTGAAGGTTGTCTGTGGGGTAGACCTTACAGAGGGCTGACCTCAAAAGCCAGTCAAAGGAATGCCCACCCCTCCAGGACTCAGGTCCTTGTCCGCCTGCCCCAGGGTGCCTCTTTCTGTTTCCCTCCTGTACAGTCTTCTCCTCATTTATGCACTTCCTACAGCTTTGGCCTTAGTGTCCTGTTGCCTGTAGCAGAGGTGCATGGGCTTCAAGGCTCCTTCGCCTGTCACCCTAGATGACCCTTGAGAGGGAGGGTGGGGGGAGGTCTAAAGACACGACTTCCTCCTTCAGTGGGGTCTGCTGGAGAGTTCACAGTTTTTGGAGCCAGACAGACCTGGATTGGAATTCTGCTTCTGCAGCCAGTCAGCAGTGGGTGATCTTGGAGCATGTCCTTCACCTCTGTGAGCCTCAGTTTCCTTGTGTTTGAAACAGGTGCAAGAGTTTCTTGCTTGCAGAACTGTGCTGAGAGAATGCGTATGCCCTGATGGCACACGGGCTGAAATGCCACAGTCACACCCCACTGGCACGTTCCTTCTTCATCCCGCTCCCTACCCGCTGTCCTCTTCTGCTCCTGACCCTGGCTGGCCCCTGCTGTGGCTCTCTTGCCTAGATGCTGAGAGAAGCTTGTGGAACCTGGGTGGATCTCTGCCCCTACATCTCCTCTCCCCAGTGCCAGGGCTGCAAGGGAGGGGTTTGGGCATAAATTACGCCCATCTGTTCCCTCCCTGCTGAGGGAGGGGAGGAGGGGAAACACATGGACCTTGGTGAATGTTGTACTTTCCATGCGCAGCTGTCAGGAACAATGGAAGGGAAGAATGCAAGCTCAATGAGGAGTCCACCCCACCCTGCCTCCCTGCCCCTGATGGGAACCGCAGAAACCCAGTTCTCTGAGGGCCGAACTTCTGGAGAACATAGACCCCTCCTCAGGCTAGCCCAGACAGTCCTCACACCTATCCATGTGTACCTTTGAAATCAGCATTCATTCAGTCATTCCACAAATGTTTCCTGAGCACGTATGTACTCTGGGCCAGCTAATGCTTTGGGCTAAGAATTGAGAGGACTGTCTTGTCTTTGTAGAGCTCCCCATTTAGTGGGAGGGCCCACAAGGAAACCAGTCAGCTTTGAGTGCAGTGGTGGTCCTTTGATCCCAGGAGGAGTTACTGTGGACAGAGAGGGAAATCACCAAGCCCACTCAGAGCAGGCTGAGCTTAGCACAGCAGTGTGTAGGGGTGCAGGCTGAGGTTCAGGAGGAGGTGGACTGTGGGGAGTGGTGATTAGCCTTTCTCTTTCCTGTCTGTCCCATCTTCCTCTCGACTGGATCCTCCCCATCAGCATATCCCAATGTTCAGGTCTTTCCCCTGAGAGCACAACCTCCCACTACCTCATGTCTTTCTCCAGCTCCTGCCGCATGACTTTCCTTCCCAACCAAATTCCCCAAATAAATTTTCTGGGTTATGTATTTCCTTCCCTCCCACTTACTTCTGAGTCTACCTCTACCTCCTTGCTTCACTCAAATGTGTCAGAGAAGGTCATCGTGACCTCTACATTCCTCAGTAGGCATTGCCCAGGTGTTTTGTTTGATTTTCCTGCAGCATTGGACATGGTGGACCATTCTGCCCTGCTCTTACATACCTTCCTTCTACAGCCTTGGCTGCCCTCTCTCAGCCTCTTTTGTTGAGTTTTGCTCCTGCCTACTAGGTTTTAAAAAGATTTATTTATTTGAGAGAGAGAGAGAGAGAGAGAGAGAACACAAGCAGGGGCAGGGGTAGAGGGAGAAGCTCAAGCAGACTCCCTGCTGAGCGTGGAGCCCAACCCACGGGCTCCATCCTACAACCATGGGATCATGACCTGAGCCGAAATCAAGAGTCAGACAATTAACTGACTGAACCACCAGGTACCCCTTCCTACCAGATTTTTAAACATTGGAATTTCTTAAGGCTGGGATGTAGGTCCCTCTGTTAGCTTTCTTTTCATTTCTTGGTTGCTTAACTGCTCCCATAATTCAATCACCATATCTCTGGTGATAGCTGCCTGCCTCTTTCTGTAGAGATCTCTAGCTTCAAACCATAGAACCAGAAGCCTAGCTAGCATCTCCACTTGAATGTGGCCCCAACTTTCCAGTCTCAACAACAGAATATGTCACCTTCCCCCTTATCCGGGTCCCCTCCAGGCAGTGGCTCAATTGCAGACTGGCAGTACAGGTCACAGACCTACCATCCTTGGTTACTCTTCTCCATTATCTCCTCACCCCCCATTTAGCATTGTAAATCTTGCATCTCAGGAAACCCATCAGTCCGGTACCCTGGGATGGTTGGTCAGTCTACTAAAATCCAAAGTCTAAACACAAAGTCTCTATCATGACTTAAAAGGCCCTGGATAATCTGATTCCTGACCAGCCTCCTCTTTGCCTACCCTCTCTCCTTGCTCTTGGGATTCCAGACTCTATTCCTTCACCACTCAGAGCATTTGTACCTTTTCTTGTTCCCTGTGGTTAGAACATTTCTCTTTTTTTTGCTTAACTCCCTTTACCTATCAGCTATCAGGTTAAACATCCTGTCCTTTGCTTAGAGATGCCCTTCTTGACATTCCCAGAGTGGGTTAGGCTGCTCCTCCTTTATATTCTCTTAGTGCTTTTCTCTTAACTCCTTTCTAGTAATAATGATCACACGATAGTCAACATCTTTTTCCTCCTAAAGAATGTAAATTGCACATCAGTAGGCCGTAGTGTGTTTATCTTCTTTCTCACCTGAGTCTTGCCCTTGCAAAGCATATGATCAGTATGTGAAGAACATATCACCTGGGTACATCTGGACCCACAGGGAGGGGCTTGCTTGTCAAGCTTTGGCAGGGCTATCGGCAGATATGCATTCTAAAGAGAATATTTTGGTGGCTCTATGGAGGATGGATTGGAGAGTGTGTACCCATTTAGGGAGACTGGTTAGGAGGCTCTTGGACATTTTAGGTGGCATGAGCTTGGGCAAGAGCCAGTGAGTTGGACAGTGGAAGCTATAGCCTTATGAGGTCATTCTAAATTGCTTGGAGACCAATTACATATGGTGGCGAGGAAACTGAAAGAGCTGAAGATGTTTTCCGGGTTTTGGGCTTAGAGATTTGGGGGTTTGGGTGTCTGGGTGAAGGTCACATGGTTAGCCATGAGGATATTTTGTTGTGACCACAGTAGACCTTGGGAATTAGTCAGTGTGGTTGTTGTGATTTCTTGAATGTCTGGTCTCATATTTTTGTTAAAACTATATTTCCTTGCACCTCCTTGGATCCATTTTATCCCCTCCCCTCCTACCCTTACCTTCCAACTCCTGGTAGAAAAGAGCAGGACTCATGCTGAGTCAAGAGGAGAGATACATTTAAGACTTATGTGGGGTGGGGCACCTGGGTGGCTGAGTGGGTTAAGCCTCTGCCTTCTGCTCAGGTCATGATCTCAGGGTCCTGGGATCAAGCCCCACATCGGGCTCTCTGCTTGGCGGGGAGCCTGCTTCCCCGTCTCTCTCTGCCTGACTCTCTGCCTACTTGTGATCTCTCTGTCAAATAAATAAAATTAAATCTTTAAAAAAAAAAAAAAAGACTTATGTGGGGCGCTGTAGCCCAGGCAAATGAACAGAACTCTGGGCTGGTGGTTAGGATGTCTGTGTTCCATTCTCAGTATGGTGTCTCACTAACTGTGGGACCTTGGGCAAGTCCCTGTCACTCTCTGGGATCCTTGGGCCCTCCCCTCCCCACTCCTGTTTCTATAGCTCTTGAATTAATTCAGTGGTGCTCAGCCCTGGCTGCATAGGAGAATTGTCTGGAGAGCTTTAAAAAATACAAATGATCAGGCCCTCACCCCCTGAAGATTTAGATTCAATTGGACTAGGGTGGAACCTACACACTGGCATTTTTTTTTTTTTTTTAAGCTCTCCAGGTAATTCTTAAATGCCGCCAGATTGAGAACTACTTGGTCAGATGATCTTGGAGACTTTTCACCCCAGGCAGTCTGACCTAAGAATGGCCCTGTTTGACCCGGAGGGGCCTCCAGGTTTGAGCTGCCTCCCATCTTTGTATCCTAAGTCACTTGTACCTTAGAGTCCTGGCCTTGAACCTGGGCTCTGGGGCAGGGGCAGAGGAGGCTGTTTGCAGCTGAGGCTGGGAAGCAGAAATGCAGTCTGTGGAGAGAGGGGGGATGGGGCGGGAGTTCTGTGTGGAGGAACAGATTGAAGCCATTAACATTTGATCAGTTTGGTATTGTTCTTCTGGAGACCACAGCTTATGAGGCTGCTTAATAAATGTCTGGTTGGGGGCCAATCCAAAGCCGCCACATGGGTGTTGCTATGGTTTCTGAGGAGGTTGTTCCCCACACAAGTTACTGCTTCCCACCCCGAACTGTGAGAGACTGTATCTTCCCTCCACTCCTCAACCCCGTCCTTTCCCAGATGAGCCTGGGGCGGGTGAACATCTGCCTGAGGCTGGGGCCACACACTGGTCCCGATGGGACCGGCTTTGTGCATCCCCACTCTTCCCTCTTCCACAGGTCCCCAGTGCTCAGCTGGTGTCCCCTCCGGGCCCCTGGGGGTGACCCTGCTGCCCCTGAGCCAGGGAGAGGAGTGGTGGGTGAGGACTGGGGCTAGTAGACAGTGAGTGTGCATGTGTGTGGGTTTTGTCCATCTGAGTGAGTGTGTGGTCTTCGTGACTGAAGTAGGTGCGTGTGTGACTGTTTGTGACTAGTGTGTGGATGTGTCAGTCCTTGAGCATACCTGTCACTGGGGGAGTGTGTGCTGACTGTGATGCAGTGTGTGTGTGTGTGTTTAAGGATGTGTGTGTGTGCAAATGGCAAGAACTGGTGAGCACCAGGCAATGCTGCTAAGTCTTCAAAAAATGTATTATGGCACATGCAAGACAAATGAACACTTACAAAGTCCAACCTAAAAACAGCCATATAAATACCACCCAGCCGAAGAGATGAAACTTACAAAATGCAGTGGAACCTTTCTGTGCACTCTTTCCTGACTGTCATCCCTCCACATCCCCGGAGCTAACCCTGTGGTGAATTTGTGGTTTATCCTTCCACGCTGATAGTTAACCCTGGTTTGTTTCGCTAGATTGGCTTTCTCTACTCTTGAGTCCTTTGTAAAACCTAAGTGTGCGCAAGCACTGTGTTGGGTTAGGGTTCTAAAGATGGGACAGGAGGTGGAGGGGAAGACTGGAGAAACCTTGTGAATCAGAGACACTTTACAGTGCACAGTGACACCTAGGTATGTGAGGGAAGGTGAGCTTCCCAACTTCTCCCAGCCTCTTTCCCACCTATGAAAGGATGAAATGATAAACTGTGATATATGCCAAAAGAAATGGCACATAGAACCTGATCATCTTTTTTTTTTTAAGATTATTTATTTATTTATTTGACAGATGGAGATCACAAGTAGACAGAGAAGTAGGCAGAGAGAGAGGAAGGTAAGCAGGCTTCCTGCTGAGCAGAGAACCCGATGCAGGGCTCAATCCCAGGACCCTGGGATCATGACCTGAGCCGAAGGCAGAGGCTTTAACCCACTGAGTCACCCAGGCGCCCCTGATCATCTTTAATTAAAAAAGATTTTTTTTTAACTATTGAAGAGGAGGCAAGAAGGTCAGGCAACTTTGCAGAAGGAAATAAACACATACAAACAAATGTTTAGATCTAGATTATTCAGGGTGATTAGAAGTATGCTGGATCTTTGTGCCTTCCATTTTTTTCCTTTTCCCCCTCCCTCCCTTCCTCCCTTCTTTTTCTTTTTGAGTTCCTGGAGTGTTTTCCTCTTTTGGGGTGGTTCTGTGTCTATGCAGTGGGAAATTCAAATAGGGGCAGTTTTTGCCCTAGTAAAGGACTTTAGTTGAAGGTCCCCTGTCTGCTTACTAAGAAAAAATAAAACCCCAGGTAAAGATCATTTGAGATGGGGCTGATTTTGGATATATAACCAAAATGTAAGTGAGATTTCAAACAAACCCTGTCAGGCAATACCTGAGCTAGAATAAAACTACTGGAAAATCAAAGCCATGATCCAGCTCTCAGATCCTTTAAGGGAACAGGAGGCCACTGCTTTACCATCCACCCCTTTACCCAGTTATATCCTGGGCTTATGAAGGTGAAAGGAATCTTTCTAGTAGGAGAGAAAGGCAAGTACAAAGGTAAAGATAAGACATTTGCTGGTGTCACTGGAAATATACAACATGGCCAGCATTCCCTTAATGCTGTTCTGCGTGTCTCTGTATGTCAGACGGTATTAGACACCATACTAGATACCATGAAGAACTGGAAACCAGAAGACGTGAAGTGCCAACAAGGTAGTATAAAGAAAGGAAAAATGTGAGTAAGTGGCCAGCTGAGGGGGGCAGAAAGACACTGCCATTTATTGAGCATTTATTTTGGTGGAGCCCTGTTGGGGGCACTTGGCCTATAGTAATTCTGTTATCCCATTTTACAGGTGGATAAACTGAGTCTTAAAGAGGTTCAGGTATTTGCTTGGTAAATATCAGAGCAGAGAGTCAAACTCGGGTCTTTCTGACTTTCTAGCTCAGCGCTACTTTTTGAAAATAATCTTGTGGCAAGAACTATAATATGACTAGTCTAAGGTAGTTTCCAGTGAATAAGAAAGCAAGAATCTGATACTGACTGGAGTATAGAGAAAATCCAGCATGAGATAAAATATTTTGGTTAGCATTTATCTCAGAAAGCTTTGGAAAGCAAGTTGTATATTTGATTTTGAAGGAGTGGTCCTTTCGTATTCCAGGAACTTTAGCTTTTTTTGTTTTCTGAGGCTATGGTTTAAATCATATATTCCTGGTATGACGTAGAGGGAAGATTTCTGAGACAAAAGAAAGAGGGAAATAATATAATCAGTGATGGTAGAGGAGTTGAAGTCCAGGTTTTATAATCCTTTCTAAACAGTTCTGAGCTTTTATGATTTGCTAGAATCGCAGAAAGACTTAATGTAGCCCAATGGGGGGGGGGGAATTCCTTGATTGCTAAGGCTGCAAAGAGATTTTTCAATTACCTTTTAATGTTGTTTTTTTTTTTTTAATTAAAAAAAATTTTTGAGCCCTAAATGGTCTCCACAGTTTCCTTAGATGGGATTAGACTTGAGTTTCAAGTTTTCAAAGTTCAACTGGTTTGGAGTTTCCTGTGTCCTAAAAATGTCTTCAATTAAAAGCAAGAAAAAAATGTATTTTTTTTTTCATGCTCATCAAACTAAAAAATGGCTGAAGGGATTTTATTCAAACTTTCCCCCAAAATTCACCTTTTGCCAAGACCCAGCATGGAAAATTTCAGCCCAAAAGGATCACTCTTTGGCAAGTTACCCGAGCTAATGAAAACAGAGGGGCATAAAGGAAGTCTGTGTGTAGCTCCAACTATAGTGGTCACTAGAGCCCACATTGTATGAGAAGAAGGGCCCCATTCAATAGCCCACTTTTAAGTCTTTCTTATCATCAATATGGATGAGACTTGGATTTGAAGTGGTCACCAAACAGAAAGCACTTACTTTGTGAAGACAGTCTGGGTTGTGACATTATTTCAAGTGGTTTTGCTCACTTATGATTGACTTTAGAATAAACTTATTGTACATGGAAAAGGTAAGAATTGTTCTTAGCTGTGTTGATTGATGATCATCAATTGATTCATTCACCCATTTCCTCACTTAATTGACAAGTGTTTTTTGAGGTCCTGCAATGTGTGTTGCACTTTAATAGATGCTGGGTATGCTATGCTGGGGAAATAGATGTGGCTCCTGGGCTCCCGAGTTTATGGGAGAGGGAAAGGAAACACATTCTAGAGGCAACAGAATGGGTGCTGAGATAGACAAAATCGGGAGTGGTGGTGATAGGGGGCCTGTACCAGTGGGGAGGCTAGTGGAGGTCCAATACACATTCATTGACTATTTAGTAAACGTTTGTGAGCAGCCATCATGCCCCCAGTCCTCAGTGGAAGTGCAGAGATGAACCAGATCTTGACTCCGTCCTCAAGGCGCTCCCAGCCCCCAGGTGGAGCTGGCAGGTAAGCAGTGTGTGACTGGTGCTCTAATGCAGTCACGTGCAGTATCTGCGGGAGGGCTGGGACAAAAGAGGGATATACCAAGCTGGCAGTGGTCAAAGAAGGCTGCAGGAGGAACAGTTTAACATGCATTTGTGCGAGGAGATAATGGGAAAGATGGGAATACAGAGATGAATGAGATCTAAGGCTGCCCTCAAGGAGCCTCCAGTGAGTGCAGTCCTGCTTCCTGACTCACCTGCATGAGGACCTGGAGCCTAAAGGTGTCTGATCCACCTTTCCAGTAGCAAGCATGGAACCCGAGTTAGAGGGAGTGCTTAGTAAATGGTGGGTTCCTTTCTCTGATGTCTCATGGGGGCACGTCTTTGGATTTAGCCTGCTAAGGGTGTGGCATTTGGGGTCAGACTGCCTGGGTTCAAATTCTGATGCTGGTACGCCCTAGACTGTGTTACTTTGGGCGGGTAACTCTGTGCTGTAGTTTCTCTCTGTGCAAGGCAGCAGTACTGGTGATGCGCACCTCCTAGGGCTGGTACTGCTGTAAGGACTAAATGTCATCATGTTTCTACAATCCCTAAACGCGTGACCAGCTCCTATCACCTGGATGGGCCACTGAGTGTTGCCCCTCACTTTCCCACCACCCATTGTTCATTCTGTCTGACAGGTATGTGTTGAGCATTTTCCATGTCAGGCACTGTGCTGGGTGGGGATTTAGCCGTGACTGTGCCAGACCCTGGGGTCTCCACATGGGTGGTTAAATTCCTGAATCTCTCTAAATGAAGTCCTTTGCCTCTTCCAACCCAGAAAAATAGCTATTTGTTATCTCTGTTCTGCCAAAAAAATTAGGGGTGAGTGTTGATTCATTTTTCATCAGCACATCTGGCTTTTAGGTGAAAAACTCTGCCAGAAATTTTGAAATATCTTGTTACTCTAAACATCAGAAGGCTCAGAGATTTCCCATTATTAATTGGAAATAAAAACTTCTTTGTGGTCCAGAGCAAGGGCAAAATTGTGATTTCACAGGTCAGCAGAAAGCTCACCATCACTGTTTTTGCTTGGTATTAATTTTGAGGGAGTAGGAGGAACAGAAGGAAGGTGGTTTCCAGAATGATAAATCAACGTGGCCATGTAAATGCAGTCAAGGGAGGCAACTGATGTGGTGGGGAACATTGCTCAAGTGTGGGCTTGGGCAATCATTTCATCTTTGTGAGCCTCAGTTTCCCTATATGTAAAGCTAGACTAATAGAACTACAGTGTGGTGAAGTTTGAGGTTTAAGAGCGAGCAAGAAAATGGAAACCAGTTAGTGCTGTCCAGGGTAGAGTGCTGTTCATCATGGTTTGTGTTCCTGAGACCAGGGATGTGCACTTATCCAGGGGACCGGGAGACTTCCTCCTTTTCTATGTTCTGGGTCCCTTCATAGGTCAGAGGTGGTGGCAGCGGTCGGGAGCTCCCAGGAAACCTGTAGGCGGTTAGGCAGCATGCTACGTGGGAAATCTATATTCTCTCTGAAATTGCCAGATATTTGTGAGGATTTCCCCCCATTTTCTTTGATGAGCTAGTTCTCGTTTCCAGTTTGCAGATCTTTGCAATGCGCAGTTAGTTCCAGGGAATAAAGGGTATGGACAGGGGAGACTTGATTTCAGTGTGTGCTTGCCGCTATGTACAGTGGTGTGGAGACGGGGGGCCTTGCCGGTGGCAGCTTTTTGTGGCGGCATTTTGGTGTGCGCCTAACCCCCCCCCCCCCCCCCCAGGCTCTGGGTCACCCTCCGTCTGCCGACACATAACTTCCTCCCCATCTCCAGCGAGGCAGGACGCAGAACCCAGGCCCGGCCGGCGCTCTGCAGCCAGGCGGCTGCCGACCAGCCTGGCCTGGGCCTCTCTGAGGCTCCGCAAGGCTCGGCGGGCCTGGGTGCTGGGCCTGGGGCCCAAGGTCCGCTGGTGCTGGCACTCGCCCCGGCCCCTGTGCGCTCAGGAGCGCGCCGCCCGCCGGCCTCGGGAACTGACCAGGCCGCGTGTGAGTGCCGGGATTCCTGCTCCGGCCTTAAATATGCCGGTTATTTTTATCTCCCTACGTCAGGCGGCGAAGGCCATCCCACCAGTGGCCGCGGCGGCTGCTACACAATGTTTCCCTTTAGTCGGGAGGGGAAATGGAGGGAGGCCAGACTTCCTGATCACATGGTGCTGAAGTCAATGAAAAAAAATTAAGGGGGACCCCTCCCTTTTTCTGCGATGCCCGATCCAGGCCCCCCACCCGCTCCCCCCACCCAGCCCCGTTGGGCTCCGTGCGTCGGGAGCAGCACAGGCTCCAGGCGGAGGGCCAGCGAGGCAGGAGAGAGAAAACATAAACACGAGATTGTTGCAGTAATTGGTGGCTCCGAAAACACTGAGGAAATGAGAGGCTTGTACGAAACATCAGCCGACAAGAAACGGGGTGATGTCAGACAGCCTTCCAGGATTAGAAACCCTTAAAAGCTCCGAGCCCGCGGCTGCTTGTGGAAAGGCGCTAGGCTCTCTCTGGGTAGGAAGCTGGATTTTGCGGGCAGGCGCTTGCCTGGCGGGCGCTGGCTGTCCCCTCTTCCTCTCCCTGTCTCTGTCTCCCCTCCTCCCCTCATCCTTCGTTCTTCTTCCTCCTTCTCTTTCTTTTTTTCTCTTTTTTTTCCTTTCCCTTCCCTATTAGAAAGAAAAAGAGAGTCCCCATCAAATGAGTTGCATTTCTAACATACCTGGTACTTTTAGATTTTTCACTTACTTTGAAACCCGAAACCAGACTCAATGCTCCACACCCCCCACAGGGGCAAATGACACTGGTTGTCCCCTGCCATTTGAGTTTGCTCTTTCTCTTCTCAGTTCTCCCCTGGACACCCTTTTCCGGGTTAGCCTATACGCGGCAATGAGGCACAAACATGTGCAAAGGCTGGGAATACACAGGCGCATTTATTAAGGACAAATTCACCAAGAAAATGGGATTAAATCCTTGCAAAAATCTGGCAGTTTCGGAGGAGAATGTAGATTCCCCAGTAAATTGTCACCTAGCCACCCAGTGAATAACTCCCACTGCTGGGACCTCACTTCTTTTCATGGGATGATAGGCATTAAGAAGAAGAAAGACACACAGAGCATGTACACACACACACCCACACACCCACACACCCACCCTTACTCTCCCCTGCGCTTTCCCAGTCCCCGGGCAGCGTAGCTAAAGCCAGTGAGCAGGGTCTCTTGCCAGGTCTGGAACCTTCCTGTGTCTTTAAGTTGGAGGCCAAGTCTCATCTGTTCAGTGACACTAAGGTGCAGCCTGCATGGCTTTCTCGTCTGGTGTTTGCCAGGATTAGTGAGGTGATGTTTGGAAAGAGTTTGAGCCCCTACAACCAAAGACACCCATGACACCTTTTCAAAGAATGATTTATGTCCAGCTTTATCCAAATAGGAACCAAAAGAGAGTTCTCTGTTTTCTCATCTTTAGAGCAGATGAATTCAACACCTGGGTCCTTGGTTTGGGGCATTTCAGAAGCTTTAGAATCTGTCTTATTAATTGCTCTGTCACCCTATACCATGAGGGCCAGTCCCCTCCCATCCCCCCTTCCTGAGATGCAGAAAAAAAAGTCACATCAAGGTCAAGTCTGTACACCTTTGGAGGAGTGGGACTACTTCCAGAGACTTGGGTTCTCCTCACTGCGGCTCATGGTGAGAACAGCATTCCTTAACCCAAGCCTTTTCCCCACACTCCCATAAATCTTGTGATTGAAACCCCTCCTCCCCCATTCTTGATGCTTCTAAGCTGTAGTAATTTGACCCAAGTGTACTTTTTGGTCTGATCCAATATACCTGTGGCTGTACCACCCACCAAGAGGTAGATACAACAGCCCTGCTTTCCAGTTCTCATGGGCACATTTTCCGTCTTCGATGTTCCCTTATGCACTGCACATCCCAGTGGGAAGCCTTATGTCTCCTTCCCAGTCTCCTGATGTCCCTGTGTGAGGTAATGGTGTCCCCACGCCCTCTGTTTCTCAACCCAGCAAGTTTGGGGGGGCTTCCTTGTCTATTCTTGCTTCCTCCCATACATTTCAAGGTCAACAGAACCTGCTGTTTATTTCCAGAAAATCTCAGGTTCTCCGATGCTCCTCTGCATGTCCTGGAATGAAAACCAGCAAAGGGCCGCTGAGGCAGAAGGCTTCTTGTGGAGCATGGACCTGGGCCTTTCACAGTTTCAGTTTAAATCCCAGATTTGCTGCTTAGTAGCTTCACAACCTCAGGCAAGTACTTTGTCTCTATGAGCCTTAGTTTTCTCACCTATAAAGTGGGGATAATGACAGGCCCATCTCATAGGCTTATTGTGAAGATTGAATCAGATAAAGCATGTAAAAGACTAAGCTCAGTGCCTGCCACAAAGTAGGTATTCCATAGGCAGGAGCAGTTCATTACTACACTCTATGCTAGTGCTTCTCAGACTGCACCTTGCTGCAGAGTCATCTGGTAAAACACAGATTCCTGGGCATGCCTCCATAGCTCTTGATTCAGTGGCTGGAGGGCGGGGCCTGAGAATCTGCATTTCTAACAAGCTCCTGGTGCTGCTGCTGCTGGCTTACAGAGCACACTGAACTGCAGTGTGGAAAATTCAGGTCTGCTTCTGTCTCTGGCTCCCTTTGTCCATGCTCCTTGGCAGGGCCCATGGTGCTCTTTCTTCTCCTGGCTCAACTCACCTCTCTAGCCTACTCACACCAAACTTCTCCCCATTTGCTCTGTTGACACCTCATAGCGTCTCCACTGAAATGTCCCTTCCCTTTCTTCACTGCCTTGTGAGCTTCTCCTCCTCCAGGCCTAGATGCAAGCCTTCCTCTTCTCTGAGGCCTTTGCTGCTTTTCTTCTCAGGGACAGCTGCCTCCTCCTCTGTGCTCTGCTGTCTGCTTAAACTTCACTGGACTTCAAGCAGTGATCTGTGGATGCGCCTGCCCCTCCCACTGGTCAATGGGCTCCTCCAGGCGGGGTCCAGATGCTGTTTGTCTTTGTTTCCCAGGTGTGCATGGCCCCCAATTATGGAGTGGTCTCAGTGTCTGTAAAATGAATAAGAGAATGAATGAAGCAACAGCCCATCCTCTGTGGAAACCACAGTCCATCCGATTATGTTTGTGGGGTGCTCTGGGCCCTCAGACATATCCCCCAGCCCTGAGCCTCCAGGACTCCTTCTGTGTCCCTGACATGAAGAGAAAATGCAGTTACTAATATAACCCTATGCTTGCTTGACATCACTGAGTCATCCTACATTATTCTCCCTGCTCACCAGAGGGTGATGGAGCCTGGGGGAGAGGAAGTGACTAGCAGAGGTTTTGTAGCCAGGAGTGGGAGGGCTAGGCTCAGGTTAGCCTGGACACAAAGATGCCCCAACCTCACCATACACACGTGTGCGTGCACACGCGCACGGACACACACAGCTGGAGATTATCTTTTTATAGAGATTAATGCCAGCAGCCTGATCTAGAAGGGCCTTGGCCAGAATGTTCCCTTATGGCAGCTGAAGTTAGTTTGGTTACTTGTCCAGAGTTCAGCTCTTGGCTTGGAGTTAGAGCATCTTCCTAGTCTCAGCTCAACCCAAGAAGCCCAGAAAGGCAGCAGAAGAGCTTCTCCTAAGTCAGCTGTGAAGACCTAGGAAGGAGATCAAAGGGACCAGCATAACCTGTGGGAAGATATGGTGGAACTACATTTGAGCTGCCATTCATGTGGAATAAACCCACGGCTAAGAGACTCTGGTAATAATGATTTATTTGGGTGCTTTTCATGTACCTGCCACTGTGTCCTGGACTCTGCATACATATGACTCAAATTAACTCTCATCTAATCCAATAATATGGATGTTGCTGTTGATCCAATGTATGGATGAGGGAACTGAGGCTCAGAGAGGTTAGATGATTTGCTCAAAGTCACACAGCTTAGCAGGAAAAGCTAAGTAGGAAATACACATCCTTATTGCCATCTTATTGATGTGGCAAGCAAAGAAATCCAGCGTTAGGAAGCAGCAGGATGAGAAGTCTTAGACTCCAGGGACCCAGCTTCATTCCATTTCTGTGCATCATTTCAGACAAGCCAACATGGAAAGACTGGGCCAGCATCTTAGTCAAACCTGCTTTGCCCTCATGTTGCTAGGTTGAGGCACAGAGAGGGCTTGATACGCGTCTAATGTCACACAGCTTGTGAGTGAGCATCTGAGCTGGGCCTTCAATCCAGGCAGAGCTTCTTCCTTCCCTTTTCCTGCAAAAGTTTGTTGCAGTACCTGCACTAGGCCAGGAACTCATTGTTTTGAGATCATTTTCTGCTTGACCCTTTTGGCCACAAGACCCTAAGAACTTCTACTATGAGTTCATTCAGACATCAGTGGAGGGGTGAGGTGGGCAGGTGCTCTGACACAAGCTCAGTGATTGCTGTATTGTCTGTACTTATCCTCTGGCTAGCAGCAAAGGCAGGGGTGGATTTTGACCTTTGGCAGGAATGACATTTCTTGGGCAGCCCTCTGCATTCTTGTCACCTCCAAGTGACCCATAGCTAAGCATCATCACCAGGGTCACCCTCTGCTCATACTTTAGAACTTAGGGAAATTGAGTAGCCTCATGTAGTATGCCAGTTACTAGCTGAGTAGGTCTAGCAAGTGATGTAACTCTCTGAACCTCCACATACCCATCTGTAAAATGGGGATAAATGAAGAACTTCCCATGTCTGCTTCATCAGGCTTTTGATATGAGTCAGATGGGTCTGTATATGAAGGAGGGCTTTGTGTGACCATTACTGGCTTTGGGCCAGCTGGAAGCAGCCCACTGAGGCCAGATTCCCAGGATGGGGAGTGAGGCAAGGTGGTGATAGAGGCAGAGGAGAAGGAAACCACATGTCTACACTTGCTGGGCACTCTGTGCCTGGCATTCTACCAGGCACCTTCTGTTAGTGACCCTAGGATGTATGTAGGTGTTTGTAGTGCATTCTCTGTTGGCCCCCACAAGAGATGCCTATGTCTCAATCTGGGACCTATGAATATTACCTGACTTTAAAAAAAGGGTCTTTGCAAAATAGAATTAAGTTGAGGATATTGAGATGAGATCATTGATCATCAGGTGAGTCCTAGATGCAGATGAGTGGTGTTCTTATAAGAGACCCATGGTTAGAGGAGAAGAAAGTTGTGTGAAGATGGAGGGAGAGAGATGAATGAGGCAGGGAAGCCAAGGCACACCAACCAGCAGCTGGCAGAGGCAAGGAAGGATTCCCCCCAGAACCTTCAGGAGGAGCGCAACCTTGCTAACACTTTGATTTTAGACTCTTGGCCTTCACAACTGTGAAAGACTATTTCTGTGTTTTAAGCCACCAGCTCGTGTTCTTTTGTTACGACAGCCCTGGGAAGCTAATAGCATTATCTTTGCCCCATTTTACAAACGACATTGGATCAGAGAGGTTAACGCCTTCTTCAATGCTATCCAGTGAACAAGGAGCTGCAGTTCCAGTGCGGGCTCATGGGATTCCAAAGACAGCACTCAGGCCCGCATTGAGTGACAAGTGAGGGCGCTCATGAGCACAGCTGCCAGCCTTTTAGGAGGAGAAAACCAGATTCCCTAAGCCAAGGAAAGATGGGAAGGGGTCCTCTTAGTTCCAAGGCAGATATTTCCCGCCAGAGAATTCCTTAAGAGAAACGACTCTGCCACAAATCCCACACAGGTGGTAACGGGAGGGATTTAAGGGGAATTTTGGTGGTTGGATTTTCAGAGATGGTTCTGGAGTCCATGGTTTTGAGAAGCACAGGTTGAGCAGCTCATCCCCAGGGGGAGCTTGGGCAGCACTCTGCCAGCCCAACTGAGCTTGGAAAAGCACAGATTTCTTTTTCTTCCCACTTTCTTTCTTTTTTAACAGAAGCCAGGCTGGGAGGGGCCTCCATAAGGAAGGAAATCAATGGGAAATGCCTTTAGAAAATGAGATTTTTCAGAAAGCATGTCATATCATCATTCTGATGCAAAGGCTTGGGCCCTGCAATCTGAAACAGGAAATCAGAGAAATCAAAGGCGGCCAATGAGAGGGCAGCATGCAGGCCTCCTCTGCTTAGAAGCCAGCTGTGGTGAGAAGGCTGGCAGCTGTGGGTGTGGAGCCAGTCACATGCGGGCCAGTCGAGTGAACAGGGGATGTCACACTGGAGAAGCACACAAAAGTCCTCTTTACACAATCGAAGGGCTGTCATGGGGCAGGGGACCCAAGGTGAGGCACTAAAACTCTTGGGCTGGATACATCACAGGAAGCAATTAGAACAAAGAAGAACCCCTCCAGAGCCAGGGGCTCAAATTCCAATTTCATCTCTTACTAACTTGGTCCTCGTTTAAGCTTTCTGGGCCTCTATTTCTTCATATTCTTCATCTGTGAAATGGGAGTAATAGTCATACCTTCCCTGTAGAGTTATTGAGAGGATTAAATTTTATTAAATAAATTCTTAGAACAGTACCCAGAATAGAGTAAGCACCCTATAGATGTTAACTATTTTTATTTCTCCTTGGAGAGGCAAAGGAAGGCTTTCTAGAGGACACTGCCTGGTATTTAAAAGATGGGGGTAGGCATTTGATACCTGGAAGCAGTGGGCAAGGGCATGCCAGACAGAGGGACAGCAAGCGCAGAGATGAGAAGACACCCACCTGTGTTTGTTCCATGTGCTGTAGGATTCTGCAGGGAGAGCAGTGAGAGATAGGGCTGGAGGGGTTGACGGGGCCAGTGCATTGAAGGCTGGGGTGTCTGTATTAGGAGCTTGGACATTGTCCTGTGAGTGTGGTTCAAACGTGAGCCTGTTGCAGGATCACCTGGAGAGCTCTGTAGAACACACATGGCTGCCCCCCCCCCCCCAGGTTCTGTTCCAGTAGGTCTAGCATAGGGCAGAGAATTTGCATTTCTGATGCGTTCCCAGATGTTGCTGTGGCTGGTGCAGGGACCACACTTTGAGAATCACTGTTCTAGACGGTGGGCTGGGGTGGGCGTGCAAATTGGAGAATTGAGGGATTCAAGGTGGGGTTTAAGAACAGTTTTCAGGGGGGAAATGGAGAATCTCACTGGTTTTGAGGTCACACCAGTGGCCACCTGAGACCAGAGCAGGAGATTGTTGGAATCAGGGGATCAGGAGCTGGCATCTGTTCTCCAAGGACAGCTGCAGCCTGAGGCTGGCAGGGCTGGGGGAAGGAGCGTGCAGGAGGCTTGCTCCCTCCGCAGGCAGGCAGTATCGCTGGCTGGCTGCCATTCCAGGCACTTTCACACTTTGCCTTCTTCTACTGAGGGTGGCCCAGGGATGGGTGACCTACTTCCTGGGGATCCAAGGGATATAGAGAGCAAAATCCAGAGAGCAGAGGAAAGCCTCACGACTGCGCTCCCTCCAAACCCACTGCTGCCGCCCACCTGGGGCTCTGTCAGTAATTGCTGGGGCTGCACGCGGTTTCCTGGGGTCGCTGAGGAAGGGAGGACAATTATGGAGGCCGCATCCCACCTCCTCTCTGTCAGTGCTGGGGGAAAAACAATATTTAGCTAGTTAAACACCCGGCTACAGTTTCGTTTGAAAAGCTGGCTTTGATTAGGAGACGGCAGGGATTGATTTATGAGGACAGATGAAAAAAAGAACAAGCATAAATATGTAGAACTCACCCAAATGATGACTAAGGGGACACATAATATACAGAGTCCTCCCAAGTGGAGACGGTAATGACTTAGGAAATTCTTTGGTTCCAACTCGGCTTCATGCAGTCAGAGTTTCTGATGGTATTCTTTCATGCTCTTTGTCTAGACTGGTTTGAAATCAGGGGCTGCGTCAATCAGAGGTTGAAGAGCACCCTTCTCCTGCGTGATTCTCATTACTGAAGATAAGTTTTTCCCTAATATACACACGTACGTATTTCATATATGCATATATGTGTATATGTATGAGATAAAAAATAATACATATGACATATAATTTGCTTTCTGGTGACAGGCTTGTGAAGGGATGCTCATTAGAGCTTTGCTTGAACACGAAAAACTGGAAGCAGTATATTGTGTCCATTGATGAGGGCTTGAATAGATAATCCCTCACTTCCCCAGACCATGGAATTGTATGGGGGGGGGCAGTTACAGAGAAGTTGGTGATTCTGCCGTGTGTGTGTGTGTGTGTGTGTGTGTGTGTCTGTGTGTGTGTGTGTGTGTAGCCATCTCAGGTAGTAAGATTGAGATAAGTATGAATGGTTGATTCCTTTCCTACAAAACCACACACACAGACGCATATTTCCCCTGTGAACATATGGATGCAAACTCACAGACAAAGGCTTGGAAGGATGTCTATCAAAATGAGCCTCTGGGGAGGGGGTAGTAGGATGGGGTGGATAGCAAGGGAGGTTTCTGCTTTGTCTGTCATATTTGCGTTGTTGGCATTGAGAACATACTGACGCAGTACTAGGGTAATAAAAACATCATTAGAAACACAACCGAGTCCTCACTGAAAGCTCCTATGAGGAGAGTGTGCAGAACTATAGCCTCACCCTTCCTGCCTTTTCTCAGGGACCTGGGGCGTGTCCTCCAACTCTTCAGTTCTTGGTATCAACCTTTTTTTTTTTTTTTTAAAGACATTTATTTGCGAGAGAGATCACAGAAGGAGAGAGAAAAGCAGACCCACAACTGAGCAGAGAGCCTGGTGTGGGGCTCGATCCCAGGACCCTGGGATTATGACCCAAGCTGAAGGCAGATGCTTAACTGACTGAGCCACCCAGGTGCCCTGGTATCTGCCTCTTGTCTTGGGGCCCTGTTGGTGCTCCCTGCCCTGTGTGTACATGCTCTACACCTGTGTCTCCCCTGAGATTGCCCCCCAAGACACCTTGCCTCAGTGTTACCATTGTGACTGGTGATGCCTCATCTCCCTTGCCCTGAGAATAGCTGTCCCCAGAGCTCTGTGTCTGAGAGAGGCCCTGTGCTATGACTCTCCATTTCTCCTCACCCCCCTCTCTGTCTCTCCTCCTTCCTCTCTTATGCTGGGGTAGGGGTATGACACTATGAGCCACACTGCCATACTAGGGGATACTCCAAAGGGCCCTGCCAGATCTCTGCATAGCCCTGGTCTACCTGGTTCTCTCTTCCCTCAAGATGGAGCCCTCTTCCCCCCTGGCCCACTGCCTAGAAGGTTCTGGGCAGTTGTTATTTCTGCACTGATTCCAGAATCTCATTCCTGGGAGGTCTGGCTTGGTGGTGCCCACAAGTCCATGGTGGGCACCCAGGACAGATCTCCTTCTGGGACACTCACGGGATCATGTTTTTCCACTTCCCTAAGTAACTTAGCCAAGGAACACGCTAGCTAAAAGCGCCTCAGTTTTCTCAATTGTAAATTGAGAAGATTGGTTTCGATGGTTTCTGAGCTTGCTCCCAGCATCGACATCCCGTGTTTCATTACATGCCTTTGTTGACACTCACCTCTCCTATGTGGCCCTTGGACCATCTTACTCCATTTCCACAAGCCTGTGGAGTAGACAGGGCAGCTCGTATTTCCTGTGTTTTATAACCTAGGAAAACAGGGCTCTGAGATGGCGAGGATGGCCAAGCTTGTTCCGCTGGCATTGCGTCCTGAGCAGGTGTTTGCATGTACAGCATTTGCAAGGAGGCTCACCAGGAATAAGAGCTTTTCTGCTAGATAAGAGGAAGAGTCTTTTCAGCAGAGGGCAGAGGGCGAAGGGCAGAGGGCAGAGGGCAGGGCAGCATATAGGGGATGAGTGGAGTTGTGCCTTGATTTGCACAAAGAGGCTGGAACAGGGGATGTGGGAAGGAAGTAGAAGGGGAGGAGGGCACCTTTCTATCTCCTTATAAATAAGTGCCTCAAGTACTTCTCTTCTGGGCAGTCCTCTGGGCAATGACATGTGGGTAAATGTTTAACAGTTGTCCCTCCAAACAAACAAATAAACAAACACCCAACAGCAACCACCTTCATTTACAGTGATTACCAACTGCTCCCTCCATTGCAGATTGATTTCAAGTTCAGTGTGGTCACCGAATGCTTAGCTAGGAAGAGAGGCTCTGGGAAGCTGGGAAGAGCTACCTCCAGCGCACCATTGGTTTACTGATTTTTCTCTCTGCTCTTAAACATCTGGTTGCCTCTCTGACTTAGCAGTGATCACATTGCTGAAATTGTCTGTAAATAAATCTCTTACCCTGGACTGTGCCAGTTTTTCAAGGGCAGTGTCCATGTTTGATTAATGATTTACTGACGATTAAGTGAATTAAGTCTACTATAAAGCATGTAAACACACATAAAGTACTTGGAATAGTGCTGGCACTTGGAAGTGCTGTATTAGTGAAAGCTGTGCCTGCTAGCTGTCATCTCTCTTCCGATCCCATAGGGAGCCCTGACAGTGCTCAAGGATATCTGTTGAAGGGATGATGAGCTCCAAACCCAAATGGGCACACAGGGCCCCATTTTTAAGATTCAGCTTGTCTTTATAGACTACCACTTAACCCACCCACACTTATTTAAAGTCCTATGTAACCTTTTGGTTTCATGTGGGAAAACTCTCCACTCAGTCCTTTTGGACTGCAAGGGGCCTCCAGATCTATTCTGTTGATGATGGGCATGACTGGGGCCATTGAGACAGTGTGGTGAGTTGGATTTGGATTCCAATTGGGGGGGGCCTCCACCATTTTTTTTTAGCTGAGTTTCTTTTTCTCTTTTCTTTCTTTCTTTCTTTCTTTCTTTCTTTCTTTCTTTTTTTTTTTTTTAAGATTTTATTTATTTGACACAAAGAGACAGCAAGAGTGGAAATACAAGCAGGTTCAGTGGGAGAGGGAGAAGCAGGCTTCCTGCTGAACAGGGAGCCCAGTGTGGGGCTCAAACACAGGACCCTGGGATCATGACATGAGTCGAAGGCAGATGCTTAATGACTGAGTCACCTGGGCACCCCTCTTTTTTTTTTTTTTAAAGATTTTATTTATTTATTTGACAGAGAAAGAGAGCACAAGCAAGGGGAGTGGCAGGCAGAGGGAGAGGGAGAAGCAGACTCCCCACAGAGCAGGGGGAGCCCGATGTGGGACTTGATCCCAGGACCCTGGGATCATGACCTGAGCCAAAGGCAGTCGCTTAACCAACTGAGCCACCCAGACATCCTTTAGCTGAGTTTCTCATGATTTACTGCACCTCACTGCGCCAAATTCCATCGTCTAAAAAAAGAAGATCATGACACCCACTTTCTTAGGGTTAATGAGACCAATTAAATGAATTTGTGAGCCTGGACTGCTGTTCTGTTTGCTCTCCCCACAAGTTTGTGCTCCACCATCCTTGGCTCTATCTTCTTGGTGCCCAGGAGGCTGACTGTGATAGCACTCTTTGCCCTCCACCTTCCCCTGGAGCTCAGCCAGTGGGAGGTAGTGGCAGAAGATTGAATGGCATGTGAGGAGAGTTCGCGTGCAGGGGGGGTGGGGTGGGGTGGGGGGTGGGGTGGGGGGGTTCTCCTAACTACTCCCCCTGCTTTTGCTTGGTTCTTGGCCAATAGTGCATGCCTCACTCCACACTGTACCTCCAGCTCTCATAGATGATGGCCAGCACCCTTGGACTCTAGCTTTCAACAAAGGCTGGGTAGCAGGAGTGGGGGGGTGTGTGGAAATTAGGTTCTTAATGTTGTTAGTTCCTGGGTATTTCAAAATCCATCATTATTCCCCCTCATCCTACCCAGACCTCAACAAATAGTCTTTTTATTTATTTATTTTATTTAAAAAAATGTTATTTATTTATTTGACAGACAGGAGAGAGAGAGAGAGAATGAGAATACAAGCAGGGGAAGCAGGAGAGGGAGAAGCAGGCCTCCCATGATGTGGGGCTTGATCTGAGGACACTGGGATCATGACTTGAGCTGAAGGCAGACGCCCAATGACTGAGCCACCCGGGCGCCCCAGTCTTTATATTTTTTATTTTTAAAAATAAAAAAAAAATTTTTTTTTAAGATTTTATTTATTTATTTGACAGACAGAGATCACAAGTATGCAGAGAGGCAGGCAGAGAGAGAGGAAGGGAAGCAGGCTCCCCGCTGAGCAAAGAGCCCGATGTGGGGCTCGATCCCAGGACCCTGGGATCATGATCTGAGCCGAAGGCAGAGGCATTAACCCACTGAGCCACCCAGGCGCCCCCCAAATAGTCTTTTTAATAAAATATATTTTGAGTGTGTCATCTGCTTCCCTGTGCCAGCAGTCAGACAATGTCAGGCCTAGTACCTGGGCACAGAAAAGAGGCTTAATAATATTAGCAGCCAGAATTTATTAAGGGCCTAGCTTGGGCTGGGCACTGTGCCAAGTTTGTTTTTTTTCTTTTTCCACATGTGTTATGTCATTTAATCCTCACGATGACTGCAGGTAGAAGGTACTAATTATTATACCCATTTTGCAGTTGAGAAAAGTAGAGGTTAAAGTTGCTAGTGATTTGCCAAGTCACCCAGCTAATAAGTGGGGGAGGCAGGATTCAAATTAATTAATGTTAATTGCACTATTATTTGGTGAGCAGCTACCAAGTCTTAGACTCAGACCTTCTCTGAAGAGTTGAATACCAGGAGGTGCTCCACCAACACTTGCTGGGGGATGAAGGCCCCTCAGTTTGGAGGCCTACAGTCTTTTTTATCATCTCTCCTGGGAGCTCTCCCTCTGGTATCAGGGCCACTCTTGCTTCCACAGACCCTTGCCTCTTGTGCAGAGAGTGTCACTGGCCTACCTTCTGTTCCCAAACAAGCCCCAGTGGATGGAGTTTCCTTCGTCACCTCTTGCCCATATTTCTACTGGCTCTGAGCAGCTGGAGCAGGCCATTGTGGCCCCTCCACCCTCCTGGTCACCCACACCCACTGGTGTTTACAACATGTCTCCAGCATCTGTGAAGTTCATTAGAACCAGAGCTACACCCTCTTCCTGCTCATCAGTGCAGACTGTGCATGAGGCCAGACTGAACACGGCTCCCCAGGGTGCCTGCCAGACACTTCCACCCTTCTCCAGGCACTCCTCCCCTCCACCAAGCTCTAATCCAGGTGTTTCTGTGGGAGAAACATTCCCAGTGGGTTACCAAAGCCTCATTCTGTTGTAGTTTATGGCTACAGTAAGCACATTTTGGGCAGTGGCTGAGAAGGAGCATTAGTTCTGGAGTTGGGAACACCTACCTCTTAGTACCTCTGTGATCCTGGTCCAGTTGCCTAACTTCTCTGAGCCTGATCTGTAAAACTGAAGATAAATGTTCCTGAGGATGGGGTTATTGAATAGAAAGCACCTTTTTATCATCTTTTCTGGGAGCTCTCCACGTTAGGTGCAAAATTCTCTCTCTCTTTCTCTCCTAAACACCATTTTGAGGGTACCAAAGGCCAAATAGTGTAGAGTACATTTGTCATCTGTTGGTTTATTTTTGGAGTGCTCTCTCCTAGGTGTTGTCAGAGGTTATAAAGATTATTATGCTCATTTTATAGAGGAATATTCTAAGCTTCAGAGAGTTCAATTTTCTCATGGTCACCCAAATAACAGATTGGGTTTGCAGTAAACTCTAATTTAAGCTGAATCTTTATTTTCAGTTTTCTCTTGTAATTTTTTTTTCCCACAATGAAAATAAACAACCAAGTTGTATGAGCCAAAATGAAATCACTTGTATTTCTTGTAAAAAGATAGCTGCCTTTGCTCTTTGTGCTTACTCTTTTCTATCCAAAGATTCTCTTGCCAAAGCAGTTGTCATTTGTGACTCGGTGACCTCATTACCCCATTCTGTCTGCTCCTTGGGTGAATGGAGCTTTCTAAACCCTGCTTGAGGGTTTACAAATAAGGGTGGGATGCGGGAAGCTGCACTGACAGTGGGCTGATACTGGAGAGTTTCTTCCATAGGAAGTAAGTCAGGAGTTGGGGCTGAAGGTGATGGTGACCTGGATGACAAAATGAGTCTGAAGGCCATTATCATTATCATGCATTTTCTTGGTATTAGGCTCAGAAGTTCACAGATGTTTAAAATTATTTTTTTTCTATGTCATCTTTTTATTGAGAATAAGAAAAAATGGCAGATTTGGGCTGTGAACTTGCACTCACCACCATTTTGTGAGCTCCCTGCTGCACGTTGGGTCTCACTGATCTCTGAACCTTTTGTGGTCCTTTCCCGTCATGGTTTGCACACAACTGTGGGCAAACACGAATGAGCAAACATTGATTGAACACTCTGTTTGTTCTCCATATTATGCTGGGTGCTTTCACATGAGAAAAATGAAAATTACTTGTCACAGGCCACGCCAGTGGTGGAGGCTGGCTGTGAACCCAGGTGGACCTTCTGACTCCATGTCTGGTGTTCTTTCCTGTACATCTCAGCTGCCATTTAATATCGCCATTGGGGATGGTTGTTGAGCAAGATTTCAAAGTCTTTTCTTTTAAAGGTTGCCAGCAGTCTTGTATATGCTGTTGGGGGGAAGGAGGGTGAATGAAGAAGGCATGATCCCTCTTCATATAAAGGATTATAATGAGCTTCAGCTGTCTGGGTGGTTCACTTGCCATGTGACAGTAAGAGGATCAAAGAAGCCAATGTGTCACCATGGGAACTGTCCCAGTTTTATAATCTTCAGTTTTCAAAGGACTGAATATGAACACATGGAAAGCAGGGAAAATTCACTGAATGGGAAGGGATACAGGCTATTGATTTAAATATAAGTTTTGAAGAGGGAAATCAGAATGGAGAAGGAGTTTGAGCAGATTTATAAATAGCTTCTCCACTCACTTTTCCAAGATGAATAACAATGGACTGCAGGTGAGAAGAATTATGGTCCTGACTTTGAAAAGATGTTTGAGGGGCGCCTGGGTGGCTCAGTGGGTTAAAGCCTCTGCCTTCGGCTCAGGTCATGATCCCAGGGTCCTGGGATCGAGCCCCACGTCCGGCTCTCTGCTCCACAAGGAGCCTGCTTCCTCCTCTCTCTCTGCCTGCCTCTCTGCCTAGTTGTGATTTCTCTCTGTCAAATAAACAAAATATTAAAAAAAAAAAAGTTGAAAAGATGTTTGAGATTGTGCTCCTTGACCCAAAGATACTGCAATGGACTTGCTCAAGGAGAAGTGGAGGAGACTTCTGTAGGATAGCACACCACCTGAATGGGAGATGTCTGGAAGAGCTTCTGGAAGACCATAAGACCAGAGTTGAGATTGTTGAGGGACTCTGTCAAATTGCAAAAAATGGTCACAACTTACTTTCCACCTTGTAGGCATAGCCCTTTGCACGTGACTGCAGTTTCTCTCCTCAGGAGGTGAGACCTCCAACCCTGGAATCTGGACTTGACCAAGTGATTTGTTTGGTTAGTGAGATACTAGCAAGTATGATGTAGTCGTCCGAGGCTTCAAAAATTCGTCACATTAGGGATAGCCCCCTCTGGCTGCTCTTAGTTGTTCGAAGTATAACCCAGGCAACATACTAGGTGATGAGAGACAGATGGCTCCGTTACTTCCATCACCCCTGCTTGACAGCCTGACAGAGTTGTGTGAGGCTGTCGATGGGCAGCTGACCTCAGATATGTGAGTGGGCCCGGTCGATCCCAGATGGAGTAGAGCTGGGCTGTCCTAGCCGATTCAAGCACAAACTTCTGACTCTTAGAATCCTAAATGAACAAATGGTTATTCTTTTTGGTTGCTAAGTTTTGGGATGCTTTGTTATACAGCAAAAACTAATTATTACAAGCTATATGTGACATATTGCAAAAACCAACTAGGAAAAGGAAAATGCACTTTTGATGTGGGTGGAGAATAGGGGTTGGCAAGCTACTGCCCAAGAGCCAAATTCAGCCTACAACCTATTTTTGTAAATAAAGTTTTAATGGAACACAGCCAAACTCATTTGTTAACATAGTGTAACTGCTTTTGTTCTACAACACAGGAGTTTTGTAGTTATAATGAAGACTGTCCAGCCGACAAAATCTGATGTACTTACTCTCTGGCTCTTTACAGAAAAAATTAATGTAGGATATAACAGTAAATGGGGCTTTAAGTATAAACGGTCATTTGCATATAGGCAGAATAGCACATATTTTAAGAATCCCCAGATAAATATTATTGATATCCTAGTTATTAAAGAATGACACATGATCAGTATAGAAAATGTAGGCACTATGGAAAAGCATAATAAGAGAATGAAGGTTATCTGTACTTTACAATTTAGAAATAACCTCTTGAAACTTTGAAACCTGTCCTTTCAAACATTTTTCTTTTCTGTATATCTTTTTCTTTTCTTTTTTTTTTTTTAAGATTTTATTTATTTTTTTGACAGAAAGAGATCACAAGTAGGCAGAGAGGCAGGCAGAGAGAGAGGAGGAAGCAGGCTCTCAGCAGAGCAGAGAGCCCGATTTGGGGCTTGATCCTGGGACCCTGGGATCATGACCCGAGCAGAAGGCAGAGGCTTAACCCACTGAGCCACCCAGGCGCTCCTGTATATCTTTTTCTTAAAGAGAGTTTGAACTAATCATACTTTTTTCCATTTAATGTTGTTAATATCCGTATTAACAATTATGGTACCGTGCCATCATTCTTAGTGTCTGTGTTCTGTAGACTGTCATACGTTGATTACCTGGTCCACTGCTTAACAGTTTACTTTCAATTTTTTAAAAACTTAATTTAAAAATTAGTTTCAGAGGTAGAATTTAGTGATTCATCAGTTGCATATAACACTAAGCACTTATTACATTAATTGCCCTCCTTAAACCCGTCAGCCAATTATCCCTCCCCCTGCAATGACCTCCCCTCTAGCAACCCTCAATTTGTTTCCTTCCTCTCAATTTTCATCTTATTTTTTCCTTCCCCATGTTCATCTGTTTTGTTTATTAAATTCCACATATGAGTGAAATCATATGGTATTTGTCTTTCTCTGACTGACTTATTTTGCTTAGCATAATACCCTCTAGTTCCATCCAGGTCATTGCAAATGGCAAGATTTCATTCTTTTTAAATGGCTGAGTAATATTCCACTTCGTGTGTGTGTGTGTGTGTGTGTGTGTGTGTGTGTATACACACACATATATATATATACACACACACCACATCTTTTTAATCTGTTCATCTGTCGATGGACATCTGGGCTCTTTCCATAGTTTGGCTATTGTGGACATTGCTGCCATAAATACTGTGGTTCAGGTGCCCCTTCAAATCACTATGTTTTTATCCTTTGGATAAAGACTTAGTAGTGCAATTGCTGGGTCATAGGGTAGCTCTATTTTTAACTTCTTTGAGGAAACTCCATACTGTTCTCCAGAAATGGCTGCTCTAGTTTGCATTCCTACCAACATGTGAGAGGGTTCCCCTTTCTCCACAACCTCACCAACATTGGTTGTTTCCTGAGTTGCTAATTTTAGCCATTCTGGTGTGAGGTGGTATCTCACTGTGGTTTTGATTTATATTTCCCTGATAAGTGATGTTAAACATTTTTTCGTGTTGGCCATTTGTTCATTGTTTTTGGAGAAATGTCTATTCATGTCTTCTGCCCATTTCTTGACCAGATTTTTTGTTTTTGGGTGTTGAGTTTGATAACTTCTTTATAGATTTTGGATACTAGCCCTTTATCTGGTAAGACATTTGCAGATATCTTCTTCCACTCCGTAGGTTGCCTTTCAGTTTTGTTGACTGTTCCTTTGCTGTGTAAAGGCTTTTTATTTTGATGAAGTCCCAGTTGTTCATTTTTGCTTTTGTTTCTTTTGCCTCTGGAGATGTGTCTAGTTTGCTTCCAATTTTTAATCATCTTAAACACTGTGATGATTAATAATGAACGTACACAGATATATAAGATGCTTCTAGGAAGTTATCCTTTAAAAATTTAAAAAAAAATTATTTATTTATTTGACAGAGAGAGTGTGCATAAGCAGGGGGAACACAGGCAGAGGGAGAGGGAAAAGAAGACTCCCCACTGAGTAGGGATCCCAATGTGGGGCTCAATCCCAGGGCCCTAGGATCATGACCTGAGCTGAAGACAGATGTTTAACTGACTGGGCCACCCAGGCGCCCCTCTAGGAAGTTATCCTTATAGTCAAATTACAGAATTAAGATAATACATGATGAGACATATGTAGAAGTGTAATTTTGGTTTCAAAGGTTATCTACATTTAATGTTTATTTGCACATCTTCTGGTTGCCTTCCTGAAACTCTGTATCAGCCTTCATTCCTACCGATAATGGACTAGAGATAATATATGCTTTTGACTTGCAGAGTAGTCCGTTTCATCTACCAGGGCATAGAGAGAGCAGCTCAGGGAATCCATCTAAATTTGTTCTGTGAGGAGGAACTGGGGTAACATTGGGAGAAAATGACCATGTCATTTCAGAATTCTCAGTTGTTCAGGGGGACAACAAAGGCACTGGTTGGGTGACTCAGGCTCATAAAGCTCTTTACAGGCTGAAAAGATGAGGCCAGTGTAGGCTGATGAAATGTCAGTGGAGATAGATGGCGAATCTTGGACCTGGGCCCCAGTAACCTAGCATCCCCATGTGGGTAGCTTAACAACCAGCCGTGTGTGAAAAAGACCAGGAAGCTCCATGTAGATCAACACTGAGGTGTGGTACCATCAGTGCTAATCTGGAAGTGAGTGTCATTACACTCTGGGGAGGACAGACCATATCTACATCACAGTATGTTCTGTTCTTGCTACTGTACTTAAGGGGGATCTAGGTAACCTGGAGGTAGGGGCTTTTGAAGAAAGGAGGGACTCCATTTCCTTTCATCTAAAGAAATATTGAACGACTTAGGAAGGCTTAGTTAAAAAAAAAAGAGTTAAGAGGAACATTTAAATTGTTTTTCAGGTATTTTCAGAATAGAAATACCTTTTTTATTTTTTAAAGATTTTACTTATTTATTTGACAGACAGAGATCACAAGTAGGCAGAGAGGCAGGCAGAGAGAGAGGAAGGGAAGCAGGCTCCCTGCTGAGCAGAGAGCCCGATGCTGCTTGATCCCAGGACCCTGAGATCATGACCTGAGCCAAAGGCAGAGGCTTTAACCCACTGAGCTACCCAGGCGCCCCACCTTTTTTATTTTTTAAATTATAAAATTATAGATACTTAATGCAAAAAGGTGAGAACAACCAAAAAGGATAAAGAAGAAAGGAAAATCACTCTGAACTGTATTATCTAAGAGGAGTGCCATTAATGCCTTAATGAACATGCTTCTAGAGACTTTGCAAACACATAACAATATACATAGACTTTTACATAAAAGCTGTAATAGTTATCTTTTTCTCATGCAACACTATGTAATGGGCATATTTCTGTCAACTAGGTCATCATATTTAGTGGCTGTTTAGAAATTCATTGCATGGTTTTAGCATATTTTATGTAGTTTTACTACTGTTTTTTGTTGGTAGAAATTTAGTTTATTAAATATATTTGCTGTTATAAACACCTATTTTAATCAATATCCTTGTCTTGTATGATTGTCGATTTGGCTAATTATCTTCTTAGGATAAATTCCTGGAAGTAAAGCTTCTGGGTCAGCATAGTTTCACAGTTAAAATTTTGGTATTATTAAATTGTCCTTCAGAAAGATTGAAAAACTTTGCACTCTGAGATTATCTCTTTTTTACTTACATTCCTTAGATTGCTTTGGTGCATTTGAATATTTGTTCAGATGTTTGTTAATGTTGCATCTATTATGACTTGCCAGTCAATATCCTTTGCTCATTTTTCTTTTGAATAAATTTATGAGTTCCTTGTATGTGTAATATAATACCTTAACTCTTATACATGTCACACATATTTTCTCCCCCAGTGTGCCAGTTAAACTTATTTATGGTGGTTTGCTTATTTTTGTTGGTTGTTTTGCTAACTGAATTTTAAAGTTTTTATGTAGCCAGTTCTACTCATTTCTTCCATCTTTCCATATTTTTAATGGTTGTCACATGGAAGAGGATTAAACATTTACTCAGTGTATGAAGAAGACAGAACCAGCCCAATGGGAGAAAAGTTGCAGCATGGCAGACTTCAGCTAAACATAATAAACAACTTTCTTCCGATTAGAACTGTCAAATGTAGAATGTGCTGCCTTGAAGGTAGTGAGATCACTCATAATTAGGGACTTTTGAGATGGATTGCATGACCATCTGACAGTGATGCTGTATAGGTGAGAGTAGATTGCTTCTGGCATCTTTAATTATTTCTAAGGCAGATTTTTAATGGGATAACAATAATTTAATTCTCATTTTTTCCAAAAGAATTTTTCTCAAAACTGTGATACCACCTAAAATTTGGGCTTTCCAAGAACAACTGGACCACAGTTGATGTAGCAGAGCTGGCAGCAACGAATTAAAATAGTTCTGAACCACTGATTGTTATAAGAAAACATACCAGGGGAATGTTAGGGGCCACATGTTGTCATTCATGAGTTTTATTTCATCACCATGCATTACCTCACAGCCACAGATTTTCCACAAAACCAGATGAAGCCATAGTAGCTGATCTCCCACAGATGGGAATGCAGTTGGGTCTAAGCTGAGCTGACTTCCTCACACCGGTTGAGCATGGGCCTGGCCAAGTCCTGTGAAGGTGCAGAGCAATGGTACCAGACAAGGTTATAGAATTACTCTGGTATGATGCTGCTATTGTGCAACTGGTGAAATTAAGGTACAGAGGGAGGGTTGAATATCCCAACAAATAACTCCAAGAACAGCAGAGAATTTGTACCCTCTTAATCCATCTGATGTACAGGGTCTTCCCTTTTTGATCTTACCAGGTTTTGGTAGACAGGATTGGTGAAGAAGAGTTAGAGTTCAACTTAGATTTGGAAGAGTGCTGTTAGTTTCCATCCATCCATTTACCAGTATGTCATGAAGTCCTACTATGTGCAAGGCATTGGGAATTCCGCAACATACTGGAAAGATAGCAGTTCACAGCCTGGAGGGGAAGACAGCTTGAAACTATTAATGACCACAGAGGGTGTTGGAAGGTCTGAGGTATATATGGAGCTTTGTTTTCTCATGACCACAACATCAAAACTTGTTCAGAGAATGAGAAAAGGCCTTTTGGAAAGACTAAAATTAATGTTGAGATCTAAAGGGGCACCTGGTTGGCTCAGTGGGTTAAAGCCTCTGCCTTCAGCTCAGGTCATGATCCCGGGATCCTGGGATCGAGCCCCGCATTGGGCTCTCTGCTCGGTGGGGAGCCTTCTTCCTTCTCTCTCTCTGCCTGCCTCTCTGCCTGCTTGTGATCTCTGTCTGTCAAATCAATAAGTAAAACCTTTAAAAAAAAAAAGTTGAGATCTAAACAAGAAGAGGAATTCGTCATGAGGATGCGAGAAGGGAGGAGAGAAAAGTTGGTGGTTGTGTAGTGGTTCAGGGCAAGGAGAAGCATGTGCAAGGGACCAACGCCAGAGACAAATTTAGATTTACACATCTCTGGAGTTGTATAGGACTGTTTCTGATGCACGTGGTGTAGTGGAAAGAACCACATTTAAAATAAGGGGTCAGGTGTTTGGCTCCCAACCTTGCCAGTTCCTGGCTACATGACCTTAACAAATAGCATAATCTGTCTTAACCTTAGTAATCTCATCTGCCAAATGTTGGTAAGAATACCTACTTCTCGGGGCACCTGGGTGGCTCAGTGGGTTAAAGCCTCTGCCTTCAGCTCGGGTCATGATCTCAGGGTTCTGGGATTGAGCCCCGCATCGGGCTCTCTGCTCAGTGGGGATCCTGCTTCCCTTCCTCTCTCTCTGCCTGCCTTTCTGCCTACTTGTGATCTCTGTTAAATAAATACATAAAATCTTAAAAAAAAAAGAATACCTATTTCTCAGGATTATTCTGAGAATGGGATGAGCTAATGGATATAAAATTGGCCAGCATGGCGCTAGGTTTTATATATCTTCTTATTGAAGCTGTCAGTGACCAAAATTGATTCACTTTACCTAGCCCAGATCATTCTTGCTGTTGTCGACACATGCTGACTGCATCAGCTCAGCAAGCTTTTACTTTCTCATTCAGGTCAGTGTGGATTCAGGTACCGTGAGAATATGAAGGAAGTGTGAGACAGGGATCTCAAACTGGGAATTTAGTTGGGAAAAGGTTAGTTGGAAGTGGTGTCTGTCTTCTATACATTCTGTCTGTCTCCATCTCCTAGTCCATGGGTCTTACAGGGCATGTAAAATAGGTCATCTCCTTATTCCCAGTGATAAGATTTCTAAGTGCCTCACTAAGTAGGTGCTCAGAACATACCAGTTAGAACCAAAGTTTGAGAGTTGAGAGAAGAATTTAAAGAGCAGTAAACTCATCATGTAGATCAGAAAGATTATGGAAGGAAAACCTGGTAGGTCAGGGAAGTGAGATTGGAACGTTCAGCTTTTGTAGATGTGGCCAAAGAACCTTCAGAGTGGTTGTACTGTTTTCTGCCTCCACTGGTGATGTAGGAAAAATCCAGTTACGCTACATCCTTACTCGATATTGATGATCTTTTTGATTTTAGCCATTCTGGTGGGAGAGCAGTGCTATTTCATTGTGGTTTTATTTTGCATTTCCCTAATGACTAATGATTTTGAGCACCTTTTTATATGATTATTAGCCATTTGAATATCCTTTTGGTTAATGCCTATTCAACTCACTTTCTCATTTAAAAAAAGGTCCCTTGTTCTCATCAGTTTGGGGGAGTCCTTTATATATTGTGGACTTTATAAGTCTTTTTTTGTATATACATACTGCAGTTCTCCTCTCTGGGTCTGTAACTTGCCATCTTCCTCTTCATGGCTTCTTTTGATGAAAGAAATTCTCAATTTTAATGAAAATCGTGTATCAGTTTCTTTTTCCTTAAGGTTAGTTTTTGTGTATGTGTGTGCTGTTTAAGAGATGTTTACTTACTCCAAGGTGATGAAGATGTTCTCCTATTTGTTTATTTTCTAGAAGCTTTTCATAAAATTGTTATTTTGAAACATTTTCAAACCAGCAGCAAAGTTGCAGGAATATAGTACAATGAATTCATGTATGTCTTTCACTTAAATTCACCAATTAAGAATTTTTTAATAACTTTTTTTTAATAACTGCTTTTTTTCCCCCCTAAAGAAATGCCTGCATATGGGTAAAAAAATCCAAGGGGTCTGAAGGATAATGAAATGGCAAGTGAATCTTCTAATTGCCCTGACCATGTTCTCCTCCACTAAGGCAACCATATTAGCACTTTCTTACACATGCTTATAGATTGCTTACACATGCTTTTGCTTTTCCGTAGATATGTATCACTATATTTATGAACATTCCTTTTGTTTATTTACCAAGCGGGACATATAAATGAGGCTGTCCTGAACATTGCTCCTTTACTGAACACTGTGTCTGAGTGACCTTCCCCTATCAGCCTTTTTGGGAAATGACCTTACTCCTTTTACGGGCTGTAATTAAATGATTTGTATTGAAGCTTTTTAATTTAAAGCTACTGATTCCTCCTGAAGGGATCAATTAGGTTGTGTTTACTCTTTTCTTTTCACACACCTGCTGCAGTAAACATCCTTGTGCATAGGACTTTGTGTGATCAGGCAATGAAATGGCTCCTTCCGAGGGTATGGGTGTTTACAATTCTGTTGGTTCTGGCCAAATTACCAAAAAGGTTATAATGGCTTAAAACCTCAAGCAACACGTGATCCCGCCTTTCCTCTCCCTGGAGGGGTAGGATTTAAATAAGCAGAGAAGAGGGAAGAGAACACTTACAATGGAAGAGGCAGCATAAACAAAGGCATAGAGTGAAGTTTCTTAACCTCTGCATTATTGATATTTTTGGCCAGATAGTTCCTTGTTGAGGGAGCTGTCCTGTGTGTTGTAGGATATTTAGCAGCATCCCTGGTCTCTACCCACTAGATCCCGGTAACCAGCCACCCTTTCCCCATATGAGGTGTAACAACCCAGAAGTCCTCCCCACATTGCCAAGTGTTCCTGGGGGGCTAATTCCCTAGGATAAGAAGCCTGGCTTGGAGGAAGGGATGCTTGAGGATCAAGGTACAGCGGGTGTGCGCGTATATGCACATGCGCACGCGTACAACATGAGAGGACACGTGGAAATTGTGTTCTTGAGGGCTTCAGGTTTAGTCTGAGGAGAGGTCTATTTCTTTTCTTGACTATCATCTTTTTAAAAAGCCCACATTGTGGGACTCCCTTTTCTGGGTGTTGTTGTTTGGTGAGGTGACAAAGTCACAAAATAGTCCCTCTACCCCTTTATTAATAATGAGCAACTCAGGGCCAGTGCTTCCAGTGCCCACACCTTGATCATGACCTTTAATATCATTTGAATCTTTCTACGACCTGAAAGGGCACTGATCCCTGACCAGGGAACTGAGGCTCAGAGAGAGGGGTAGAAGCTGGTGTTGTCCAACCCTGAGCCTGGGGTCACTGCACTTGCCACTGCTCTGCTCCAAGAGGCTTTACCAGCTGACTTAGCCTCTGCAGTTTCTGAAAGCACAGTGTGGAGCCATTCGCATATATTTTAGTCATTATTTCCATCCGTTGAGCCTTAGAATAGGCTCTAAGTCATCGTTCTCTCTCTCTCCTCACGTTTTGGTTTATTTTTGGAAGTGAGATCAATGGATTGCCCTTTGCTTTCTTTCAGGAACCTCTCTGCTGCTTTTCTAACCACACCCAGGGGTACAGCGCATGGTTGGACCTTCATGGAATATATGACAGCCCCTTTCCGGCTCAGTTTCCTGATCAGCAGAATGATAGCTATGCTCCCACACTCTGCAGGTCTTGGTGTATTATTATTAAGCTTGCTTCTTGATAGAGATAACTTGCTATTTCAAGCAATAAATAATGATAAATATGTAACTTCAGCTTCCAATGAAGTTCCTGGTGCATAGTAGATGCTCAGAAAATGTTTGTGGAATGACAAAATGTATAATCACATGGTTACCAAAGAACAGTACCACCTGGGCAAGTATGGAATCTGCCTGGGTCCTGGGCCTCAAGGGCCCCTGAACTGTGGAATGCCATCCCCAACGTTTTCCATGTCCCTCCATTGGCCATTGGTCACCTGTGCCATCCACCTGGTGCTGTTGAACCCAACTTGAACCCACTTCAGTGCTGGTCCTCTTTTCTCCTCTTTAGCATGCTCTGCAATCCTCTAGCTAATGCATGGGGTTGACCAGGTACCCCAGAGGAGCTTTGGGATGTGTGCCTATGGGGTTGTCCTAGGGACTCATGACTTGGCCCAGTTCCAGGAGGGCTCTTTAGTTAAAACATCTTTTCTTGCTGGCCAGGGTGTATTTCTTTTGCAGAATCACATGAAATTAGGCTGTCAGAATGGTGCTAAAACACTGATTTTAGGTGACTCAGATTGTGTGTGTGTATGTGTGTGTGTGTGTGTGTATCTCCATCCCACAAAGATACCTGCATGGGCCTCCACATACCCTAAGGGTAACCGTGTCTAGTAGGCCATCATTAATTCATTCATTTGGAAAGTCATTCAGTGGAGTTCAAGCCTTCAAATGACCCCCAATTAAGTGGAGTAGTCTTTTCAAGGGCTATATTATTATTGTATATTATTGTTATTGCTATTGTTATTTTTTTTAAAAGATTTTATTTATTTATTTGACAGACAGAGATCACAAGTAGGCAGAGAGGCAGGCAGAGAGAGAGGGGGAGGCAGGCTCCCTGCTGAGCAGAGAGCCTGACACGGGGCTCGATCCTGAGACCCTGGGATCATGACCTGAGCCGAAGGCAGAGGCTTTAACCCACTGAGCCACCCAGGCATCCCTGGTTGGCTGTTCTTGTAATGAGCCCATTTTCCTTTCTTCCTATCCTACTCTTCTGACTTGACGCTTCTCCCCTTGTCAGATGAAATGAAAAAATGCACTGAAACACAATCATCTCCTGGATGTGAGGGCAGCTGAGAGCCGTGACATCCTTTGCAGCCCATACTTAGGAAAGCCTTCCAGAAAATCTTGGAAGAGCAGAGAAGAAAGGAGACAGATCGTTTTAGCCTGATAGAAAACCTTCCCAAAGCCTTCTGATTTATCCTGAGTGGCTTCAGGTAGGCTCATCAGATGCTTTCGAGGTGGCACCAGGCAGGGGTCCCAGCTCCTCCAAGAGCACAGGTAAGGGGTCTGTGGCCTCTGCCTTACACTGTTGTCCCACCTGCCACTCCGGAGCTCCCTTGCACAGTCTTCTTCGCCCAGCAAGGGTATGGATCCCTATCAGGACCTGTTGCATCTCTGGAAATGACCTCAGTCTTTAGAATATTTGTTCTTTTTGGCTTTTCAAACAATGTCCTCGTTTTGCCAGAGGAAAAGGGAAAGAGACTCTCTAAACGAGCAGGCCACCCTTTGTTCTGGGCCCATAAATCTGGCGCGAACACATGTCCGGCCTTCCCGCCCCTCCTGCATCATTGTCCCCGCTGCTGATTAATAGGTCAGAGCTAACTTTAAACTGGCATTTCCTGACCAGCCCATCTCCCAGCCCCCCTCCTTCCCCTCCTGCCCAGTGGTTCTTTAAAAACCCGCCGTATTTTAGAGCATGATTTCACTCCTCCTTGCAACTCTTCGTCACAGTGGGCTCCCATGCGAGCACGATTTCACTCCTCCTTGCACCTCTTCATCACAGTGGGCTCCCATGCGACGGCTCTAACTTTGGCCAAAGCTGTCTGCATGGCTCAGGAGCTGGCTGGAGGGAGGGCTCTGGCTGAGGGATGGACATGCAGCGTTTGTAGGAGGGAGTGTTGTGCGACATCTGGCCTGTCTAGTCTTAGACAACTCTGCCTGCACACCACCCTGGGGCCTCATGCAGAGAGACTGTTCTGTTTTGCCTTTGTCTTCCTTTAATGACCTGTGAGTTACTGAATTATATCTCATCCATGAAAAACGATGTTGAAGAGAAGGTACTGACATGGAAAGATGTTTTTGATGTTGACTAAGTAAAGAAGGGTACAAGAGTGGAGTGTATCTTGTACACTTCTCACAGTGACTTTGTTTCACCTGCTTAACAAAGAGGTGGAAGATACATATACCTCAAAACTGAAGGCAGTTTTGAGAGCTGTCCTGTAAATTTGGGATAAGCCACCGCATCTTCACCTATGGCTACAACCTCCAACTTGTTAATAACTCAGTTAATAAAAATTCCAGTGGCATTTCCAGCCTTAGCCAGCTCATCTAACAATAGTTTCTGTGGATTGAAAACCTACTGATACTGGGCAACAGCTGGGGAAGGCCACAGCATCTCACACAGCTTAGCTGAGTTACTGGTCTGAACAACCCAGTGTTATCTGCATTTCATAGGGAGGATGTGGAAGTCAGCTGAGGGTAAGAGGCTGTTGGATAGTCACACAGCTCGTGAGTGAGAGTGGACTGGCAGTCCAGGTGTTTCCGATGCCAGAGGCCGTATTTTTCTCAATATTCTACTTCCCTCATAGTCAGTTTGGGGATTGGAAAACATGATTACCATGTAAAAATCTCAGTAAGCTTAGCAAGAGACCTTCTGCAAGTCCATATCTGGGGGTAACAGAACTTGGTTGGAAGGTCTGGTGGGGAGGTTAACTGTGGAGCTTCAGGGGCCTCCCTTACACTCCAGTGAACAACTCCTTCACTTCTTGGGTTCGAGACAACTGTGCACCTCTATACCCCAAAGCCTTTCGTGATAGTAACATCGAGGATAATAAAAGTGCACAGAGCTGGTGGTTGACTTCTCTGTTTTCCCGTCATTATCAGCCAATCAGGAAAACAAATTCATCATAAATAAACAGGGCCTAGGAGCATCCAACAGAAATAAACGATGGGTAACATTGAGCAAATTCAGTTTGCATCACTAAAAATTCTGGCTTTGGAAGACCCTAATTCCTTCCACATTTCAATCACTGGACTCTTCTGGAATAAATAATGCTCTGGATTAGTGGTGATGAAAGACCGAGATAATCTTAACTCACTCACAGTACATTAAAAAAAAGGCAAAATAAAACAACCTTTTGTGCTTATTGTTGTCACACACTCTCAATGTGGTCCCTCCAGTTGTGTTCAGGTATGCTCTTTCAAGGCTAGGGAGGCCGTAGTTAGTGTGAAAACTTTAGAAAATGTAGGTTGAAAAAATAATAATACAGGCCACTCCCAATCTCATAACAAAGATTTGCCCATTGTTGACATTTGTTGTATTTTTTCTTGAAGGTGTGTGTGTGTGTGTGTGTGTGTGTGTGTACCTAGCTATATGGCTTGGTAGTAGGTATATTGAATAGGATTAGGCTGTACCTTTCTGTAGCCTGCCTTGCTCATTCAACAGACCGAACATCTTTCCATGCTGGTAGCTATTCTATAATATCATTTTGCATGGTCAAGCAGAATTCATGATCTGATCTGCCATAAAAATGTTAACCTATTTCCTATTTTGCCCACTGCTTCTGATTTTGGTAGTTGTCAGGGAATTATTTATTGAAACCTTCCATGTGCTGAATTCTTTGTGAATCTATCCTGATAGGTGGCAGTGCCCTGCAACGGAGGGACCTCGGTTCCAGTCACATCTCTGTTCCCTAGTATCTCTTTGACTTTGTGTAAGTTACTTAAGTTCTCTGAGCCTCAGTTACCTTCTGTGGAGGAAAGGGGTAATGAACCTTTCCTCAAAGGGCTGTTGTAAAAATGCAGTGAGGTAAGATACACAGAGACTCTGGAAATTATATGGAAACTGCAGTGAACAGTTGCCATCACTGTTGCAGAGTGGGGTGCCCCCTCCAGCTTGAGGGAAAGAGGTCAGGGTGGTGTCTATGTGGGGCTGAGGAGACTGGTTGAGCCCTGAAGGGTGAGTTGGGGTGAGCAAGCAAAGGGGAGACTTCGAAAAATTCCTCTGGGCCTCTGCTTTAGTTATGCAATATGGAGCCAGGGGTCCGAGGGAGGACACCTTTCCTAATTTACCCCTGGATGTTAGGGGATGGTAGTGAGGGAGTGTTATTGGCATATTTGTTGCTATCTGGCCATGTGAGAGCAAATAGGTACTGTGGGCCTTGCAGGTGTGGCTTGCTTAGGAGCCTGGAGGGCATGGAGCTTGAGGCTGGCCATGGTGGTGCCTTGAGAGCAGCTTCCACTCTCCCTTCCGCTAGGCATTGCACTGTAGGACTTAGGCTGGCAAATCTCGGATAGAGCTGAGTCCCAATCCCTGCTTCCAACATTTGTCTGATCTTCAAATCTTATCTGTAAAATTGGGACAATGATACCAGCCTCAGCTGGTGTCATGAAGATAATGAGAGCTAATACATGCAGGGCTGACACCTGAAAACCTAAGTAGGTAGTAACTGTGGATTTTCTTCTCCACCTGTCCTGCCTCCCTTCCCTGCTCAGTGACTCTACCTCCTGCCTCTGCGTGACCTGAGGAGAACTGACAATGGCCAGGTGTTTGCAGAGGAGAGCAGACAGTGAGGGGAAACCACAGTGGATGGGAGCAGGGTGTGAACACTAGGGGAGAGGGGATGAGGGCTGAACCAGAAGCTTCAGATAAACCTCGGGATCCAATGTTCTGATCCAGACTGGACAGAGGTGACTTCCCCTGATGTTACTGCGGCCTCTAGGCTTCTGTTTGAGTTAAATTTTGGAACAGCCATACTAAAAAGCCAAATAAACTACAAATTTGTTTAAAGAAAAGAAAAAAAAAAAAAAAGAAATGAGACAGTCCCAAGACAACAGAGTGTAAAATCATAGCAGGTTAATACTCTTTACCCTCATCCTCTCCCTCTGCACTATCCACTCCAGCCTCCTCATATCCTTCTTTTTTATTTTATTTTATTTTATTTATTTATTTGAGAGAGAGAGAGAATGAGAGAGAAAGAGAGCATGAGAGGAAAGAGGTCAGAGGGAGAAGCAGACTTCCTGCCAAGCGGGGAGCCCAATATGGGACTCGATTCCGGGACTCCAGGATTATGACCTGAGCTGAAGGCAGTCGCTTAACCAACTGAGCCACCCAGGCGCCCCTCTCATAATCCTCTTAAGGGCAGCCATGTCCTCACGGGCCTCAGAAAACTCTCCTTCCTCCATGCCCTCACCCACATTCCTGTGAACAAAGGCACACTTGGCATACGTTGGGTCAAACTTGTGGGCCAGGCGAGCCCAGGCCTTTGCAGTGGCTGTGGTGCTGCTCAGCATGCACTCAGCTCGCTGTGCCTTGGCCAGGTCTGCACCAGGTACCACAGTGGGAGGCTGGTAATTAATGCCTACTTTGAAGCTAGTTAGGCACCAGTCCACAAACGGGATGGTACGCTTGGTCTCGATGGTGGCAGTGGCAACACTGACATCTTCGGGAACCAAGTCGCCCTGGGACAACAGGCAGCAAACCATGTATGGGTGATCTTTGCCCTCACTGCTGGGGTGAGGCTTTCAACAGATGCTGTTAAGAAGGAAAGAGAGCCCAGCAGCATTGGGGATTTCCCATAACCTTGCCTGGAAACAGAAGGCAAACCTAGAGGACTTTCTGAGATCTCTCTCTGGGATATGTGGGCAGCTTTAACTGTAGGACAGTACTAGTCAAAATGTGGTCCACAAGGCTGGTCCATGATGAGATATAAAACTGAGAGCAAATGCTAGGGAAATTTTACAAGAATTTGACAGAGGAATGTTGTGTGTGTTGAATCTAATGGGAAAAAAAAAGTTGAGTATTTTTGTATGTCCTTTAAAATTTTACATTTCTAGTAATTTATTTCTATTATGTTTCACAAATGTCACAGTCTGTGATACATTAATGAATTAAAACAAGACAAAACAAAGTGGGTTCTCCCCAAAGATGCTTTGAGAAGCACTGCTCTGGGCTACTCTATAAATGTCAAGCGTTATTCTTCTCCAGGGAGTTCCTGGCATTTTCACTTTGGAAGCAGATGTAGAATGATGGATCAGAAAGAGATCTGGATGGGGTCAGGAAGCCCTTGGTTCCCGGCCTCACCATACACACACTAGCTATGTGGTCTTGTAAAGCCTCTCCTATGATCAGTTTCATTATCTGTGAAATGAGGGTAATAAAACCTGCCACATGGGATTTGTGAGATTTAGTGTAGGTAAAGAGCCTAATGAGATCTCTGGCCTGTAGTAGGTACTAAAAATATTTGTTCCTTTTATCTCTTCCCTTTGTAGTTAACTTACATGTATAAAAATTTCAATGTTTAGCTTTCTTGGTCCCTTAAAAAATATTTCTCTCCATCCTAGTCTTTGGTTGTCCTAGGTTAATGAGGTTCTTTATATCTCCAAAATAATAGTCCCAGCGTTTTATGTACATTTGCCCTTAGTCACAATAAACCTGCAAGGTAGAGATTCTTCCATTCTGAAAGAGAGGAAACAGAAGTCATAGAGGTTGAATACCTTGCTTAAAGTCATACAACAATGTTAAGGACAGCTTGAAATTCTGACTTGTCCATTTACACAGTTGTCCTTCTGTACGGCCCTGCTTTCAATGGATGAACATTCCTTCTGGGGCCTTCAAATTTTTTTTTTTGAAGATTTTATTTATTTATTTGACAAAGAGACACACAGTGAGAGAGGGAACACAAGCAGGGGAGCAGCAGAAGGAGAGGGAGAAGCAGGCTTCCTGCCAAGCAGGGAACCCGATGGGGGTCTGGATTCCAGGACCCTGGGATCATGACCTGAGCCAAAGAGAGACACTTAACGACTGAGCCACCCAGGTGCCCCCAGTTTTTTAAAAAAAGATTTTATTTATTTGTTTGAGATAGAGAGAGTGAGAGAGAGCATGAGAGGGGAGAGGGTCCGAGGGAGAAGCAGATTCCCCATGGAACTGGGAGCACAGTGCGGGACTTGATCCCAGGACTCCAGGATCATGACCTGAGCGGAAGGCAGTAGCTTAACCAACTGGGCCACCCAGGTGCCTTGGAGCCCTCAGTTTTAAAGTCATGACTCTCCTTTCCTCTTCTATAGGTTCATTAAGTATATTTTCTCTTTTATAGGCTCAGTGAACTGTGTTCAAATGCCCAGTAAACCCAGGGGGGCCAGGGACCCTTGATCAGAGCCAGCGGCTGTATGAGGAGCTGGCAGAGTTGTACTTCTGGCAGTTTTTTATAGCAGAAAACAGCAGAGAGGGAGGGCTGGCCGTTGCTTCAGCCCATCTACCTCTGAGAAGGTCATGGAGAATGTTTTGGGATAGGTGTTTTCTCTTGACTCTGGAAATGAAACTCCGTCGTGTTTAGCTGTGGACACATCTGCCAAGGCAGCTGCTCACATTGCACAACTTATGCTTCTCACCAGCTAGCTCTGGCCTCACCGTAGGCAGAGAACATGACCATTGTTCTTGCTCAAGGATGGACTGCGGTGATGAAAGTAGACTCCAGGCTTCCCCCCATGGTTCCCACCATCTGTGAGATGAGGGTGAGGGTGACCAGGTGGGTTCTGGCTTCATGGTGAGAGAGACTTGAGTTTCAATTCCAGCTTTCTGTCTGGAATTGCTGAGCTTCTGTTTTCTCATTGGTAAAGTGGAGACAAGAATACGACTTGTCTCATGGGGAGGATTACATAGGCAGAGTTTATATCAGAGCTTGGTAATCATGGTGGCAAACCATTTCTATGAGCCAGAGTGGGTGCCAGGACTTTATTCATTAACTCATTTCATCCTCATCACAAACCCCATGAGCAGATATCATTATCCCTGCTTTGCAGAAGAGGAAGCTGAGGCAAGGGAGATTATGTGATTTATCCAAGGTCACATAGTAAGTGATGAACTTGGATTCACTTGGGGGAATCTGCACTCTCAGTTATCACTTGATACTGCTTCTCAGTACAATATTCAGTCAGCTTGTGCAGGAGAATTCCCTCTATTCCCCTTATGCAAGTAATGTTTTCTTTACCAGAAAAAGATCTGTCCTGTGAGATTTGAGACATGAAACTCAAATGCAGTTAATAAGAGTAGAAATTTATGAAGTCACTTTATAAAGAGTCTCCTAGATTGGCAGGACTTATAATGACAAGATTGAGGTATTTAAGATTGAGAAGATGGAGCAGAACATTCTGAAGCCATCCATGCAAATGAGGATTGAGGGAAGGCACAACAGTGCCTGGGCAGGGCCAGAGCCCATCCTGGCATTGGCCAAGCCAAAGTCTTGACTGATAGACTTTAAGAATTAAAATTCCATGGATACAACTATTCCCATTGACTCTGTCTGCCAAGAGGAGAAGGATGTTTGATGAGGAACATCAAACATGAGTTTGTGGTTTACCTGATGGCTGAATGTAAATGAGTGCATTGACATTCTGGTTTGTATAGCCATCTTTTTATGCTTGGTTGATATAAATCTTTGTGAGAGACTAACCTATTCATGTTCTAATCAGAATAGGTTTATGAGCTAGAAAATCATAGACTGAATCTTGGGGTAGGAGGATTTTACAAAAATAATAAAGACAGTTGTGGCTCCTTGGGGATAGCCAGTTGGACTTCTTCAGACAGTACTGTTCCTGCTGCCATGCACATTGTCCTCTTTCTCTCTTGGCTTCCAAAGATGCCATTGACTCTAGTCCAGGTGGTTGTGAAGGCCTCCCGTAGAAGCTCTGGACAGTTTTAATGGTTAGAAAGTTCTCTCTGGTCTAGCTTGAAAATCAGCCTGCCAGTTGTTCCAAACTTTCACTCCTGTTCTACACTTAGTCTGCTCCTCTGTCTTCGAGACAGCCCTTTGAGATTTGTGATGAGTACGGTCACCACTCCCAGGCTGTTTTCTTCTCTAGACCAAGGGCTTTCATTCCTTTCTTACATGGTGTTTGGAATCTTCATGAGCCTGGTTATTGACTCCACTTTTCCATGAGGTTGGAGAATTTCCATAGGCTTATCTAAGGGCAGAAGAGAGTGGACAGGGATAACACAAGGGGTCTGAGGCATAGCTCAAAGCCGCTGAGTGCAAGCAAGACATTTCATGGGTGATTCATGTTTTACCATAGTGATGGTGATGCGGACTCTGTCTTTTCATTCCAGATTTAATCTGTGGTTGTGTAATATAAATACAACACTCTTTATCATTCTTTTATCTTCTTCTGTCACATAGCTGCAGGAATGGTCATGTCCTGATGGACAAGCTCTCATGAGGTCTGTGGGTCCCAGGTGGCAGGTCTTGAGTCTCTTTGTGTGATTTATCATGGTGTCCAGAAGGTGGCTTACATTGCTGTAGGCATTGTCCAAGAAGGGTTTGTGGTGAAGGGTGGCAGGGAGAGGAGCTGCGTGGAATTTTGGCAGTGTCACCATGTTAAGTGCCCCAGCAGTCCTATCGAAGTGCTGTCATGGTGGAGATGTTACAGTGTGCGTGTGTAAGGGTGGCCACTGCAGCTTTGCTTAGAAGAGCATCTGTCTCAAGTTTTGGTCAAGTAAACTGTATGTAGGCTGGGGACACACAGAGGTAAACTAGTCCAAAGATGAGGAAGAGTACGGTGGCAGGGAAGGAGGTACAACATATATTTTATAAGTGAAAAAAACATTTTGTATAGTCTGATCCTATTTTTAGTGTAAGGAAAATTATACATGCTATAGAATCATACAGAAACACCTAGAAGAAGATATACACATGACTGTTAAAACTGGTAATCTGGTAGGGCAGAGTGGGAAATGGATTTTTAAAAAATGTTATGAGGTATGTATTTTCTACCTTTTTCTTTATAGATTTTTTTGTAGCTATCTTCCTTTTTCTTTTCATGTTTCTGTGTTTGAATGAAGGCATTTGGTTTTTGTAAATAAACATTGCATGGAACAGTGGATGTTATATGCAAACAATGAATCATGGAACACTACATCAAAAACTAATGATGTACTGTATGGTGACTAATATAACATAATTTAAAAAGAAGCAGTGATTTCTAAAAAAGAGCACTGCACTATGCTTATCTTTATTTTTTTTTAATAGTAGGTTTTAAGATGACAAAACTAGTGCATCATGGTAAAAATTCAAAAATTATAAAAAATTATATGCAGCGAATAGTAGGTCTGCTTACCATTTCACTCCCCAGAATTTTCTCTGTGCAGACTCAATCATGTATATAACAAAATGTCCCCTTAAAACCACCCACATACAAATGGGATCCTATGGTATTCTGCACTCTGCTTTTTAAAAAATTTAATAATATATCACGTAGAGTTTTTCCTATAATGACATATACAAATGATCATATGGTTGTTCCATAATTTGCTTACTAGACATTTAGGTTATTTTTTTCCTGTTATAAGCAGTGCTGTAAGTGATGTGTGCGGTAAATACATATAACAGCATGTTAAAACGGGGCTGTTTTAGTCTTAGTATCTGACCAGAGCTCCAGATCCCTAGAACAGGACAGTACTGAGCATCTGCCTCTGCAATCCTAAATGAAGAGCAAGCCCACCTAGACAGCCCCACTGAGATTGCACAGTCTCTTTTACCAGCATGGACCATCACTTGACCCCAGCGTTCGGTGGCAGAGATTAGAGAGGCTGGGAAGAGTGTTTTTTGGGAGAGTGTTGTCAGTGTGTCTCCTGTCCCTCCCTACTCCCATCTCTGAGGGGGAGGCTGAATGAAACCAATTGAGAAAGGCTTAGACTGAACCCATGAAGAGCGTGGCATCAGTCCTTGGGACCCGAGTTTGGGAAGGAGAGGCTGGGCTGGCCTGAGTTGGAAGAGAAAAAAAGAGAGAGAGCACCCTGCTGGGATCCAGGGACCCTCCACCTACAGAGGCAAGGAAAAGAACCAGTGTTCCACAGTTCTAGAAATGGGCCAGCAAGAGAGAGACAGACAAGAGCCACCTAAAGAGTGGCTCTTCCTAACAGGGTTTTCTGAAAGAATAGAAGAGAGGAGTGTTGAAAGCCCACAGCCTAAGGCAGAAGTTGAAAATAGTGGGATGGAGAGCCTCCAGGGCATATAGGGCACTCCAGTGGAAGCTCCCAAAGTGGGATATGTGGGAGACCCACACAAGCCCCCCAGCCCAGAGAGCAGCAGTGCCAGCCATGAGAAGCCCCGCTTCCTTTCCTTTGTCCTCTTTATCTGGGTCCTGTCCTATGGAGCCAGTGAGGTGAGGGAGAAGAAGACAGCCTTGCCTCCCTTTCCCACACTAGCATCCAGCCTTGAAGCAGACCTGAGCTGAAGAAGGGAGAAACTTTCAAATGCAGTTTGTTCTGGGGCACCTGCGTGGCTCAGTCGTTTAAGCATCCAACTCTTAATTTCTGCCCAGGTCATGATCTCAGAGTCATGAGAGTGAGTCTCCATGGAGCAGGCTTAATATCCACCCCTCTCAACCTATGTGTGCTCTCTCTCTCTCAAAAAAAAATTTGTTTTAAAGACTTTATTTATTTACTTGACAGAGATCACAAGTAGGCAGAGAGGCAGGCAGAGAGAGGAAGGGAAGCAGGCTCCCTGCGGAGCAGAGAGCCCGAAGTGGGGCTCGCTCCCAGGACCCTGGGATCATGACCAGAGCTGAAGGCTGAGACTTTAACCCACTGAGCCACCCAGGCGCCCCTCTCTCTCAAATTTTAAAAATTTATTTATTTGACAGAGAGGGAGAGAGCACAAGCAGGGGGAGCAGTAGGCAGAGGGAGAGGGAGAAGCAGGCTTTGCACTGAGCAGGGACCCTGTTGTGGGCTCCATCCCAGGACCCTAGGATCATGACCTGAGCTGAAGGCTGATGCTTAAACGACAGAGACACTGGGTTGAGCCGCTGCCTACGGCTCAGGTCATGATCTCAGGGTCCTGGGATCGAGTCCCGCATCGGCTCTCTGCTCAGCGGGGAGCCTGCTTTCCCCTCTCTCTCTGCCTGCCTCTCTGTCTACTTGTGATCTCTCTGTCAAATAAATAAATAAAATCTTTAAAAAAAAAAAACAAAAAAAAACGACAGAGACACTAAGGTGCCCCCCACCCCTTTAAAAAATGCAGTTTGTCAATTTGTTTAGAGTTTGGTTAAATATACTGGAGTGTGCTTTGAAATCATAGATTTTTTTGTGTGAGTTTAAGGAGCAGGTGAATTAGTATACAGGGTGAAAAAATGAAATAAAATTGCATTATATTGCCCCTTCTTGAGTCCAGCTCATTTGACATTCCTGGTGAACATGTATAATTTTACATGTAGCATGAATTTCTAGAAGTGGAATTTCTGTGCAAACAAGAGTATATTTAAAATTTTAATAAATGTGAAAAAGAAAAAAGTTGTTAATAGATGTAGTCAAATTGCCCTATAAATTATCTAATCCCATTTACATTTTCCCAGTGATGCATGAAAGTGGTATTTTCTTGACACCTCCTTTCTACTCCATGAGTATCAAATATTTTCATCTTTTCTACTCTACCAGGTTAAGAAAATGATATTCCATAATATATACATATTTTCATTATGAGAGAAATTAAGATATTAATATTTCTTTTTCTGTCAACACCATTGCAAATGCCCCTTGCTATCCGTTTTTTCCCCCATTGGGTTTGTCTTGTTCTTATTAATTTGTAAGAACTCTTTATATATTAAGGCATTAGCCGTTGGCCTATCACACATGTTGCAGATATTTATCCATGTATGTTATTTTATTTTATTTTTTGTTACTTGTTTTTTGATGTAGATTAATGTGCACTAATGAATTTTCAAGCGTGTGGATACTATTGCATAGAATGAATATAAATTTACTCTAGAGTGCTCCTGAATTCAGCAGAATTTTTTTTCTTTTTTTCTTTTCTCAGTTAGTAGATGTTACAAACCTAAATAAAACTATGGACATTGGGGAGGGTATGTGCTCTGGTGAGTGCTATGAATTTTGTAAGACTGATGATTCACAGACCTGTACCCCTGAAACAAATAGTACATTATATGTTAATTTAAAAAAAAGCAAAACCCATGGCAGGCAAGGGTCAGCCTTTGAGGTCAAATTGTTGGGAACCACAACCCTCGGCTGTACTTGTTCCACCTCAGAGCTGAACCCAGCCCTCCTGGGTTGAAGTTCAGCACTTAAGTCTCTTGTGAAGCCAGAAATCATTAAGTTGTTAATTTCTTCTTTAAAAAAAAAAAAAAAAAAGAATGTATTTATTTATTTGACAGAGAGAGAGAACACAAGTAGGCAGAGAGGTAGGCGGGGGTAGGGAGGTGGGGGAAGCAGGCTCCCTGCTGAGCAGAGAGCCCAGTGTGGGGCTCAGTCCCAGGACCCTGAGATCATGACCCTAGCCGAAGGCAGAGGCTTAACCCACTGAGCCACCCAGGTGCCCCAAATTGTTAATTTCTTATAAAACACAAGCAACAGCATTTCAAGGTGGGGCCAAAAAAAAAAAAAAAAAAGGAACTGGAATGTCTCTCTTCCTCTCCTCCTTTCTCCCTTCTCCCTTTGAACACCCTCCCTTCCTCCTTTGCTTTTCTCTCTTCTCTAGTCTCCTGGTTGGACAAGAGAAGCAGAGAGGAGAACAAATGGAAGGGGGGGGGAAGGTCACAGAAGAGGAAGGCTCTCAATTGTTCAAGATTAAGCCTGAACTCTTGTGTGGCATTCAAGGCCCTCATTCAGCCTCCCCTCCCTCCTCTGTGACCTCCACACCCTGCATCTTAGCCACACTAGTCTATTAGGAAGCTCTCCCCAGGGCAGCCTTCTGGCCTTGCCACCAGCTGTTTTCTCTACCAAGAGCTTGCTTCCCCTTCCCTGCCTGGTATGCTTGTACTTTTCAAACGTCACTTCCCCTGGAAGCTTTCCCTGGCCTGGTCTGAGTGAGTTTCCCCTCCCCTGGCTCACATCTTTCTTACAGCATTTGCAGAGTTACTCATAGATCTCTGGTCTCTCCCACCAGCCTGGGAGGCCCTTGAACATAGGAACTTGACTAATTCACCTTTGGAAGTGACCTGGTTCTTGGTAGTGGCTTAGTCAGTGTTCACTGAAAAAACATGGTTTAAAGAGCAAACATGTCACGAGAACGTAACGGGAATAATATCTTTCCCAGTGGTGATGGAGCACCCCAGAGAGCTTCTCCCATGCCTACTTCCCCTTAAGTCCTAAGTTAGAGATGAGCAGGCTTGACTGAGTCCTGTGGATTCATAAACAGGTAATGCCCCTGATAGGCAGAGGTCAACCACTTAACCTCCACTGGAAGCCTCATGCCCTTTGTCATGCCAGGGAAGAGGGGAAAATTCAGTCACTGGCTGTGAAGTTTCTGTCCTAAGAAGAGTCTGCTTAGAATAGTGTTCTTCAAACTTTGGCCAGTGTCACCTGGGGAACTCTGGTAAAATACTAAGGCCCAGGCCATATCCTACTTCAAGGAGCCTGGGCCGCTGCGTTCCTCAGTCACTCTTCAGGTGATTCTACCACCCACCGAAGTGAGAACCACTGGCATACAGCAAGTGGGCTAAGGTCCTCTTCTTATCCCAACAACATTCTTCTGTCACTGGCAATGGTGACGAGTCCCATCTCTCTAAATCCCGTTGTATGCTTGTGTTTCTTCCTGTACCTTCAACCTGAAGTAACTGGGGGCTCTTGCTTGCTCTTCTCCCTACACCACCTGCTTCCAGGTTTCAAGCAGAATTTAGTTTGCATATAAATTCTTCATGATCCTCATGGGCATTTATTGGGTGCCCACTACATATGTGTGGAATGAATACAAGCAAGGCAGTTTAATTAGAATGCACTCCTAAGCCTCTGCTTGGAGCAGGAGGTTAGGCGGTAAGAAATGGAAGACACGGTCCTGCCCCAGGGAGTTTGCCATCCTGCTGAGTACACGAAGAGTGGCGAGTGGGGAGTCAGGAGTCACGGTCCTGCTACACACTGCATGTCACTGTTTCTCCCCCTCTCGAATGCTAGCCGTAACAAGCGCAGTAACGCTCACCTTCATGGCTTCACTGGGGACTGTGGAATAATGAGGGTTGTGTTTTCTAAACAGACCCACGGATAGAAGATACTGTCACAAAGGAAAACCAGTCTGGTAACTCATTATGAATAATACCAAGAGGTTCTCCAGCTCTCTCTAGTCTACGTTCTTCCCCCATAGAGACCAATTTTTAATCGGAGGTGGCACATTTTAGATCTTGAGCTGTTCTTTCTGCTCTTGGTTAAGTTCTGGTGGAGATGTGACAAGCCCTTGGGGGCTTCTTTTGGAACCTTCTGAGAATTAGGGCATGAAAGTGTTCTCTCCTTGCCTCATGGTCAGCTCCATCTGCCGTCTGCCCCTTCGGAGCATTGCAGATTCTGCTGGGCTGCCCTGTGTCGCTGAGTGGCAGCGGGAAGACCACACTCAAACTTTCCAGTGTGTCTGCCATTAGCAAATCGTCACTTCCCTTTTGAGAGAAGAAATTACTTTCTATCAGGAAAAAAAATTGCTAACATTTTGGACGATTTGGACAGAAACCACATTTTTCTCAGAAATATGGAGAAATAATGTCAGGTATAGTTCATGGCTTGTAAAATAATAATACTAACCCCCAACATTTATTAGTGCTTCTTAGTTTCCTGAGAAGCTAGTTTCACATCCCTTTTCTCATTGGTTGCTCACAATCACCTTTCAGGGCAGCTTGGATAGTAATTTCTATTTTATAGATAAGGACAGCAAGCCCAGGAGGGCAGGCAGGCTGTCCCAGTGTCACAGCTAAGAGGATACTGGGATCACTCCCTTCCTAAGGGGCAAGAGAAGCTTTCAGGATGCTTGGGGAACCCAGCAGGCTCACACAGCAACAGCTAGGACGTTTCAAGAATGAATCTCACCTGTTTTCCTAAGTGAGCTCTCCAGTTGTCCCTCCCTGAGGGTTGCTGGGAACACCCGACCCATCTGTCTGCACGGCTCCCATTACAGCTCATAAGGAAGGGCCTGTTACGGGGTTGTTAGTCATGCACGTGCTGCTCTGGGTCATTGCTGTAGTATGAACCTCTGCCAGGCACCCGGCTCTCCTTACCAGTCTTGTAGCTCCTGTAAAATGTGGAGGGAATGTCTCTGTGGTCGAGTTTCCCATTCTCCATAACTTCTCCTTGACTCTAGAGTTTGCCCAAGTTCCTTCTAGAAGGCCTATCTCTTTGCAGTTCAGATCACCTGATATGATTCCATTTCATTTAGTTCATGTTCTCATTGGCTCCTCTCTCCTTGCGTCTGCACTTGTTTTTCTGCAAAGTAGTGCTCCTGTTGATTCCTTTCTTAAAGGTCTATGGAGCGGTCCCTCCTTGCCACCTTGGCATTCACTGTCTTAGGCCACATCTTCTCCATATGTGTCTCAGACAAAGATAAGGGCACCCACCTCCGAAGGGTCTCCTGGCACCTGATCTCTCTCTCTCTTTTTTTATAAAGTTTCCCTAAGCACAGTTTTTTTTTTTTTTTAAGATTTTATTTATTTGATAGACAGATCGTAAGTAGGCAGAGAGAGAGAGAGAGAGAGGGAGCAGGCTCCCTGCCGAACAGAGAACCCGGTGTGGGACTCGATCCCAGGACCCTGAAACCGTGACCTGAGCTGAAGGCAGAGGCTTAACCCACTGAGCCACCCAGGTGCCCCTCTTGGTGCCTGATCTCTTGCCTGTCATTAGCATACATTTACCTTGCTGGGATGTAAGTCTGACCACGTCAACCCCCCCCCCCCCCCCGTGGGGGCTCTCCATGGTCCACACCTTCTTAGCTCCAGCCTAGTCTATGTAGTCATCATTCCCAAATCTGCCATGTTCTTTCATTCCTCCTCACTTTTGCTCACACTGTTGCCTCTTTTGGGGTGCCTTCCCCTCTCCTGTTTAGTAGGCACACTTCTAATAATTTCTCAAGGCTCAGTTTTCATGCCATCTTCTCTGTGTAGCTTTTCCTGATATCTGTGGTAAGGATGAATCCTCTCTTCTTTGTGCCTGCATCACATGGATTATTTATATCCACAATTCTATTTTGTATCATTTATTCATTCATTCCTTTTTATAGCGATTGCTTTATCAATCAGTGTTGAGCAGAAAATAGGCATTGAGTAGTGATAAATTCAGGGAGAGGGTACACCTGTTAGGGAAGTGAGAGATGCCCACCAACATATCTAAGATACTTACTTTCTTTACTCCTAAGGAACTGGTAACTGGGCCATGAGACACATAAATCAATAATCTTACTACTGTGTAGTATATGCTCTGATGAAGATGTGAGCAAAGGGATATGGAGAAGGCAACAGACTAATTCTGCTCCAGAAAATCAAGGAGGGCTTCAGAGAAAAGGTAGACAATTGAATCAGGCCTTTATTTTTTTATGAAGATTTTATTTATTTATTTGAGAGAGAGAGAGAGCAAGAGAGGGAACACAAGCAGGGTGAGTGGGAGAGGGAGAAGCAGGCTTCCCACCGAGCAGGGAGCCCAATGCGGGACTTGATCCCAGGACCCTGGGATTTTGACCTGAGCCAAAGGCAGATGTGTGACGACTGAGCCACCCAGGAACCCCTGAGTTGGGCCTTTAATTTATTCACTCAGATTTTAAAAAAGTGTTTAGTTTAATTCCAGTTAGTTAATATACAATGTTGTATTAGTTTCAGTATTCATTCCAGTTTATTAAGGACTTTCTAGCTGTCAGGGACACTCAGCCTATGAGCTGGTTGTGAGTGATACACGATGAGCAAGAGAGAACTTGGCAGTTCCAGCAGAGGAAGGAGCATGAACAAGCGCACAGACTTGTGACTGGCCCCAGAAAGGGAGGGATTCTGTGCAGCTGGAGCTCAGGAAGCGCTCGGGAAGTGAGGAGAAATGAGGCTAGAGGAGTAGGCACTAGATTGCGAACATTTGTGTACAATTATGGAAAACAGCTTGGAGCGCATCCCTGAAAGACTTCCTTTGCCACATGTCCGTGGGTCTCACCTGGAGTCACGCGCTATTCTGTCTCTTCCATTGCGTGGTGAGCGCGCTGCGGCCAGAGGCTGTAGCTGTGAGAGCTCACGGCCCCACATGCATGGCATGTAACAGGTGCCCCGTTAATCTTGTTGAATGAGTAATTGTAACTCCATAACTCTGTTTAGTAGGAGTTTGGTGTCATGTGTTTTGAGATTTATTTATATTTTGGCTGCTATTCTTGATGGCCTGCTTTGCTATATGGGACCTGCCTGGTCCTAATTTGTAGGGTAGAGTTTCAGGCGTTAAGTGGACCCAGAATACATGTTATTTAAAGCATTTTGTTTTGTTTGACAACCTTGGCAACCACCTAGAACAAGGGTTGACACTCTATGGCTCATGAGCTGAATCTGTCCAGCTCCTGTTTTCTAAGTAAAATTTTGCTGGAACCCGGTCATACCCATTTATGCATTGTCCCTGCTTTTGTACTGTAATGGTAGACTTAACCTAGTTATGACAGAGATTTTATGGCTGCAGAACTTAAAATAATTACTGTCTGGTCTTTGACGGGAAATATTTGTGATGTAGAGCTCACATCCCCATGGGGATTCAAGGTGGCAAAGGCTGTTGAGAAAAGCTTTGTTAGGATGCCATACCCAAACTGAGAGAACCATGGCAGGAGCCTGATCTAGGCAGGGGCAGTGGAGCTGGAGAGACGGGGACAGTGTCAGAAGAGGTGAAATCAACAAGACTTGAAGACTAATTAGATGTGGAGGTGGAATGGCAAGAAGATTCTAGAACAATTCTCAGTTTCTAGCTTGGGCAATGGGGCAGGTAGTTGTCCTGCTTACTGAGATTGGGATGCCAGGAGGAGCAGGTGTGGGGATGAAAAGGATAGCTCCAGTGTAGACGCGTGGCGTTGGGACATCCAAGTAGAGGTGTAGATGGGGATGTGGGCCACAGGCTCTAAAGGGTGGTCTGCTCTGGACACATCAAGGTGGGCATGGTCAATGTGTGGCCACACAGTTCCCTGGAAGACTGTGCCAGGAGGGAAGGAGGAGACAGCTAGCGGTGGAGACCCCAGAAACACCAGTGGTTAGGGATGAACAGAGGAAGAAATGGAGAAGGAGGTCCCAAGAAATGGAGAAAGAGGAGAAGAAGAACACTGAGAGAGTATTTTCTGGACAAATGGAGCCATATGAAGTGAAAGTGACCACCAGTGTTCCAGCAAGAGAACAGGCAGCTGGTAGTTAGGGGCAGGAGAAGGAAATAAGAGGGATGTGAGGAGGTGAGTGAGGCCAGGAGGGAACAGCCTCTGTTTAACAGTGACGACTCATACGTGACCCTCAGGATGTGCTGGGTGCTGCTTTAGAACCCTTGTATGTATTAACACTGAATCCTCACAACACATTTCCAAGGAGACAATAAACTGGTTTATTTCCATTTCACAGACAAGGAACTTAGGCCTGAGGAAGTTAAGTTGCTCAAAGGGCTCACAGCTCAAACAAGTGTTTGCTAGTGTTGCTAGCCCTTTCACCCCATTCCTGGTTCCATCAGAGTTTGTGCTTCTTTCTCCTGCCCATCCCTCAGTCACAGCCCTCCTCACATCACACTGGTACACTGTGTACTCGCTTGTCTGTCCCGCAGAACAAGCAGGGATATGCCTTACTCCCTTAGTCCCCTTTTAGCCCTAGCAACAAGGCATGATGCGTGACACTCTGTACTCCAGAAGTATTTCCTGAATAAATCAGCGCTTGAGCAAACCCACATTGAGATCCTAAGCTGACTCCATTTTGTCTTTACAACCTATCTGCACAGTGAGTACCATTGAATCTCACACTGGGACACTGCAGTCAACTCTGGATGCCTGGCATTAGTGAGTTTGGTTTTGTACTATAGGCACTACACTGTTCTAAGCCAGTAAAACCCATGGAAGGGCTGGTACTGGGAGACATGTCTTAGGCCCCCCCCAAAGGCTGGACATCAGTGATTCTGAGAGCCTCACAGAAGCTTCCCAAATGCATTTGCAAGTAGCATGAGAAGTCAGACTTGTTGCTTTTCAGGCTCACTGCCATTGGGGGCACAATATCCTATCCCAGCTCCTCGTGCACCTTGTCTTCACTCCTAAGTTGCTTTTAGCTCTCTCAAAGGCCATCCTCCTTCCTCCCTGTGGGTGATAGCTTGCTCCCACCATGCCTCTCAGACAGTCAGACTCCCCTATGGCTTTTCAGGGCAGAGGCAAACATGCTGCGAAGGTGGCTTCATGAGCCCCCTTTGGGAGCACTTGGCTGCCCCACTGGGTTGATTTGGGCAGAGAAGTTCTGCCCTGATGATTAGAACAAAGCTGTAGGACTCTGAAGCCAGGCTTCCAGCCTCTTCACCTCTTGGGTTTCCAGCCTCTTCACCTCTTGGTGCTGGGGTGGTGGGGGTGGGGGGGGGTTCCTCAGTTTACCTTGCACTTGTTGAGTGATATTTAATTTCTTTTGGAAGGTACCTGGGCTTGGGAAGACTAATGAGGGTCCATGGGGAATGGTGAGAGAACAAGGAACTTGAGAATCATCCCTCAGGTTCTAAAGCTGAGAAGTGCCTCTCGCATCTCTTCATCTAGTCCGTCCATGGAACAGCATTGGCCTGACAGCTGTGCCACGCGGCTGCTTGATCTTAGGCGCCTTCAACCACTTGGGACTTTACCATCCATAAAATGGCTTTTTTAGCAGGGATGGTGGAATGAGCAGAAATGAGTGTATGCTTAAGGATTTTTTTTTTTTTTTAAACTCTGGGGCTTCAACTGTATACATTCCATTTTTGCGAATATTAGCATAGTATTATGTTCATGGGGCTGTGAGCATGGGCGCATGTGTAATGCATTTGCTGAATGAATGAACGTTCTTTTTCTTTCGTGAAACGAGACAATACTAGTATCTACCTCGTGGTGTTGCTGTGAGTTTTGATTATGTTATTGCCTGTACAGACTTTAGAAGAGTACCTGGCATGTCCTAAGCACTCAAGAATTATTACTGATGACAGAGAATACTGTCTGTCTATTTATCACTTATGCTCAATGCCTAGAGGTGCCACACCGTGGGTTCTTAATAAAAATGTGTGTAATGAATGAGAGAGAATAAAAAAAAATGGCAACAATGAAAACCCGCCTGAGTATCTCGTAGGCAAAGCCCTCTTTTTCATTAGCAGAGCTAAGACTTGGGTCTCAGTGTCAATAAGGATGTGATAGGGGAGTTTTCAGGCATCATCTGGCAGATGCCCATGTCTTGTGTGCCCTGTGCCCCCACACATCTCTCTGTCCCCCCTTGTAGGGATGCTAACTCTTTGGAGCTGGAGAATGCAGACTTCCACTCAGGGTATGGCTTCTAGCGAAACAGAGATGCCTGGAATTTGGCAAGTGCTGGTGGGAGTGTCCTCACAGCAGTGGCTACAGTCCAGACAAAGCTACCTGCTGTGCTTGGTGCTCCTCAGGCCCTGTGCACCTCCTCCAAGTTGAGGAACTCTGAGGGAGGCAGTGGAGTCTCCGCAGGTCCACGTCTATAGCTCCAATCTCCTGTCTCAGCTCGTGGGAAGGGTGTGGTGTAGGCTTCGTGGCCCATCTCTCTCTGTTCTGTCCAAGGGCTTCTGGGGGCACTGTCTGGGATCCCCGCCTCTCCGGATGATGAATCGTCTCCACTGCAAGCAGTCATCTGGGAAAAGTGGTTCTGCTCAAGTGCAGATTCCTTAGGCTGATAATCGTGTACAACAGTTTCCAGATTCCAGCAAGAAAGGCAGTTGTTGCTCACCCAGACAGCCTTCCAGGAAGCAGCAGGGTCTATTTCTTGTGCTTTTATTGACAGGTGTAAAGAAAAGAGCATGGCCTTTGGAATCACACTGACGTGGGTTTGAATTCCACCACTGGCTTTGTACAAAATTGTTACCTCTTTAAGTCTTGGTTTTCTCTATCTGCAAGATGAAGATAATATTTCCTTGGTGGCTCTGTGCAAAGTTTGAAGCTCACACACAGCTCACTCCCAGCATAGGCGCTGTCATGGAGGTAATGCATGAGAAATGGCAGCTGCTGGGATGGATGCAAGCAGGTGAGCAGATTGTCGTCTCAAGCAAGGTCAGCACCTTTTTTGTAAAGGGCCACATAGTAATTATTTTTGGTTTTGTGGGTCAGACAGTCTCTGTTGTAACTATTCAACTCTGCCACAAGAAAGTAACCATAAAACATTCTTAAATGACTGGGCATGGCTGTGTTCTAATAAAACTTTATTTACAAAAACGGCTGCTCACAGGGTTTGGCCCCTGGCCCCCAACCAGGGTTGTAGTTTTTTTCACACAAGGAAACTGAGTCCTATAGTATCTACACATTTCAAACACTGGTAATGTTCTATCTTTTTTTTTTTTTTAAATATTTTATTTATTTGACAGAGAGAAATCACAACTAGGCAGAGAGGCAGGCAGAGAGAGAGGAGGAAGCAGGCTCCTCGCGGAGCAGACAGCCTGATGCGGGGCTCGATCCCAGGACCCTGGGACCATGACCTGAGCCGAAGGCAGAGGCTTTAAGCCACTGAGCCACCCAGGCGCCCCATGTTCTATCTTTTTAACTGTTTTATTTTTATGGTGGTTTTTAAATTCTTCCTTGCACAATAGGAAGCCTCAGCTTGGAAGCCTAAATTGTATTTGTACCTGAACTCAGGAATAACTTGGCATATCTGCAATCCATTTTACATCGGGAACCAAGGTTCTGTGTCATAGGGAAAAGACAGTGGAAGTGTGCTAACTTAGTTCAGGTGTGATGGTGCAATGTAGCAAGGAGAAGTGGTTTTGAGTGTATTTCCTTCTGGAAGGCGGGGGATGTGCTTGATTCATCTGTGGGGCCTGGTCTTTTGTGAGTAGATTTAGTAAATGGATATCCTACGTCAGTCTCTGCAGGCTTCCTAGAACAATAACATGTCCCTGAGGAGTATGGGACTCTTACTAATTGAATGGAAATTGAATGGATCGGAGATGCAGAACACAAAGTTGGGTAGCCTTTTTGGATTCTATGTTAATGCACTGCCAGTGCCTCATGAGGTTAAGATAGTGCCCACAGGGGCGCCTGGGTGGCTCAGTGGGTTAAAGCCTCTGCCTTCAGCTCAGGTCATGATCCCAGGGTCCTGGGACTGAGCCCCGCATCAGGCTCTCTGCCCAGCGGGGAGCCTGCTTCCCCCTCTTTCTGCCTGTCTCTCTGCCTATTTGTGATCTCTCTCTCTCTGCCAAATAAATAAAATCTTAAAAAAAAAAAAAAAAAGATAGTGCCCACACTAGCTCATAATAGCAGAGGGTGGTTTCCTTGAAGAAGATCATGGCAGGTATTTTCCAAATATGGCCACACCAATGTATATGTCATTCCACATGTTCCTATTACAATGTGGCATTAACACTGTTTTATCAGTTAGTGTAGTGGGTTCCGTGTCCCCTTCTCTTGGACCTGGATGGACCTTTATAATGGCCTCAATCAACAGAATGTGGCAGAAGTGATGCTGCACGAGTTCCAAAGTTACGTAATAAAAAATACATAGTTTCCACCTCTTCTCCACCCCCTCCCCCCCTTAGGACATTTGTCCTTGAAATCCATCCACCCAGTTGTGAGGAAGCTCAAGCCATATGGAGAAGGTGCACGGAAGTGTTCTGGCCTTAGCTAAACCCCAGCTGACAATCAATGTCAACATGAAAGCAAATGAGCCTTCAGATAATCCCAGCCCCCAGCCTTTGAGTTTTCTAGTAATGGCCTCAGACATCATGAGGAAGGGATAAGTGCCCTGTCCAAATTCCCTATCCACAGGGAGATCATAAATGATGATTGATTTTTAATCCACTAAATTTGAGGTAATTTGTTACGCCACATTAGAGAGCTGATGAAAAGATACTGTAATCCTTCATGACCCTGTCTGGCCCTGTTATGTCCCAGAGGACCTGAGAGGACAGTAATCCTGAGAAAAGGTAGTAGGCACCCTCAGTTCATCATTCATTCATTCATTCCCTACTCTGTACTAGGCTCTCTACTAAATTCTGGGGAAACATAGATGTACATGCTGCTTAAGTTTCTATACTTATAAGAGTACATGATATTCAGGGGAAGACAGACGCTAACCAAATAATTGAATTTACATATTTGACAAAGGCTTAAAGAAGTCCATTGGGTAGTACAACAGGAAAACAGAACAATTGTTTTTACCTGGAGGATTTTGGAAAGGCACTATAAGAAAGCAACCCTGTTGGGTTCTGCAGGAAGTAAGGGAGTTCACTAGGTAGCCAGGTGGGGAGCAGGAATTCCAGGTGGAGGTAACTGTATGCATTGGAGTCTGTAGATGAGAAGGACTGGGGGCCTGGGAACATAAAGTAGTTGGAAAGTAGAATTTGAAGCAGGGCTGGCAGGAAAAAAGCAGAGAAGGTAGGATGGAGCCCTACTGCCACGAGCCTTCCAGGGGTGGTTCTGAGAATATTAAAGTCTATTCTATAAGCAACAAAGAGCTACCAGACTGTGTTTAGCAAGGAAATGAGTGAACTGCTTAGACCTATATTTTAAATGGGCCATTTTCCAACAGTGTGGAAGATAGGCAAGAAGGAGGATTTGAAGCCAAGGAACCCAGCTTGGAGGCTCTTATTCTCCTAAGAGACCCTGCAGGCAGGGCCAGAACCGAGGCAGTGTCTGCAATGAAGGAGAGGAGAGGATGGGTATGTGAGATGTTTTGGAGGTGACAAAAAGTCAAGGAGGGCATCCCCAGCCTCTGGCCCAAGTAATGGGGAAGATGTGGTGCCACTTGCAGAGATGGGGAGCAGGGAGTGGGGAAGATGGCGAACTCACCTTCAGGCCTGCTGGGTTTGAGACTCACAAGTGGAAACATCTAGCTAGCAGTCCATGCATGGATCAGAGGTTCCATAGAGAGATCTGGGATGGAGATAGAGCTTTGGGAGTTGCCGTTTTAGGTATAATCGAAGCTGTGGGAGTAGATGAGGTTATGGAGAACAGCATTTCTCAACCTTCAGTGCAACGCTCATACTGTTTTGGTAAACATACTCCCCACCCCCGGCACAAAAAGAACATAGAGAAACAAACTGATAAAATTCTGGGGGTCACGGGTGCAGCTGAGAATCCTTGCCTCATTCTTGTGCCTTCACAACCAGGGAGATTTTCTGAGCTTTACCTTCAAGGATTGTAGGGAAAAAAAGTAGACATCTATTTCCTTTATTAAATATTAAGCAATACTATTGAATATACTTTTTCCAAATCTATTTATCCTATCTCCGGGCTTCTGATATGGCCAGCATTTTGCCCTCCCTCCTCCTCCCCGAGGCCTGGGTTACACCAGCTTTTTAAAGGGAGGACTGAGGGACGCCTGGGTGGCTCGGTTGGTTGGGCGGCTGCCTTCGGCTCAGGTCATGATCCCGGCGTCCTGGGATCGAGTCCCACATCGGGCTCCGTGCTCGGCAGGCGGGGAGCCTGCTTCTCTCTCTGTCTCTGCCTGCCACTCTGTCTGCCTGTCCTCGCTCTCTCTCTCTCTCTCTCTGACAAAAAAAAAAAAAAAAAAAAAAAAAATTTAAAGGGAGGACTGAGAAAGAAGCCTGATGAGAGCCCCCAGAGCAGGCAGGGCTGGAGAGGTACAAGGGGAGGGGCAGCGGAGTGGGGAATAGTCCAGGAAGGAGAGGGTTTTAAAGGGTGGGCCCCCTGTGCCTGGTTCTGCCTGATGATGTGAGACTGGAAGGGCAGGCTGTGGGGGGCCCATGCTCTACCTAGATGGAACCCGATGCCAGTGGGTGGGAGGGTGGAGGTCACCTCCCCACCTCCAGGGGCCCTTGGCTGCATGATTTGGTGGTGTCACACAACAGTTATTTCACAATTGACCTAGCTGATTTCATGCTCTTCTGAAAGTTCTGCCGCATGTCTGACAGTTAAAGTTGTCCTGTCCCTGGACAGTCAGGGAGGGGGGTGACCCCAAGACATTGCCACTGGTCCAAGGCAGTTTGGAAGAAATGGTGCAGGTAGAAGTCAGATTGCAGGGGGCAGAAGGGCTGGTGGGAGATGGCGAGAGTAGGGAGGCATGTGGATTCCCTGCTAGCTGGCTGAGGGCAGAGCCACCGTCAGCTCACCTCTGGCAAAGATCAGCACTCTCCAGCCTCTGTGCTTGTGACGTCCAGCTCAGTGATGGAGAACCGTCCACTCGAAGAAGGGGCTTGGGCTGCACAGCTGGATTTTATCTGCATTTCAACTCCATCAGAATTTGTTCTGGAAAAAGAAAACCGGAAAACAACAAGAAAAGCCCTGTTTGCACGTACATTGGTGATTTTTTCAGCAAGGATGTTAAATCAAGGCCAAAAAGAGTCATTAAAATCAAACATACAGTCACCTTCTGTACTCTCTCAATATCCGGGAACAATTAAGCTTAAGCAAACAAAATTGTCAGTGGCTTAAAAATGAAACATAAATCCCTCTATCTTGCCTAAGTGGGGTTTACAGAGAAACCCCGGAACTCTGGATATCCGAATTGACCCTTTTGTGCTCTGTAGACCTTACGGAACGTGTCTCCACATCTTGTTGCCTGATTGTTTTTTTTGTTTCTGTTTTTGTTTTTAACCCTACACATGACCAATTGCAACCGTTTCAGTTTCCAGGATTGTCCTGGGCAGTCAATAAGTCCATTTGTTTTCTGAGAGGGATGTATTTTGATGAAGAGCAGAAAGTACAATGGGGAAAATGTCAGGAGGAATTAAGTCAAGGAGTGACATAATTCCCAGGGGGAGGCAGACGTCAGCTGCATTCCCTGTCTCTTGCTCTACCTTGGAAGTCTTTCAGAACTCCTTGGAAAATAAATATGTATGTGATGGAGAAGTGGGTGGGTTTAATAGCTACAATAAAAGAGGGGGAATGAAATGCAAACACACCCTGGGTTGGATTATTAAACTGATTTAAATTCATAATCCACAGCTGTATGTAAAGCACTATTTCCCATTGCATCTTACTCTCTGTAGGGAAAACAAAAAAGGTAACTTGGGGTTTATTCTTCCAATTGGGAACACAGTGCTGGGTAGAGTATGCTCCCAGTAAGTAGTTGTCAAACAGTGCAGAAATGAGTGAAAATGAGTGAGTGAATGGCAGATGTGTCCAGCTTGAAGCGGGAGAAGTTATGTTAGGGTCAAAGGAACTTTGTTGGGTTATATAGGATTAAATGGTGCAATTGAAAACAGAACAAAACCCTTGTGCTCCTGTGCCAGTTGTTCTATAGGCAGGTTCATGCCCATTATTGTATTGAATTCTTCCAACAATACTGTGAAGTAAATATTACGATCTCCATTTTATATTTAAGGAAACCAAAGCTTAGGGAGGGCAAGCAGTCACCAAAAGTGGCATATATTTAGGAAGCAGCGAAAATGACATTCAGACTCTGGATTGTCTTACTCTTAACCAAGTTTTCTTTCCACACATTATGATAGATGCTGGAAGGTTATAGGTGGGTATATATGTCCAACACAGCCTCCAGGAGGACTGCCTCTTCCAGAAGACTCAGCAATAGAGGGTCATTTTATATTACCCACATCCAGCGTGGAGAAACAAAGAACTCTCATCTGTTTGGAGAGTTTAAATGGAGTGTGCTTCTGGGGTGCCTGGGTGGCTCAGAGGTTGAAGCCTCTGCCTTCAGCTCAGGTCATGATCCCAGAGTCCTGGGAGCGAGCCCCACATCGGGCTCTCTCCTTGGTGGGGAGCCTGCTTCCTCCTCTCTCTGCCTGCTTCTCTGCTTACTTGTGATCTCTCTCTGTCGAATAAATAAATAAAATCTTAAAAAAAAATGGAGTGTGCTTTTGAAGCTGTAAGACAGGTCAGTGTTTTGGTTATTGATTTCATAAACTTAGATTCTCCTGGTGCTTGCATACTTAGAATTTTTAAAGAATAAATTTTATCTTGAAATATCCAAAAACTTACAGAAGAATTGCAAGTGCAATACAAAGAACGTTTTTCCCCCCCGTATGGATTATTTAGAAATAGGTTATCAAGCTGATGTTCTACGACCCCAGGAAACTTAAGGGGGTGTTTCCTGCAAGCCCTCAAGTTCACCAGCTGTACTAATCATGCCCTGTGACTCCTTCTCAAAAACTCCACTTTAGAATCACTGTCCCTAGTTGTCAGGTCTCTATATCCTCCTTTCACATGGAACAGTTTCCCGGACTTTCTTATTTTCATGACCTTGACACTGGTGAGGATTACAGGACAGTTCTTTCATAGAATGTCCCTCCATTGGATTGAGTTGCTCTAATGTCCCTCTGTGATGTGATCCCGTTGTGCATCTCTGGAAGCAGCATCACCCCTTCTCACTGCATTCCGTCACACGATGCACAGTCCCAGTTTGTCCCATCACCCATCACGTTCATTATGGTGACTTCCTGCGGTGTGATTGGCCAGGCTTCTCTATTGTCAGGTTGTCCTCTTTCTTCTCTCTGTAATTTTGTGGGGAGCTACTTGGAAACCATGTAAAGACCTTATTCTTGGTCAGATGTCCAAGGCAGATGCCTTGTTTTCTGATTTATTCAAGGAATCATCATCCTTTGTTCTCATTATTTATTTGATGTTTAAAGTGTCCCAGATTTGGCCAGTGGGAGTCTTTTTACTCTGGCTTCTGTGTCCTTTTAGCATGTTCTCATCATCCTTTGAGTCTTTCCTTATTTTCTGGCACAACAAGATGTTTCAGGCTCATCTTGTACTTTCCCTTTCCCGGTCCTGGAATCAGCCATTTGTCCAAGGAAGCCAGGTTCCTATTAGTACAGAGCATTGTTTGAAAGCCAAGATTTGAGAGCTAATTATGCTCACTGAGGTGTCACTGTTCACAGGTCCTTTGTGTGCGCAGAGCCAAGACACACAGACATAGACACAGACACATACACACACACAGATTCACATTTACGTGTACATTTTCTATATTTACTTATATATTGAAAATAATGAGTTTACACTCATAGTTCTATTACAGACTAACATCATAGGATTTGTTTTAGTTTTCTCCTCTTCTATACTGTGACTCTCTTCTCCCATAGTGAAAAACCTGGTTTCCCTTTTTTATAACATACTTATCTATTGGCCCGTGTGTGACCTGTCTTCCATTTCTGCCTCTTTCCCCACCTCCTGTGTAGATACCTTCTCATCCCAGCTCAGGCTGATGCCCTGCACTGGGACGTCCCCCAACCTGGATGTTCTCTTCACCTTTCTTAGGCATTAACTCCACCTTTTGGGCAGATGGATGCTCTTTTCCCCTTGCATAGACCCTGACACCCCACGCCTGTCTAGTCCCCTTAGGGATCTCTCCTGATCCTGCTCAGGAGCTGACACCTCATGCCAGGCTGCCCTTCTGCAGGATGGGCTCCGGTACCCTCCTCTTAACCACCATGGCTTTCTCACCCCAGCTGGACCTGCTTTGTCCTGACTAGTGGGTTCAGACTGAATCATTCAGAAAGGAAAGGGAAGAGAAAGCAAGAGGAGGAGGAAGGAGAAGGGGAAAAAGCAAGTACTTCTCATTTTAGTTAAAAAATAAGGCTACTAAAAATAATCTTTTTATTTCTTAGAAAATTGCACCCGGGTTAGAAGGAGGTGAGTTGTTTGTTTGTTTCCTTTTTGTTTTATTTTTGGATGCCTTGTTTTTTTTGTTTTGAACATATTTAATGTGTTAAGCAGGGAGTAGTTTAAATTATCCTTTAATGTACTGGGTATCTTCAGTTAGAACCAGGCATCCATTCCCATCCCTTTTTTAAGGATCTTTTCTTTCTTTTCTTTTAAAGATTGTTATTTTTTTATTTGACAGAGAAAGAGAGAGAGAAATCAAGAGAGCACAAACAGGGGGAGCAGCAGAGGGAGAAGGAGAAGCAGATTTCCTGCTGAACAGGGAGCCCATCCTGGGACTCGATCCCAGGACCCTGGGATCATGACCTGAGCTGAAGGCAGATGCTTAACTGACTGAGCCACCCAGCTGCCCTCTTACGGATCTCTCTTTACCACAGGGGCTGGAAGACTAAAAACTATCATTTCCCTGACTCCCTTGCAGTTAGGGGTCCTGGAAGCAAATTAAGTCCCACGAATGACATAAAATTCTAGTAGACTTGCAAGTTGGAATTGAGCTAGAATCCATAGTCCTGTTGTCATTGCTGCCAGCGAGTGGGGTCATAGACACACATGTATCTGCAGATTGACTCTGATTTATGGCATGTGATGTGGTCATCGGCTCTTTGAGAATGAAAGGTGTTAGAAGTTTAAGTCCAAAGCAACACTGCTCTGACTTCTGAACCTCAGCTTGGAGGTATGCACTTGAGGCAGCAGTCCTCCAGAGCGGCTCCTCTAACCTCCAAGGATTATATAAGCCCTTCATTCCCTGTATTAAATGCCCTTTGGTTTAAGATTCCGTAGAGGAACTTTTTCTGGCGTTAACTCCGGACTGGCATGCTGACTCTCTATAAAGGGCGATGGTAGGCAACAGATATTAATTTCTGGGAGGGTGTCCTGGCTTCGTATTTACTCTGGAACTTGTTTTGTGCTTATTATGGATAATGTGCTAAGCTAGACTTACAGATATGAATAAAGGTAACACACACACACACATCCTGGTCTCAGGGATAACAGACTGGAAGAAGGAAGTGGGAAAAAACCCATGTTAAACAACCAAGTCTAAAATAAGACCAATGGACGTAAGTGTTATAAAAGAGAAACAAGCATAGTATTCCTCACAGATCATTGGCCATGGCTTCTAAGTCTCCAGTCTCAGCCTGGCCCACCTCTTCAGTGTCCCTTAGTGCCACTAACCTCTTGACCCTACACACTAGATCCCCAGCTGTACAGAACTCCTTGCTGTACCTTAAATGCCACTTTCTCTTTGAGACCTGGAAAACTCTTTCCCACCTTTTCTGCCTGTGGAACTCATGCACATTCTTCACAGCTGAACTCCAGTATCACTTACCTTCTCTGTGAATGAATCCTGTAGAGTCCTCCCGGACCTCTGGTTAACTGGAGAAACAAATGTCTGTTGAAAGCATCTCTCCTTCCCTTAAGTTTTTGCTTGCTGATCATTCTAGGGAATGTGGTCTCTAAAAGGGGAAACTGCACAATTAAAAGCCATTTCCCGGGGTGCCTGAGTGGCTCAGTTGGTTGGGTGACTGCCTTCGGTTTGGGTCATGATCCTGGAGTCCCAGGATTGAGTCCAGTATCAGGCTCCCTGCTTGGCGGGGAGTCTGCTTCTCCTTCTGACCTTCTCCCTCTGACCCGTCTCGTGCTCTCTCTCTCTCTCTCTCTCTCTCTCAAATAAATAAATAAAATCTTTAAAAAAAGAATATTCTTAAAAAAAAAAAAAGCCATTTCCCTTTTCCCTAAGGGAATTGCTTTATTGTTGGAAAGAACTTAAATAAAGCAAAACTTTTGAGGGCTAATCCTTTAAAAGATTTAAGGCACACACGTACTTTTATGCATACCCACATTTGCATAAACGCATTTCCGATTCCTGACAGTTGCTGCCTATGCTTGGGAATTTCTCCTCAGGATCCAGTGTGTCTCTGATCTCCCAGAACAACTGTCAAGCAGAGCTCCGGGCAAGCAGAGGAAGGATTGTGCAGTTGCATTGGTCTCTGTGGAAATGGATCTTTTATTGACTTCTAAATTAATTCATATGCTGCACTATCCTGCCCCTCGTTTAGGGTCCGGGGGGGTGTTCAGCATTACCAGTGTTATTATGACACACTGATGGAATGCTGGATGTTTGGAACATAGTTTACAAAGGTCTGTTAACCAGCACAAGCTGAGAACATTTCAGCAATGGTTGATGCACTTTGTAAAGCACTGGCAACAGCATACAATATTTATGGGATTGCAAAATCTTATTAAATTAATAACGTTCCATTTTCCTTCCTTGAATTCAACCAGCATTTATTGAGTGTCGACCAAGTGCTATGCACTGTTATAGGAATCCACTGAATGAATGAACATTCATTAAGCAACTACTACGCCAGTCATTGGTTAGCTATTCCATTGAGAGAATAAACATTTATGACATTCCTCCTAGGGACTCAGATATAATGTTAGGATTGAACGGAATGGATAGCATCTTATTTTTTTTTTAAAGATTTTTTTTAATTTGTTTATTTGACAGACAGAGATCACGAGTAGGCAGAGAGGCAGGCAGAGAGAGAGGAGGGGAAGCAGGCTCCCTGCCGAGCAGAGAGCCTGATGCGGGACTCGATCCCAGGACCCTGAGATCATGACCTGAGCCGAAGGCAGAGGCTTAACCCACTGAGCCACCCATGCGCCCCTGGATAACATCTTATTAAAGTGTGTGTATCATGCTAGATGCCACATGTGCATTCCATCAAATGGGTGAATATTTATTAAGCACTTTCTATGTGTGACGCATCAAGACAGGCACTATAATATCTGTGATCCCACTTAGTTATAGTGGATGGGGCAGGTATTACTTTTCCATTTTATACATGAAGAAACAGAGGCACAGGGGCTAAGGTTCATGTCTAGAGTTCACAGGGACTGAGATTTGAACCCATGTCTCCTCACACAGTGTCAAGTCTGCTTTCCATGATACCATCATGGCTCTCTCTGTGGAACTCAACCAAGTTCTATAACATTAAAACACATGAGAACTGACGGTATATTGAATATTATTAAGTGGAATTCTATTTCTGCAGTATTCTCAGGGTAAGAGAACTTGACCTTACTTGTTTAAGAGTAGTCATAAGCACTAGATTGGAGCAGTTAAACTTCTTGTGTTCTCGAGCTCCAGCCTCTCTTCTTTGAAAAGGTTGTTGGAGTCACTAAAACACATGTAAATTGCAGTAAGGTGCAACAGGAATGATCCTGCCTGAAGACCAGAGAACAGTACTGGATTGCTGGATTATGCTGCTGGGTTTTTAGACCACATCCCATCATTCCTTGTTTAATTCACCTGCGAGTGCTTGTTGAGTGCCTAGTGGATGCTGGGCGGGGGCATGTAAGTGCAGGGTGTATGATGGGATGGTGCTAATGGCTGCCAGTTAGCTACCATCTCTGAGTCTCAGGTCCTTCATCCGAAATGAGAATGTCATTACTTCTCCCTTTTCTTAACTTCTAACATTCAATTTCTCAGGTTACAAAATGAGCTTCATATTACATGCTGCAATCTATCCATCTGTTTACCTAATCTGTCATCTGTCCTGTGTCTAGCGTCTATATGATATCTAACGTATATTTATCAATGTATCATCTATCTCATCTATGTAAACGTTTTACAACTGCTTTTTCCTGACCCATTATTTCTCTTCATCTTACCAGCCTACAAAATAGGCATCCTTTTTTAACAATTTAAATTTAGTTTGCCAACACACAGTAGTACATCATTAGTGTTTGATGTCGTGTTCAGTGATTCATTAGTTGCATGTGACACCCAGCGCTCATCACAGCATGTGCCCTCCTTAATGCCCACATCATCCAGTTACCCCGTCTCCCCACCCACCTCCCCTTCCGCAATCCTCATTTTGTTTCCCAGAGTCAGGAGTCTCTCATGGTTTGTCTCTCTCTGATTTCTTCCCTTCAGTTTTCCCTCCCTTCCCCTATGGTTTTCTGTGATATTCCTTATATTCCACATAGGAGTGAAATTGTCTTTCTCTGCTTGACTTATTTCACTCAGCATAATCTCCTCCTGTCCTGTACATGTTGATGCAAAAGTTGGATATTCATCCTTTCTGATGGCTGAGTAATATTCTATTGTGTATATGAACCACATCTTTATCCATTCATCTGTTGAAGGTCATCTCAGCTCCTTCCATAGTTTGGCTATTGTGGACACTGCTGCTATGAATTTTGGGGTGCAGGTACTCCTTCTTTTCACTATATCTGTATCTTTGAGGTAAATATCCAGTAGTGCAATTGCTGGGTCATAGGGTAGCTCCATTTTTAACGTCTTGAGGAACCTCCATATTCTTTTCCGGAGTGGCTGTACCAGCTTGCATTTCCACCAACAGTGTGAGAGGGCTCCCCTTAACCCCATTTTGCTATTGAGGAAATCAAGGCCCTGGGAGATTAATCTCTTTAAGGTCACACAGCTGATAAACAACAGAGCCAGGATTAAATATCAGATCTGCCTGACTTCAGAGCCTTGCTTTCTTCTTCATACTGTGTTGCTTCTAGGAAGTTGCTCGTGAGGAAGGTTCTAGCAATAAAATGGCAGAGGGGGTCCAGGGAAGGATTGGCCATCTGGTTTATTCTCAGTTTGTTCTAGAAGTAGTCTTTAGACATTGATTTTAAATAGAAAAAAAAATCAGTCTCCTTCAGTGATCACTAAAGAAAAGCTGTGTAGGGACGCTTGGGTGGCTCAGTTGGTTAAGCCGCTGCATTCGGCTCAGGCCATGATCCCAGGGTCCTGGGATCGAGTCTGGCACCGGGCTCCTTGCCCCGCAGGGAGCCTACTTCTCTCTCTGCCTCTGCCTGCCACTCTGCCTGCTTATGTGTGCTTTCTCTCTCTCTCTCTCTCTCTGACAAATAAATAAATAATCTTTTAAAAAAAGGAAAAGAAAAGCTGTGCAGGCTGGCGATGTGGCTGGTATCCTTGTAAATATTCTTGCTGGCCTGAGGTGGAGGAATGACACAGAAGCAGCCCTGGCTTCTAGCGGGCCCTGTCAGTTCCTTCTGCCTCCGTCTCGGCACCTTTAAGAGCCTCAGTTTCTTCTGTCTGTAAGAGAAGACAGAATAATTTGTTCAATGATTGCCATGGAAGTTAAATGAGAAATGTAGGTGACTGCATTTGGCGGAGACGTTTGTAAGTGAAGTTTACTTAGAGACTGACGGAGCGAGTCTGTGTATGAGGTGCTCTCTGAGTGCCAGGGTACAGTGACAAGTCATATGCCACCTGCGCCATGGGCATGATGTGAGGTGTGCTGATGGCAGTTTGGAAGAATGCAGGTGAGGGAGGCACTACCTGGAGGTTGGCTGGAGCTCCAGGACGCTTCCAAGGGGGACAGGAGCAGGGAGGGGAGAGGGAAGGAAGACTGAGAGGAGGTGGAGAGAGGTGAGAGCGATCCTTCTGCCTGGACAGGAAGGAGATGTTACCGCATTGCTCTGACCTCGAGGCTGCACCCATGCAGAGACCCTCACCTCCAACCTTGCTCTTGGCAGGAAGCGCTGCGGTAAGCAATGTTGTCAAAAATACTCCCGTGGCTAACAGATCCTCTAATTAAAAAACAAAACAATGAGAAAGACCCTTAGCCGGTTCATTCCCATAAAGAGCGGGCACCGCGGGGCACTTTGTCACAGCGTCCAATCCCAGTGAACCAGGTCTCCCCTTCAGGGCCGGAATCATGGTCTTCATATTTCGCAGGATGCTTCCGGGATTTGGTGGTCCTCACAGATGTGCTGGTTGCTGTTGCTGTGCTGATGAATCATGTCAGAAGTAGACCCCTCTTTCCCATTCTCAAGGGAGTGTTGTGATGGAGCCTTGTTAGAATCCTAGGGCTATCGCGTGATAGCTTGGGGGAGGGTTGGGAGCATATTTTCTTAATAATGTATACAGGAAATATACAAGTGAGAGAATATGTGGAGTCTCAGTTTTCCCATCTATAAAAATGGGGCAGTAGTACCTACCTTGAAGGAGTTCTGTGGGGGAATCCATGGGGTCATGTGCAGATTTATGACACAGAGTAGGCTCTAAGTAAACATTACTTTCCTCCTCCATGACAGGTCCATACACTGTAGCTTGTAGGCCAAATCTGACCCTTCACCAGTTTTTGTAAATCAGGGTGTTTTTTTTTTTTTTTTTGGATACAGCTGCACTCATTCCTTTATGTCTTATCTATGTGTGTGTGTGTGTGTTAAATATTTATTAGAGAGAGGTGGGGGGAGGGGCAGAGGGAGCAGGAGAAAGAGAATCGCAGACTCCCTGAGGAGTGTGAGGCCTAATGCGGTGCTCAATCCCACCCTGAGAACAGGAGTTGAGCCAAAATCCAGAGTTAGAAGCTTAACCGACAGAGCCACCCAGGCGCCCCTCTGCGGCTGCTTTTGGGTACAGTGGCAGAGTTTGTAGCTGTGACAGAATCAGATGCTCCCCAGGCCAGCAAAGCAGAAAATATTTACCATATGGCTTTTTACAGAAAATGTTTGCTGACCCCGGTTCTGCATAACGGCCTTGGAGAAAAATGATCATATCTTCTTGTCCCTTTCCTTTTCAAAAGTGCTCTTTGTCAGACCAAATGCTGTTGGTGGCTTAAATCACTACTCGTATGTCATAGAGTTTGGATCCTTCAGCTCTCCTCTGAGTGTAATCCTGTTGATTACAAGTCCTTTGAGTATGACTCCTAGTGCAGCACACACCCCAACTAACCCCCACCCCTGGATTTGGGCCATCCAGCTTAGAGAAGAGAGAGACTCTCACCTCCCCTGCTCTGGACAATGGCTTGCAGCCTTGGGTAGCACAGGCTTATATTTGTGACAACCGTAGCATCCCCAAGTCTTCAGCACCATGTATACTGCTCGTAAGCCCCCGCCCCCCACTGCCATCCTCTGCACCTGCAGTCATACTTGTGCATTTCAATGTCTGACTTTGCATCCATCCTTATGAAATAACTTCTTGAGAAATTTTGTTCCTTTTTTTTTTTTTTTTTCTGGCTCCCGGGAACTGTCGGATTTTGACTCTGCTATCCAGAGTATTTACCAAGCCTCCTGGCTTCACATCTTTTGAGAATTGGCTCAGTTGGTTTCTTAGTCCTCAGCCAACTCCCTACAAAAAAATGGTTGGAGCAGCCAGGCTAAGGGCTGAGTCCTCCAAGATGTGATTAGAACATACTGTCCAGCTTGGCTTTGACCCTTTGGAGACTGTGGCTGAAGTGGCTGGGAAGTCAACCAACTTCATTACTGTCCAGCACACATCTCTTTATCTTAGCTAAAAGATATGAGAGCTTGGGTCAAGGGACTCTTAGACATAAAATGGCTATACACAGGGTTCCCAGCCTATTAGTCTCTGATTCTATCACAAATCAAATAGGGTTCCTTGCTGTAATTTATTTTGGGGGATCCTTTAATGGCTCCCAGAGCTCATTGACTTCCCTCTAAAGGACTACATACTGCCTTTTTGAGCATTATTATGAAGTTTGGAGTTAGAATTGCATGATTCTGAGTTAGAATTGCATGATTTTCAGGTATTACCAGAATTTATTTAAAGGTTTCTTAACCTTGGGTTTGTAAATTTACATGGAAATAAATTGCTTTGTTATTTTCACTAATCTCTAATCTAATCTCATTTTCACTAATCTCTACCTGAAATTTAGTGTGTTTTTCAATTATGAATGTAAGTAAGGAATCACAGTAACATTAGTATGACCTATGATTTATCACCAGTGTAAATCATATCATTTTTCATAATCACTTTTGGAGCTATTATAGACATCTTAAAATGTCTTGTAAGTTCAAAACTGCTTCAAAATTATAGTACTTATAAGACCTGCCACTAGATCTTGTTATTTAATGCATTAATAAAGAAGCACATGTATTACCAGATTGCAGATTTAAAAAATTATTTTTACAACTTCATTTTAACCCAGATTGGTTTCCTTTGCAATCTTCTATATTTTATTTTTCACATTAAAAAATATTACTCTGAGAAGGAGTCTGTAGGTGTCATCAGATTGCCAAAAGGGTTCATACACAGAAAACGGTGCCTATCATGATGGTAGCAGCTGCGTCTTGAAAGCCTTAGGGATCAGGGCCCCACGCAGAACTCACCTTTGCTCAGACCAATCTCCAAAGGGGCCAAAGAACTCTTATCTCACTCTCAGTTCTTGTCTTCCTTTTGTTCAGACTAAGATAACACTGGTAAAAAACGTTCCTTTCCACTGACCATTTGACTAGAAGTGTTACCTCCCATTTTTCTCCCTGGTCAGGCAGACCTGGGTTTGAATTACAGCTCCCCATCTACTTTATGTGGTCTTCAATTTCCTCACTTGAAAAATAGGGATATTACCACCTACTTTGCAAGGTGGTAGTGATGTTAAACAAGGTGACATGTATTTTTCAATTGGATCCTTTGGGAAACAGCCCAGGATATGAAGTTAGGAGTATATGCAGTTTTTTGGAGGGTGTTGCTTATGAGGGGGAGGAAGCACAGTTGGACAGAAACACCCTTTAGGCCATGATGTGCATCTCACATCTATGAAAGAAAAAGGAAGAGCAAGACAAGGAGAACCTCAGAAAATGATTGAGATCTTATGAGTCTCTGCTAGAGCAGAGCAACTGCTAGAGCAGTTGGCTGCTCTGGAGCAAAGATGACCTGTGCACGGAGTCTCATTCTGGGTATAAGTGGCCTATGACACCCAGTCTTTGGCCTGAGGTTTCCTTTGAAAGCTGAGGCACAACCTAAAGTGTTATGATTGGAAGCTCTTAGCTTGCTTCTTCTCTCCTTGTGGTTGAATGGCGAGCTCTTTCTTGAAGGGGAATCTGAGCAGGTCCCGTCCACATCTGTCCCAGTTTGGAAGGCTGGGCCCAGCCATGGTGTTACGTGCAACACACCTCTAAAGTAATAAGAGAAATAAGCATGGCTATAGCCCGAGTCTCTAAGAGAATTGCTTACCTGGTTTTATCCACACTGAGCACCAGAATTGTGATGATGGCAGTCAGGTAGGGTCTTTCTAAGCTAGGAATCTTTTCATACCGGTACCTGGAGTAGTTCTTTGACTTAGCACTTTATGAAGTTGACAGAGGATTTGCTGAGAATGAGTTGGGAACTGAGTCCGTACTCTGTAAACACAAGGGCAACAGCAACGATGAAGGTGGCATGTATGAATGTCAGCTACTCGTAAGGGCTATACCTTGGCCACTGGTATGAGGTTCTCGCTCGTATTGTTCAGCAACTGCAGCTTACTCAGTGTGGGTGAGGAGTCAGCTCTGCTCCCATGATGATTCTTCTCTCAGGAGTCCTCTGGCATGTTCCATGCCATCTGATCCCAGGCAGTAGATACTGAGACACCTGCTTCTTCCTTCAGAGACTTTATCACTAATCAGACAGTTCTTAGTCTTTACTTAAAGACTTCCTCAAAGTAGTTTCTGAAAGTGCTTCCTCACTGATTTCTGTGGAGATTTCCCCATCTAAATACCATTTTCTCTGCCTGCTGACAGTGGATGTGGGGAGCTTTTTCTAACTTGAACACTCTGATCCACCCTCTATCTGGAGGAATATGTCCTGCATCAGGGTGACTGTTCTCTGATGTGACCCTCAGAAAAGCATTTGAGTTCCAGTTGGCAGGAAGAATCACTCTGTGCTGAACTATGGGCAGACTACCACTGCAAGCCCACTGCCCTTCCTGCAGAACATATCTGACATTTTCTGACACCAGGACATAAATTTAACTTGGGCTAATGTCGTTTACTCAGTTATTGCCCAAGATGATGTGGGCCACACTGACATATAGTAGCTGCTTGATGTCTATTAACTTCCATTCCCTGTGCTTTCTTGCTGGATCGAGTCCATTCACAGTGGACATGGGAGATACTTGCTTCTGTGCCTCATTGAAATGACAGCCTTGGAACTTTGGACTTCTAAATGGATTTGCACAAATATTTTCTTCCCAGGATTGCCCTTCAATCCTCCAAACTCAGATCCCTTGGCAAACTCCTCCTTGGCAGTGATAAAAGTGTCATCTAGGAGATAGGCAGTCATCCCCATATCTGGATGGTGAGCCAAACAGCAAGAAGAAGGCAGATGCTCATGCCAGAAAGACCGGCCACTTGCCATCTCCTCCTTGGCCGAGCCAGTGCATGCCCTAGGATGACGGGCAGCTGTGTGACTGGAAGAGAGCTTGGCTCTCATAGGTCCTCAGTGCTTCATTCCCCAGACTGGGCTAAATACAGGACTTGACCTCCAATAATAATAAATAATACCTTTCTCGGGGCGCCTGGGTGGCTCAGTGGTTTAAGCCTCTGCCTTTGGCTCAGGTCGTGATCTCAGGGTCCTGGGATTGAGCCCCGCATCAGGCTCTCTGCTCAGAGGGGAGCCTGTTTCTCCCTCTCTCTCTGCCTGCCTCTCTGCCTACTTGTGACCTCTCTCTCTGTCAAATAAATAAATAAAATATTTTAAAAAAAATAATACCTTTCTCTCTCTTTGAGAAGCTCTTATTTTCTTGGTGTTTTCCTTACTTTATATTATTTCACAATACTCTGAGGAAAGGATGATTATTTCCATGTTACAAATGGGGAAACAGGCTTAGGAGTCCCTTGCCCCACTGAAATCGTTGGTAAGTGGTAGATGTGGTTGTGAACACAGATGTGCCTGGCCCCAGTGCTTGCCCTGCATTCTCTCCTTTATGCATGGTGAACCAGGAAGCAATGAACCCAATTGTATCCAGCCTTTGGAAAGAGCATCTGCTGAACAGATGCCCAGATACGCTGGCTGAATGCCAAGAGGATATGGCGTTTTCTTGGAGATGATGGCAATCTTGAGAAAGCGTTCCATGGCAGAGTGCTTTCACCATGAGTCACTCTGCTATTTCTTGGTGAGAGTTTAGCTAAGGAGGCATGGAGATTCACCTGTGGCTCCTACATTTTTATGCCCCAGCAATAGAGAAGAGCAATTCTGGTAAGTGATATCTTCCCAGTAACATGGAGTTTGCAGGAAGTCACATGACTCACATTAATCAGCACCCAGCTAAAATTCAGCTGTTTATGGGATCACGCAGACTGATTTACTAACATCTCCAGATAACCCTTGTCCAAGTTTTCTTTGGGCCTTTAAAAAAAAATTAATCTAAGAGTTACACAAAGAATTTCTTCTCCTCATTAGTTTTCATGTTAGAAATCTGAGCACTTGAGGAAGGCACTCTCAGGTTGTCCATGATCTGGCCCTTGCCTGCCTTACTGTCAGCCTCATCTCTGAACTCTCGTCCTTGGCAGTTCATGCACCAGCTGTACCAGCATCCTGGTGTCTCCCAAGCAGCTCTGCTAACCCAGACCTTTGCAGTTGTTGATCCTTCTCCTGGAAAAGCCCTTCCTCACCTTGTCTCCCTACATCATCCTGCACATCTTGCAAGTCTCAGCTCTAAGACTCCCTTCCCTGACATCTTAAGTCAGATGAGGTTCTTCCTTCTCTTATCCTCTTATAACATCTTGTAACACCTCTGTATCCAGTGTTTGGAATCATCTGTTCTCTCCTCCCTCTTCTTCATGAGCCTGTATGAGTTCAAGGGAGGAAAGTGCATCTTACTGCTCTCTGAACATTTATCAGATAGCTGGTCACACAGTCAGAATTGGGGAGGCCTTTGGGACTTTAACCTTGGGGCATATTGGAATCTCAGTTTGAGGTTGTGGGGAAGGAGAAGAGATGGAAACAGGTAGAGTTGGAGCCTTTATGATTGGGCCTCTCTGTGGGATACAGGATTCCCCAGAGTCAGTGTTAAATTGAGCTAATGCAAGTAAAAAGGAAACTGGTAAATGCCAACATAATGTAAGTAGGCTTTTTCCAAGAAGGATTCATTGCCCAAATCCAAGTGTCTTAGGTTTGGGTGGGTAGGTATAGAGCCAGGTCAAGACTCTGGGCATGGGACTCCAGACAGTGTTGAGGGCGGTGGGGAGAACAAGGATCTTGTTCCTGGAGGAGAAATATGTCAGAGCTTTGCAGGATAGTAGAGCCTGGCTAACCAAGATGAATTCTGTGTCAAGATTCCCATTATAGGACAGAAAAATCTAAGGCAGAAGTCCCTCAAAATGGTTCCAGCAACCTGGCAATGATTGGGAAAAGGCACAGGGATAGCCAGGGATCACTACCTGTTCAGCAGGTATGGATCCCTAATTCTCCACCCAACTCAACATACCTCTCACACTCTCTCTGTCTCTGTCGATCTGTCTCTTTCTCTCACACACACACATGCATGCATATGCCTGCTGGTGGAATGTGTATCTTCATGAGAAATGTTCCATCAGGGCAAGGTGGAACCTGAAGCTATATCCCTTACTCAAGGCTCCAGGTTGGGCCAACAGGGACTAACAGTTAGACATAAATCCCTTTTAGGGATAGAATATGAAAGAAGCCAATAGAAGATTAAATAAGTATTTAGGAGCAAGGACTCATGTTTAGTAAATTCCTTTTTTTAAAAAAAGACTTTATTTATTTATTTGACACAGAGAGAGAGATCACAAGTAGGCAGAGAGGCAGGCAGAGGGGGAGGAAGAAATAGGCTCCCTGCTGAGCAGAGAGCCCAATGTGGGGCTCGATCCCAGGACCCTGAGATCATGACCTGAGCCGAAGGCAGAGGCTTAACCCACTGAGCCACCCAGGCGCCCCTCATGTTTAGTAAATTCTATGTGCCAGGCTTGTGAGCTGAGTGCTTCAATGCACAGACCATTCTCTTTAATTAGTTTAATTTAATATTAAATTAATGTTTAATTGAAATTTTTAAAAATTTATTTATTTGACAGAGAGGTCACAAGTAGGCAGAGAGGCAGGCAGAGAGAGAGGGAGAAACAGGCTCCCCACTGAGCAGAGAGCCTGATGCGGGGCTTGATCCCAGGACCTCGAGATCATGACTCGAGCTGAAGGCAGAGGCTTAAACCCTGAGCCACCCAGGCGCCCCTTTAATTGACTTTTTAAAGATAATTGTAGATTCACATATAGTTGTAAAACAAAGTACAGAGAGATTTTTGTGTACTCATTTTTCCCCCCAGTAGTAGCACCTTGCAAATCTATGGTATGATATCACAATACAGTATTGACATTGGTATCATCCTCCAGCTGTATTCACATTTCTCCAGTATACTTGTACTCGTGTGTATGTGTGTTTAGTTCTGTGAAGTTTACTACATGTGTAGTTTCTGTATCTGCTGCTCATTTCAACACACATAATGTCACAAGGATCCCTTACATTGCCCCTGTATAACTACACCTTCGTCCCCGCACTCATTCTTAATCTTCACACTATCCATGTGAGGCAACCAAGTCTCAGAGCATTATGTCACTTGTGAGATGTCATCTGGTCAGTAGGTAGTGGAGTTTAGATTCAGAAGTCTGTCCAGAAATACACAGCACATACATATTCTTAATTTTTCATTTATGTATTCATTCTGCAAACGTTTATTGAGTGCCTACTATGTTCCAAGAACTATTCCAGGGACTAGGATTTCATTGGTGAAAAGATAACCAATTCACTGTCTCTCTTGACGTCATCATTCAAGTGCAAGAGTCAGATTGTGAATATGAAAAACCATATAATTATAATGTCAGGTGAGGAAAAGTGCTCCGAAAAATAGAGGAAAGGGAAGAAGGGATGGGGGCATGCTATTTTAGATAGGATGACCAAGACAGCTTGCTGTAACGAAGTCAAACTTGAGAAGTCTTGACTAACAAGGGGTATGGGACATTGGATTTATGGGGGAGAAATGACTCTTGTCAAGGAGGAGAGCAGTCACAAAGGTGCCAAGTTGGGAATGACTTGAGGATGGTTTTGATGTCAAGGAGGCCAGTGGATCTGGACCAGAGTGAGGGACATGAGGTCAGATGGAAGCAGAGGTGAATTATGAGGGCCTAGAAGGCTATGGGAGAGAGTTTGAATCTTATTATAAATGGGAGTGGAAGCCACTGGAAACTCTGAAGCAGAAGAAAAACATGATCTGACTTTCAGTTTGTGAAAAACCATCCACTGGCTCCTGGGTGGAGAATGGGCTGTAGGAGGACAAAGTTGAGGGCAGGGAGAACAATTTGGTGGCAACAGCAATAAACCTCATGAAGGATAGGGGTGGTCTGGACCAGTGTGGAAGTGTTGGACATGGGAAGAAGTGTTTGGGTTCAAGATGTATTCTATCAGGGGACCCCACAGGACCTGATGAAAGATTGGATATGGGGTGGGTTTCAGAGCAGACCAGAAAAGGGAGTCATCTTAGACATTACTAAAATTGAGTCACTTCTGCCCTTTGATCCGGGCATGGCAGTTCAGCGCCAGACGTCAGGAATCTTTATTCCAAGTGAAAGGACCACTGTAATCCAAGGCACATTGCTTGTTTTTCTCCCTTTCTGTCTCTTAACACATGTCCTGAAGTTTCAGCAGAGAGGAAAATGTCCATGAGAAGAGGTCTGTTGACCCAGCCATTTAGCAGACTCACCAAATGGAGACCAGGGCCAGGCTGTGTGCTAATTACTGGGCAGCAGTCCCTGCCCTGAGGATCCACAGTTTTGTTGGCGGGGATAGGGGCAGATAGAATAATGAAGAAACAGTGAGAGTGTTAAATGCCAGAGCATGGCATGCCTGTGTGATGTGGGAGGCAGGGGACCATCAAGGGTGATATGTGTGTGGATTTTGTCAAGTTGTGATGGTAGTTACGGGGTACATTAAGGGATGGTGTCATGGGATGGGGGGATGTTCAGGTATCTATCTTGAAGCTTGAGGGCATGTGGTCCACTTACAGAAAGGAGGCTATGAATTCCAAAAATGGGAAAAGCAATAGCAAAAGTACTGAGTCATTGTGTAGCATGGGTAGTCTGGGATGAGCAAGTTTCTTGTCTTGACAGAAATACAGTATTCATGAAGAGGGAGATGAGGCTGGAGAGGGAGGCTGAGGTCAGCTCCTGACATCTGGTTAAGCTGCTTGGACATAATTCTGATGGTAACTAGAGTGGGTTGAAGCACTCAAAGTTCCTTTTTTTTTTTTTTAAAGATTTCTATTTATTTATTTGACATACAGAGAGAGATCACAAGTAGGCAGAGGCAGGCAGAGAGAGAGAGAGGGAAGCAGGCTCCCTGCTGAGCAGAGAGCCCGATGTGGGGCTCGATCCCAGGACCCTGAGAGCATGATCTGAGCCAAAAGCAGAGGCTTAACCCACTGAGCCACCCAGGTGCCCCAGAGCACTCAAAGTTCTTAAGAAAAGGAATTTCTTGGTTAGATTTAAATTTTTTTTTAAGTATATGAGTTCTTTTTTTTTTTTTAATATTTTATTTATTTGACAGAGAGAAATCACAACTAGGCAGAGAGGCAGGCAGAGAGAGAGGAGGAAGCAGGCTCCCCACAGAACAGAGAGCCCAATGTGGGGCTCGATCCCAGGACCGTGGGATCATGACCTGAGCCGAAGGCAGAGGCCTTAACCGACTGAGCCACCCAGGCGCCCTTAGATTTAAATTTTTGAAAGTTAACTCTTGCTAAATAAGAACTTCACTTTTGAAGGTCTACGTGTTTCCTTGGGTGGACAGAAAGGGGTCACTCAGGCATCAAGCTCAGCAACCCTCCTGGGCATTTTAGCCTAAACTTCCATCTTACCTGACCCAGCCTGCAGGTGACAGTGTGAACTGTCTAAGCAGGGACAGTTGTTTTGCTGAACCAGTGTCCACAGCTGTCGCCATGGTAAGTGAAAGTGCCTATCTGCTTGGCTTGCAGGCAGTGGGGTCTGTTGCACGGCAGCCTCAGTGCGGGGACAGAGGGGCTGACGATGAGGACCCTTGGTCTGGAACTCCAGGCCCCTCCGTGGAGGTTGTGAGCCTTGTTCCCTGTGTGGTCTCAGACTCAGCCCCTCATCTCAGTTTCTCCATCTGGGAAAAATGGGAGAACAGTCTGTAACTTCGTACGGTGCTGCAAGAAGGATCGTGTGGAAGATTTAGAGAAATCAGATAAAAGGCTTTCTCAAATGCACTTCTGCCTGCAAACAGGACTTGAGCACAGTGGGAAGATAAGACCAGCTGGAGAGAAAGAGTGAAAACACATGTGTGAGGTAAATAAGCTCAGACTTTGCTCTTTTTCCTTCTTCTTGGGGTCACAGAATTGCTTATGGTCCACTCTGGGAGAGGTCTTTGCCAGGGAAACAACTTCTCCCCACTGGCTGGTAAGTTCTCACTCCTGTAAAATGGAGCTGTATGGTCCATCACTGCCAGTGTGAATGGAGAATAGTGTTTCACACTTCATATGTGCTCAGTAAATATTGGATACACAAAAGGAAAAAAAAGTATTAAGCACTGAGCCTTTTTAGATGCACAGAGTTCATCAAATTCTCCGGAGATAGTAAGGAAACTGCTTAGAGCATGGGATTTAGAGCTGGACCTGTGTGGTTTCAGAGATTTTTTAAAAAAATTATTTATTTGAGATTGAGTAAGCATGAGAAGGGGGAGCGACAGAGGGAGTGAGTAAGCATGAGCGGGAGGAGCAACAGAGGGAGAGAGACAAGCAGACTCCCTGCTGAGTGAAGGGCCTGACGTAGGGCTCAGTGTGGGGCTTGATTGCAGAACCCTGAGATCATGACCTGAGTCAAAGTCAGATGCTTAACTTGAGCCACCCAGGTCCCCCTAGACTGGTGTGGTTTCAGATTGTGTGTCCATTGGTTCCTAGTGATCAGATGTTAGGAAAGGTCCTCACAGAACTCTGGTTTTCTCATCTGGCATATGGGACTTTGATCCTCTGTCTTCTCAGATGGCTCTTCTGCTGGTGAAGGTTAAAATAAGGTCATGTGTAGAAGTGAGCGGCACATAGGGGTTCCATGCTAAGTGGTTGAGTCTCCTTTGCTTGGCTTCCATTGCTCGTATTGCCAAGCACAGCTCCATCCTGGAGGAGAGCTGACTTCCCGGGCTGGGCCAAGGAGTGTAAGGGAGAACTGTGAGGGAGTGCCATGGTCCCATCATGGGGGCCTTGCGGAGGCAAATGCTCCAGAGACAGCCTGTGTGCCTGAGGCCTGTGGGAGAGCACCATAACTGCACAGGGCAACTCTGCCCAGGTGCCAGGGGCAGCCTTGCCTGACGCCATGACATGAGGACACACAGTCAACGGTCACTCTGTACAACACTTGCCAAACGCTGGGCATTCGTATGTACATAGTACTTTTTTTTTAATTTTTTTATTTTTTTAAAAGATTTTATTTATTTATTTGACAGAGAGAGATCACAAGTAGGCAGAGAGGCAAGCAGAGAGAGTGAGAGGGAAGCAGGCTCCCTGCCGAGCAGAGAGCCCGATGCGGGACTCGATCCCAGGACCCTGAGATCATGACCCGAGCCGAAGGCAGTGGCCTAAACCACTGAGCCACCCAGGCGCCCCCGTACATAGTACTTTGAAACACTCAGCAACTCTACAAGGATGGTACTGTCACTTTCCCCATTTCACGGGTGGGGAAACCATCAAGGGGAAGTTGAGGCACATGAAAGCTAAGTACTCTCATGAGTAGAGAGGGGCAGAACAGGGATTGCCCTCCCGCCAGAGTCTGTGGGAGTGGGCTGCTCACCGGTTGTACTCTTCATTGGGTGCTCCCTTTGCTGCTGCCAAGGACTCCATGACTGTTGCCCAAACTCCTCCACCCAGAATATTGGGGACCCCCAAGTCCTTTGGAGTCATTGATTCTTTCACTTGAGGGAAATAGTGCAAAGAGTTCTAACAGGACTGACCGACCAAAGTCCTCTCTGCCCCCTCACAAGCTTTGAGGCTTCATCTCCTGAAGCCCCAGTTTTCTCACCTGGAACACAGGGGGATCTAAGATAGTTGTGGTTATTGTGAGAATAAATACGGATATGGTGTTGTTGTTTTTTTTTTTTTTTTATTTCTTTGACAGAGAGAAATCACAACTAGGCAGAGAGGCAGGCAGAGAGAGAGGAGGAAGCAAGCTCCCTGCCAAGCAGAGAGCCCGATGCGGGGCTCGATCCCAGGACCCTGGGACCATGACCTGAGCTGAAGGCAGAGGCTTTAACCCACTGAGCCACCCAGGCGCCCCCGGATATGGTGTTTTGAATTTTAAAGTAATGAGAACTCCCGTTGACTGGATGCCCAGAATGTGCCAGGCTCTTTCCTTGCACTGTGTAGGCACCGAGCCTCAAAGCACTTAGTGGCTCTTCCGGCACTGTTCCCTCACTGGTCCGTCTGTCTTGCTGGCAGAGTGCCAGTGTCTGAATGTTTTCCTCACTCCCTCAGTGACTGGGGAGATAGGCATGGAGGGATTTGAGAAGCCCAGAGGTGTGCTTTTGTGCCCCTAGCATGATCCTGGTTAATAGCTCTGAGGCAGGGTAATTTTGAATATTAATTTGTTTTTATCTCCCTGGATTTTCCTCTTTTCCTTTCTCTTTCACTCCCTCCCCCCCCATTCAAGTCTGTAGAAAGTCTATAATTCCTTATCTCAGAGGTTTATAACAGGAGGCTCATGATGGGAGGTTTGTGGTCTAAGCTGAGTGTTGAAAAAGCAACATCCTTTAGGGTTCACATAGGTGAGATAAAAGCAAAACACAGAGGAGACATAAATCTAATGAGCAATGGTGGAGGAGTTGGGGCAAAATGAAGAACACACCTTCTGTCAGCATGGAATGTTCAACTATGTTTCTGGTCCAAGAGAGGCCCGATCTTCAAGCTTTTCAAAGAGACCATTGTGGATCTCTGTATAAAATCTCCTGATTTAACATTCTGCAGTTAATTCAACTTAGTTTTAAAAGACAGGCACAGGTCTACAGTCTGTTGGATAAAACCTATCCTGACAGTTATAGTAGGCCTCTGGGATATGGGGTTTGAGGAGAGAAGGATTCCCCCAGATGAAAGAGAAATTCACCCAGGCTATAGGTAGAGAGGAGTGTCTGTGTAGATTCTTTGAGAAGAGTGATCTTTACCTTGTCCCCTGAAGTACCCTATGCATATGGTAAGACCTTAGAGAGGATCTCTTCATGGTTCACCCAGGAGGCTGGCAGTATACCAGAGGCTCCCCTATCCAGAAAACCTGCTGTCACACAGCACGGTGTTAGGTGTACAAGGACCATGCAGACTAGACGATGGAGGGATGGGCATCTTAGGAGAAAGTGCTCTGGACGAACCATTATAACCACAGAAGGATCTCCATAATAGCTTGGTACGGGTGAGACCCCAGAGTCACTGATACAACCTCAGGAAATGAAGGGATCCTAAAGAAAGGTGAGATTGAATTTCTTCCATTCTGGCAGGAAAGAGCTCAGGAGATCAACATTAAGTTGAATTGTATAAAGTACATTGTGCTCTTTCCCTCCCACCTGAGTTTGAATCCCACCACGATTCCTATCTTCATGCTCATAGGAAATGCCGCAATATCCTTCTTCTTAATTAATCCGTGTGTGTGTGTGTGTGTGTGTGTGTGTGTGTGTGTGTGTGTTGGGGTGAGCTTTCTCACAGTTTTTCACAGAAGTAGTTCCTCCTGTCACCTTCCAGTTGGTGGCTTTACGTCTTCCCATTGGGTACTGCTGATCTCCTCAGATTCTTCAGCCATTTGCTCAAGATTATGCTTTGGGCACTCCAGCCAGTGGCCTCTCACAGCATACTTTGCCCAGTCTCATGATGCATGGTTCTCCCACTTCTTTTTCAGGACACTTTTTTCAGAAGCCTTCATTAAAAACATCGTTCTTTGAACTTATTCTGAATATGTGTCAGTGGAGGATCCATCATTGTGGACTCCATTTCATACAATGCTGGCAAACCATGTCTTTTGGTCTCTCTTCATAATTTAGCCAACATACACAGAATGCCCTGCATGCCTCAGGCACAGTGTTGGGGCCTGGGGATGCAGATGTGAATAGGCACGGTCCCTGTCCTTACAGAGTTCAGTGTCATCAGCAGTAGTGTACCACAGAGATGGCTGGTGGTGGTGTGAGTGATGATGACGGGGGCAGAGGAGGAGACAGCAGACCACCCAAGGAGTAGGATACTGTGACCTTCTAGAGAAGGATGAATAAGAGTTCTCACACTGAAAAGTGGTATGGACTTGGATCACAGGTGGAGAAATGGAGGGATGAGGTCATGGGTACAGTGCTTGCAAATTACAGAGGGACAGGAAACAGAGATGCTTGGCAATACCAAACTACTTAGTGTGTGTGACAGGGACAGTGTGTGTGTGCATCCCTGCCCCCGTCCCTTTCCTCTTAGACACACGGGGTAGACTATACTTTCCAGCCTCCTTTGGAGTTAGGCAGGACCCTGTGACTAAGTTTTGACTGGTGAAGTGTGCACAGTCTCCCACATTCTTTGTTTCCTATTCCAATGGCTTCATGAAGAGAACTCCAAGGACCAAGAGGATAATAATAGAACAATAAGATGGTTAGAGCCAGGGTTCCTGAATGAGTGTGGGAAACATGGACCCAATCAACTACCTATTGGACTTTGATATAGAAACTAGAAAATAATCTATTGGTTAGATCACTGAGATTTTGGGGTTGTTTGTTTCAGAAGTTGTTCTAACCTGATTAGTCTATGTATCTACAGAATAGGGTCCAGGGAGGGAGGAAAAATTGGCAATAAGACTGAAGAGGAAGGCTGGGGCCAGGTTAAGAAGGGCCACGAGTACCAGCCTGAGGAGCATGGATGGCCATGGCAGATTAGTAAATGTGTTTAGGATATGAGGTGATTAGAGGTGGGAATGAAGGTAGCAATGATAAGGCAGTTAGATTTAGCCAGATTTCCCAGAGGATTAACTCTTGAGTTAAAGTTATGCACACTCTGTCCAAGAGTATTTATAGCTGAAAGGCTTAAAACTATCTCTGTCAGCACCATGGTTTCCCACACAAAGTCCTCGTATCAGTCAGAGAAAACCAAATCAACAATATTGTCTAATACCTACTTTGGTTCAAAATTTTATCACACTCATTAGATGGTGTCCGTGACAACTGAAATCCCCATAAGAAATTCTACCTTTTGATGACAATTAACACCCTTAACGTGAGCAAACTGAAGACATTTTAGAAGTCTCTTGAGGGGATTCCTGCTCATCTTGGCCAAATGTGGGGAACCCTAAAATGATTTGTTTGACCTACACAAGTGCAAGGTGGCTGGAGAACCGTTTCTATCAAGTTTATATGTATACATACAAGCACAGAAATCCTGACAGTACAGTATAAATCAGAGGAATATCGATCCTGTTGACTCATCAGTTCTGAGATGATCCTTGAGTTTGGAAGAAATCCTTTTCTTTGTGTCATGATACTGGGAAAGAGCTAGAATGCTTTGGCATTAACAGTGTTTTCTGTGGTTGCACATATAGGATCAAGGAAGTTAGGCAGAGGCAGATGTTACTTCCTAGAGAGAAGCCAGATTAAGAGTCAGGAGCAGGAGAATGAGCAAGTTGGTGTGTGTGACCACAGCTGCAATTGTTTTCTGGAAGGGTGTTCATAGGCCAGTGGGCATTTCACTGTTGCCTACAAAAAAGACCACAATCTGTGCAAAAGGAGTACCTCTTAATGGGTGTTTGTTTGGTTTAGGATTTTATTTCAAGTAGAAGATCTGATGCAAGAGCTGAATCAGAAGAAAACACTTGATAAAAGTGATGGAATTGCACTGCAGAGGAGGAGGTGAGGTATGTAGGCACTTGTATTTACTGTGTGCCTGTAAGTTGCCAAGCTCCATGCTAGGTGTTTGCATTATTATCTTGTTTAATTCTTACTAGAACTCTGGATTAACCTGGCCCCATTCCCCTGTCAGAGATGCCGACACTGAGGTACAGTGAAAGTATGTGATCGTCTACATAGCCCGCCTTGTAAGTGGTGAGGCCAGGGGCTGAATCCAGTCCCCGGTCTCAAATGCAGTGTCCTTCCTACTCAGGTGTGGTGCAGAATGGTCAGGGTACAGAGTCTCCATTTCCCTGTTCTCCCAAGTGATGTCAAAACTGTTTTTCTTGCTAACTCTTTCCTTTGAGCAGCCTGCACATTCCCCCCGCCCTTTCCTCTGCATTTAGCATCTTTTGGGGGTGGCCATGCCTTTAGTCTCCAGAAGAGCACTGTATCCCATTTTGTCTTCCACCCTATGGTTGAGCACACCCTGGACCCCAAAGCCTGCCAAGGTTTTCCCACTGGAAGGCCAGCATTCCATTGGTGCCTAGAATTTGCTATGGCAGTGCCTTAACGGGGCTGGGGCTGATTCTTCAGGCTGGGGAGCTCTGGAGGCCCCCATAAAGCTGAGTGTCATGGACAGATGGTAACTTGTGACTCATAGCATCTGTTGGCGTCAGCCATCAGGGAGACCACAGCCAATTGATTCTCAGAGCCTCCTGGCTGAACAAGGCCCAGGCCACTGCTGGAAACCAGACCGGAGTTGTTGGCAGTACCAGGCATTCTTCAAGGAAATGCAAGTAATTTAAGATAATCCGTGGGCAGGATTTTCATCCTGGGTTCCCCAATTTCCCTAAAGAACTGTGTGCAATTGCCAAATGATAATGAAAAAAGCAGTCTAAGATTTCCGTTGAGAAATGGATGCCTTACGGTTGGAGTTGGAGTGGCCCCATGATAATATGAGAGACAAGAAGGACAGTGTGATTTGAAAGCCAGAGCTTTGGTGTCAGCAGACCTGAGTTCAGCTCCCACCCTTAACTCTTGCTAGCTATGTGGCTTTGGATGAGTTGCTTGCCATCCCTGAGCTTCAGGAACCCTAAAACAGAGATGCTACTACTTTCCTTCCAAGACTGTGTATAAAAGATTTAGCACAGTACATGGATTATCATGGGATTCTAATCAGCATTCCTTTCCCTTCTCCTTCTGTTTTGGGTCCCTGCTTGTTGAAAGACTGTGTTCTAAAAACAAAATTAAGAGGCAGCTTGCTATGGGTCATGCTTAAACAAGTTTCCCGATGGCCCATTTCCATGGTAACTATGTTACCGCATCAATATACTTGTTACTCTGACATGGTACACATTGACCTGTAGCTCCATGGATCTTAGGCCAAAAGAGCACCAGCTCACCCTGGAGATCCTCAGCCCTCAGCCCTGATGCATATCTTCACGACGAAGACAGACTCGGTGATGTGCTTAGTTGTTTCTCTGCCTGGGACTTTTTGCTACGCAGATAGTATCGTTCAAGGAAATTATCCCAGGCCAGCGCTGCTGCTTCCCAACAGGGTTCTCGTTGATAATTCAGAATTATTATCTTCCCTTGTTGCTTGATCGATTGTTTCTTTCATCCTCTCCTCCATTCACACGTTTGTTCTCTGAGTGACAGCCGTATGTTACTGGGGGGGGGGGGGTACAAGGATGGACAAGGCCGGTGTCAGTCCCGCCTTCGAGGAGAACCCAGTCTAGCGGAGAAGACAAAGTGACGGATGGGTCCGCCTGAATTCCAAGAGTGCTAAAGGAGAAAAGGTCGTAACAGCCTGAGGGTGGGGAGAGGTGTCAGGGAGGTGCTCTGTGACCGGTGATGTCTGAGTGGAGCTCAAAGTGACAAGCAGGAATCAGGTTGACCCATATTTCTGCCCTTTTGACCTCAAGTCGGACTGCCACCCCTTGAGCAGAACATTCGGCTCTTCTGTCCTCTGGCCCCTGTTTCAGTCTTTGGCCTCAGCAATCATGCAGCTTGTGACAAGCCCCGTGGTCCATGCACGCTGACCACTTGCTCTCTGCTAAGCTTGTGAGGCTCTCTGATGCCTGTGAATCTCTGTTCTTCCCTCTTTCCTTGCAGAGAGTGCTTTTCCTTGAGAATTATTGCCAGCCTACTCGTCCTTAAGCCTAAACTCAGTGCTACCTCACCATGAAGGCTTCCCAGATTCCTTAAGCTGGAACTCCCCATTCCTCCTTCTGTCCTATATGGTTCCTCTTATTTTTAAATTTTTATTTATTTATTTTTTAAAAAAGATCATTTTTATTTATTTATTTGAAAGAGAGATAGTGAGCACAAGCAGGCAGAGCAGCAGGCAGAGGGAGAGGGAGAAGCAGGCTCTCCACTGAGCAGAGAGCCCGATGTGGGACTCAATCCCAGGACCCTGGGACTACGACCCGAGACAAAGGCAGCCGCTTAACTGACTGAGCCACCCAGGTGCCCCACCTCTTATTTTTTTAAAAAAAGATTCTATTTATTCATTTGTCAGAGAGAGAGAGAGAGCGAGTGCGAGCACACAACCAGGGGGAGCAGTGGGCAGAGGGAGAAGCAGTTTCCCGGATGAGCAAGGAGCCGGATGTGGGACTCCATCCCAGGACCCTGGGATCATGACCTCAGTTAAAGGCAGGGACTTAACTGACTGAGCCACCCAGGCATCCTAGTCCCTCTTATTTAGAATGTGGGTGGCTCTGCCTGGTAACACCATTCTGTCCACGTTTATCTCCTTAACTAGAGTGTGGATCCTGTTAACAGTGGGAACCACGTTGTATTTAAATTACACAGCTCAGCGCTAATGTTGCAGAAATGGAGGAATAAATCAATCAGGGGATTAGTAAGTAGATGCAGTGACTATTATGCGATTTCAGGTGGAGTCTTTGTGGTTTAGAAATACCCCTGTGGCACTCAGTAGAAAAGGTTCCTGTACACAGTTCTTAGTAAATTTTTACTAGTGCCAAGTTAAGCAAAGCAGATTTATCCTGCTTCTTTATTTTGGTGAGCTGAAACCAACAACAATAACAAAGCAACAAAAATGACACCTAACATCTACTGAGAACTCACTGTGCATTAGGCAGGTCCTTGTTTATCATATGTAATTACAATTTAGTTACCATTATTGTGCCCATTTTACAGGTGGGGCAACTGAGGCATAGAGAGTTAAGTCATTTGTCCACAGTCCCATAACAAATTTTAGAGCTGAGTTTTGAGCTGATACATATCAGTCTGGCTCCCGAGCCAGGGCTCTGGATGGCAGCAGTAGATTACCTCACTTTCTGCGCAACATCAAGGGTTAAGTCTTGCCTTGTGCTGGAAGAAGAACTGGCAGATTGCTGGCAGAGCTTAATATCCATCCTTACTGCAACTGTGGCGAAGGTTCCCAGACCCCTTCGCTGACAGGGCTCTCCTCAAAGAAAGTTGTTCTCAGCAGAGACGTGCATGCGAGACTCTAGTTTATTTGGGTTGAGTCAAGGAATTTCCAGTCCTTAGTTACGTTGTAGCTTGCCTGGGCGCACCGCAGCTCAGGGAAAAGCCTGTGACTGGAATGGTCTACCTTCTCTTTGCCAGCATTCTGCAGTGTTGACAGGGCCAGGCGTTCTGAATGGAGAGTCCAGTTGTTGTTATGCGTATTTCTGAACGCTCACGATTCTGACATCTGGAACCCTGCAGTTCCAGTGTGTACCCATACGGTCATCTGTTCCAGGGCGCCCAAATACTTCTCCTGAAAAACAGACCAGCTGCTAACCCATTTTCTGCTGTTGTGTTTTACACAAGTATTTCCCCAAACTATTTCCTAACAGCGGTGGGTTAGGAAAGGAGAGAAAATAAAACGGAGCAGGATTGTGGAATTTACTGGGGAGGAAAAACGAGATAAGCCTCCTCCACCACCCACCGCTGCCACTAAAAAGCCTGGGCTGTAGCTCTGGGCTTTCTGTAATTTGAAACCAGAGATCTGAGCTGGTGATCTTCCTCTGGCAAAGGTGATTTTTGTTTTTATTTAGGCTAGGGGGATTCTCTTCACCTTTTTGGAAGTTCTCAGCCAGTAAGTGTGAAGTTGTACACACCAGATGGTTTGAAAATATTCAGACGTCGAAGAATGCAGGTGTGGAGATGCTGGGGTCTGTTGGGGAAGGAGCTCCTCGTTCTGCATGATGAATGGCTCCTTCCCCATGGGTCTAGTTCAGCCCCCACGATGGAGCCAGCTTCTTAGACTCGTTCAGAGGCACTGGAAGCACAGCTCCTAAAATCCCAATAACCATCCCTGACTCTTCTCTACCTCCCAGGTGCGGAGACTGGGAGCTGGCTGAGGTTTATCAAGTTCCCACTGCTCTCCGACAGGTTTCTGTGCCTTTTGTGCTTTGTTGAGAATAGACGTGTGTGTGTGCGCGCGCGTGTGTGTGTATGCACACGTATATACTATGTATATTTTAAAAATATATATTTAGAAATACAGATTTAAATACATGCTTTCTGAATATATGTTTAAAACATATATGAAATAGTAATACTTTATTTGTATATATAACATATACAAATATACATATTTATATGTATATACATATACATATATGTATATGTATATACATATAAATATATATATTTGTATATGTTATATATGTGCACACACATATATGAATAATCTCATATACATACATATATGTATATATACTGTATACACCTACACGCACACACCTTCTCACACCTCCCAAGTAACTGCTTGGGAAAGAAAGAAGTATTCTCTAGGTAAAATTTAAATGTTACCTATAAATTAAATTTTAACTTTATATAAGAATGACTTTTCAAATCCTTAAAATTATATATATATATACATTTATAGCTCTATAAAGAGACGATGGCTCCTGTACCTATGTGTGTGTTGTGTGTATGATCCATATACTCCTTCCTGAACAGTTAAACACACACACACACACACACACACATACACATACGCACGCACCTTGTGTATGTGGTTTCCTCTTCCCCAAGCTGCCATACTCCTCAGCAGTCATGGGTCACCGCACACTGGCTCTCCTTTCGCGAGGGCTGCATCTCTGATGAGAGACGGAACAAATTCACGGCCCTTTGCAGAATCTCTCATTTGCTTTGCAGTTGGGCAGTGTGGAAAGTGTTCTTTCTCTACCAGCTCCTGGCTTCCCGTACCCTTTGATCCTCACATAATTACCACCTTGTTTTTCTTCTTTACAGTTTTTCAACAGAGTCCCCCTTTTTGGTTGTTGTTAAATGAAAAATTTAATGTGTAGTTCAAGAGAAATTCAGTCAGTATGTTTTAGATTCATTTCCAGTTAAATCATCTGAAGTCGTTTTGTAATCATAGTTTGGCAGCCAGGGGACCTTGGAGGCTTTTTTTCTTCTTCTGGCCCTTTGACTTGAAGTCCAGACCTTCTGTGCTGTGTGATGCTAGTGCTCTGGACTCCCCAGCCGGCAAGTGACAGTCTGCAGGGCAGCAGCTGGGAGATGGAGCAGGGATTTGGGACCAGGGATTGTGTTCACTGCTTTGCCAATGGCACAGGTGCCATTCCTTAAAATGGACTCTATCTTGCCCATCTACAAACTGAGGACACTCCCCACACGTATTCCCTTTTCTTTAAAATGGGGATAATAATAGTACCTACCTTCAGGGGCTAAGAAGAACACCTAAGCCGTCTAGAGAAAGTGCTTAGCAGGTGGTCTGCTAAGAGGTCAGTCCCTCCCTGACAGCTGTTACTGTCGCATTACTGCCAGCAGGTGGAAGGTTGTCAGTATCGAGGCACCTAGAAGGTGCCAGGTGCTGTGCAAGCTGCTCCAATCCTAGGCCTCCCAGGGCCATTGCCCCACCTCCTGGCTCTCTCTGACCTTGCTGAGCGCTCTCTCTTGTCACACACATCTCTCTTCTCCTGACTTACAGGCTGCAAATCTGGCTCTGGTCCAGGGAGCCTCTTTTCTCTCTCCACTCTTCTTGAGCAGATGCATCTTTTTCTGTCGACTGATCATTGTCTATGGGGATTTCCAGCCCCGACTTCTGCCCTGAAGTGTAGGTGCGCATATCCATACTCAGCTGGATGTTGCCCAGGTACCTCTGGCGCAGCAGATCCGCACCAGAGCCTGTTACCTCCCCCTGCCTCTCACTAGGCTCCCAGTCAACCCCTTCTGCTCCGGTTCTTGCCTCTGTTAATGGCACCACCACCCAGTAGTCACTAAAGCTAGGACACCCACCTCGATGACTCTTCAGCCACCCAATCTAATAAATTACCAAGTGCTGTGATTTGATTGATTCCATGCTTTTCAAAGCAGTCCCTTCCTCCCCATTTCTCCAGCTCCTGCACTGATCCATGTCTTGAGGAATTCTTCCCCATCTTGTTCCTTGGGTCCTGGCTCTACCTGGACTTCGGTCTCTCCTCCACTTGTGGCTGGGGCTGGCTGTCTGAGTCCAGGTTAGAATCATGCCACTCTTCTGGCTGCAGAGAATTGGTTGTAATTCTTCCTAAAGAAATATGACCAAACTTCTGAATTTTGGTACCTATTTCATTCAGTTTCATTGAATTAATTAAGTTAATTAATGTCATTCAACATCTACTCCCATCCATTCTCAAGTAACTTAACCCTCACCCTTAGTTCAGTCCTCTACCATCAAATACAAGTTTCTGGGTTTTCTATGCCATAACAGCCTGGCAACTCCCAAGTGGGGCTTGGAACCACTATCCAAATGACTATAGTAGGGCAACAGTCCAAATGTATCTGCTGTTTCATAAACTCATGGCTTTCAGGAGATAAAAGAGTAGGGTGCTTCCCTGCACTGTCCCCAGCATGCTCGCTGCATGCTTGAGAAGCAGAGAGGACTGCAGACCTGGAAAGTGAAGCTCTGTAGGGGTCTTTGTATGCCAGTTAGCACGGGTCGCACAAGTTCAGGGAGGCATGGGAGGCTCTCTCAAGGTGGACTGTGACACTTCAGGACTTCACTGAAAGGCAGGCTAATTCTAGGCAGCCGAGGCAAGAGCAGAAGAGGGGTGCTGCTGTGTCCTACCCAGGCTTGCAGGTATTCTGTGGGGGAGGTGAGGATTTATCATTTGAGGCCTCCTGCTGAAGTGGCCACCAGCTCTCTACTTTCTCTGTCAGCCGGACAAGGCATGCCACTCTGCCGCCTCTACCTTTGTACACCAGGAGTAAAGGTATTGACCATCATCAGTAGCCTTTAATGAGCCTAGCTCCGTGACGGTGGAACCCAAGGAACCCAACCGTGACCAGAACGGACTGATCTCAGAGAAAGTGGTGCCCATGTCACCTGCTTCAGAATTTAGAATGAAATGAGGTGAGGGTCTTTGAGTGCTGGAAAACTTCCTTGCAAGCTCATCTAGAAGATCCACACAAGAAAGCCATACATGTTAGTGGACCAAGGAAAAGCATGCTGGGTAGAAAGGCTGTGGAGAAAAATAGCCTGAATGTCTTTTCTCTGCTATAATCTCTGGTTGCTCTGGCTGCTGACTCAGCCTTTCCCCCAGACTCCTGTTATATGAATACCTCTAAGGCAGTATAAACCAAGTTACACTGATGTCTGTACAAGCTGCTGAGAGACCCTAGAGAGGGAGGGATGAACTTGGCCTGGGTTGGGGCTGGGGATGGGAGAAGGGTGGGATATTTATATTGGGTTTTAGAGCATGAATAGGAGTTTTCTAGGAAGAGGAGAAGGAAAAGCTTTGACTGTAAAGAAAATAACATGTGCAAAGTTGTGTTTAAAAACTAGTAAATGAGTTCAGTATGACTAGGCCTAGGGAGGAACAGGGGGAGTGGACACCCCAAAGCATGAAGAGCTAAAAGTTATGGAGAGTGAGAAGCCTAGACACTCTCCTTGCAGTGCAGAGGGGCCTGAAAGGGGTAGAGTTACTTCTGTAGCAAGTTCAAATTGACTGGAACCCTGCCCTTTTCACCTCTGACCCGTGCCCTTTCATTTTCTGTCTTACTTTCTCCCATCTGTGATTTCAAACCTCTGGGTGAGTGAACATCTCCAATTCAGAAACCTTTCTGAGAAAACAAAATCCAAAAATCAAACCAAAATGGAAACCTGGGGTTGTCACTCCCGGAAGCATGGAGAGAAGAGGCATGTCCGGGCAAGAACCCAGCTCTAGATGGCCTGGGTGGCAGTGAGGGCTGACGAGAGATGTTCGTGGGCTTGCGCTGAGAAGAGCAGCCCCAGGACTCTCCTTGTGTGTTGCTTCTCCTTTCCAGGGGGAAAGGAATCTCAAATATTTGTCATGAAGAGGAAATCTTGGCTGGCCTCAGAAATCACAGATAATTAAGAGATATGATTTATCATTGACGATGTTTCCCAGGCACAGCCAGAGTGTGAGTAAGTGTTTTTCAGGCTGCCTGGGAAGGCTCTGTTTGCACGTTAGAGGCCTCGCTCTGCCCTCAGTTGGGACACAAGCAGAGAGGTCTCGGGGTCTGTCCAGGAGTCGTTCCCTGCTGGGGGGGACGGTGCCCCTTATTGCACACTGGGCAATACACCAGGGTTCCCTGATGTACGTTTTTCCTCATTTACAGAGTTAATACAGAGGTTCTCCAATGGGGCAACTTTGCCCCCTGGGGACACTTAGCAATATCTGGAGAATATTTTTGCTTGTCATAGCCTGAGGGAGAGGTACTACTAGCATCTGGCAGGGAGGAGCCAGGGTCGCTGCTAAACATCCTACGGTGCACAGGACGGCCCTGGAACGAAGAATTATCCGGCCCCAAATATCATTTGTGCCAAGCTTGAAAAAGCCTGAGTCAAAGCAGTGATGTAGCCCCAGAGTTGTTGATAGGGTCAGTGAGATCACGCATCTGTACCGCCCAGTGCAGAGAGGGCCTTGCTTAACCGTAGTCGAAAAAGTGGTGCCTATAGTCATTTCTCTTGCAAGGCCAAAAAGCCATCAGTCTGGGGTAGTTCTGAAGGACAGATGCCAACTGGGGAAAGAAGGGGGCTGCCCTCTCCAGAAACCGTCTTTTTTTTCCCTCCCTCCCTCCCTCCTTCCTTCTCTTTCTCCCTCCCTCCTTCCATCCTTCCCTCCCTCCCTTCTTCCTTCCTCAAATAATTACAGAGTACTACGAGGAACTAGAAACTTGGGAAACAGTGGTAAGTGGAACCAAAAGGCCCCTGTCCTCATAGGACGTTCATTCTAGCGAATTTCCGATTAACAGATACATCATGCCATATCAAATGCTAGAAATTTCCTATCAAGGAAGAGAAAGTTTTGTAAGGGGTGGCAGGCTGTGTGTATTATTGCAGAAGGTATGGGCAGGCTTCTGGAGGGGTGGCATTCGAGCAGAGAACTGGAGGAAGTGAGGGCAGCAGTCCCGCAGAGTCGGTCCCCTCCTCTGATCTGGTGCTGCTCTCCGGGTCCTGAGGGCGGCTGACAGCGCTTCTCAGATGACCCCCTGAGGCTGGCTGCAGTGAGGGTGTTGGGCCAGCTCGTTCTGTGTGGAGCCGTGTAGGGAGGTCAGGGAGATCAACTCTGCCCATTGGCGCGCCCCATGGCTGGCCACTGGGGTGTTTGCAGAAGGAAGGGTGGGGGTTGTTAGTTGATTAGGGTCCCTGTGCTCAGGCCCTGGTTTGAAAGTAACCTGGCTGGGTGCCCAGGGGGGTGAGCTGTTGGCTCTTGGTCTCCCTGAGGGGGGGATGGGGCGATTTGTACTCCACCCCCAGGCCCTGGCAGCCAACCGAGGGCTGCCTGCCACAGCAGAGGCCAGTCCAGCTTCCAATTTCATGAGGAGTGTGTCTGGAAGTGGGCCTTTGCCATGGTTGGCGGGGTCGGGGGAGTGAGGACATAAAAAAAAAAAAAAGACACCACTCTTTATAGGTTCCCAGGGCTGTTTTCCACCGTGCCTCTTCCCATGCCTGAGAGAGATATTAAGGAAGATGCAACAGGGCGGGGTGCTTGTGGGGCAGAGGAGGTGCAGGGGCTTGAGGAGAGGAGGGCAGGGGGTCAAAGTCATCTCCATTTCATCAACATCTGTTTCCACTCAGCAAGTGTTCTCTGCGCATTTCCTGCACAGCCAGGCCAGGACGATGGTGTGGTCTCGCTGGAGTTGCATGTGGAGGGGACCCTGTGTCTTGTCTGTGGTGGTGTCCTGAATGCCTAGCATTGAGCTCTGTGTGCTGCATTGGTCGGGTGCTGTGAACGCTTGGGGAAGAAGTATCAGGGGTTTACGGACTCTGGGGGGAAGAGACCAGTGACAGGCAGCCCTCCTCTGTGGTCCTGTAGGGAATGAGAGTTTGCAGAAGTGGCCGGGAGAGGAGGAGAGGCAAGGCCGGGCAGGTGTCCTGGAAGTCTTTCCTAGAGCCATGGCAGTGGTTGCTTAGGGCAGAGCTGTCCCTGAATGCCAGGCTAAGGGGACAATGGGGAGCCATCTTTTGGAGTTGGGGGTGCAAGAAGATGAAGGGGATGTTCCTGGTTCCCTCCCTATCTGGCTTGGGGGCACCCTCCCATTTCCACTCTGCCAGTTCATGGCTCATACAGTCTCAGAATTGCAACCTTAAGGGCCCACCCTCAGCATCTCCCCCTGAAACTGCTTCTTCACCAGCCCTCAGATCAGTTGTAGAGAATGTGCTTGAGTGCCTTTCGCGACGGGGTGCTCTCTACCACCCCACACTGTGGTACAGAGATTGCAAAATGATGACCTGCAGACCATCTGTTTTTCAGACTGGCTTTGTTTAGACTGCCAAGTGACTAAGATTTTAAAAAATGAATCCCCAACATTTAGATATTGGATCTTATACCCAGAAGTAGAAATTACATCTGGGTGATCTTGAAATGAGAAGATCTGGCCACGCTGGGTGGGTGTTCTCAAATGGCAAGCCTTGGCTGAAGCTGAGGAGCAACTGCCCCTTTAGACAGTGTGAGCTCTCCAGCTTTCTACACTTTCCACCACTTCCCATCATGCCCACCACACTTCCCTCATGTGTGGAAACTGCCTGGCACCTGTGGCCTTTGGGGCTTATGAAATAGACCTGGCACTACAGTCGGTCAGATGTAAGTGTAGATTCAGACTGTGCCATTCACCAGATGTGTGGTCAGTTAACTTAGCCCAGGCGTGGTTTTCCCATCTATAAAATGGGATCATAGCTCTCACCTTTTAGACTTATTGTGAGGACTAACTACAGTAATTTAGCAGAATTAATACAATTACTAGCAGAGTGTCTGGACAGTGTAGGCAGTTAAAAGTGGCAGTTCTCATTTTTATTGTTACTACTTTACTGCCTGGATCTGGACTTCAGAGGCTCTTCCTGCATTGAGTCTTCCTGACCTACACACAATAGGGAGTACTAGGGCTTTGCACTTGTATGGCCCTGGATGTTAAAAGCCCTTTTGTGCTGACTCACCGGTAATGCTCATGGTGTGCCCTCTGGCCCTCCCACCCCCAGCTCACCAACAATGCCACTTCCTTTATCCTTGTTCTGCATCTTCTCTGTGGACTGCAACCTGATCAGGATGCAGGGCCTTGGTCAGCAGTGATTCAGTCTGTCTCTGTCCCCATACCTGGAGCAGTGGGGGGCAGCACTATGCGGGCCTGTCTGGAGGCTGATGTCTTGCTAACCTGGAGATCCACATTCCTCTTTTCTGAGAGGCAGGGGCTGCAGTGGAGTCAGATAAACCTGGTTCCTGTCCCAGTGGTCAACTTATTTAGCCTTTCTGAGCTTCTGTTCTACAAAGCGCCTGCAACGTGGGGCTAAGAAGATCTACTTTGCAGGTTAGCATGAGAATTAAATGAGCTAATAGAGCACCTAGAGCCCCTGGTACTCAATGAGGGCTAATCTCTTTTGTCCCCAATCCCCCCCCCCCCCCCCCCCCCGCCATGCCATAGTTGCTTAGGAACCTGATCAGTTGCTTAGTTGTTTGTCAAATTTGGAGCATCCATTGTGTACTAGAAGCCGTGCCAGAAGCTGCCAGCACGTGGTGATGAATCTGAGTGGCTTCTGCTCTCAGGGAGCTCTAGGGGTGCATCCATTATCCCCATCCTTCTGCACTGTGAAGATTAGATTCCTTCCCTAGGGCACAGGGAGGGCTTTGGGTCATGGCCCAGCTCTGCCCAAACAGGAGAGCCACATGGGGCAGGAGCCATGGTAAAGAATGGGAATTTCTCTCTGCAGAGGACCAGGGTGGCGGGCGGCCAGGGTGCTGGGAGAACCGTTCATCTCCTGCTCTGGAGGTGAACAGGGCTTCTTTCTCAGAAGTCTGGACGCAGCCCAGAGCCTGCTCCACATTCCCTGCAGGCCAGCGAGGCTGGGTAGGTGAGCACAGCTCAGCCTTGGGCGCGTCTGTCTGGCAGGGACTTCCCCAGCCCACTCCTCGGAGCCTGGCTTGGGGCACCAGCCATGTCTGCTGGGAAATATCCTGGTGGCAAGCATGGGCTGGGAGAGCTGTGGAAAGGCCCTCAGATTTTTAGGAAGTCCCTGGGCAAAAAAACTGATGTGTTCCGGCAAGTGTTTTGCATTTTTTATTTTTTGTGATAGGAAAACCATGCTGCTGGATTTTCTTTGGCAGTTCTTTTCCTTCTCAAAATGTGCACTGGAACTCTGGGAGGGGGCACTGCATGGGCATGGAGTCAGAGTTTGGCCCAAGATCTTAGGGAGTGTGTGAGGCAACAGCATGGAATGAGCTTACAGTTTTGGTAGAGTCCCAAGTGTCAGGCAGTAATTCTATCAATATTAGTAAGGATAGAAAATGAGAGACCAGGTATTGTGTGCTTACTATGTGCAAGCACTGTGTTAATCTTTTTCCGTGTAGTCCCCCTTTTGAATCCCATGACCTCATGCCCACTTTACAGCTGGGAAAACTGAGGATCCAAGAGGTTCAGCATGCAGATAGCAGAGTTGGCATGTCACCTGCGTCCGATCCCTGTGCTGCCCGCTTCACCACTGAGCTGTAACTGCTTGAATGACAGCCATTCGGCAAGGAAGGTCATTAACCTCCCAGTGAGGTTCAAAGAAGTCAAATGATTTGCCCAAGTTTATACAAGGGACTGCTTGGTGGAACTGGGACCCCAATTACTTGGGCTCTAGTGCCCTGAGGGAACTGCAGTGGGACAGCAGATCCAGGTGCCTTTGATGGCAGGAAGAACCTGACAAGTACCTTAGTCAGCTCTTTGCTCTCGGGCTTTCAGTTGCTCTGCTTGTAAGGGGGCAAATAGTAAGCTTTTGGAGGGGGCTTCTAGATCCTAAGCAGCTCAGTCTCCTCTCTGTACTCAGCCTGCCATCCGCACACCGTGCCCCCACTGTGGTCTCTCACAAAGGCTGATTCCATCTTTGCAGGCCGTGTGATAGGCTTAGAAGGCACACGGTGCCCACCTGCTTTCAGGCCTACCCTTCTTCTTTCTTTATTTTTTTTTTAAGATTTTAGTTATCTGAGAGAAAGAGAGCAGGAACAGGAGGGGCAGAGGGAGAGGGAGAAGCAAACTTCCCACTGAGCAGGGAGCCCAGCATAGGGCTGGATCCCAGGACCCTGAGCCCTGGGATCATGACCTGAGCTGAAGGCTTAACCCACTGAGCCGCCCCAGCTCCCCTCATGCTTACCCTTCCACACACATGCACACACAGCACAACAGAGACGTCATCTTCTCTAGGGCAGAGACCAGCTGAGTCCTATTTGTCTCTTCACTTTGCTCCTAGCACAGAGCCTGGCACAGAACACACACGGTGCTCCTGTTTAGAGAACAAATAAACACATGAGTGAATCAGTGGGGAGTGTGTGTGTGTGTGTGTGTGTGTGTGTGTGTGAATGAATGAGTGAGTGAGGGAAGGAATAAATGACTATAACTCCACCCTCCTCCACCAATACCATTTTCAATATAAAACTCAGCCAGGGCCTTTTGCCATCCACAGGTGCACATGGCTCTGGGAGGGGACAAAGAGGTGAGCACTGAACTCTTTACCTGAGGCCTTTGTTTCCTCCTAGCAAGGTAACCGTAAGAATTTGCATCTTGATTTATAGTTCACATCTCATTTCCCTTCATAAAGAAGAAGGGTGGTGAGATAAGATAGGTAAGCACCCAGCACAAAGTGGGTGCTGGGTAAACGTGAGGTCGTGTTTCCTTCCAGCTCAGGACATCCATGTGGTGTGGGAGAGAGCGTCCTATGATCCAAGAGGGAGCCAGGGTCTGGAGCCCATTTGGCTGTGAGGCCCTGCCCCACCTCCTTCCCAGAGGGGCCAGAGCTCATGGACAGCTACAGAGAAACAGAAGATGGCCAGAACTTGGCTTGAGGGTCTCGCAGGTGCCAGGTGTTTTAGATGCAAGACTCATGAGTCCTCACGACCTTCCTGTGCAGAAAGGATTATGACCTTCACTTTAAAGGCATTCCCTCACTCCTGCACTCACCCACCTCCTCAGTGCCTGAGGATGTAGAGGGTTAAGTGGCTTGTCCAAGGACACTCTACCTGAAATGTAAAAGTGGGGATTAAGTTCCCATCTGTTTGACTCCAAACTGCTTGTTCTCTCTTGCACAACTCCCTGGAGCTCCCTCTGTGATACATTAATTAGTTCAACCAATTCTTTGTGATTCTATTGGATGGGGATATAAAGGTAAAGAAGACACACTGGTGGCGATCACTGTTTGCATGCCCAGGTGGCTGATTTGGGTCTTTTCAAGAAACTTAGTGATGAACCAAGAATCTATGCTAGACAAAGTGCCCTCCTAGGCAAGTGAGGGACACAGAGGTAGGGTGGGGGGTGAAGATGTTGAGGAGGATGAGTCAGGTGCCGGCACAGCCTTAGTGTTAGTTTGGTTTTGGTCTGTGGTCTGAGAGATACCCAGTGTTTCATCCATCCTGAAAAAGGAGTGGACATATACTGCTGAGAGCTCTTTGCCCACCCAGGAGAATGAGCCTAAGACAGTATTGAGTATTGAGGCAAAGTATTGAGGGCAACATGCATATCCAATGTAAACTTCAGTTTATCGCCTTCTTTCTGTAAGGACATCTCTCCCTTTCTTTGCCTAGTGAAATCCTGTCATCTAGTGAACAGAACTGAAGTGTGTTCAGGTACAGGAGGATGGTGAACTGCATTCCAGTCAAGGGGGACCATATGGGGTAGAGCACAGGGGTGCAAAGAACATGTGCATTTATGAATTTGTATCAGTTAGCTTTTGCTGTGTAACAAATCAGCCCTAAACTTAGTGACTTAGCAATTGATGTTTATTGTTTTTAAAAATATTTTGTGGGACAGCTGAGCTATTTTTCTGGTCTGAACCAGCTTAGCTGAATAGTTGGGATGGTATTACCTGCATGTCTAATTCTCAGCTGGGGCCCCTTTACACATGGGCCTTATCCTCAAGAAGTCTATCTGGGCTTTGTAAGTGTAGTGGCAGAAGATGACCACAGCAAAAAAGGAAGGGCAGGCTCAATGCATTGTACTTTTTCCCAAGCCTTTGCTTGCTTTCATATTTGCTAATGTCCTATTAGCTAAAAACAGTTATATGGCCAGCTAAAATACAGTGGGTAAAGAAATCAGCTTTACTTCTTCATAGAAGGGGCTGCAAGTCATCCTGTAGGAGTGGAAGAATCTCTGGGTGGGAAATCCAGTGACGTTGGTGCATATGGCAGGTGGTAAAGAGGAAGAGACAGAAGCACATCCAAATGGTCATCGAATGCCAAATAAATGGGCTCTAACTTTGTTCTGTAAAAGATAGGAGTCCATTAAGGGATTCAGGAAGGAGAGTGAATACAGGGCCAGTTTTGCATTTTAGAAAGCACATTCTCATGGCTGTTGAGAAGGCTGGTTGGGAAGGAGGTAATATTCAAAGCAGAGAAGCCAGTAGTTCATCTATAGTTGAGAAACAGGGAGCCAAGGCCTAACCTAAGTCTGTGTCACTGAGCTCTTTGAAGGTGGAGTCATGACCTCCTTATGTTTTTAGCCCCAGTGTCCAGTACAGTGCCTGGATTAAAGCAGGGGGTCAATGAAGACTCAAATGCTGGAAGAGTATATAATATGAGTTGGCAGATCCATTAGAGGTGGGATCCCCAGAGCTCTCCTGATAGGCAGCACCAAATGAGGAGAAGAATAAATAGGTGGGTGTGAGTTTTCAAAAATTGCCTCATTACAGCCAAGGAGTTGAAGGCCAGGTATAGAGTCAGAAATCAGGCATAGAGTATTGGGATGCATGTCTCTCTATCTTTAATCATCTCCTTCATGCCAAGGAGGTCTTCTGAGTTCACCTTGGGTAACTTACTTCATTCACCAGGGACTCACCTTCCAAATTCTATAAAATGGAGACGGTAGATAACTCGAGGCACCAGGCAATGCTGGAATGTACCTTGAGGAGAAACTATGAAAGAACCCCGCTTAAAGGGCAGCCATTACTGATGCCTGCTCCTCATGGTTGAGTACCGTTGGACAAGGGCATGTCAAGGGCATGCTGTGTTGGAGCAGCTATTTTTCCTTAATGGAGAAGTTACCAATAGGGAACTTCCTGGCAGTGATGCTCAATGCTATTGCCATTCTGTGTTTCCAAAGCAAGTTAGTCTCCCTAATGAGATAAACTACTTAATGTCCTGATGATGTCAAGTACTATTATGCCCATTCCCAGATAATGGATGTCCCATTGGAGGTGGTAGTGATTGGCAGGAGAAGTGTTGGCAGAAGTTAGGACAAAACCCAGAAATCTGAATGCTACTCTTTCAAGATCATGGCCCTTTTCCAGGATAAACTCCAATACAGGCCTCTCAGGTTTATTCAACTCTAGCATTGACCAGCTTCTCAGAGTCCTTTCTCTCCAGCAGGCATCTTTGTGTAGAGAGCTGAAAAGCAAATATTCCAATTAATGAAAAAGCTGTTCCATAAAAGGGGTTTGGATGAGATCAAAGAGTTTATAAGTGGGACAGGCCTGCAAGCTTTGAATGCTGTGTTTTTCTGGCATGTGCTGTAATTAATACATACATTTATACATAATGTATACATATGATACATAATGTGCATATTAGTGACCCAATGCACAATTCATATGTTAATGCTATTAATTGCATATTACCTAGGCTACTTAATGAACATTACATAGGTTTTTAATGAGTATAGTTATTATAATTGAATTCAATTATATTCCTGCTATGCATATGAAGTCAGTAGAATAGCTCTTCCCCTCAGGGTCTAAGCGAAAGGAAACAGGTGTTTGTAGTGAGGGCAGTTTATAAGCTGGAGCAAGGGGAAGGGAGAAGCCAAGGGCCAGGGATGACTTGCTTGGCTTGGCCCTTTGTGGGGCCCAGATGGTGGTGCACAAAGCAGGGTAAACAGCAGACAGTGTATGCGGAAAGACAGGATCTCCTGCTGCCTCTTTGCTGTGGGTTCAGGACAGGGTGCAGGCCTGGAGCCCTGAAGCCAGCTACATCCATGCTGTAACAGGACACTTTCCTCCTGGCTGACCCAAAGCCTGAGGGTGGTTGCATCACTTCCTCTGGCACCGTGGAGACCACGTGATTCAGGCATCTGAGCTTGCCAGGGAGGCTGGCACAAGAAGCTCTGGACCGGTGTGGCTTCTTTTCTCCAGAATCTGTGTCTGGAGCAGAGAGCTGAAGCTGGTGTGGTGGACCCGGCTGCTGTGACTGCTGCACAGGGATTCAGTGCCCCTGGCCTCCAGAAGGCCAGCCCAAGGTCCAGGGAACTGGGGGTGAAGAGGCACTGGTGGTGCAGACTCTTCACCTTCCCAGGGAAAGGAAGAGGAAGGTGGTGTAGATGTGATGCACCTGTCATGGGCCGGGTGCCACAGATGTTACCTTCTCTACTCTTCATGGGGAAGAGGCAGAATGTTCCCTTTGGGTTGAAGTGATACTCAAAAGAGATTAGAAATTTGCTAAAGGTTTCTCTCTCTCTCTCTCTCTCTCTCTCTCACAGACACACACACAGACACACATGCCATGGGTAGTTGAAGGTAGGATCAGGATTTGAACTCAGGCCTGCCTTACTCCAAAGGTTATAACATCCAATTGATTGCATTTGCATTAGTGCACTGTTGTGATACTATTTTCTTTTTACTTTACAAAATCTTTAGTATTCAGTAATTAAAAAAATTAATTGAGAGATAATGGAATGTAACATATTAGCTTCAAGTGTAACACATAATGATTTGATATTTATATATATTGCAGAATGATCGCTATAGTAAGTCTGGCTAACATCCATTACCTCACATAGTTATACATTTTTTTGTGTGATGAAACTTTTAAGATTTCGCAATTTTCATTGGGGCACCTGGGTGGCTCAGTGGGTTAAAACATCTGCCTTCAGCTCAGGTCATGATCTCAGGGTCCTGGGATTGAGTTGTGCATTGGCTCTTTGCTCAATGGGAAGCCTGCTTCTCCCTCTCCCATACCCCCTGCTTGTGCTCTCTCTCTCTCTCTCTTTCTGACAAATAAATAAAAATAAAATCTTTTTTAAAAATTAGCAATTATCAGACCTGCAATACAGTATTATTAACTATAGTTGCCATGCAGTATGTTATATCCCCATGACTTACTTATTTTATTATGACTGAAAATTGGTACCTCTTTACCCCTTCATCCATCCCCCCTCTGGAAACCACCAATCTCTTCTCTGTACCTATGAGCTTGTTGCTTTTTTTTCTTTTGGATTCCACCCATAAGGAGTGAGTTCATATGGTATTTGTCTTTTTCCATCTGACCTCTTTCGCACAGCAAAGTCCTCAAGATCCATCCATCCAGTCACACATGGCAAGATTCCCTTCTTTTTTATGGCTGAGTAGTATTCCATGGTGGATATGTAGCACGTCCTCTTTATCCATTGATCTATCAATGCTCTGGTCCTATTTTCAAAGGCTATTCTAGAAGTTTCTGCTAAGGTAATAATGGAGGGAAAAGCTTGTATAGAGAGCAGATAGCAGGATAGAAAGAGAAAGAGGGGGAAGGAAAGACTTTTTCAAAAATCACCAAGCGAGAACTTCATTTTTCCATTAAACTTCTTGCAAATATAGATTTGCATGTCTCCTCTTTGGCCTCTCTCTTTCCGCGCTCATTGACCGCCAATTTGCTAATGTTAGGCTAGCCAAGAATATACTTTCTATTTAGAATGCGAATGAAGCCAGATTTGGGCCCTGGCCTGGGGACTGACTCACTTTTGCTGGGATGACACATCCACTGCGCATGCTTCACAATTTTCAGAAACACCAGATTTATTTCTGTCAGTACCCAGAGCCTCACATCGCTGTCCACCTAAGGCCACACACTGAGGCATTGCTATTTTTTTTCCCTGGGGCCTAAATGGATGGGAAGACTTCCCATGCCTGAAACATCACCCTCGTTTGTAAGGAGAGAACGTCTGGCCAAGAATTGCAGTGTTTTTAACCAGAATTTGGCTGGCTTTCAACAGACACCCTGCCAAGGCTGTACCAGCCAGAGGGATGGCTGTTAGTGCACATGAAGGGGTTTGAGACTTGAAAACAGGGCAGAGGGAAAAAAAATGCAGACAGCAGAGTGGGAAGGAGAGAATTGGGGGTTAATTGAGTTTGGAATTCAGGAAAGGAAGAGGAAGAAAGGGAATTTAAGAAGAGAAAGGTGAGGTAAATGAGGAAGGAAAGAAGGATCTGGAGACGGGGAGGATGGGATGAACTAATTTTAGCTAATCAACTACTATGTAAGTGCCGAGCATTGTTTGTGGTGTTTCACAGGTCACCTCACTTAAAGTTCATAACCACTCCGTGATAAGCATTCCTAACCCTTGTCATTGTTAATGAGGAAGGAAGGAGCCTAGGAAGGTGGAATGCCATTGCCCTAGTTTGTATGGACAGTACAGGTCAGAGTGAGGATTTGAACTCCTGGCCCTCTAGCTCCTCTACGTCTGGACGACTCTGCCGGTGATCAGAGGACACGATGGGAGGCCCCGTGATCTGGAAGGCCTACAACAGTCCCCTCAAAGGAGGTTGTTTACACACTTAGACATTAAGTGCTTAAGACTTGAAGGGCCTGACACATACACAAGGCTTGGGATTCAGAGCTATCTGGAAACTTTCTCCAGGGTAAACAAAAACAACCACTTTGACTGTTTTGCCAACAGATCTCTCTCCAAAAAGAAAAGGAAAGGAAAAGGGAAAGTGATGCTATTTTTTCCCCCTCCAAAGTAAAGGTTACAACAACATTTTCTTTGAGCTGATGTGAGCGTGGCCAGCAGACATTTCTTTGGTAACCATCTCCATGTGTCTGTGTGGAAAGTACCTTGTAGTGACTAAGCATGAGTTGAGGTGATTCACTTGTCACCCCGCTTGGGGACTTTGGTCTTGTTCTGGCAGTCACAGAGTGTTTTCATTGGCTTCTGACCTGGGGACCGCCTCCCCCCTCCGCCCCACGGAGGCATAGGAACCTGAGAATGTACCCTTTTCTCTGCTTACAAGGTGAAGACCATGAGGAGGGGGCGGAAAGCTCTCTGGATCCGTATGGGGCCTTCTAGGAAGTCTTAGCTGCTGACTTCCTCTGCAGCTCGGAAGTGGGGGTCAGAGGTAGTGTTTGAAGTGAAATGAAGTTTATTTACTGAGAAGCCAGGGTACGCCAGGAGTTCTCTCTTAGATCTTCTCATTCTCCCTCATAGTAATCCAGGGGGACAGTGGTTATGTTCCTTCCTCATTAAAACCGGTGGAGGCATTATAGGGCCTTTCAGGGAAATGGGCCTGAGAATTCCCATCCATGTGACCCCAGAGCACAGGGCTGGTAAAGGGACTGAAGCCAGAGTATGCTCGGGCTGCAAGAGCGCCCAAACGGGACCAGCCCCTTCCCAGGGCCATGCTGCTTAGTGATTCTTTTTAAAAGTAAACTTTTACTTAAAATCATACTGTTTTAGTCCTTTCAGGCTGCTCTGACAGCTTTGGAGGCTGGGAAGTCCAGGATCAAGGGACCAGCGGATTCTGTGTCTCGTGAGAGCCTGCTTCCTGGTTCATAGATGGCCGCCTTCTTGCTGTGCCCTTACATCGAGATAGGGGTCAGGGAGCTCTCTGGGGTCTTTTTTTCTTTCTTTTTTCTTTCTTTTTTTAAAATAAGATCTCTAATCCCAGTCGCTTTTCAAAGGCCCTGCATCTAAATATCATCACTTGAGGGATTAGGTTTCAACATGTGAATTTTGGGGTGACACAGACTGAATGTTTAGTCAGTCTACAGCCATACACATGCAGCAAGGGGCACCTGTCATGAGTATACAGCTTGGTAAATTTTCACAAACTGAATGTTGCCTGTAGACACGACTCAAACTGAGAAACATTACCTGTGCTAGCTCGTGTGCAAGATGGATGATTGTCCTTCCTTCCACGGAAATGGCATGCCATTTCCCCAGAGAAGTGGAATCTCTTCCTTTTCTCTCCTTGAATTTAGACTGGTTCTAGTGACTTCTTTGATCAACAGAATGAACTGAAAATGATGCCAAGCCTAGATTATAAGAAATCTTGGAGCTTCCTCCTGGGCATCTTGGAAAGAGCCCAAGGTCTCTGATAGGCAGTGTAACATGCACAGCTGCCTGGCAACTGCACTGTCAGGGAGGCCACCTATAGACACTGGTGTTGAGAGTTCCAGTGGGACCCAGACTTCCAGTGATCCCTGCCAAGCACAGCACTTGTTAGGACAGCTCTTCTGGGCCCCAGAGAGCCACAGTCCTTCTATCAGCTAAAGACCACTGAGGGGTGTCCATCAAAAGCACATGGGACAAAGTCACCCAGCTGAGCCTTGCCTGAAGTCCTGACCCCCACACTCATGAGATAGCAAGAAATGGTGGTTGTTTTAAGGCCCTAAGTTTGGAGGTAATTTATTAGGCAGTGATAGAGAGTCAAACATTATTAATCATTACAGAAGGTCCTTGGTGACCCTTTGGTGTCCCAGTATTCCCTCCAGTGGTAAACCATAGTCCCGACTTCCTACACTTTGGACTCATTCCGTCTGTTTGTAATAGTTATACATGTCCCTTTCTGTGTGTCTTGTCTCTTTGGCTCAATATTACATTTATGACATTCTAATCTGATGTTGCGTGGAGCTACAGATCATCATTCTCATAGCTGTATTCCATCGTGTGAATATATTTATTTATCCACTCTACTGGTGATAGACATTTGTGTTGTTTCCAGCTTTGGGCTATTATGAGGAGCATTGCTGTGAACATTCCCATATGTGTATCCATATGTGTATTTCTGTTGGCTATAAACGTGAGAGAAGAACCACTGGAAAAATCACAGCCATTGCCACGCCGGTTTCCAAAGTGGTTGTACTCATTTATACTCTTATCAGCCGTGCTTGATGGTTGTTCCACATAATTCTGAGAATTTGCTGCTTCTGCCTTTTGCATTTTTCAACTGAGAAATTATCAACTTTCTAGCACATAAAAAAAGCAGGGCTCTCCACCTGCCCGTGTGGCATCCAATATACGCAGGCTAAAGACAGAAAAACTGAGTTTTCCTTGACCCAGATGAAAAAGAATGTTACAACTGTTCATTCACATCCGAAGAGAAGGTGGCTGGGCTCAGCTTCCACTCTCCTCATTCATCTGGAGGGTTTCTACTTCATAAGTCAGGCTCACTGAAGGTAGGTTGGAGGAAGTGATTGGAATTCTGACTGTTTTCTTCATTCTTGGGCTCTGAGTCACTTCCAGGCCACAGGGTACTTAGAAAAAGGTGAGGCAGAGCATGGCAATTGGGTTTATTTTAGGGCGAACAGGTAGTTGGGTCATAAAAGCCTCATCAGGGGATTTAAGTTCATCCTGCCAGACCCTCCATGACTCACAAGTTGGCTTCCTAATTGATATATGTGTCAAGACATGTGGGCACACTGAACTCAAAATTACAAGGACAAAAACAAAAGTGTGTGTGGTTGATTTGGACAGATAGATTGAACTCCTGGAAACTGGAGCTAATTTGCCCCACATCCAGTGGAGTCACAGGTTTTGAGAAATGACTGGAACTCAGTGTGATGGTTAGCTTTCTGTCAACTTGGCTAGGTGGCAGTGCCCAATTTCTTAATCAGACATGAATATAGGTGCTACTGTGAAGGTTTTGGTAGATGTGGTTAACATCTACAATCAGCCTTAAATAAAGGAGGCTGCTCTTGAGAATGTAGGTGGGCTTCATCTCATTAGTTGAAGGCCTTAGGCACCTGAGCAGAAGGCAGAGGCTTAATCCATTGAGCCACCCAGGCGCCCCGCAGCAGCAATTTCTGCTGGAGTTTCTAGTCTGCTTTACAGACTTTAGACTATGTATACATATCCATACATATATATTCGTATATATACATACATGTTTATACACACATGGAGATAGATGGGTGCATGGGTGATAGATGGATAAAGGGGTAAGTAGATGGATGGATGCTATTGATTTTGTTTTTCTGAAGAAATCTTACTGATTTCTTCTAAATGAAATTAAATAATCCAGAAGAAATTCACAGATTCTGATGAAAGGCCAGCTTATCCTAAGGTTCTACAATGTTCTTGGAGGGTGGGTCTGATTTATTAAGTACCTGGTCTGCTTAGCCTCAGTTGGGAGAGGGATGAAGCTGAAACCACCCACCTCATCGTTCCTCAGAAAAGTTTGTAGTGATAGTTTGAGATGCCTGTTGAATTCTGTAGCCAGTCTCTGGATCATGGTTATCCCTCATCTGCTATGGTGTGAATCTGTCATCCTTTAAGATTTTATTAAAACCATGGCTTAGAGTAGCTTTCTGTGATGTAATTGGCAGTCAAAACTGAATGGTCCTCCACAGTTACGCACCCATCCCAACTATTAGTTCTGATCCCAGCATTCTCGTTGACTTAGATGGAGCAGGGACCAGTACTGGGCTAACAGCGATGGTCTTATATTTTGCTCTTTTATAAATAAAATCAATGAAATAATTCTTTTTTTTTTTAAACATCAGCCATTTAAATTTTGTTTATTTATTTTAAAAGATTTTATTTATTTATTTTAGAGTTGGACAAAGAGCATGTGAGCCAGGGGAGGAGCAGAGGAAGAGGGAGGGACAAGCAGACTCTGCACTGAGTGTAGAACCCAACACAGAGCTGGATCCCATGACCCTGAGATCATGACCTGAGCAAAAATCAACAGTAAAACACTCAACCGACTGATCCACCCAGGCACCCCTCAACAAAATAATTAATTAATTCATCTATCTATCAGCGAGAGAGAGAGTAAGAGAGCATGTGCTAGTGTGCACACAAGCAGGCAGAGTGGCAGGCAGAGAGGGAGAGGAAGAGAGACTGAGCACACAAGCAGGGGGAGTGGCAGAGGGAGAGGGAGAAGCAGGCTCCCCACTGAGCAAGGAGCCTCATGTGGGACTCTATCCCAGGACCCTGGGATCATGACCTGAGCTGAAGGCAGCTGCTTAACTGACTGAGCCACACAGGTGTCTCTCAATAAAATACTTCTTTTTTTTTTTAAGATTTTATTTATTTATTTGACAGACAGAGATTACAGGTAGATAGAGAGGCAGGCAGAGAGAGAGAGAGGGAAGCAGGCTCCCTGCTGAGCAGAGAGCCCGATGCGGGACTCGATCCCAGGACCTGAGATCATGACCTGAGCCGAAGGCAGCGGCTTAACCCACTGAGCCACCCAGGCGCCCCAATAAAATAATTCTTAAAAACAACTTTTTTATTGATAACTTAGAAATATTATTTCTACATAAATAATTGGTCATTTTGCTATAAAATAATCAGTGTGGACTCAGACATGGGCTACTTCTGAGAAGTAGCTTGTGATGACAAACAAAAACAAACTGACCAACCTCACAAGATTTGTGCCAGATGTCACTGTCTCAGGCTTCTGATAACCCTGCAGTGCTTAGGAGGGGGTCACAGACCTTGGGTGGGTCATGTAGCCCCTATGCACCTGAGTTTTATAGATGTCACAACAGGGAAGAACTTAATGAGGTCATCTCATTTTGACATTGACATGGCATATTTGATATCTTCTGGCTTATTTCCTTGCAGAAATAGAAAGCATTAAACCCCATTAAATGATCTGCATGCCAGGCACTGTACACATGGGCACTGGGTCAAGGACTCCTTCGCTCTAGCTTTCTGTAGAAAAAGTGACCATCCTCATCTATAATTTTAATACTAAGCTCTGGGTAATCTCAGTTTTTCTTAATGTTTGTCTTCCTTGGAGAGTTGGTTTTTTTGTTTTTGTTTTTTTTCTTTATAGATTTTATTTATTTATTTGTCAGAGAGAGAGAGCGAGCACAGGCAGACAGAGTGGCAGGCAGAGGCAGAGGGAGAAGCAGGCTCCCTGCCAAGCAGGAGCCCGATGTGGGACTTAATCCCAGGACGCTGGGATCATGACCTGAGCCGAAGGCAGCCACTTAACCAACTGAGCCACCCAGGCATCCCCCTTGGAGAGTTTTTATACACAAACCAATATCAAAATGTCTTAACATACCCTGCGATATGCATATGTATGTATTCACATGCAAACACGTGAATAAGAGATGAGATATCTATTGACATCAGAGGACATTCTTGCCGCAGAACTAGGACCTAGAGGTCCTACCTGAGAGAATGGGCAGGTTCAGTCTACTGTGAAAACGTTTGGCCAGTTCCAGGTTTCTAGGGATTCCGGGTCAACTCAGATCCTCATGGGAGCTTGCATCACTCCCTTCATGAAAAACGTGCAAAGCCTCCCATCTCCTATGGGATGAAACTCTTAATTCCTTAGCTTGACATCCAGAAGGAGCTGACACCCTGCAAGGGTAAACAGACGAAGTTCACAGACATATCCATGTCTGGTGGAGTGCATCACTGCTGAGTGAGACTCTGGTGCTCATTCTTCCTTGGCCATGCTGATGTGGAGTTGCCATTCTGAGCCATTGTGTAGAGAGCAGCTGCTCTGGGAAGCCTTTAGGAGCCATCAAATACTGGAGCAGGAAACCTTTGTGATTGCAAGCCACTGAGATTTGGGAGGTTATTTGTTACTGAACCGTCACTCAGTCTTATCCTAACTAATATTCTACCCATTGTATAAGTCTTCTTGAAGATAGGGAAAAGGTCCTGGGCTGAAACTCTGGCTTGTGCTCTGGAAAAATGGGTCCTTTTTTGAGGTATCCAGGTGCCCTTCTGTTTCTTGGTGTGCCAGCCAGCCAGGATCTGAATTTAGGAGCCAGGGCCTTGTCCATTCTGGCCCACGAGAGGATCCATTGGAAGTACCCCTTTCAGAGTCACTGGAGGCTGTGTACAGGGAGGTGAGATCTGGCTGAGGTCTGCCCTGACCTTGGCCAGGGTTGAGGCATATCTGTCCTTGAGAGGGAAGCTTAGGAGGCCTAGTTCCCTCCTGAGCCAACAACTCCTAGGACTTAGTGCCTGGATATTCAGGAGTCTGAGACCAAGTCATCTAGGAAATACCCCTGAGTAGAGTGTCAGTGTAAATGGCTCACTCTCTGTGTCTCTCTAACTGAGGAACCCTGGTCCCTGGAGTGTGTGTGTGTGTGTGTGTGTGTGTGTGTGTGTTTTCTCAGAGTCATTCTCTGAGATTCAGCTGATCATTCTCTTTCATGAAATGGAAATCGAGGTGAATGGAAGCTAAAGAATCAAACCAGTCATGGACTCTTTTTTCAAACAGCTAGAATTCAAAAAGAGGTGTCTGAGTTTTAAAGCTTTGGTTCTTCCTCCTACCACATAATCATAGAAATGCATTTCAGTAGACACTTGTTGAGAACTTCTCTGTGGCAAAGGGGGTGAGCAAAGCTCACTCCCTGCCCTTTGTGAACCCTCCACATGTTGGGCACCCAGACACATACGTAGCTGATAATAGCAGAGAGTGAAAGATGCCACATATGGAGGGCCCTGGGGAGGGACATGCAGAGACAGCTAGAAGAGGGGCCGTGGAGCTGAGACCTGCAGCAGGAGGGGAGTTTTGTTAGCTACACAGGGGAAAGAAGGGGTTTCTAGGTAGGGACTCAAGCGTGTGCCAAGGCACTGAGGGCGAGACAGCCTGACTTGATGGGGCCACTGAAAATGGGGCTGCTGTGATAGGGCGCAGCAGGCAGGGAATCTAGAATTTGCAAGCAACCTGTAGCTCTCTGACTGTTGTGGTGGCCTTGAATAATTTAGATAATTGTAACAAGTCCTCTTTTGGCTTCACATCAAAGCCACCCCTCTGAGCAGCTCCTGAAGTTGCCGAGGATGCTGGCTCAGGGCCACTCGCTGCCCCAGCTGGACTGGCGGCAGGCCTGCTTGCAGCCTCTGATGGCAGTGCCCTGCAGTGACCTGGTGTGTTCCAGCCACAGTGGCTCTAGAGAGCAGACAACCCTGGCGGCCATCCGTGGAGGGCAGGAGCAGCAAGTTTAAAGGAGAAGGTAATTGGCTTTGCTTGGCAAGACTTTTCTCTATATTCCAAGCTATGCTAGTCCCTTGAAGTATTATCTCATTTGATTCTCTCAGTCATCCTAAATGGAAAATCTAATCCTTCTCATTTTGGGGAGAAACTTGGCCTCACCAGGTTTTATGGGGTTTGTCTTGGGTCACAAGCTTGTCCCTCCCTTCCCCTGGCTCAAGTCTTGATTCTGTGGATTTCAGTTAGTTTCAAAATTGAGAGCAGTCATCTATGAAATGGGCATATTTAATATCCCTGGAGTTTCTGGAGAAACTGAAATCGTTCTCTGAATTCATTGGTGGGCCTGGTTTTTCCCCACTGCCTTTCCCAGGGACCTGGCTGGGATGGGCACTTCTATCAGCCTCTGTGCCTAGTCAAGTCACATTACCTTTGTAGCTCCTTCTTGCTAAGGAGCTAGGGTGCCAGCAATGGTAACTTCTTATTTTTAATCCTGCCCTTTAGCCCACAGAAGTCACAACTGGGTTTTGGAACAGGCTTCCCCAGAATAAATGGAGGAGGGACACAAAGAATTCAAATGGGGAAGTGGTTCAGCAAGGAGGAGAAGGGTGAGGAGCGGGGTTCCTCAGAGCGGGCAGAGGTCTCAGGGAGCCCAGCTGGAGGAGGAACCATGGAGGGTGGAGGATGGAGGAGCCTGGACAGTGTGCATGGCCTGCATGTGGAAAGTGGACCTGACTCCCAATCAAGAGCCCTGAGCCCAGATGAAGGCGAGGCTGGCATTGGAGCCCCGGGAGCAGGAAGTCAGCGAGGACAGTGGCAGGTGGTGTGTTTTGGTTCTGCTTTCAGAAGTACAGCAGTGGTTTGGCTGCAACATTCAAAGACCTGAAAATATGCAAGCAGGCTTTGGGGAAGAGGAGCCCCAAGAATAGCAGTAGCGAATATGGGAAGTGCTGGGCCAAGGGCTCTGCAGCAGAGATGGGGCTTCTTTCTGGAGCCTGTCAGTCGGTAAGAATAGGGCAGCGGGTTCTGGGCCTACAAGGTCATCCAGGTCTCTCTTGGTCTTTGGCCCAGTGTCTTCACTCCAGACTTGTCCATATCAATTTCATGTACATTGCAAACCTTAAGTGGCCGTAAAAGAAAAGCTGCTGTTGATCATTTTGATTATGTATTCATTCAGTGTGATTTACCGAGACCTTTGATATGTCAAGTGCCAGAGTTCAGAGTTGAGCTGGAACTCACTGATGACGTCACACGATCTGATGTGACTAGCACTAAAGAAGCACGTGCACAGAGCTGCAGAGCTCAGAGAGGCGAGAGGCTGAGTGGCCCTCGGGGAGTCAGGACCATCTTCCTGCGGAGCTGGCAAAGATGTGCACTCGAACTTGATGGAAAGAGAAGTAAAGGCAGGCTGGGCAGAAGGACTGCATGTGCCAAAAAGAGCTGAAGAGCTGGGCATGGCTGGGGAAGAGCCAGGAGAGGGGGAAGATAAAGCTAGGAAGCTATGAGGGGGGCAAGAATGCCAGGCCTTGGAATTCAGATTTTACTCCAGAGGCTTTGGGAACTATAAAAGGTTCCTGTCCAAAATGTAAATGAGATCTTAGCATTATACTTCAGAGTAGTGAATTAGTAATAATTATAAAAAATAATAATTTTTTCAAAGGATTTAAAAAAATTTATTTATTTATTTGACAGAGATCACAGGTAGGCAGAGCGGCAGGCAGAGAAAGCAGGGGAAGCAGGCTCCCTGCTGAGCAGAGAGCCTGATGGGGGCTCAATCTCAGGACTGTGAGATCATGACTTGAGCCGAAGGCAGGGGCTTAACCCACTGAGCCACCCAGGTGCCCCTAAAAAATAATAATATTAATGACAAGTGAGGATGATGGTGATAGTCATGCAGATAACAAATTTATCCATCATACGTCAAAGGAGGTGGGATGTCACTCCCACGATTATCCTGCATTACCTATGCCTCCATCTTAGTGGACTGGAAGGAGAGAAGAAGCAAACTGCCATGTTGTGAACTGCCTCTGGACAGACCACATGCTGGGGAACTGTGGGTGGTTTCTAGTACCTGTGGTTAGTCTCCAGCTGATGGCCATTTAAAGCTGGTGTCCTCAATCACACATCTGCAAGGAGATCAATTCTGCCAACAACGTGAATGAGCTTAGAAGCAGAATCTTCCCCACTAGGTCTTCCAGATGAGAATGCAGCCCAGCTGGCACTTTGATTGCAGCCCCAGGAAGCCCCAAACAGAGTTAAGTCATGGCGGGACTTCTGGTCCATAGAAACTGGGACCAATGTAGCTCCTCCAGCTTGCCCGCAGAGTCCAGTTGAAGACTCAGTGCTGCCCCACCATGTGCCTTAGCCCCTGACAGCCCTCCATTGCATGTTGGCTATTGAAGAGTAAAACTTTTAGGGTCTTCGGGGTGGGGCAGGTAAGGGGAAGAGCAAAAGCTCAGAGTCATATAGGCTTGGTACCAAATTGCCATGCTATAGTGCAATGCTGCCTGTGTTTGCCTTTCTGAGATGTGTGTGTAACACATGGGTTATCTACTCGGACATGCCAAGAGCATTCAAAGAAATGATGAATCTGTCAAAGTTGTTTAGCAAGATGACTGGAACATGGTGGATCTGCACCAAAAACAGTTTTCCCTGTTTTAATCTTTTGCTCAGAATCCCAGTTTGGAGCACCAGCTATGAGGTATGGCACGCAGCCACCGTCTACTGTTCGTCACTCTCTGGTGGCAAATCCATCGTCTTGCCCACTCCCACCCTGCTCCAGGCCGCCTCATGTTAGTCCTTGCTCTGCAGAGGCAGCAGTATGTTCAAGAAGTCATAGCTGTGGGTGCTGATCCATGTGAAGCTGAATTACCATTTTTACTGCCTGCTTCTGTGTTCTGGGCATGTGGTTCATCTGGAAAACTGTTACTTGGGCTCAGGTAGTTTATTGGGGAGGAGATCTAAGACAGGGAGGGGAAGGAAATATCAAGCCAGATAGCATTATGGGTGACGAGAGCCCAGTCTCACTGGGGAGCTCTGAGTGAGTACGGAACAGGATGGGAGACTGTCCCAGCCGAGGGGCTAGGAGTCTGGACCCTTAACCACAGCACCCCACCATCATTGTCTGAGGGTTGTTCCCAGGGGCATTGACTCTTTGGCCCCATGTCTTGCCCTGCCCTTGGACCAAGTGTGCTCCAATGACCAGAAAAAAAGAAAGCTGCCTGTGTTCACATCACATTAAGCAGGTTTGGTGTGCAATTAGTACTGTGGATGTGGGCGGGGCTTCCATAAAGACAATTCCAGGAGTGATATTCTCTAGTAATACTCAGACTTGTGAGAGCAGGTGGTGTAACACCTGGCGCATGACATCATCTAGCAGTGTCCTTTTTATAAAAAACCAGTATTTTCCCCAAGGAAAGGTTTATGGGGAACTTACAGAATGAAGCCTCAGGAGCCCAGACTACTTCTCAGAGGGTGGGGACAACGGAAGGGATGCAAATTTGCCCCTGCCCTCTATGTCTTTATGTGCAGCCTCACTGCCATGTGCCCTGGGCTCCCTTGTCCTCTTCTAGGTCTGACTTTCCCCGTAAAGTGAGGATAAGGCTATATCTCAGCGGCGCGGTCCTGCATACACATTCTGTCCCTACGGTTGTGAGAGTCAAACTGGCAGCTGGGAAGTAGGGAGCTGCACAGCCCCACGTGGTTAAGGATGCAAGCATTGGAGGCAGACAGGTGTAATCCCACCCTGGCCAACTGTGAGCCAGGGGACCTTAGTCCATTCTTCTCTGCCTCCATCTCCACGTCTATAAAATGGGGATAATAATACTGATCCCTGTGCTTATTTGAAGGGCTACAGAAGATGACAAATACAGTTGTCATTTTTCACAGTAGTTATGTTTCATTATGTCACCGAAAACGCTTAATTAGCAAATGCCGAGCCATTGGTCCTAGGGGGGAAATATAGGGTTAGGCCCCCAAGAGCCTCTGGTCACATTTTCATGAGTTGATCAATGCATAACCTTGCACGCGTATTGTTGTTTAGCTCTGTCTGATTTAATACATATTGTTGATTCATCAACATTGAACTCATAGTAACAGCATTATAACTCATGCCCAAAAGAAGCTCATCTAGTATATCTATTTTCTCTCTAAGGCACAGCCCAGCCTTCATGCTTAGGGACATCAGATGACACTCCAACACTATGCCTGGGGACCATTTCAAACAACACAATTATCAACAAAATTCTCCCCCGTGTGAAAACCATGGCACTAAGTAGACTGCAAAAAGGATACTTGTATGAGATCTGAAGCAAAAAAGCAGAGCGCCCCCCACCCCCCGTTCAATCTCAGCCAGGAACGTGTGTGTGGGGTGACGCAGTGCATGTCTGTGAATAACCATGAAAATGCAAAATGTGGCTCCAGTGTTGATTTGGGGGTGGGTGAATGTGCAAACACAGAATACAGGTGCCAGGAGGACTGACTGTACTTTTTTAGGCAGGGCACGTAATAGGTGCTCACTTAAAAAAAATGACAGCTTATTATATTATAATCAGAAACAGTATAAAGTTGCAAAGATCTCTTAGGGGAAACGAGGAATCCAAACACCAGCTCATACTGAGTGAGAGGGAGGAAATCTGTGAGTATGAAGCCTGTTCCATCAGTGCGGCAGGGAGGCCTCAGAGAAGGCCTCCCAGGGGAACCCCAAGGTGAAAATTCAGGGATGTACCAGGGCTCCCTCATCTGAGACTGAGGTGGCCAGCCCTCTGTGCTGGATATCAGCCGTGCTCAGCCTGGCCCGAAGGCCGGCACACCATTGCTGGTAAGCACAGGCCTGTATCCTGCCATTGTTCTGGCCACCGTGGGCTGGACATCGGGAGAACAGCCCAGCAGATCGGGAGGATGTTTCCAAATTGCTGGGTCACAGAGGGGAAAGAGGCTGACCTGTTCCACACCACACCCCCCTTTCCTGCTCTCCACCCCAGTTCTCCCTCCGGTCATGTGGCCAGAGGTGCCCCAGGGGGTCCTCACCCTCACACTCGGCACTTTCCCAGGGGGAGCAGGAAAAGAAAGGGAACTCCCATTCCTCGAGCCTTCCTCTGTGCCAAGCCCACTGCTGGCCACTTTCCACCCACTGCCTCATGGGATCCTCCCAGTCCCTCTGCGGTGTCCAGATGACACTGGGTTACAAATGAGGAAGGAGAGGCTCAGAGCGGTCCCTTGAGCTGAGCAGCTTCAACCCCAACCTAGATATTTGGCAGTATTAGCTTGATTTGGGCTGCAGTGTGGGGTTCTGTCAACGAGACTCTTCAAACAGCATGAAAAGAGTTGCATAAAGGTCAGAACCTCACAGGGGCCCGGTAACAATCCTTAAGACCAAATACTAATACTAAGGGCAACAGTGCAGCCTCTGAGTGCTGAGTGAAGATATTTGATTCATACTCAAGACTTCACGTAATTTCCTCATCCAATGTAACCTTCTCAGTGACACTTCGAGGCATGGATTCATCATACCCATTTTAGAGATGGGGGTCTGGGGCTCAGAGACTTGCTGGAGGGTATAGGGGTCATACCTTAAGAAACAGGAGAGGGGCACCTGGGTGGCTCAGTTGGTTAAGTGTCTGTCTTCAGCTCTCATAATCTCAGGGTCCCAGGACTGAACCCTGTACTGGGCTCCCTACTCAGGGGCAGGGGATGGGAGGGGCAGCCTGCTTCTCTCTCTCCCTCTGCCTCTCTCCCCTACTCATGCATCTTCTCTCTCTCTCTCTCTCAAATAAGTAAATAATAATTAAAAAAGCCCAGGAGACCAGGGGCTGGAATATAGGCCGACTCCCGAGCCTCCCTCTCACCTCTGTGGGCTGGGGTTGGGGTGAGGCCCCTCCTGTCACCTGGGCGACTCCTCCATCTCATTGAGCACTGTGGGTAACAACCGTCGCCAGGTGCTAGAGGCACTTCTGGGGGAGGAGGCAGAAGCCTTCCCAGTGAGGATGCTGGATTGGAGATGCGGAGCTCCTCATTGCTGTTGACCCTCATTACCAGTGCTCCAGCCTCTTCCCTGTTCGTACGGTCCTCATGGCTACTGGGCTCACAGGCTCCAACGTGCCCATCCTTAGTGCTTCCTGTAAACTCACCACTTCTCTCCAGTTAGGCCCTGTGTCCACGGAGAAGGAGCTGCCATTTACAGAGCTCCTGCTGTCTGCTGAGTGCTGTGTTAAACCTGTGGCACCCCATGTACGTATTATTAGCACGCTTTTACAGAAGATGTTGCCTGAGAAAGGTCAAGTCACTCCTCTGAGTTAATGGCAGGTGATTTCTGTGGTGCCACAGCTGGAAACCTGGGGAAAAATTACTGAGGGATTTTTAGTTTTAAAAGAATATCATCTTGTTTCTTTTACCCTCTCTGTTCTCTTTCCACTGGTTTGTTCGTCAGTTTATTATTGCGATGGTTTTCTTCAAGGGGCTTTGAGTTGGGGGCTTTCCTCTTCTGGCCCCCACTGTTTTCAGTGGCAGCAATGAACTCTTACACTCAGGACATGCCCAGATGGAATGCACTCAGGGTTCAAAAGTATACCTCCCTCAGCTCTCCCTGCAGACCCGCACAGAAGCATGCACCAAGTTCTAGTATCTTCTCTCCTGCCCTCATCCTGGGGTGAATGAAGCTAAGAGTTGAATGATGGGCGGCGAGGCAAAGGGACAGGAGATGCTGGGCTCACAGCTTCCTTCTCATCCATACCTTGGTGGGAGCAGGTTTCTTCCCACAGAAATTGCACACATCACACAGCCTCACATCCATGGAGAGGCATGGAGCACCATGGACAGGCTGAATCTCATAATCCTTCAGGGCCCTCCTGATGGAGCAAGACGCTGAGGAACGTCTTGCTGGGCATTGTGAATGGTAAGCTTGAGCTCTGGAGTTGGAGGCATCAGGACGTAGTAAAGCACTCACAATCTGCCAGATTTCCTCTGCTCCAAGATGGAGCCAGGAATGTGTTGACGTCTACCTTTTCTTCCTCTGCTGAGTGTTTGGGAGCCCAGATAATGGACCTGGAGATTAGGAGGACTGGGACATCAAGAGCTACCAGAATGCAAGGCCTGGCAAAGCTAGAAACTAGGTAGACAGTCAGGAAGGGGATGGCAAGTGTGAGGGTTGGCAGAGGACAGCAGTGAGTGGGCCAGGAGTTCAGAAAGAGAGGGAGCAGGTTGGGGGGGCATGGAAGATGGGGGACACTCCATGAATGATAAATCCACTCTGTTTGCAGCTCACTTTTGTAGACCACATGAGTGTGCTGGGGGTGAGGTGCGGGGAGTCCGTCCAGCCAAGAATGGAACATGGGGTGTAAAGGGTTAAAATGTACAACTCCTTTTTCTAAAGGAAGACATGTGAAATAAAACATTATACGACCCTCCCCAGGGCATTAAGATATGCACTTCCATTACTTTCCTTATGCTATGCTTCCATATTCATTTTCTTTTCTTTTTTTTTTTTTTAAGATATTTTTTATTTATTTGACAGAGAGAGAGAGAGAAAGAGAGGTCACTAGTAGGCAGAGAGGCAGGCAGAGAGAGGGTGGGGGAAGCAGGCTCCCCGCTGAGCAGCAAGCCCGATGTGGGGCTTGATCCCAGGACCCCGGGATCATGACCTGAGCCGAAGGCAGAGGCTTTAACCCACTGAGCCACCCAGGTGGCCCTCATATTCATTTTCAAGCAAGGATCAGTTTGAAGGAATTTCAACACCCTACACTTTCAACTAAATGGAATCTATCTTAACCACTCACCCACCCAAGATGAAAAATGACACTTTTTTTCTAACTTCATAACAATCATTGTTAAAGGAGGTCCATGATAAGAAATTAATCTTTCTTGGGCCTCCTGGGTGGCTCAGTCAGTTAAGCATCTGACTCTCGGTTTCAGCTCAGGTTCTGATCTCAGGATCCTAGAGTGCTCAGTGAGGAATCTGCTTGTCCCTCTCCCCATCCTGCTCTGCTCCCCCTTCCCTCCCACCCTCTCTCTCTTTCTCAAATAAATCTTAAAAAATAAATCTTTCCTGTTACTGTTTTTGGAGAGATAGGTGTGGTTTTCTCCTAAGGCTTTACAGTTTTCTTCTTCTAGGCTAGGGGTATATTCTTTTATACACATGGAGGAAATGTCATCTCACATTACCACAGAGGTGGTCAAGTCCAGCTTCTGCATGTCTGTTTCTCAAGGATAGGACTGCTGGTGGGGCTGGCAGGGATGTCCTTACGTCCTCCTCCTTAGATGGTGGAGTTAACAAAGGTAACAAAAGTAACAAAGGTACTTTGGTAACAAAGGTAACAAAGGTAACAAAACCTGAACTACTTCTTTATTACAAATAATTTTGTTTAACGTGGATGCAAAAGTCAGTCCGTGCCTCAATAAATGGTGGTCGGTGGGACATCCATGTGAGGAAGTGGAGTTATGGTAGTGATTCTGGCAGAGTTGGTCCAGTCTATTTGGCAGCCTGGACCATCTTGACTGGAGGGAGGGCGCACTGGAGACACCAATCTAGCAGATGTGCTCAGGCTTCCAGCAACCTTGATGCTGCCCTGTCAGCTAGGGTGACAGTTGAGGGGTCATGAAAGTGTTCCGTCTAAAACCCATTTTACACTTAGGAAGACTGGGGCCCAGAGAGTTTCTGGAAACTTTTTCCATATCCTGAATCCTGAATGTATAACATATTGAAAAAGGAAACAGTGAACTTGGCCATAAGGTTTCCACATACAAATCCAAATGGTCAGTGAGCAAATGGAAAGGTGTTTAATTTCACTGATAATCAAAGAAATGTTAATTAAAACACTGGAGTGCCATTTCTTTCCTCTTTTAAGGAATGTAATTTAAATACTCAGAATCAGGGGACATGTGACAGAAGGGGCATTCTCATTCATGCTGAGGTCACGTGAATTGATTGGTGCAATGTTTCTGAAGGGCATTTTGGTTTTTTTTTGTTTGTTTTTGTTTTTTTTTTTTGCAGGTAGTACCATTTTCTTTTTTTTTTTTTCCATTTTATTTTTTTTTTCAGCGTAACAGTATTCATTCTTTTTGCACAACACCCAGTGCTCCATGCAAAACGTGCCCTCCCCATTACCCACCACCTGTTCCCCCAACCTCCCACCCCTGACCCTTCAAAACCCTCAGGTTGTTTTTCAGAGTCCATAGTCTCTTATGGTTCGCCTCCCCTCCCCAATGTCCATAGCCCGCTCCCCCTCTCCCAATCCCACCTCCCCCCAGCAATCCCCAGTTTGTTTTGTGAGATTAAGAGTCATTTATGGTTTGTCTCCCTCCCAATCCCATCTTGTTTCATTTATTCTTCTCCTATCCCCCTACCCCCCCATGTTGCTTCTCCATGTCCTCATATCAGGGAGATCATATGATAGTTGTCTGAAGGGCATTTTGGCAATACATGTCAGTATGTGTCAAGAGCCTTAAAGATGTATATCTAGCTTTTGACACAGCAATTAGAATTTTAGGTATTTATCTTCTTTTTTCATCATGGTAGGTGTACCTTTAATGCCCATGCCCTGTTTCTCCCCATTCCTCCCACCACCACACCTTCCCCTGGTGACCATCAGTTTGTCCTGTATATTTGCCTCTCTCTTTTTTTCCCCCTGTGCTCATTTGTTTTGTTTCTTAAATTCCACATAGGAGTGAGATACATGGTATTTGTCTTTCTCGACTGACTTCTTTTGTTTAATATTATACTCTCTAGTTCCATCCATGTTGTTGCAAATGGCACGATTTCATTCTTTTTATGGTTGAATAATATTCCATTATATATACACACAAATACACACATACCACATCTTTTTTATCCGTTCATCTATGGATGGACTCTTGGGCTGCTTTTATATCTTGGTTATTATAAATAATGCTGTAATAAACACAGGGGTGCATGTGTCCCTTTGGTTTAGTTTTTTGTTTTTTTTTTTTTGTATTTTTTGGATAAATACCTAGTAGTGTGATTACTGGATAGCAGGATAGTTCTATTTTTAACTTCTTCTTTTTTTTAAGATTTTATTTATTTGAGAGAGAGAGCATGAGAGGGGAGAAAGGCAGAATGAGCAGCAGACTCTCCAAGGAGCAGGGAGCCCGATGTGGGACTTGATCCCAGGACTCTGGGATCATGACCTGAGCTGAAGGCAGTCGCTTAACCAACTGAGCCACCCAGGCGCCCCTATTTTTAACTTCTTTTGGAACCTCCATACTGTTTCTACAAGGGCTGCACCAGTTTGCGTTCCCATGAATAGTGCAAGAGGGTTCCTTCTTCTCCATATCCTCACCAGCACTTGCTGTTTCTTGTGTTTTTATTTTAGCCATTCTGGCAGATGTGAGATATCTTATTGTGGTTTTGATTTGCATCTCCATGATGATGAGTGATGTTGGGCATCTCTTCTTGTGTCTGTTGGCCATCTGGATGTCTTCTTTGAAGAAATGCCTGTTCATGTCTTGTGCCCATTTTTTTTTAAAAGATTTTTAAAATTTATTTATTTGGGAGAGAGACCGTGAGAGAGAACATGAGAGGGAAGAAGGTCAGAGGGAGCAGACTCCCCATGGATCAGGGAGCCTGATGTGGGACTCGATCCCAGGACCCTAGGATCATGACCCGAGCTGAAAGCAGTCGTTTAAGCAACTGAGCCACCCAGGCGCCCTTCTGCCCAGTTTTTAATTGGATTGTTTTTTGGTTGAGTTGTAAAAATTCCTTATATATTTTGGATATTAACCCTTTATTGGATATGTCATTTACAGACATCTTCTCCCATTCAGTAGGGTGCCTTTTACTTTGTTGGTTATTTCCTTTGCTGTGTGGAAACTTTATTTTGATGTAGCCCCAATAGTTCATTTTTGCTTTTATTTCCCTTGCCTCAGGAGACAAATCTAGAAGAATATTGCCATAATTGATGTCAGAGAGATTACTGCCCGTGTTCTCTTCAAGTATTTTTATTGTTTTGGGTCTCACATTTAGGTCTTTAATCCATTTTGAGTTTTTTGTGTGTGTTTGTATAGTGTAAGAAAGTGGGTCCTATTTCATTCTTTTGCATGTAGCTGTCCAGTGTTCCCAAAACCATTTGTTGAAAAGACTGTCTTTTTCTCATCCCTTTGTCGAAGATTAATTGACCATATAACTGTGGGTTTATTTCTGGGTTTTCTGTTCTATTCCACTGATTTCTGTGTCTATTTTTAATGCCAGTACCATACTATTTTAATTACTGCTGTTTTATAATATAACTTGAAATCTGGAATTGTGATACCTCCAGTTTTGTTTCTTTAGAAATTTATTGTATAAACATATTATAGATGTACACAAAGGCTAAGCCAGAAACGCTGTTCATCTGTTGGATATAAACTGTTTCAAAGTAGAAAGCTATTTATATAGTATATTCATAGAATGGGGTATTATAGCCACAAAATATCTGTCCTTCTTCCTGGTTTCTTTCTAAACCTTCTTTAACATCATTTGTAGTTGAAAGAGCATGAACTTTGGTGGCAAAAGATGCGGATTTAAAGTCTTTATTCCAGGGGTGCCTGGGTGGTATAGTCGGCTGGGCGTCTGGCTCTTGATTTTGGCTCCGGTCATGGTCTTGAGGTCATGGAATCGAGCCCCGAGTTGGGCTCTGCACTCAGTGGGGAGTCTGCTTCTCTTCCTCTTCATCTCCCCCTTCCTTCCCACCCCACTGCTCTCTCTTCCTGTCTAAACTAAATAAATCAGTCCTAAAAAAAAAAAAATAAAGTTCTCATTTCATCTCTTTCTAGTGATGTGACTTTTAAACTTCTGAGTTTATTTAGACTCAGGTCATTTAAACTTCTGAGCCTGCTTCCTCACCTGTACAATGAAGTCAGAAAAAAATACCTAAATGAGAGGTGTGTGGTGAGAATTCCTGAACTGATACGCATTCTAACAAGTTGCAAGCTCTTGCACCATCCAGAACTCATGACTGGCAGTTTCTTCTGAATACAGCTGAAACCACAGCCAGAGTCCTCCCCTGGCTCTAAGTAGGATTATTCATGGAGGATGTGCCTGTTCTTCTGCCCGTGGCAGGACAAAATTCCCCAGCCACCTGGTCCTCCCTACCCCTGGCCCAGAGTCAGCACCCAGGTAGCCAGAAGAATGGACCACAGTGAGAATATCCCATGACCGAGCCATTCACATGAGTGAGGGAAGTAACCTCAGATACCAGCTCCCAGAGTTCCCTAACTGGGGTGGCGGGGCCATGGTTGTTGCCATAGCTATGTGCTCCCTATAACATCTGCTACTCCCTTCAAATAATTTACTGTTTTTTAAAGATTTATTTATTTTAGAGAGAGAGAGATTTGGGGGAGGGACAGAGGGAGAAGGACAGAGAATCTTAAGCAGACTCCCCACTGACGTCCTCGATCTCACAACCCAGAGATCACCACCTGAGCCCAAACCAAGAGTCTGATACCTAACCAGGTGCACCACCCAGGTGCCTCTAAGTAATTCACTTTTTAAAAATAAAATGAATATATTTGTAAAGGAAACGTTGTATCACTGCAGTAAATAAAAACAAAGTTGCTTGCTAAAGTAGAAGTTAACCAAGACACAGGCCCAGTGATGACAAAATAAGGAGATTAAATTCCAGCTATTCCCGCCTGTTGAAGCCTAGTCCTGAGATACTCGCTCAATTGAGGAGTAAAGGAGCAAGTGTAGAGGCTCTTGTCATATGAGCACCAACATGAGGCTTTCTCTTTGATGTGTAATCTGAAGGCGAAACGGAGAATTGAAAAGCCATTACCTTTTTTATTCAGCTGTTTTCTTCCAGGCCTGTAACTCCTGAAGTCATTTCCCACAGGGATCATTGTTGTGCCTGCCCTTGGAGAACTATCCCTACAGCCAGGGTCACCCAGGGTCTCCCCACCCATTTCATGGGTGTGAAAACTGGGGCCCAAACAAGAGAAGAAACTTGTTAAGCTCATAGAGAATCAGTGTTCCTGAAGTGGTGGACCCAAAGGCCTTCTGCCGAACACCTGAGGAGGCCTCGGAGGGAGGCTGGCTTTTAGAAGATAAACAAAATGAGCAAAGGCACACTCTGAATCACCAAGACTTTTGTCATGAAGAAATCACAGCTGCTCTTTTGCATTTGTGTTTCCGCATTTAGAAAAAGGAGAGAAACACCATGTATTCCTCAAAGAATACGTATTTTGATTTATAGGCTTTCTTTGGAGTGGTCTCTGTTTAAGTGTGTAGTTCCGCATGCCGCTGAGAGCTGCGCCGAGAAAGCTGCCTCATCCGGGGGGTCTCACAGTCAGCTTCTCATTCAATAATGACATTTGTGCCACACTCAACACAGCACTTGGTGTGTGCATGTTTCTTCACAGATGGTGCGTTCACAGGGTGTTCTTGACACACTTTTACTCACTTGGTTATCACCCTAACCATGGGAGAGAGGCATCCCTATTCTTCGTGTGTAAAGCTGAGGGTGCTTCGAGTCTGGAACAGGGAGGTCCTTCTCCCCATGAGGCCCACACACCAGGGAGCTGGGGAGAAGGATATTTGACTGTGGCTGCTGCAGTGACCAGCCCCTGTTTCCAGGGTCTCTTGGGAAGTGCTGTTGGAGAGGGAACGGAGCCTCAAGGACGGTGACTTGGCCAGCATGCCTGGGAAGGGCACTGGGCTCTGGCACCTGTCTCTGAGAAGGCAGCAGTGCTGGCCTGGGCCAGGGAGAAGCTTTGATTCCTGGAAATACGCATCAGCACATTCATTACTGTCTTATCAGCAAAGTGCAAAGGAGGCCAGAGAGCAAGGGACGGATCCTGTTACTCGTGACGAAATGCCCTTATGGTCAAGTATGAAAAATGTTTGAGGAATGAATTCCCAGTCATGGTGTGAAAACAGATGTTGGATTCTTTTTTGTTGTTGTTGTTTGGTTTCCTCCACTGACAGAGTTCAGGAAGACAGGGCAGGAATCAAACATTGGAAGCCCAGCTGCTCATGTATGGAAAGGACCCTGAAATGATGTCAGAAGGGATGCTTTCCTGTCAAGGCTGTGGGCATTGGGAGAGCCTCCATCCACTCCCCTGTTCTAATAAGGAGAAACTGAGGTCCACTTGAGAGGGCAAGGAGCCTCCCAAGGTCATGTCGCTTGGCTCGGGTTCTTCGAACCTTTTTGCTAATGCCTAAAACAAGATTGGCAACAATCACAAAATTAAGGCTGATAACCTTGAAGAGGAACATAAAAAAATGAACTTGAGAAAAATCAGGTTTTTATGACATGAGTAAAAGCGTTACCTAATAATTTTACTTTTTTAAAAGTAATTAAGCACAAAAATGGAAATGTTCTTTCCCTCAGAAATGATTGCTTTGGTTCCTTTATAAACATAAACACAGAGGCTTCTCACTACAATCTGCAGAGGCTGAAGGACGGACCAGGGAAAAGAGGTCAGGATTTGGCGTCTAGTACAACTAGGATCGAAAATCCTAGATCTGCCCATCCAACCACGGTATAATCTCAGGCAAGTCTCTGAGCCTCAGTTTTTTCTTTACAAAAATGGGGATACTGATGCTTATTTGAAAGAGTTGTTGTGAAGAAAATAGAATTACTATGATTAGCTAACATTTTGAGTGCTTCCTCTGTGCCAAGCACGGGGCTGTGTGCTTCCAAGGATGGTATGTGTTTGGTCCTCCCAGTCACTCAGTGACCTATGTTAGAAGTCTCCTTCTATAGATAAGAAACGAGGACTCTCAGAGGTCAAGTGCCCACTCACTTAGGTCTCCGAGTCAGTAGGAGCAGAGGTGGGAATTGAACCCATGTTATCTGGCTGTGCGGCTCAAGTGAACCCACACAGTACGATACAGTAGGATAGTAGCTGCATGGGTAAGAGGAACAGCATAAATGGTGGCCAGTGTTGGTATTATTGAAACAGTCCTATTTCATTTCACTTGGGTTACATAACATCACAAAAGTCCATTTCCTTCTGATATCATTATTAAAAAGAAGTTAGGAAAATAGCACCAAGAAATATCTGAAGACAAAACCCAAAGTCTTGTTGGTATGTGGGATAAGGAACAGATACAGTAGCCTTGACCTAGGGGTTCCATCTTGAGAGGTTTGAAAAAAAGAAATAAGGGCTCCCAGATGCATTTCTGTATCATACAATTAATAGCAGATATCCTACATTGAGCCCCTGCTGTGGATCTTCCTGGGTGGGGGTGGGAGGTGAGATGGACAAAACGATTATATTTCTCTGCTTTGAGTGGGAGTTTTCCAACCCACTGGAGGGATACTGGTTACCACATGTTGGTCACAAGGCCAGGTTGGCTACTGTATATAAATCTCTTGATTAAAACAAGTGGATCTTGACAAATAATATTTTTTAAATGCATCTTTTTTTAATGATTATTTATTTATTTATTTGACACACAGAGAGAGAGAGAGATATCACAAGTAGGCACAGAGGCAGGCAGAGAAAGAGGGCGAAACAGGTTCCCTGATGAGCAGAGGCCCCCGATGCAGGGCTCTATCCCAGGACCCTGAGATCATGACCTGAGCTGAAGGTAGAGGCTTAACCTACTGAGCCACCCAGGTACCCCTAAAAATTGCATCTTGTTCATTATGTGGGGCTTATGGGAGAAAATTAGTGACAATGTCCCTCCTTGATGAGAAGGCTGGGTGCCACTCATCTGAGAGTTGCAGCCATTTCAGAGTTGTTTAATGTCCAGATGTTAGGATTGACAAGGAAATTCAGAAAAAGCTGGATGACCCACTGACCTATAAATGTCTTAACCACTGGAAAAAAACTAGAAGCACATCTGCTCCACTGCCTCATTTTAAAGCAGTAGATGGGGCCAGGAGAGTGAGCAGGATATGTCCAGGATCTCTAGGAAAATGGAGGCAGGTGTGCAGTCCTGGGTTGCTCTGTCCTCAATGGTTTTTAGATATTGAGGTGGATTTTCAGAAGGGTTTTTTGAGTTCTTTGGACATGAAGCCCTTGTTGCTCAATAACCTGGGAAGTCTTCCTGGTGAAGGTGACTTAAAGTGAGCCTTAAAGAGAAATGTATGTATCAAAAGTGTACAGGTCAATGAATTTCCATGAGCCCATGCAACCAGCACCCACTTCATGAAACAGTATTTTTTTTTTAAGATTTTATTTATTCAATTGGCAGAGAGAGAGAGAGATCACAAGTAGGCAGAGCAGCAGGCGGGGTGGTGGGGGAAGCAGGCTCCCTGCTGAGCAGAGAGCCTGATGTGGGGCTCTGTCCCAGGACCCTGAGATCATGACCTGAGCCTAAGGAAGAGGCTTAACCCACTGAGCCACTCAAGCGCCCCATGAAACAGGATGTTACTACAACAGAGACCCCATATCTTCGCTTCGTTGTAGGAACTACCACTCCCACCACTCCCCTAAGTGATAACTACTATCCTGAATTCTAACACCATAGATTGCTTTTACTTGCTTTTGAACTTTTTAATCATTGAAATCTCATGGGATATACTCTTCTGCATTTGGTTTCTTTCATTCAACATTGTATTTGTGATATGGTTACATATTTTTACACATAACTGTAGCTTACACATTCTCATTGCTGTATAGCATTCTGCTTTGTGGATATATCGTAATTCACTGACCAGTCTCTGTTGATGCACATGTGCTTACTCTTCTTAGTGTTGTTGGGAGTGTTCTAGGTTTTGGTGCATGTATGTTCACATTTCTGCTGGGTCTATTCAGGAGTGGAATTACTTGGAGATGATGGAGCTGAGAGAACTCCCCAAAAAGGTTGGGGGAAGCTCCTCTAGCAGGGGAAGGGTCTGTGCCCAAGCATGTGAGTGCAAAAGACCAAGAGACATGGGGGAGTGCTGAGAGACCCATGAAGACTGAGTAGTGGGATGCTCCCTCTCCTGGGACAGCCCGCATCTCCCTCCTCACCTCTCTGGCTAACTTCTTTGTCATTTGTATCTCAGCTTTGAGGTCACTCTCTCCTGGGAGGCTTCCTGACTGCCTCTGCCTGACTAGTTCTCTCCTCTGAGCTCCTGTAGCCTGCCAGGATGCTCATTAACACAGTACTGCCCCCACGCACTGCCACTGGCTGTTGCTTTTGCCTTTCTCCTCACTTGAAGTTGCTTGAAGGCCAGATGGGTTTGGCTCAGTGTCTTCTATTTGTATCTTGGGTCTACTCTGTACTTTTTCTGTACACAGAAGCTGACCTCTGTGGACTGCATCAAGAGGCCCCCTAGCCCTTTGCTTCTGGCTTTGGGCAGTGGAGGAGTCCCCTTGGAGGTTGGCGGTAGAGAGGAGAGTGAAGGCAGGTGATCTTCCCCCTAGCCCTTGCCCTGTAGGTTGTCGTGGGCTGGCTGCATTCTCAGCAGAAGGTCATAGCATCTCTCCAGCTGAGCAACATTCTCACTTCAAACTTAAATGTACTAGCCGTCCCAAAGCTTCTAGTCTCAAGGTAATGCACTATCCTTGTGGTTCTCCTAATATTCAACCAATCCTGGTTTGTCCTGGTTTATGTATGCCATCTGCTGGGACCCTATCTGATACATGCATTTTATTCATTTCTGAACCATCTAGAACGACAGACTGGTTTATGCTACCAATCAGTGAAGGTCTGTGGACTATATAAATAGATGAAAAGCAGGGAAAGAATGAAGATGGAGGTATTGGCCAGAAGCCAATACCACAGGACCTTGAATATTCTTTAGAGAAGTTTAGACTTTAATCCTTAAGACCAAGTGTTGCAAATTCAAGTGTCTAGAGGGGCCAGGAAGGCTTTGGTGGGTCTGTGCAAACCCAGAGGTGAATGCTGTCCATAGGATGTCTCCACTGTTCAGCATCAGCCTGTTAATACTCTGAAGGAATTTAGACCCAACATGGCCAGATCTTCAGATTTTTCAAGAGAGATCAGAATCCTGATTTCTGATTTTTTTTTCCTGTGAAATATCTGATGTTTTAATGCAAAATGCCAAGGTGTCAACATTTTAAAATTTTAAAAAGCACTTTGCACTGACAACTAAGGCATGACTGCTAGCTTGTAAGTTCTCTGTAACCGGAGGGGGGCCATTGGACAGTGTGAGGGCAGGAAGCAAGGCGCTCAGAGACTGCGCAGCACTGTGAAAATGATATCTCCCATCAGTGAGCTGCAGAGATAGTGGGCCCTTTGGTCTTGGTCCCTACAGCAGTTAAAATGTAGAGTCTAAGACTAAGACTAAGAACACGAACCTTTCTGCATGATGGGTTGTTTTTTTTTTTCCCCCAAATCAGTTTTTAGTTCTAAAAATAGTGGTTGGTGGACTTATCCACTTAAGTCAGGTTCCCAGCCACTTTCTCTATTTCTGCTTCAAGCTGGGAGCTCGGAGTTCTTTTGGGTTTTATCAAATTATACACTGTGCAAAGGCATCCATTTCACCAACAGATGGACTTAATGTGCATGAAAATACATGCCTTTTAAAGAAACTAAATTAGTAGTTCCACTTCTTTCCCCTTTTATTAAAGACAGAGTTCTAGGAGAGCTCTCTGCTATAAAGTCAGACTTTACAGACATCAGCAAAATGAGATTTATTTGGGTGGAAATCGGACGGAACATCAGACAAGTTCTTCGCAACACTGAACCTGCAGCTTTCACATAGAGATTCGGAGGAATCTGGCCCCCATAAAAGCAGAAAAGGGAGAGAAAAATTTTGAAAACTTGTTAGTTTGTAAGGGTCAGAGTTTCTTTTGAAAGAATGGGTCGAGAGCTCCCTTTGATCCTGGGCAAGATGGCATGAAGGTGTGGAAGCTGAATGTCACAGGGCGTGTAATCCACTGAGCACTGGGATGGAGTTAAAAGACCTAGATTCGGGGCGCCTGGGTGGCTCAGTGGGTTAAGCCGCTGCCTTCGGCTCGGGTCATGGTCTCGGGGTCCTGGGATCGAGTCCCGCGTCGGGCTCTTTGCTCGGCGGGGAGCCTGCTTCCCTCTCTCTCTGCCTGCCTCTCTGTCTACTTGTGATCTCTCTCTGTCAAATAAATAAATAAAATCTTTAAAAAAAAAAAAAAAAAGACCTAGATTCTCATCCTGGCTTTGTCCCTAGCCCATTCTGCTACCTCAGACAAGTTTCTTCTGCTCGCACACTGTCTGATTTCTCATTTAGAATGTTGGAGGAGTAATCCTACTCTGTGTACTCCATGAGGTTATTCTTAGAGGACGCAAAAAGGAAATAGGGTGAATATTTGAATATTTGAATATTTATTTATTATAATTGCACAATAACGTGAATGCATTCTAACTGTGAAATCTCAATAACTTATCAGAGCGAAAGTGCTAGCTTGCTTCCCTTTCCCTCATGTATGTGTCCTTGATTTTATTAGTGAAGTTATATATATGTGGACAAAGAATGTAGACATTCTGGTGCTTTTTTGGGAGGCTCATAAACAGTTTGCTTGTTTTGCTGAACCAGCCACATTCTTTGGGATGCTTCCAGAGATTCTGTAGCTCTGATGCACCATGGTCTTTTCAACCATTCCCTACTGATGGGGGATATGGTGCAACCAATATTTCATTGTATCCAGTAAATGCAGTGTTTACCTCTTTGTACTTCTGTGAAAGTATTTCCCTGGGGTCAGAATCAAGAACGAAAACCACTTGATCAAAGAGAATACACATTTAACATTTTTATAGATACTGCCAAATTGCCTTCAAAAAGTCCAGAATTTAAGAGTACACTTTTCCGTCTCCTTCACTGACACTAGATATTATTCGTCTTTTAATTTTTGCCAGTCTGTTGAGTGAAAAATGAAATCTTGCTGTCATTTTAATTAGTACTCCTAGATAACTAGGAAGGTGGAGTGGCTTTCCATATATTTACTGGCTAAGTCTAAAGACGAGATTCTTGCTGTATATCAGAACAGCTAACGTAAAAAGGGTGGTCGTAGTAGAAAGAATGGCCCCTACTATTCCAGCCAGAGGAGGGCTCTGGGAACGCAGTGGGGGCCGATGGAGAAGGACCAGGGAGCCGATGCTTATCTCTGTGTCTGTCCTGCTGAAAGAGTCCAGTTGGGTGACAGTGGTAGCATTTGAGGTTCTCTGGGTGTCAGGGTAGGAGAGGATCGAGGTGAGGTGCAGAAAAATAAGGCTTCTAGTACTAAACACATCCATGAACAATCCTTCCACATGACTTACCACTGTATCTCCTCTTCCCCTGCCTAGTTCAGGTCCTCGTGAGCCCCCTCCTGGGCCCTTGCCTCCTAAACCATCTCCAGCTTTATTCTCCAACCAAAGTATCATGTGTAACTACTACGGGATTTATTTTCCCTTGAACACCTCAGATGATGAGACTGACAGCTCAAGAACTTTCCAGGCCTGCATGATCTGGCTCAGAAATAGCTTTCCAAACTTTAAAATTTTCTTAAATTTTAAAGTCCTTAAAGCAGTTTATGCTACAAATTAATCCACTCATCTATCCTTTCTACCATTTGTTGATGACCACCTACGAGGTGCCAACATTGTGTTGGTCACTTGGGATACAAAGTCAAACAAAATGTTGTCCCTGTTCCTGTCGTGGACTGCATTGTGACCCTTTGGGCTTTTCCTATTGGTGCACCATTGGCACAGTGGGAAGTCCCTTTCACAGATACAGCATACATGTACAACATCCCATCAGCTCTGGCTTCTGTCTCAGTTCTAGATGCTCTTGACGCTCTCTTGATGCTAGCTTGCTGACTTTCTCACTTGTCCTCTATCCTGAAATTTCCTCCAGGACTAGGAAGTTATCTTATTCAACTTGACCATTCCTAAAGGGCCCAGTATCAGACCTGTCAGTCAGGGCTCTGTGATGATTTGCCGAATCCTACTAATACGGAGGCTGGATGGTCTCATTGAGCTGGCTGTGTGGTTTTCTTCCTCTGAATTTAAACAGATAGGATCTTAGAGCAGTGGCTCTAAGCAGTTTCAAAACCAGAGCTGCACACAGAATCACCTCAGGGAAGCTTAAGAGTCTTTCAACGCCCAGCACGTACCCCAGACCAACTGAGTCAGAATGATAGGGAGTGAGACCCGGGCATCCCCACTTTGCAAAGTGTCTCAGTCCCTTTTAACACACTGCCACATTTGAAAACAACTGCCATCCAGGTTAGGTTTATTCTTCTCCAAACTGTGGGTTATCAGCCTGAGGGAATTTTTGCACACTGGCTATAATATGTATAAAATGACTTTGCTATAATATGTATAAAATGACTTTGCTATAATAACATCTTTAAAAGAAAAACTTGGCAATTTTACAAAGAAGGATCAGCTCATAAGAGCAAGAGTGACTTTACTGCAGGCCAAAGTTCTAAAGTATCTCGGAAGCGAGGACCTAACGTAAAGGAGAGCAATGTTTGGCAGAATGAGGCTATAAAAATTTACCAGCAAGCAAGTAAATAAAGAACCTAAGCACTATGAAGCACATGGCAATAAATAAATATTAGCCTTGTTGCCTTTTCCCAACCACTAGCCCCCACGCCAACACTGCTATTAATCCTGCACTATCTGGAGAAGTTGGCCTCCTGATTAGATTGGTGAAAACGCCATCAGCCGGCTGTTGAGCCAGAAGGTAGTTGGGGAAAGGAGGGGAGGAGGAACACTAGTAAAATCCTTCTCTGACTCTCTCGAAGTGACTGGATTTAGAAGGAGGAGGCAAACTCCCAGGTGGAAACACTAGAATTATATGCTGTATTTGTGTCACACTGGAAATTTGTATTCTGTACTTTGTGCATGCATATACTTTTCATTTTCCTGGTGTAAATGCTGCACAAAACAAACTCAACTTTTTAAAAAATTTACTTCCTGATCTGTGTACATTCTACCAACATTCTCTACCCTTGGCTTACTGTTGGATCAGGTGGACAAAAGGGAAAGGGAACTGAGTGGTTGGCTAAAACAAATGGTAGCAGCTGGTTGGTCACAGGAAGCAAGTTGAGGTTCTAATAAGCACCTTAGTACAGTCAGTGCCCTGGTCCTCCCAGCTCACTTAGTAGAAGGAATACATTAAAAAAAAAAAAAAGATTTTATTCATTTATTTGACAGATAGAGATCACAAGTAGGCAGAGAGGCAGGCAGAGACTGGGGAGAGCAGGCTCCCTGCTGAGCGGAGAGCCCAGTGTGGGGCTCCATCCCAGGACCCTGGGATCATGACCCGAGCTGAAGGCAGAGGCTTTAACCCACTGAGTCACCCAGGTGCCCCAGAAGGAACACATTTACTTTACATTTGCTTTGAGCGTCACTGAACTCCAGACAGTGGGGATCCACGAGAATGCTATCCTTGTGAGGCATGGCCAACATTATATGTGAACAGGAGACAAGGAATGGTGGACATACACATTACCCAGTTCTCTCTGCTCACCTGCCTGTTCCTATGTTCCATCACACATACCTACAAACATATGTTAATAACTTCAAGATGATGCCGACAGAACATTCAGCCAAACAGGGAGCCCTTCTGAGTGTGGGGTTCCATGCATCTGCACAGGTCGCTCCCAGGGAAGGTGGTTCTGGTCCCAGTGGAGGAAAATGCACTGTGATGAAGCAAGTGTGGCATCGCCTCTCAGAGACTGTGTTTGGCCGTTGATGTGCTGTTCACACCTAGATAAACCTAAATCTGTAGCAACAACAAAAAAGAATGATTAATTAATGGATATTTCCTTGATGGAGTATTATGAACCCAGTAAAATCCACAGAGACTACTTCAGTGCATGTGAAAAATGTGTCTGCTTCAATGTTAAGTGGAAAAGCAAAATGATGTCATATTACATGGTACCTGCTGGGATTCCATATGTATCTTCAAGTAAATGTTACCCAAATGCTTTGGTCTTTGGGTTGATAAATTATGGGCACTTTATTCCACTTTCCATTCATCCCAAATTTTATTTGATGAACATTCATTCCTTACTTATGTTTTATAACAGCCTGATTTTTCTAGAAGCCCACGTGACTTCAAGACCTCAGGGTAATGATGCGACAATTACTGGGGAATTTTGCATGTTTTGTATGGCTCATAGCGGATGGCATTCTCTGCTTTTTCCTCAAAAGAGCATGGTTCCTGTGAAATAACTTGGCAAGGGAGAGTGCAAAAGAGCTTAACAGAGTTCTTTGAGAAGGGAAGGCGGTTGTTGTTGTTGCTGTCTTGGTCTGGATTTTCATTGGTCTGTATTAGAGTAGAGTTAATTGAAAGTGATTAATGATGACACCTCTGAAGTGAGAGAAATCTGAGTTTTACCCGAAATCCCTGGGATGGAGACTCAGAAGGACCTGGGTTTGAGTCCAGCTCCACTCTCATGAGCTCTGTGACTCCTGACCTTCTGTTACTGCAGCTGCAGGATGGGGATGTGCCCCCTCCGTCAGAGGGATACCTAATGCCATTAGGACATTGAACTAGAGGCTGTGTGCATAGGACCTGTCCTGGGGCAATCGCTCTGTGAAGCAGTGGTTGTTGGTTGTACCACAAAGCCTCCTATCCCATATTCCTCTACGGGATTAGAAGGCCAAGATTTGACTATTGGGATGGCAAATTCATTTCCAAATACATTGTTTCCAGGAAAATGATCTTTTAAAAAACAATTTATGGTGTTTCATGTCTTACAAAATGCAGAGCTCATAGCTTCCTGAGAAGTGTTCTTTTTTATGTTTGTAAAGTATTCCAAGAAAAATAAGTTTCTATCATGGTCCAACCAAAAAAAAAAAAAAGAAAAAAAGAAAAAGAAAAAGAAAGAAAGAAGAAAAGAGAAAAAAGATATTTGCCTTTGAATTCCAGAGGTGGTCAAACCGGATGACTAGAAAAAGACAAAAGCATATAGGAAACCTTTATTACATATTATAGTCAGAGTTAAGTCATGATTCTTTTTTCTCTGTATTCATTTATCCATGCATCCATTCATTCATTCATTCACATGCTCAGTGAGTATCCGCTGAGTGCCTGGGACTGGGTACTTGGGTCCTATGTTTGCCATCTCCTGCACCTTCATTTTCTGGGAGGGAGGCTTGTAAACTAACCGTTATACCACTCTGTATACAAAGACTGTGGGAGCTGTGCTTGAGGCCACAAACTCTGGCTGAAGGAGTTGAGGGTGGCTTCCCTGAGGACAGAACTTGATTCTGTCAGAGCCCTTCAGAGCTCTGGAACATCCATGATGTGGTATAGATCTAGGCTGGCCCTACTCCTGGCTGCATGTGGTTGGCCAGAGAGGACAGGCCATCCAAAGATGATCCTCTTACCACTGTCAGCACTGGGGCCTCAGGCCTGGTCAAGAGGCAAAATGAAATTGAGTCTTTCAGATTCCAGCTCTTTACCTGCCCATTGTAACTGAGAATAGCCTGTGCAAATGTGTTCATGGGTTTGCCAGGCTCTAAAATCAGGCCTTGCTTGTGAGTAGGTATCTCTAAGAGACCCAGTGGGTGAGAGGAGTAGCCTTTTTTGGACCCCCTGAGTCAGAATCACCTGCACAATCCATCTCTGGTTATTCTTCCACACAGCCTACTATTTTTCAGAATCACTGATGCAAGGGCAAGAACATAGAACTTGAAATCAAGTCATGGTTCTATGGCCCAGACAAGTCATTTCACCTCTTTCAGCTCTAGTTTCCACACCTGTAGCATGGAGCATGAGAATAACACTTCCCTTGCACTGTGGTAGTGAGATTGAATAAAGTAATATGCGCGGCCTCATCTTGTAATGATGAAATGCCTTATGGTGCTTAGTCTTCATCATTCCTTTTCAAGTAGTGAATTCTCTTTTCAAAGAGTTCTTAACTGAATGAAAGTCTTCTATAAATTTGTTGGGGGTGTATGGAGTAGTCCTTATACCTTCTGGTCCAAGTTCTAACTTAGGAGATGCTGACCAGTAATCAATTTGCATTGAATAAAATACGTTTTGAAAACACAAAGACAAAGAGTACCTTAGATTTCTTTGTGAGTCCAGTCTCAGAAGAGACAGGTAAACAAATAATTTCAATGCAATTTGAAAATAATGTTGCTGGTCATAATAAAAATATTAAAATTAATAATAATTATTATAATTAACATTTTTGGGGCATTACAGTGCACTGTGAACTTTGCTAAGTGTTTATTTTCTCATTTAAGCCTCATTATTTTCCTGTAAGATGGGCATTATTAATTGCATTTTATGGATGATGAAACCATAGCCCAAAAAGATGAAATGACTTGTCCAAGGCCATACGGTCAGAAGTAGGAGAGATTCAAATCCAAAGATTCATACATCCAAACTTTCAAATCCAAAGCTGTCTGATTCTAAAGTTCTCCTTTTTCTGTTGGTCTAAAGCGTCTCCATGAAACTAGTGGTTTGCATTCACAAATTGTCAGACTTAACTCAGCCTGAAGTCCCTCATCTGAAAGATGCATTAAAGCACTAACTTTCAGACTCTTGATCACAACCCACAGGGACAAATTGATATCACACCATGACCCAGTGCATTCACTCACACACACACACACACACACACACACACACACATACCATACCCATATATGTTTGTGTGTGTGCCTGTGTAGGCCTATGCCTCTTTATTGAAACAACTCATCTTTACTCTGATGTGGTTTTTTTTTTTCTTTTCTTTCTTTTTTTCCTTTCTTCTCCTTTCCTTATAAATGTTTGTGGTGAACTGTTGATTTGATTACTTGCTCATGGGTCTGAGCTATGGTTTGAAAACCCCACCTTAAAGGACACCAAGAACAGCTTCTCTTCTATAACGCGAAGACTCAGGGTGGGAGAGAGAAAGCAATCTGAGAAAGATCTCATTGGTAAGCAACAAGAAAAGTGGCTGACACTCAGGCCATCCAACTGCTAGTGTGGATTTTTTTTTCTTTCTGTTATTAGGTCACTGTTCTAAATGCTTTATAAACACAGCAATCATTTTGGAATCCGACATCCCTAGATTCAAATCTGAACTCCTCCTGGTCTAGCTATGTGACTTGAGATATGACTTCATCTCTCTAAGGGGCAACCACCTCTCTCGGAAAGGAGAGTAATAATACCTACCTTTCAAAGGGATTGAGAAGATGACTTGATACTAAGGGCTAGTACCTGGCATACGTTATGTACTTAATTCAGGTGAGACACCCAGGTAACGGGGGAAACCTCAGCTGGGGGCAGTGAAGGCTGAGAGGGTGGGCATTAATGTAACCTCATGTGTCCCCAGAATCCAGACCAACCTGAGGATCTTAGATGTAGACATAGTGTTAGTGGAGAACATGTTGGCCTTGGAGCCAAATAGACATGGCTACAAACCCCAACTGTAGGGCCTTCTCATTTTAGTGAGCCTCAATTTCGTTATCTGCAAACTAGGATATTAAAGGCTCATTCAGAGATGTATTATGGGGATTCACTGAGGAATTTTCCCCAGAGTTTCTTCTTCCTCCCTGACCTTAGAAACGTTATGTCTCTTCAGATTTTATTTTACCTTCTTATGACAAAAAATTTCAAATACATATAAAAGTAAAAAGCTTAGTAAAATGAATCCTCATGTGTCTACCACCAAATTTCCAGCTTTCAGATGATATCACAGCCCCAGCCTGCTTCGCAGTGGCACCTTCTAAGGCCTTAGGTGGGTGTCATCCAGCTAAGCCACGTCCACATTCCTGACCGGTGTAGAAGTCTAAAGGAGAGAGCTCCTGATTCTGAACCTAGGGAAGAGTTTGCAGAAGAAATTGGGTTTTATGAAATAAGAATATGAGACAGAGATTTGGGGTGCGAGTGTGCCTTGTAGGGGACACAGCACCAGCAAGGACCAGTGGGGCGAGCATGCTGTCTAAGGAATAGTAAGTATTGGCAATCTTGATGAAGTTTACTGGCAAAAGAGGAAACTGAAGCCAGATCACAAAAGACCTTGATTCACTAAAGTAGACTTTACATAGGTACCCCTTGTTTTTCAAAAGTAAACGTTACTCGCTTTTCTGAAAGATCTATCCATATTAGGACCCATTTTCACGAACCGAAATACATGTGAAGAAGATTTTTGCTTTTGCAAAAAAAAGGTGAAAAGCCAAAATAGTGTTCAGCATTTGTATTGCAGTGGGCCTTATATAGTGCACACCCCCAGCAGCAGGACTGGCCCCCCCGCCACGCTCTTTCCCTCGCTAGGAAGGGCGCTCAGTACACTCCGCACATCAGCATTAAGCCACCGGAGCTCTGAGCTGCATCTTTGAGGGTCTGTGCTTTATCTCCAATTATTCCGTGCCCTGTGAGCAAGATGTGTCCTAAGGTATCAGAAAAGCTGAAGAGGGGTTATTTTTGGGGTCTGGGAATGCTAAAAAAAATTTCCATATAAATTGATGGCAGTTGCTTCTTTGCTTTATTACTTCATTTTGGCTTAGGAAAGGTTTCAGAGGAATCTACTTCTGCAGTGCGGGGAAATCTATACTGGACTTCCTTTCATCTAGAGCATGCTAGAGGACACTGGAATCATGTACTTGGAGCAGTAGAAAAGACTACGGAAATTAGGTCATTCTTTGCCCACTTCCACTCTTTTTCAGTCTTCAAGGAAAGGTTAATTTAGGTATTCACTAAGGTTTTTACGTAGTCCATTTTCACTTACCTAATGGTTAAATAGACAAGGCAGGCAACCGAAGAGGTTTCCTCAGGCCGAAGTCAAACAGCATGGAAGCACATACCTACCACATGTGCTGGCATTGCTTTTGTTATATAACAAAGTCATGCTCCTTGAACAGCTGGCATTTCCTTTAATCTGACAGACACTATGAATCATACATCCTTGATAAGCGTTTCCCACCTTGCTTTTAGCCTTTGGAAAGCTCAGAACCTGGTTTGTATCCCTGTTCTGCAGTGCTGGAAATCAGTCTTCCCCTGGTTTCTTTCAGTGGTGCCAGCCAGTTTGCCATTCCCCTCATTTCTTTAACCTTGTCCTTTGTAGTATCATGTAGATGCTTTTAAGGCACTTTAGGTTATTCGAGGGGAGGGGAATGGATGGAGCTAATGTAAATGTATATAAAGGGTCATATTAATTCTGAGGAAATAAAAACGAGGAAAATGAAGAATGAATCTCTACGTCCCTCCTTAATTCAGCAAATACTTAGTACTTGCTTAGGAAATACAAGAAGGAATAAGAAATTTTAGGAGAAGATGGCGGGCTACTTTTGGGACAGGCTAATTCGGGGTCCTTCTGGAAATAAAAGTGTCCTACACTAAATTGGTTATGTAAGTGTGAAGCTGAAGAGCCAGGTGGATTCTGGAGAGAGAGACTTGGAAGTCCTCAATTTGTTGAAGCCTTGAGAGGGATGGTTCATCAAGAGTGGCGGTTGAGCCTCAAACGAAAGTAAAAGGAAAAGGTATGTGGCCCTGGAACAATGCAGAAATTATCCCATGGTTGATGGCATACATATGCATGTTACCCATTCACCCTTGCAGCTCATGAGTGAATTATGCAACACGATACTGACTCCTAACATGAAATCACACTCATGGATGTGAAATGTCAGTTCATACTTAGCACTAGAAAATATTTTCATGATACATACGTTTTAAGGATTTATTTTCTTTTCCTATTCAGTTTCTAAATTATTTATTTCCCCATGGTTTAAAAATAAAAGTATAATGTAGTTGGTCAAGGGATATTCTGCTATAAAAATTACATGTTCGATGTTGATGGAGAAATTTTGATTACTTTGAGGTTTTTTTTCTGTGTTTGGCGCATGCGAAATGAAGCAAATTTGTATTATGAAATAGTAAGTTTTCTTTTTTTATTTGAATGAAATGCTTTAAAATTTAAGATCAGAGCTGGCTTACGAGTATTTCCCAAGTAAAATGCCATCAAGTACAAATATTACAAAGGATCTGAGTTTTCTTGTGAAGTAGTCTACACATTTACATGAGAAAAGGATTTTTGAAAAATTCCTGCTCTCCCCATCCCTCTGTGCAGTGCTGGTTAATTAATCAATCATAAATAAAAGATGAAAGTTTGTGAACCTCAAATCCTTGTGTTCTGGAAAAAATAGAGTCCCAGAATAATTAAAATAAATTTCAACTAATGAGAACCAGAAACAATGACCAATGGAAATAGTGAAAACAGCTGGGTCTAACAGGTCAGAACTTCACAGAGAATGAACAATGGATTATTCCAGCTTGCTACTATGGCTGCTTATGGCCTTTGCACTGGTTGAATGACCATTGATGAGAACAATGAGGAGCTCTCTCTAATTTTTTTTTTTTAGAGTACACTATTTAAATGTTTTTTCAATTTCAACATCAACTTTTTTTAGAGTACACTATTTAAATGTTCTTTAAATTTCAGGCTTTTTTTTTTTTAAATATTTTATTTATTTGACAGAAATCACAACTAGGCAGAGAAGCAGGCAGAGAGAGAGGAGGAAGCAGGCTCCCTGTGGAGCAGAGAGCCCGATGTGGGGCTCGATCCCAGCACCCTGGGATCATGACCTGAGCCGAAGGCAGAGGCTTTAACCCACTGAGCCACCCAGACGCCCCAATTTCAGGCTTTTTAATGTGCTTTTCCATCTGGCTTCCGTCTCTCTGCAGATATATCGGAATTCCTGACCCTTCTGCTGGATTCCACCATTTTGAAACTTGAGTTAGGTATAGACACTTTACCTGCCAACCGCTGTGGCAGAGCAGGTGACTGAGGTACAGAGTTTCTACATGACATGGTTGATCTGGAAGTAGGAGTGGATCCATTTCGTCTTAACTTACATGCTGCTTGGGGCTGGGTCTGTGGTGAGTAAAATCCACTTCCCCATTCTAGGCGTCAGGATAGAAACATTTTCCAAGCTTCCTCACTTAGTCTGGGCCCTGGGATTGAGTTCCTGATGAAGGAACTTGGACACAAATGATGTCCATGAGTGCTTTTCATGCCATGTTGTGCATACCCATTGCCTGGAAAATCTTCTTAATGTGCAGGTTCAGTAAGTTTGGAGTCAGGGCTGTGATTCTGCATTTCAGTAAATCCTCAGGTGATGCCAGTGCTATAGGTTCATAGATAATCCTTCAAGTATTAGAAATGGACACTAATTCCAACCTGGCCATAAAGTGTCCTACAATGACTTCCATGATCTTAGAGCCCTGTCTGCACAGCTGGAAGCAAAACACTTGGGATGCAGAGATTATAAGGGATTAGAGATTATAAGGGAAGGAGATTAGATTCCTGCCTCAGTGGTTGGTGGAGTTCTGCCCTGGGGAGCTGCTTGACCCCAGAGGGACTGGGAGTGGAGTGAGAAGCCGTATTAAGTCATGAGTGTCAGGGTTCACTTGTTACCGCAGCAGGGCTTAGTTGCAGTCTCTCTATCAACTGTCTTCCCTGAGTCTTTCCTTGACTTAAAATTTTGGATTAACTTAGTAAACTTGCCAAATACCAACTTTGTACTAGTTATACCTCTAAGTGCTGGAAAATACATTAAAGAAGCAGTGGAGTTCTTTCTCACGGAGCTAGGAGGGGAGATAAAAAATGGCGTCAAATAATGAGTCAATAAACACCAAAGGTGTCAGGCCCTACAAAGTGTGCTGCCCGAGCTTAGAAGGCAGGAGTGGAAGTCCCAGTTGTGGGCCTCAGGACAGGATTTCTACAAGTGATTGTATTGACATCAGCCTTCAGAGATGGGTAAGGTTTGAACTCCTAACAGTTAAGATAGGGAAGAGCATTTCAGGGAAGTTAAAAGGATGGAATAGGAGGAAGGTGCACAGGGAAATGTGAAACCTGCTATGGGGTGCAACTGTAGGATGAAGGATTGGATGAAGGAATGTATGGTGGGAATGAAGGTCAGAGTTAGGTCATGCAGCACTTTGAACGGCAGTCTGAAGAGCTTGGATTTTATCCTGCGGAGGCTGGGGAGCTCTGGGTGGGTTAAGCTGGAGAGCTCTCTCCCTGGGCACAGTGAGAGGGGAGCAGGAGCAGAAGGTCCTGAAACCACTCTCTTCCCTCTGCTGCTACACTTGAACTAGTGTACTGATGCTGAGCACGAAGATGAAAAAGACAGAGAAATATGCCAACATGATAAGGAAAAGAGGATTCCCCACCCTCTTCCTGTCTTCAGAAATGAGGAAGCCAGGACCTCCAGCTTCTTACTCCAAGGTCCCTTTTTCTGCATTTGAGTACCATGTTACTGAGGTGTCATAAGCACCCCCTGTTGTTGTCCTTGGTGAGCCTGCATCAAAGTCAGTACAGCATAGTTCATACTTTACAATTTGGCCACCTTTGCATATTTTAATTTAAATAGTTTTGAGTCACTTCAATTGGGAAATTTACCGGAATTCTGTTTCACTATGATATGCCAACAGCAAGTTTAATTTTTTTAAAGATTTTATTTATTTATTTGACAGAGAGAGCACAAACAGGGAGAGCAACAGAGGAAGAGGAAGGAGCAGGCTCCTCACTGAGCAGGACTCAGTCCCAGGATCCTTGATCATGACCTGAGCTGAAGGCAGACCCTTAACCCACTGAGCCACAACCAGGCACCCCTCAACAGCAAGTTTAAGACTTACTTTAAACAACTACATTTCACTCCAAAGGGACTTCATCCAGACTTGCTGTTACTCCTTTGGGGTCTGTACCAGATCTAGGAGAGGGTTAAGGAAAGGTTTATCGATCCCTCAAAGGCTGTCTTTGTCCCGTGGCTGGCCAGATTAGAGCAATGAGGAACCAACTTCCACTCTTCTTCCCTGTCCTCATCTTCCCTGGATTCCAGGCGGGGGCATGTATGGGAGGAGCCCTATAAACCAATAAAGGAGCTCAGATCATGCGCTCTTGCCCAGGGCTGACCGAAGAAAGCGCATCTTTCTATCTTATCTTCTAGAAAGATGCGCTTTCTTCCGGACCTCAGGACTGCACTGTCCAGAAGTGGCTACAGAGAAGGCTTCTTGCATGTGTTGTCAGACAGAAATTTGTTTGAACCCTAGCTGCCGCCTCTTGCCATATGATCTGGAACAAATGATTTACTATCCCAGAGCCGAGGTTTTTGTGGTGGCAGATGGTGCTGGAAATTATCTGACAGAGTTGTATGAGGGTTCTGTGAGATCCCAGGGATGAAGTTCTGAACGCCCTGTGCTGCACACCATACCAAGGATCCAGTCAGAGTCTCTGTGGCTATCCCAGCCCTGGGGTGTGTGTACTCAGTCATGTTACTTGCTCTAGTAAACAAATCTGAAGTTTCAGTGGCTTCAAAATAATAAAGCTTTATTCCTCACTCACCAAACTCTCTATGTGGGTGTTCCTGGTCGGCAGAAAGCCTTCCACATGGTGAGTCAGAGATGTAAGCTCCTTCCACCTGTGACTTCTTTCTCTCTGGGATGAAAAAAGAGAGGGCGGAGGAGGCATGCCTTGGCCCAGGAGGGAGACATATCACTTCCTCTGGTTGGTCAGAGCAGTCGCATGGCCCCCACAAGAAGCCAGGGGTGCTTGGAAGTGGGATGGCTGACATGGCAGCCATGTCCCTGGGTAGTTCTGTGCCGTAGCAGGGGGGCGGGAATTTCTGGGGAACAGTTAAATTAGTTGTCGCTGCAACAGGAGGGGAATACTGAGGCGGGATTGGGCTCTGGACGGGGAGGCCAGGTTTATAGAGGTGGAAACAACGTGTCAGATTCCCATTTCTTTCCTCTCAGTCTCTTGGAGAGCTCATTCTGGCAGATCCTGCCCCATTTGGAACCTGGCTGTGAGCAAGAAAACATCTGTGGTCGGAAAGCGGGGGCAGTGAATTAGGCCTGTTTGGGACTTGGAGAGAGGATGTCCTTGAACCCTTTGCTGGGCAAACAGCTCCCTCCCACAAAGATGTGAGAGGTCATCTGTCTGTCCATTTTGACACTTTCACCCAGTGACCTTCAGGGCTTCATACACCTTCCCCATAAGCTGGAACATGCTCAGCACAGACTGTCCTTGGATTTGACCAAAACTGACTCACTGAGGGTCCGAGTGAGAGGAGAAGGCAAAAGCAGACAAACAGGCACTGAGGACTTTGCCATCCCAGACCTGTGTCGTGTAAACAGGCTGTCTGCTTCCCAGCCAAGGAATGAGTCCGGACTTGGGTCGAATTGGAGCCTTGACAGCTAATCCCCACAGCCTTTGACTGTGGAGTACTGTGTTCAGAAGGGGCAGGCTGCCCACACTGGGGCACAGGGGAGAGGCAGGATGGTGGGGAAAGAATGCGGCTTTGGAGTCGGACACAACTGCTCCTTGCCACTTACTCAGCTCTGTGACCTTGGATGAGAGTCACTGAATCTTTCTAAGGCTCATTTTCCCTGTCTGTCAAATTAGCATAACACAATGGACAACAAATGCTTCGGACCACGTGAGCACATACATACAAGTAATAGTCTCCCCCGTTCCCTCTACATGCAGGAGAGAAATCTGTCATCTCCTCAGATGAATTAATTACGTTATAGTCAGGAGCCACCATTTCTTGAGCTCCTCTCCTGAGGTGTTTAGTCTTTGCAATAACTGTAGGATAAATGGTATTGTTCCCATTGTATGGATTTGGGCACAGAGACTCAGATTATGAGAGAGAGAATGATTTTGCTCTTTCTACTGCCCCGTCACTGAGGAGAGAAAGAAATAACAAAGGAAAAAGAGTCAAAGGAACATACAGGGGCTGGGGGTTAAATGTCGAGGCCGGAAGTTTGGAAGGTGTGGACTTTAACCCCGGTCTAGCTGGAATAATAGACCTTCCATTATAATCTACTTCCCCCTGTGTTATTCACTTGTATGTTTAGTCATCAATGTATCTATTACTAATTAATTAGCAAACATTTAACTATGAACTTCTTATGTCTTAGAGCCTTGCTATTTTCAAAACGTGATGTCTGGGCAGGAAGCCTCCGTGTTGCCTGGGATTTTGTTAAAAATACAGAATCTCAGGGGTCCCTCCAGGCCCCCTTTGTGGGAATCCACATTTGGCAAGATCCCCAGGTGACTTATAGCATACACTCAGGATTGAAAACCACTCTCCTGATGCTTCTACCTTGGCAGAAACATTTCCAGAGGCAACCCCTCTTCTTAGGACTCCTGCCTTCCTTGCCCACACAAGGAACAGCGGGGATGTCCTAGAATAGGCTTTGCCCTGAGCTTGATGCTTCTGTGATTGTCTAGAGCCTGGGTGACCCCTCCACACCAGGGGTGGATACGTCAGGTACGTCCCGGGTCTTGACAGATGGGAGGTGCCACAAAAAAAGGCTGCCACCTTAGATAGTGTTTGGGACCGCTTCTCTCCTCCTCCTCCCTAGCATCCACAATTAGCCCCCACTAACCTTAGCATCAAAGTCATTCACACAGATGCTTATTAGGCTGGAGTAGGAATGCCATGATCTTAGGATATAGCTCGGCCCCATCTGTCCCGCTGTGGCCGGGGATTGTTTGTGGGGATTCTCAAATATGGAAAATGGGAATCACCATCCCACGCTTCCTGCGCCATTTGAAAGAAGCTGGCTATTTAATAGGCACCAACTGAAGATTAGGCAGAGGAAGATTAGGCCAGCATGCATTAAGTTTGTTCCCATTAACACTTTTGGGAAGCCCTGACAATATTTACCATCAGGGAACGTCTGCCCCGTGCTAAGCTCCAGGAGGAGTGAGAGCACATCCCTTGTTAAATTCTTGTGATGCCTTTGGGTAGGCAGCCTCATTCCCATTTTCAGAAGAGCAGACTGAGGCTTGGAGAGCCTGTGTAGCTTGACCAGAGTCACAGAGGCAATGAATGGTAGTGCAGGGCTACATTCATGCATTTTCCAAAACTTGGAGTGGGAATTTAAATAGGGGAAACCATGTACTTTTCACAACTGGGAATGGGAATTGACATTCAAATAAAGGGAAGCCTCATCAGTGGGCCTTTGGAATGTGTTTCATAGGCTGCTATTCCCCTGCCCCATCTGAGGGGCGGGGGAGGTAGGAGAGGAGTAGGAGGATGGGCAGAGTCAGTCAAACATGAGGGTTGTCTTGTTTCTAGTATATTAAGAGCCATCCCCCCTCCTGAGCGTCTTCATTTCAGAGAAGGCTGGATGAGCTCACCGGGGAAAATGGGAAAATGGCTGGTCCTGGATGAACTCCCCATGTTAGTGTTTGCCCCACCCCCCACTCTCAGCCAGCAAGTGCTGATAGCAGAGCAAGCCTCTCGAGTACCTGGCACGTGGCAAAGGCAGCCTCATAGACAGCACAGAGGCCTCACCACCTCACCACCTGTTCCCTCCTGGACTGGTTCCCCCAGGAGCTCGTTTGGAAGCTTAGAGCCTTGTGTAGGACAAACGGGGCTGTGTTGTGGGCCTTAGCTTCATGGCCAAGGACTGACAGCTTCTTAACTAAACAAGCACCAAAGAGTTGCTGATAGCACGTAATGAAGCTGTTGCATGTACTCTTCCTTTGGGAGCATAGAGTGGAGTGAGTACCCCCTGATATGTAGCTGAGGATCCCCCTCCTCCATCCGTTAGCTCCATGATTTTTGTCCAAGTCAGGCAATCTCTCTGGGTCTCTGGTGCCTTTGTTTGTTCGTGGGACATTCACAGGAGATACACACTTAATTTCTTGGTACAGGTCCTGACTCTGAATGGGTGTTCAAGCAGTAATTGTGATGATTATTTCATTTTGCCACATGGAAGTTACTTGAATATAAACATCTTATATTCACTTACATTCAGTACCGCATTTTCCATTTTAGGTTGTAGAAATCCAACTTGAGACTAGCCTAAGCATAAATGAACAAATGAAATTCTATGCATCTGGCGAGTCCATGGCTGATCTACCTTCAGGCTGGATTTAGGGGTTCCAGTTGTGACATCAGAGCTCAGCCTCTCCTCTCCCCTTAGCTCAGTGTCCTTCTGGGTATGGGTCTGATCCTGCGGACAGGCTCTGGTCACCAGGGCTCCAGAGTCACATGTTTTCTAGCTTATTGACTTCCAATGCCCATTTATCCATCCAGGTGAGACTTTGATGGGCCTTGCTTGGATGAGAGGAATGCACCTGGACCAATCACCGTTGCTAAAGGCACAGAGCCCTGAGACAGGCTGATCTGGAGTCTCATGACCGACCCTGTGATCAGGAAGGGGACGCTGGCAGATGTGGACACTGTATAATGGGGAGACACCGAATGAAGAGGAGAGCTCTGCCAAAGGCAGGAATTATGCTGGGCAGATAAAAACAAAGGCTATCCACCGCTCCATAAGAGCACTATCCTAAGAAAGTACATGCCCCTGCTTCTTCCTTAGGTCTCACTATGATCAGTGTTAGTCTGGGATCGTTGTTCCTGAAGTCATGGTCTAGAACTATATATAGCTTCCAAGCAAAGGAGAAGAACTGAGGGAGGAAGCAGCTGAGCTGTGCAAATCTGAACTGTAAGTGGGACCCCCAGACTGTGTCTGTCACTTTGGCTTAGAACAGATGGAACTCAGGGGCACCTGGGTGGCTCAGTGGGTTAAAGCCTCTGCCTTCGGCTCAGGTCATGATCCCGGAGTCCTGGGATTGAGCCCCACATCGGGCTCTCTGCTCCATGGGGAGCCTGCTTCCTCCTCTCTCTCTGCCTGCTTCTCTGCCTACTTGTGATCTCTGTCTGTCAAATAAATAAATAAAATCTTTAAAAAAAAAAGAGAGATGGAACTCAGGGCAAATTTTGACTCAATCAGCTGGGCTTCATATGGATGTCCTTTGCTCTACTTGCGTTTAGATCACTGCCGGACACATCAGAATGGGTGGTATGCGGGAGGTTTTCTCTCTGTATGTCGAATGCCCTCTTTATTGTCTTTGCTAAAACTTTCAAAACAGTGACAATAGCCAAACACCTAAAGCTAAGCCAATGTCACATGAAGAGCTCTTTGGCCCTATGAGCCTGCTCTTTCTGGGCAAACACTTACATGCTATGTTAGCGTGGAGTTGAGCAGGTCAGGATTTGCTTTTGCAAACCAATAAGGAAAAGGCCTCTTAATTTCTCTTCCTACCCTTGTCAGCCCTCTGTGGTGGTAGGAACCAAAGCCTTCCTTTGGAGCTTTTTCTCAGGACTTATTTCATTTGTTTGACAAATGCTTGTTGAACACCTGTTTTGTGTAACAGGCTTTGTTAGGAGATGAAGCCCCACATGTGTAAGCCAGATGGGCGCCGTTCTTCATCTTCTTACTCTGCTTCTCTGTTCCTCTCGCTGGTTTCTCCCTTGCCACTGTGAAGAAGGCTTCCAGCACCTCTTTACTCAGGATTACTAAGGGGTGATGCAGGAGGGAGATGGCTTTGCACACCTTGGAGCAAACAATTTACAACATTCTCCTGAAATATTTTCATTCCTCAAAATTGGTTCTGGGATATGGCCATAGGCTAGGGTCATGGGTTTTCTCTTTCCCTTTTCCTCAGCCTTGGTCATCCCAGTTTTCTCCATCTCAATACCCACTCTGTTCCCCTACTTCCACATGTTCATCCCTCTCTCTTCCATGAAGCAGAACAATTCCGCTCTGCCTCAGTTTGATCTCTAGTTTTTTTTTTTATGTAAATGGCATTATAATGCTTAGAAGACTGAAGGTCCCAGTTTCCAGGATGTCCATTCCTTAAAAATCAATCTTAATCGGTGCTAATGGCAACCCAGCTTGGAGCATAGATCCAGCCCTGAAAAGGCATGGTCACCACCAGCTCTCTCAGAAGGTGCTGGAGTGGAATGTGCGCCACGTCGGCTGAGGCCAATCCAGATAATGATCAGTTATGGTAGAGATGGGTCACTCGTTGCTTTCCTCACCCTGATGCCTTTTTACTTAACTAATAGCAGGGGAGTCTCTATTAAGGACTGCTAACACTCCAAAATGTCTTTGTTGAGCCTACCAAAGTGATAAGTAATGCTCTTTTTTTTTTTTTTTTTTTTGTTTATTTACAGCATAACAGTGTTCATTGTTTTGGCATCACACCCAGTGCTCCATGCAGTACGTGCCCTCCCTATTACCCACCACCTGGTTCCTCAACCTCCCACCCCCCCCCCCACCCCCCTGCTGCCCCTTCATAACCCTCTGGTTGTTTTTCAGAGTCCATAGTCTCTCATGGTTCATCTCCCCTTCCAGTTTCCCTCAACTCCCTCTCCTCTCCATCTCCCCATGTCCTCCATGTCATTTGTTATGCTCCACAAATAAGTGAGACCATATGATACTTGACTCTCTCTGCTTGACTTATTTCGCTCAGCATAATTTCTTCCAGTCCCGTCCATGTTGCTACAAAAGTTGGGTATTCGTCCTTTCTGATGGAGGCATAATACTCCATTGTGTATATGGACCACATCTTCCTTATCCATTCATCCGTTGAAGGGCATCTTGGTTCTTTCCACAGTTTGGCGACCGTAGCCATTGCTGCAATAAACATTGGGGTACAAATGGCCCTTCTTTTCACTACATCTGTATCTTTGAGGTAAATACCCAGCAGTGCAATTGCAGGGTCATAGGGAAGCTCTATTTTTAATTTCTTCAGGAATCTCCACACTGTTCTCCAAAGTGGCTGCACTAACTTGCATTCCCACCAACAGTGTAAGAGGGTTCCCCTTTCTCCACATCCTCTCCAGCGATAAGTGATGCTCTTATTTACTCTCTTGTTCTCAAGACTGATGTCCAGAAGCTTAAAACAATTTTGAAGTGCTTAGTTTTTAGTGAAGAGACTAGTCAAGTCTACGAATAAGGCAGTGGTTTGAGAACATAATCACTAACACTAAAAGAAGTCCACAAATGTGTGTTAGCTTATAATGGATTTGCTTAATTATAACCACAAGGCGCATACAAACACACACAATACCTACTCAGTTGAACACATTTCTTTGTATCAGCATACACTCTTAAGATCAGTGTTCTCTCATGCCCAGTTCCGGGTTTGCAATTCAAGTGTTTCATTTCCCAGCCACGTGAGTGAATTACCCTGCCTATGTTCAATAAGGAAGGGAAACACCAGGATTGCAGGAGACATGAAATGAATGAGAGATTGCTTACTCCAAACACATATCCTCTTAACATGAGCAAATGCTGGCTTTCCTGGCTCTTTTCCACTCTGACTCCACTTGTGTATGCCCGTGGAATTTGCTAGTAATTGGGTCAAGGGAATCTCTCCCCTGATGAAGTATAAAACCATTAAACAAATGTTTCTTCTACGTTTGTGAGCTTCCTGCCTGCCTCCCTAGTGGCTCCAACTACATTCTCGTGCCTTGACAATGAAAAGTCGCCTGTGACTCCTTGTGGGATTCGAAGACTCAACCAGTAGACGTCTGCATATTTTGAGAACCCCAGAGTCAAAACTGGAGAGATGACTTTAGGAGATGGTTTAAATACTCACATAATTTATTGTCCAAACCAGGACCTTTTAAGAGTGAAACAATATGTTACTGAAAATTACACCAAGACTACAGGTATTTTGTGGGACACTTGGTCTTCTCAGTAAAAAACAGTTGGTTCTATTATTGAGCTCCTACTGTATGCTAGGGATTTAACGCATTCTTTAAATTCATTTAACTCATTCTAATTAATCCTCAAGGTAAACTTATTTAATAGATATTGTTATTCCCATTTTACAGATGAAGAGATAAGGGCTCAAGGAGCAATTCCTCTAAAATGGCTCTTCATTCATGCTCTAGTGAAAGCAGACACGTGTAGGGATTTGGACTGAGGTTTGTCTGATTCCAAAGTGCACGCACTTCACACTGTACAGTATGGGTTCTCATCCTGTAGTTTGATATCTTCTTCTTCTTCCTCCTCCTCCTCCTCTGCCTTCTCCTCCTCCTCCTTCTAACAGACTGCATTTTAAGGATATCTAGGTTACTGGTTAGCTGCCATATGCACTCCTGAAGGCAAAGAGGAAACCAGTGCAGAGAGATACAGAAAACCCAGCTTCACCTTCATGGTTAATATGCTGGTCAATTGAATGAGATTTCATTTGGGTGCAGGTTTCTATGGTTTGAAAGAAAGTAAAAATAAGAGAGAGAGAAGGAGAAGGAAAAGCAGAAGAGGAAGAGAAAGAAGGAAGGGAGGGAGGCAGGGAATAAGGAAGGAAGGAAGGAAGGAAAGTTTCTGAATTGAAACTCCTTATTCTGAAATGGAAAAACTGAGCTCTGGAGAGAGAAAATTCCTTACCCAATGTCCCATAGTAAATCATAGAGGAAAAAATGACTGGAAAATCCGGGTCTTTTGATTTTTGATTTTCACTTCATGTTCTTTTTGCTACGCTTGAGGAAACTTAAGCTTGAGGATATGTTGCTGGCTGATGCTATTTCCATGTTTTGCCTCATTTTGACATTGGCAGTGAAAGCTGTTTTTCCCCCCCTAAGATTTATTTAGTTATTTTAAAGAGGGAGAGAGAGGGAGAGAGTGTGGGGAGGGGCAGAGGGAGAGAGAGAATCCAAAGCAGACTCCGTGCTAAGCCTGGATGCAGGGCTCCATCTCATGACCTTGAGGTCATGACCTGCCCTGAAACCAAGAGTCAGACACTCAATCAACTGAGCCACCCAGGCGCCCCTGAAAGCTGATTTTAAATACTGACCAAGCAAAGCTTTCACAATTTTCAAATATGCTGTGGAAGAGATTTTAAATAAAGACTGGTGTGTACATGTTTAATTTTGTTATGTTTCTTAGTAAAAAGAAATGATTTTCTTTTTTCACCATGGTTCTGGACTATTTAAGGAAAATTAAGTGATAACAGTTTCAGGTTGGAGAGTGGAGAAAACTACATTCACTTTTTAGGAAAGTAGGATCAGGGGAATAGAGTTGAAAAGGAAGCCGCCGTCAACAATAGGCCATCCGCACCCCCTCTTATTGCTGCTGTGCATGGCGGACATTCAGTTATGTGCTCCTGAGCAATGAGACGAGGCACTGAAGTAGCCATGGGCATGTCATTTCCTTCTTCTCCTTGAAATTATCTTTCTTGGTTCTTGCCCCTGAGCCTTGACCGTGGTGTGTTGGGCAGTAGGATGAAAAGCAGTTGATAGGGGCTGTTGGAAGTCCATTCTGCAGCAGATTCCTCCAGATACTTCCACATACTTTGCATTTGGGGTTAGATGGTCAGATTCTGGTGTGTCTGATTCTGCTATTCATCTGCTCTGAGCGCTGAGAAGGATTCTTTGCTGTGGACTGAGTATAAGTATAGGGTACAAACAGGGGATTCCTGAGTACATATTCAGGAATGTGATAACTTAAAAGATTCTCTGTTTTATTCTTTTATAACCATGCATTCTAAGAAGTTCAGGAGCCAATAGGTAAAGAAAGGTATTTTAGAATGAGAACAGATGTAAATATGGGAAAATGTTGAATGAAGAAATGTGCAGTACAAAGGAGAGAAAAAGACAATTACATACTCCTCCCCAAAGAGTATCTGTTACAGCTGGTTATTGAGTGAAGTGATAGACACGTGCTTTCATGCGACTCTTCGGAACTCATCTGTTGCGGAAAACCATGAAGTCAGAAGTGTGTGTGTATGTACTCTGAAGCCACAGTGGAACTTGGCTGGCTCTGTGGGCACTCCTCAAGAAAGTTTGCCCTTCGTGAGTGGTTCGGGCTGTGGGGAGCCCCAGATCATTTCCCTGCCCAGGGATCTCTCTTACAGTGGTTCCCTTACAAATGGAGAAAACAGAATCCATACTGATTCTTCAGATGGAGACTGAGCATTCTAAAGAAAGTTCAGTTCATGAAAACTACTTTAAATTTTCAGGAGTAGAGCAAAAGGGCTAGGCAGAAAAAGGGAGGGAGTTCTGTTCTCTGCTTCCTCATGACTAGTCTGTGCTTGAGTTTCTCATTGTTGCCTGTGAAAGAATAGCAATCAGATATCTCTTTACTATATGTGTACTTTATGTACATATATATGTACATATGTGTGTGTGTGTATGTTATATACATATATAATTTCCAAGAGGGATCCAGGAAAATGTTGCAAGACAGCTGTGGAGCAGATGAAAAATACTGGATTGGAAATCTAAGGATGAGGATTTGGGTCTTAATTTTACTACTTAGACAAAATTATTAAGTTTTGGTTTCTTCTCCTAGAAAAAGGATTATACCTGCCTCACAGGACTTTTGTAGACATTAAATGAGATTATGCATGTAGTGATGTGTTATAAAATAATTTCTTATTAGATATGAAACAATCTGATGTTTTTAAGACAGAAACTGATCCATGTGGTGAATGTTACATTCATACAGTCCCGGTGCATACTTTGGGAACAGATCTAATATGTAAGTGTATGGGGACACAGTGTTACCAAACTGTGGAGACTTGTGACAGCCTGGAAGGTCATCTTTCAAGGCCAGAAGGTCTGAGCTCATGTCAAGGACCAGGGTGGACTCCGTTTCTTTCCCAAGGGTTGTATAGGCTGCATCTACTGGAAGGAAGGAGGTGTTCTTCCCACCAAACTGTGCCTAGGGGCAAGCAATGAAAGTGCTCTGATATTTACGCAGGGCTTTTTACAGAGAGAGACTAGAAGTCAAGTTGATTTGCATTCTACTCAAAGCTTTAAATCATCTTTTTACCTGTGAGGATTAATGCCTTTGTTTCCAATGAGGTTATTGGTCCACAGAATAAGGAAAAAGTGCCCTTTGGGAATGAAAACCTCAGTCTTGCAGAGAAAATTCACTGAAATGGTACATCCATTTTTTAAAAAAAATTATTTTTATTTGTTTTTTTATCATGTTAGTAATAGGTGGATACTATTTCCAAGTGTGGATGATTCATCTGGCGTTCCTTTAATGCTGCCTGAGATTGGGGTCCTGTCTAAGGGCAGCCCAGCTTCTTGTACCATTGACCTTTGAGGCCCAGAATCGGATTCCATCTTTTTAAAGAACCTGGAACTCTCAGAAGCCAGTGAGATGGTTTGCTTTCATTCATGTGTATAATCAAGAGGAGGGACCAAAGGTTCCTCTAGATATTCAAATGCCTAGATTTCTGGAACCGTGAGAGGACAGAAGAGGAAGGATTTGAGGGCTGCTTGCTCCTAACCCGGGGTCTTACTGTCTCCTTGGAATGTGGCCCAAGGGTAGTGTAGAGGGTGCTTCTGCCTGGGCAGCTGCAGACTATACACTCTGCAAGCGTAAGGGTTGAATGATCACATTTGTCCCATAAACCCATGTTTCCTCAAAACCCAGCATCTGGCATAGGGGTAGGCATTCATTCAGTATTGGATGACTGAATAGTAAATGAGAGAAAGTATTTCTGAATAGTTCTTAAAGATGACACCCAGTGAAAGGGGCAGGGAATAGAAGGCACCTATATTATTAGAAATAATATTTCATTCCACTTTTACTCATCGAGAAAGAGAGAGAGATGTGATTCCTATTGAATGGGTAAAGAAACTGAAGATCATAGTATTCAAGTTCCTTACTCAAGGTACAGCTAGGTGGATCTCAGGTTCAAACCTACATCTGTCTGAGAGGAAGGAAAACCAGCACTCTCTCTACTCTGCTGTGCCGAGCAAGTCCCATGGCGTGAAAGTAAAGAGGTCTGCATTCATGAAGATGGGAAGTGAGGTGGGGATGTAACCAGACCTCCAGTGGAAGGGCAGTCATGGCATTTTCTTGTTGCTCTGAAATCTGGGTTCACACATCTTGAGAAGTGGGGGTTATTTTGTTGTACCTGCAGATGGAATGTGAGTATCCTCAAGGTCTGGTGTTTTGGCAGATATGAAAACATTTCTTGGCCACTTAGTATGTGTTTAGATGCTGCTAGAATATTCCATGTGTATTCTGTTGTATAGTCTCATAAGAACTCAAGAGTATATTCTGATCCCCTATTTTATAGATGTGGAAACTGAGGTTTGAAAGAACGAGTTATTTCACTGAGGTCATAAACTGTAATTGGTAGAGCCAGTATATGTGAATCTAGAAATGCCTATCAGTTAAGTTTTTTTTTTTTAATTTCTCAGTTTGATGACATTGCAATTAACTGAAAAAAAAAAAAAAAAGAAAAGGAAAGGAAAGAAAAAGGATTCCAGTGAATTCTTTGAGAAGCAGACAACCTGTGCCAGGAGTTATTCTGTTTGACTTCTAGGAAAAACTTATAATCATCGACAGAATCAAAAACACCAACATCTTGTGGCTGATCAATGCTTTTTTTTTAGTTTTTAAGGTTGCTTCTCATATGTTCCTTCATTCAGCAAATATTTACCAAATCCTCTGTGCTCGGTGCTTCTTTAGGCCCTAAGAACACACCTGAAAAGGGAACAAAGTCCAGTTTGCCTCCTAGAGGGGGAGAAGGAGACAATAAATTATTTTCATACTGTTTGTTTACTGAACAGCTATATTGAGGCGAAGTTCACGTATTATAAAATTCACTCTGGGTTTTTAGTACATCATGGCTTTGTGCAGCTATCGCAACTGTCTCATTTCCAGGCAGTTTCAAGTGGCTATATAATTTGTCAGGGGTGTCAAGTGCTCCGAAGGCAAACAAGTGGAGTGAGGTCAGTGGGGGTGAACGTGCTGCTATTCTACCCAGAGTGGTCAGGACAGGCCTGCCAGATAAAGGGATATTTGAGCAGAAACCTGAAGAAGGTGAGGGAATGAGTCATGGGCATCTGGGCAAAGAAGAGTCCAGGTAGAGGAAACAGGGCAAGACCCTGAGGTGGGAGCACAACCCGTGATCATGGGGGAGTAGACAAGGCAATGACTAAAGGCCAGAGGGCAGGAGAGAAGGTATTCTCATCCATGAGTTGTAAGGGACTGTGTATCAAAGTACTTCGTGCAGTGCTTGGTACACAGCAGGTGCTCAATAAATGAGAGCTGTGGTTATGGTGGTTATTATCCTTATTGTCATCATAAAGCTGCCAGTCACCTGCTCCTGAGCACAGGAGCTATGGCTCACCTTTGCATCTCCCTAGAAACAAGACCACTACTTTGCACATAATACACAGTCGTTAAGCATCCCCTTAGTGAAAAAATAGAATTTAATCTTTAAATTTATAATCTTTGTTTGTTACAAGAATAGGCAGGAATAGATGCCCGGATGGACTGATAAATCATAAAGACAAGTTCATATTGAGCAATACTGCTCAGTTTTTCTACCAAAAAGGCATGGTTTTCTCTAAGGCCTTCAAACTTCCTAAGAGGTTTCCTTAAGAGGTGGGATGAAGAGTTTTGTTTTGTTTTTTTCTTTCCCTAGCCCTTGGTTGAAGGCAGCTCTGTGGTGGGGTTTCTTTATAATTGGGTGAGGGGTTGTCTGGGTCAAAGTGACAGCCAACTTGCACTGCTATTACAACACATTACATAAATAACTCTATATAATTGCTACCATCCATCAGTTTGGGGAGATCAGTGGTGAGAGACGCTGCCAGTTTCTTGGAATGAAAACTGAAGCTGCAAATAGTCCATAAAGGCACACTCGCTAATCAATGCCAGTGTTTTTAAGGGAGGACAAATTGGTCCAGTCACCAATTCAACCTTGAGAAGGATTCCCCTGTGTATCCTTCATACTGGTTTGTGAGACTTTGCCCAGTCCTTGCTTAGAGTTTTTTTTTCCCCTCCTCTTTCACCAACTTTTTTTTTTTTTTAATCATAGTATTATTCTTAGCCCTGCTTCCCCTATGTTGCAACCTGAAACCTTTTCTGAGCTGGCTAAGGACAGTTAGATTTCTGATGGGTTTAGGTTAATCTGACCACTATATGCAGCTGGACAGAAAGAACATCCTGACTTCTGTGCAGATTTGGGGAGTTCTAAATGTCCATCTTCTCTGTCTGCAGGGGTCACGTTAACCTGATTCATTCTCGGTTCTTCATGTCATTCTGGGTTGGCAGAAGACTAACCCGAGTTTCAAAAACAAACAAACAACAAACAAATAAGAGACTGCAGCGTTCAGGAAGTATGACATTTGCAAAGAGAAAGGGTTCTTAATGATCCCATCTTGCACTTGACCCCCAATCAGTTTAATACCCTGGGTTGTAAGTAGCATGAGGCAGAGGCCACCTAACTCCAGGCCTAGGAAAATGAGTCTGGCACAAAGTGGCAGACTAATCTTATTGAACTGACATTGAAGTAATGAAGTCACACTTTTGTTGATTGAAAATGAAATTGAACAGGCAGCTCCCATAGCTAAAGTTCTTTCAAGCAGAGATAAGTGGCCAGTGGCTTGCTTTGCAGTAACCTGAGAAACTCTGGAAACCCCTAGAATGTAGGAACCTTATTTAGTGTGAATGGGCCACAGGGTCTTCTCGGAGTGGTGATGGTGGGTAGCGTATGTGCTCCACAGGTGTTTGTTACAGACACAGCCAAGAACTTTCCACCCCCAACCCCCAGCACAAACTCTGGTTTTCTTTATCCATGAGAAATTTGGCTCTTTTGTAAAAAAAAAAAAAAAAAAATACCCTTTCCCTCAGAACGTCACTTTAGGTGGGAAGCCCTACATGAGGATGAGATGGGGAGCCTGTGAATTACCTTTGCCTTCACCTTCCCTGCTCTGTCTAGGTCCTACAGTTTATCCAAATGAATGCTTGATGTACTTCAGAATGTTAGACTCTATTATATTAGTGAGAAGTACTTTTGTGGGTAATTGGTAGGAAATTAAAGGATTCAAGGGTGATTTGGTGTTTCCAGAAATCTTTAGAAGTTCTTGGAGGGGGAAGAAAATAAGTAAGTCTTGCTAAAAACCCCTCAAGCCATGGGACATTGTTCTTTTTCATGGAAAATTGCTACTTAGAAACATACTGTAATATGTGTCATGGGTTTGGGTCAAGACACACTAAGCATTTAAATTTTCTTGGGCCAAACGAGAGGTTACCAGTGATGGTTTTACCTTCTCCAGGTGCTGGTGTAAAGAGCTGGTGCCAACACGAGGTCTCCCTTCCTGACCAGCTGCATTCACTAAGCAATAATGATGTCAGCAAGACTAGCTTCTTAGAATAGCAGTCCATGCTTTCTGGAACCTCATTCATTTGCATTATCCTTTGATCTTCATAACAAGCTTGCAAGGGTGGTGAAGGCACGTGCTACAGCAGTGAAGGAAGCTGAGGACCACAGGCTAAGTGGGAAGTGAACTGAATTCCTCAAGGTCTCAGAGCTAAGGGTCTCTGAGGAGAGGAGGAACATGTCCTCTCAACTTTAATTTCTGTTCAGCAGTCAGTTAAATCTTGAGAGAGAGTCCCGGTGTTTTTGCTCCCAACGGTCTGTAATAGCATTTGCCCAACCCAGACCTAAAAAAACCAAATCAAACTCAAATAAATAGAAGATCAAGCAACACTTGTCAGGCCCACTTGCTCTGGGGTCGTTTCCTGAAGCAGGCTCTGGCCCCATCTCTGTTGCTGTTCATTTCAAGCTTGTCCTGTGCCACCACTTGCCGTGGTGCCCACTTCTGTCCTTGGGGTGCCGTCTAAGGGTCTGGCCTTAGAGCCCCTTTCCTTCTGCTCTGCTAGTTTGTCCTTCAGGTCATCACTTCTCTTCTTGGTTTCTTTTGTGCCTTTCCCATCAACTGTCCCTGCTCTCCCTCAAGGCCTGTGTCTTCTTTCATCCCATAGCACCTTTGGTCTCCTTGCTGTTCTGCTCTCCTCCTCCACAGTCCCACTCCTCAGCTTCCCAGCATCTTCCTAAACACACATCTGCTTTCTGATTCCCATCAGGGGAAGTCAAAACCTAGGGAGGGCGGCACTGGTATCTCAGCCAGCCAACTTCACCATTTCCATGACTGGGAACCCAGCCACACTGTCCTAGTCACTGCCCTTTTTAGTTTCACTGCACTCCCCACCTCTGGGATTTGGCTCACACTATTCCCAGTGTAGAAATCTAACAAATCAACTTTCAAGGATTACCATAAACGCTGTCACCTTCAAGAAAGCTTCCAGTCACAGCTTCTCCAGAAAGGGACTCTCCCCCCACCATTTAAAGCTGAAGCGAAGGCCTCTCTTATTTGCCATATTTAATAATCTATCTGCCCTCACCAGGCTGTGAGTTCCCTGAAACTCAAGACTGGCTCTTAATCACCTTTGTGTCCCCTGCATCTGGTATAAAATAAACATGGAAAGAAAGGTTTTCTTTCCATTGGATTTGGCACCAGGTGAATTCGTATTTTGATGGCTCAACTATCTATACCCTCTCCTCCATAACAAGGTTATCAGGAAATATTGGGATAACCACAATTGGCTGGTTGTAATTTATTTGCCAGGGGTAGCAAGAAAATAAAGAAGAAAAATGGATCCCGGACTTGAGCCTACTCTTTGTGGGCCCTTGACTTTTGAAGGCCTCAAAACACTGGCTGGAGGAAAAGGGAGCTGATTTGAAGGAGCTTCAAGGAAGGGGGGTGGTACATGTGTTTGGGAGCATACCAAACACACATACCATTGGTGGCATTATTCTCAGAAGGCAAGGAGTTGGGACCTTGGGATTGGAAACTGTCTTTTAGTTCTGTGTTGTTCTTTGAGGAACACTTTGGACAAGCTCCTCGGGGTTAATTATGGCTCTTTTATAGACTTGTTATGGGGATGGTCCTTAAAAACTTGGAGTGGGCCTTTAAGTCCAAGAAAAACACTGAAAATATTTAAAATGGAAAATGAGTTTTATAAGTTGGTAGTAGCAATATCAGACACCTTGAAAGAGTATTTACCTAAGAGAAGTAAGAATATACGTTCACAAAAGATTTAGAATGTTTCAGTAACTTTATTCATAGAGTCACAGAACTGGAAACAACCCAAATTTCCATCAATAAGAGAATGGACAAACTATGGTACCTTCATACAGGGGAATACTACTCAGCAGTAACAAATGAACTACTGATGTATGAAACAGCAAGGATTAATCTTGAAAACATGTTGAGTGAAAGACACCAGACAAAAAGAAAGAGATATCGTAAGATTCTATTTATATGACATTGAAAGGCATAGGTTGAATCTTTGTTGAAAGATCTGGGACAATGATTGTCTCTGGGGCTAGAGATGGGGATTGATCGGTAGAAATGAGGGAATATTCCAGGCTGCTGGTAATGTTCTAATTCTTAACTGATGTGTTTATTTTGTGAGTGTCTGTATTTGGTAAAACTCATTTAATTATATACTTAAGATCTGTGCAGTTCAATTATGTGTGTTAATTAAAAAAAGAATCCTGAGAAGAATTGTATAGATTCACTTTAGGCCAGACTCAGAAGCCTATGGCATGGGGAATTCAGGGTCTGGACAGTCAGTGTGGCCCCAGAAGCAATTTCTCTGAAACCTAGTAATGTCAGGGAAGTTTCTAAGAAGAGGGGACATTTGGGATAAGTTACGAAAAATAGATAGGAATCTACCAGATGGACCAGGGATTAGAGTTTATTTCAGGGAGAGGGAAAGGAAGAACCAGGCTGTGGATTGAAAAGAGTTGGAAGTATCTGAACCTTGCAGGTGGGAGGATGTAGTAGGACAGCAGATCAGCACAGGAAGTGGAAGATAAGGCCACAAAGGCAGCTTGGGTGACCCAAGAGATAGCAGTCCCAGCTGCACAACAGGGGAGGGGAACACACAGGACCATATCTCTGAGGAGAAGTCTGCAGACAGAAACTGGGGAGAGTGCTCAATGTAAAAGGAGTCGTTAAAAGATTTGGGAATGGATAAGCTGATGCAGTTAGAAAAACACAGTATATGTGGTATGAAGATGCATTATGCTTCTGCTCCAATCAACAAGAATAAAGTGATAGCTTGACTGTCAACTGGGCTAGTCTTTGGCCTTGACTCAGCCTCCAAGAATGGACATGAAGTTGGCTTTGGGTGCAGACTGTTGGAAAGAGAGATCATTCTTTCTTTCATGAAATGTGCAGGGAAAACAAATGTAGTACCTTTCTTTCTGAGCTGTGTCACATGGCTTTGGTTCAGGGGCTCTCTTTTGGTGGAACCTCGTTTACTACATTATTCAGGCTGCATGGACAGAGACCATGTCTCAGCTCATGAAAAAAGAAGTTCCAGGAAAAGAGTATATAACATCCTAAGAGGACCAGACTTTATGCTGCTGGTCCCTCCTGATGCCTGTTACCCAGCCTCTCCACTCCTCAATTTTTCATCTGCAAGAAAAACTACTACCACCACAGGGGTGTTACGAGGATCCGATGAGTTATATTTATAAAGAGCCCAGAATGGTTCTTGGCACCATATACCAATGCTATATAAATGGCTTTTCGCATATACATGTAAATTGTTAAATAAAAAGAAGGATTTTCAATGAAAAGAGGTATAAAAAAGAACTTCCCCAGTGTTCTGGTGGTTAACTGGTAGGAGAAAATTTCCAAAAGAAGAACAAATTAAATTTTAAAATTAATTCATATTGTGGAATAATTTTAGATTTATATGAAAGTTGCAAAGTACAGAGAGTTCCTCATTAAAATAATGTTTTTAAATCCATGCCCAGGACTAACCAGGAACAAAATGTGAGTCTGGGCTCTGGGGTGGGGGCGGAGTGGGGAAGGAAAGGAAACCATATAGTAACCACTCAGCTAATCCCTAATACCTGGTAGAGAGAGAAGCTGAGTTTATGTTAATGCATTCATTCAGGAACCACTGAGAGCCTATTGGGTGGTCAGCACTGTGACAGGTGCTGAGGAGTCAGGGATAAATTCCCTCATCCTTCAAAAACTACTGAGCCCCTGCTAAGTTCCTGGAACTGTGCTAGGCACTAGGGATGCCAAGGTTAGACTCACTGTCTCTGTGGGTTGTTATTATAAGAAACAGAAAAGAAAGATGCAGGTCAGGCACTTTGTGAGCTTCAAGGACAGAGAGTCATGTCTAATTGGGAGGAGGCTTCATGGACAGGGTAGTCTTTGGAGGTTTGAGATGGATAATTGAAAAGCCTTACCTCTCTCCAATAAGGACTTCTGGAAATATATATGCAGCTTTTAAAAGGTTTGAGACCTTGTACCTGAACCTGGACTTTTGGTGATACTATGCTTTTGGAAGTAAAGGGATCAAATAAATCATTCTATTTCTTAGCACCTGTGTTCCAGAAGGAAAGAGGTGGGGGTTGGGTGGGAGGGAGGTAGGGTGTGGGCTGTGGTGAAAGAGAAGAGAAGAGAAGAGAAAGGGACGTGGGGGGAGAGAGAGAAGAAAGAAAGGAAATGAAGTTCTCTCTTCCCTTTAGGGAGAAACAATGTCTGAAGGATTTCTGAAAGCCTGGTCCAGCCCTTAAACATATTATAACTGAAATCACCTATGGCTGCTGATTTCCACGTTCTCCCTGCAAGAACACAGGGACTTGTTCCTTAAAATGACCCAAAGAATGTCGCAATGTACTCAAATCAGAAACCACTTTATTTTTAGTTACTTTCTCCCCTTCCTCCTGTGAGTGACTTCTTGTATTAGAGGAAGGCAGATCATAAACCCTTTGGCCAGCTGACCTTGTGCCCCTGGAGAGTGGATGTCTACAGCCAGGAGAAGGGTGGGCTCCTCTCTGTGACGCTCCTGTCCCCTCTCCACCCCCCCCCCCCCCCCCCCCCCCCCGTTACCTGCTATTGCTCATTTCTCAGATGCTGTGAACTCTCTCTCACAGGGCAGAGACGATGTCTGAGCAGTCTCTGCATCCCAGCGCATGCCTGACACAGGGCAGGTACTCAAATCCTCCGAAATAATTGACTGAAAAGACAGCGGAAGCTTCCCATTCTGCCAGAATTGTGACATTAGACTTGGATTGTGTTGCTTCTATAAATACTTTCAAGTGCACGCGTTATTCCAAGGCAGACTCATAATGGAAAACAAAGACTCAATGGGCTTTCTGAGTCTCTCTAGTTCACTGAGATTTCTCAACACCTTACCAGCCCATGATGGGACTAAATTTGTCATCTTCAACCCATTTTCCTAAACCTGCTTTTCTTCATTTATTTTTCTAATATGGCACCACCTTCCTCTCAGACACTCACATTTAAAAACTGAGAGATTCTCAAATTTTCTTTTCTTTCACTTCTCAAGTGAATTGTTCCTGACTCTCTGAATTCTGTCACTTCAGTATTTCTGTAAAATGCCCAAGCCTTCATTATCTAGCTGGGAATTGGTCCCCATGCCCTTGTTGAGTGTCCTGACTCCAAAATCTTTCAGAGCAGTCTTGCCAACCTGCACAAGAGACCATGTCTCACTCTGACTTAAGCGCCCCCCTGGGGCTGATCCCTCGCCTTTCATTCAGGTCCAGGATTCAAAATCTCTACGCCCCTAAACACAACTCACAACTTCTTCATACCACTTTGCTCTATTGTCCCCATGCCCCAAACTACTTGTCTGTCATAACAAAGTTCCTTTTGTTTCTTAAAAACACCATACTCTTTCTTATTCTGTGCTGGTTGAATCTTCTCAAAACTCTGGGGAAGGGGAGTAAGATTTGGCAAATCAGCTCATTCTACTGGTCCCACCACTGCTGCTACAGTTGACATGGAAAAACTCCAAACCAGGTAAACCCACTGTCACTGAAATAAATATCATTGAGATCATTGTGGTGTAAACCATGTGAGCTCAGTACAGTCAGAGATTTTGCATCTCTACCAAACAGGAAAAAAAAAAAAAAAAAAAGGAAAAAGGAAAAGGAAGAGAGAAGAGAGAAAGGAGAAAGGAAAGGAAAAGGGAACAGGAAGGGGAAGGAAGGGAGGAGGGGAGGGGAGGGAAAGGGAGGGACAGAAAGGAAAGGAAAAAAGAAAATCTGCAAGTTAACTTCAGCCCCTAAAGAATTTAGAATAGCCCACTCAGTAGAAAGCCAATCAAAGCTGAAAGCCCAGAAGTGCATTGGAAGAACATCCAGTATGATCTAATTAATGCCTGTTTCCAAGTCACAGTTAATTTGGGACACCATGGGCCTTACAACATGATGTGCTTCCCTTTACTCAGTATCATATGCCCAAATACTTCTTCCCTATAAACTGTCATTATATCCTTCAAGTAGAACCTAGTAAGAAGGGACACAAAGAACGAAGGTGATCCTGCCAGGTCATTTCGGGCTTGACTGAAGGGGGGGGCCACACACCCCAAGGCAGTCAGATGATTAGTGGGATATGGAGCCTAGCTCGATGAACCTAGAAACAAAGGCAGCGTGGTCAGGATCCTCTCGAAATGACCCAAACGTGATTGTTCTTGTTCCTGTGAGACATTAACCGGGTTGGTATCCAATCTGGAGTCTTATTCTTACATTTCTTAAGTTCTCATTTGAACTGGTTTTAACATCTTACTAATTAAGGAGTTGAATGAAATCTTTGACCTGTTTTATATTTGCAGAAAAGTCATGCTTTAGCTTTTTGAAAATTATACTTTAACCATGTTCTTTTTTTTTTGTTTTTTTTTTTTAAAGGTTTTATTTATTTATTTGACAGAGCACAAGTAGGCAGAGAGGCAGGCAGAGAGAGAGGGGGAAGCAGGCTCCCTGTTGAGCAGAGCCCAATGCAGGTCTCTATCCCAGGACCCTGGGATCATGACCTGAGCCAAAGGCAGAGGCTTTAACCCACTGAGCCACCCAGGCACCCCACTTTAACCATGTCCTTGACATACATGCTCCTGGAAGTGGGACTGAGTTTACATGTCTGTCAGATTTAGCTGGTCCCCCCTTGCCATGTGTCTTCCCTGTGGTAGAAACTCATCTGCTTGTCATCACTGCCCCCTCTGCTCTCATCTCCCTCCAAATATAACCTCTGTGAGAACACAGTCATTTTGCATTATGGGTATCTACCTGTGGGCCCTGCCCCCATAGCTCCCTTTAACAAGACTATGAACCTTTGAAGACAAGAACTGAGGTTTTTTTCATCAAATACCCCCTCAAGTTTCTATAGACCCAAACAGTCACTCAGATTTTAGGATGAATTAATGGATGAACTGAAAAGGGTGAATGAACGAATAAGTGAAGTGGGGATGGAGCTTGGAATGAAGATAAATAAAATCACTGGCCTTGGTGGAGAGACAAGTTTGCATGTGGGTTACCAATCCACAGCTCAGGTAGATATATTTATGTCTTAGTTTTAATTTCAGATCCGCACATGCTTGCAATTCTTTTGGCCTGGTGTCAGGAAAGCTGTTTGTCCCATTTTTGTATAGCTGTGTATTTCTCTTTTTGGGGGGATGGCTGTTTGATGATTATTGTTTGAATAATTCCAACTAATCAGTTCTGTACATGGGGTTTGGAAATACTGGACTATATTCTTTGGAAAGGGATATATTATTATTTAAAATGCAGTGTAGGCCAAAGAGCATTACTAACATATCTCACGAGAAACCAGATGTGGCCAAGGTTTGCTTCACTTCATTAAGTAAGAGTCACCACAAAATTTTATTTTGTCTAATGTTTTTTGGGTAGAATGTTAGTATTTGTTGTAGTGGGATTATCTTATTATATTCACTATTATTCTCAGGAAACTTTCTCCATGTTCCCAACTGGGACTAGGGATTCCTCACTTTGATACCACAGTTTCTCTTTGTGTTCTGCCTCTCCTTTTCACCTGACCTGGAGTTTCTGGGTGGTGGAAACCGTGTTTCAGTCATCGCTGATTCCCCAGCTCCCAACACAGGGCCTGGTACTAAGTGGTATTCAGTTGACGGTTGGTTGTTTGAACAGGATGAGAGCAAAGAGCATGGGCTCTGGGTCAAAATTCGTTGCTTAATGACCATTTGAAACAAGGATGGTATCTTCACTTCCATACAGGTAGAAACTAGACATGTGCTCAAAATTTCATTTCCCTCATCATCAATGAGGGAACCAGGCAGGTGTTAAAACCGGGAGAATCCAAAGAACTGGCACATGCCTTGGGGAGGAATATTGAAATGAATGTGCAAATAGAGGCAAAACCAGCTGCTTTCACTAAGGAGAAAAGTCAGTTGAACCTCTGTGGATAGGACAAGATTTACATGTCTATAAACAAGGGTTATTTTGCATTGCTATCAGCTAGCTACAATTTCCAGAGTTGTAAAATAGCTCCCATAGAATCAGAGTCAGATCACCAGGGAAAGGTGTCTTCAAGACAATACCGAGTTTCCCATTAAAGCACAAATTTTCCGCAGCAGTTCAAAATCTTGCCTGCGCTGACAGTTCCCGAAGGAAGGGCATTCCGGTCAGAGATAAGAGCATACGCAAACACCTGGAAACCGGAAGCCTTGTGCTTCCGTAATAGGAGGGAAGTCCCTAGAACGAAGAGTGCGGAGGTAGGCAGTAGCCAGATATAATTCATCTGGAAGGCCAAGGTAAAGAGTATAAATTTAATCTAAAACTTTTAAAATTGTACAACCATGGCAAAAAATTTTTTTCAAGCATTCTGCCCCAATTTGTACGTCTTTATTTACTTATTCATAAATTAGGCACGTGTGTTATATAGTATCTGAGTACTTCTACAAGCACAACTTTGGTCACTTCTTGGCTGTGTGACCACAGGCAAGTTACTACATGTAGCTGTGCCTCAGTTTCCCTGCCTCTAAAATACGACGATCACCCAGGACTGCTGTGATGAGGATATAGAGTAAATACAGTGGGACTCAGTGGAGTGAGAGCTCAGCAAATGTTAGCTCATAGTATAAAACACAAATAGAAATGAAAATGAATTATATAGAACAGAAAGCGCCGACACTTATCTTCTGTCCTCAGTGGATTGGCTTGAGGACCCACAGGGCATGTGCACCCCGTTCCAGAGCTGCTACATAGGAGGCTGATACGGTTTGGAGGTTATGGATGTGGAGGGGGTGGCAGGGAGAAGGATCAGAGGAGGGAGGCCAGAGAAGGGGCTGTGTTACAGTACAGCAGAGAGAGGACGTGGGCTTGGGCCCGGGCACCCGCGGGCGTGAAGAAGTGAGGATGGCTCACTGAGGACAATGGTGGAGGCCCTTGTCCCATAACCTCTGGACATGAACTTGATAGGGATGCCAGAAGGAAGATGGGGAGAAGATTCTTGATGGGGAAGGCAGATGGTACCTGAAGAAGCTTTGGGGTTGGGAAGGACAGCCAGGAGGTACAAGAAAAGGTCAGAATAGGAGGTTTGAGGGGCCGTGGGCTCATCTCCAGTCATCCCGACTGCTGGGAAGATACCAGCAGCTCCTGCCTCCCGCTTGCATTAGTACTTATGACTGAGACCATAATGGGATAAAAAGGGAGCTGATTTTGCTACCCCAAAATATGCCTCTTTGACGTAAGTATTGTTTTGAGTTAAGGCAGTTAAAACCCAGCAGATTCAGGAAAAGTTCTTTTCCTCCCATCACCTGCCTAAATTTGCATTGGAAAGGTGCCAGGTAGAAAGTTATTACCAGAGACACCTCTTTTACCTGAGAAACTGATCTGCACAACAGGGCTGCTTTGTTTTCCAAACATCTCTCCCTGTGAATGGCCTCGCTCCCCTTGGACCCCAGACCCAGACTGGTACCCCTTTCCTTGGCTTAGGATGTTCTGTAAGCCTCAGTTACCTGGCTGCTCTCTGGGCTCTCCTGTTGTTATGGGGCTATTGTACATGTGAAATTTGTTTGTCTGTTGTTAATCTGTCTTATGCCAATTTGATTATTGGACCAGCCAAAGAGTGCAGAAGGGCATAAGGAAAAATGTTCTGCCCCTTCAGGGCCATGGTGTTAACTGTTATTTCTGGGCCTGTTATTCCACACGGTTGGAATCCTTGCTGCTTTTTAGATGGTAGTTTCTTCGGTTAGTCTTCCCAGCACATCTTTTAGGGTTATTATTGTCATGCCCCTCTTACAGGTGAGAGGACAGAGGTTACACGGCTTGAGCTGAAAGGATAAGCTTGTATAAGGACCTCAGTATAACCCCAAAGAGCATGTGCTTTTTCTTCTGCACCCCCTGTTTCCTGCTAAAGGTAAAGCTAGAGAAAACGGTGCACCCTCTTTATGTCCTGCTTTTCCCTGTTCTCAGTGTTCTTTCAGGGAAGAGCTTTTCCCCAAACCCTGGGGGACCTGTGTCTAAGGAACATGACACCTCAGCATCTCCTTTGCCCCACAGCCCCTCCTGTGCATTTCCACTTGCACCCAGGAAGCAGAGAGGAATGGGGAGAAGCACAGGTAACAAAAGGAAGCCTCTCATGGCCCCAGAGACCCATCACATATCCCCTAAAAAGGCCTGGCCTGCACAGGTTGTGGTGCAATGAGTCAGGGTGGCAGGCTGGTAGCACCTGATCTTTTAAGAAGATTCAAGCCCAGAAGGACCAACTGAGACTCTCCATATACCTCAGACCATTGCAGAGGATGGGAGTCATAGGCCTCCAGGAACCCTCACTGGAAAAGGCCTGTGTCTGTGTTGGATGTCCTGCCCTCCACTCGATGTCCATTAATTGTAGAATCTTCCTGCTTCCAAAGGAGGCACATCTACCTGGAAAGAGACATGTTACAGATGAAGGTAGGGCACACATTTAAAATATGCTTGATCATTTTAAACTGCATCAGATGGTCCAACAAGGAATGAGGGGAATCTCTGGGGCCTACTTTAAGTTAGAAGTCCAAATGATTTCTAAAGTGAGAGGCGCGCCTCTCCATGACCTTAGTAGGTTGCAGGGCAATTTCCCACCCATTTTTGGTAAATGAATATTTAACATGTGGGAAGCCTACGTAAATTGTGCTTCTAAAATGCTTCTGTTCTTCCTTATTGGCACCTACGTTCTTCCTTGTAAAAGGCACTCAGGGTTTGTTGAATGAATGAATGAATGAATGACAAAGTGAGTCTTTTTTTCCGCCTTTTGTACCAAAGGTCAGTGTAAGCCAAGCCCTTGACTAATCATCACAGACTCCTGCAACCACTCTTAAACATGCAGCCACTCTTAAACATGCAGTCTTAAGCATACATAAAATCACATGCTTGCCAGAACCAGCGCCAAGGTCGTTGTGTGGAAACTGTTTCATGTAGGCGTGGCAGGTGTCTTTAGATTCCTGCCTGAATGTTAAGTTATATTCTAGATCACGACTGTGATGATGGCTTCAGGGATCACCCCATTCACTAGGTCAAGAAAAATTTAAAACCCTTTTATAAACTTCTTTCACTTACATGGGATAGCTTAGCCCTTCAGCAGCCTTTCTGGGGCACATGGTTGTGGATTCAGACATGGCGACGCTGAGGTTCAGAGATGTTTCACAGCATCACCACCAGCCTTTGTCTTTGGACCCGAGAGCCAACGGTGGCCCCTACGCCAGAGCAGGAGCGGCTTCTCTTTAAAGGGGATATTGTTCTTTCTATTCTCTAAAGAGACAGCACAAGCTCATTTGAGGTTACAGAGAAATCAGCTTCCTGATTTCAGGGAAAAGGGAGCGGAGAAGGTCTCCTATGAAATGCAAATTAATACTTGGGATTTTTTATGGAGTTCTCCCCCTCCGCCTTCGAGTGAGGCACGTGGCATTCTAGCAAGTTCAAAATGTTTTATATTCAGACTAATTCATTTGAAACAGCACAAAAAGAGAGAGAGAGAGAGAGAGAAAAGCACAACTAAATCCAAATGTTGCAAACTCCTTTAGCAAAAATTGTGAAATAGCGTTGACTTTGCCAGTTCCTGTTTTCATTTTCCATAAATCTATTCTGGTATCATTTTATTCCCTTGAAGTAGATGTAGCAAGTTCTCAGTGATACCAAGTAAGACAACAAGGCGATCATCAAAACCTCTGCCATTTGTTAAATAACAACAGTGAAACTCTGACTCTGTGTTGAACTCAGAAAAATTACTTTTGGAGGGAAAATGCAATGGGTTTTATAAAAGCTACAAAACTGCTTGAAAATGGCCTCCAGCCAGTGTTGACTGGTCTGCAGGGAGTAGGAATGAGAAGCTGGAGCAGCTCAGGTGACACCAGGTCCCAGGGACTTGGCGTTTGTGCGGCCTTCCGGGGTCCAGGCAGCAGGTGCGGTGGCTCCCACTGCCACTGCCCCGAGGTGGGAGCCCAGCTCAGTGACTTTGCTTCTCGGAGCCTCACAGCCTCTTCTGTGAGGGGAAATCATGATCCCGGTCTCAGGAGGGTGGCCAGGAAGTCCTCAGGGCAAGGAGGGGCCTCCAGCAAGTAAGAGTCAGAAAATGGCTGCCGTAGGCCATTGTCCTTGAGGTGGAAGAGAGAAGGGATGAAGAAACAGAAATCAGAGCTTTGCTCTTGGGAGGCATGAAGTGGGGGAGTTTGAACGAACGGGAGGGAAATCCTATCAGAAGCAGATTGCTATGGAAGCAAAATACCACGCTCTCCAAGTGAGGCTTTCGGGATAAAAATCTGACACCAAAATTCTTTCTGTGTGCTACTAATAGCAGTGCTGAGTGGAACAAATGGAAGGCATTTACCTTTCACCAGCTCTCCCCTGTGCTGCCTTTTGATGGGATAGTCAGTTCAGGCGTCAGGACCGGCTGCAGGCAGCCCGGGCTCAGGGGGTCCAATTTGTAGTCTCGTCCTGGCCTGTGGCTTCCCTAGTGCAGGCCCACCTCACCAGGCCTTCCTGCTCCTCCTCTGGTCCCTTTCTAAGTGGAAAGGCACCTGGCGATGGCCCGTCTGAGTGGAGAGATGCTGCCATCCACCTGTCAGCTCTTCCTTGTTGTGCTGGGTTTCTGTGCGCTCTCAAAATTAAAAAGGAGATCAAAATGTCACTCTGGGTCATGTGCCCTCATTCTTTTTGCTGGCCTGGTAGGAGCTCCAAAAGTCCACTAAAGCAATGAGTGTAGGTCAGGCAAGAATTTGATGTCAAGAAAAGACAGCACGGACTGGAACATCGTGTCTCAGAGCAGATTGCCTCTCCTGCAGAGCTCTGAGCAGTCCCAGAAAATTGTCTCAGCTGGCCAGGATCACAAAATGAGAATCAGGCCTTTTTTTTCTCTTCCTCTCAAAGCCGGGTCCCGTGGCTGTGCTGCTTGCTCCTGGCACCCCAGAGTCACACTCATCTCCCTGTTCCCTTGTAATTCCTGGTTCTCTGTTTGGGTCAGCTCACCCCACTGCCCCCCCCCCGCCCCCGCCTTCCACACACACCATGAGCTCCTCGAGGGAGGGCCTGTGTACCTTGACTCGCTCTGATATCCACAGGTTCACATGGCATCTGGCACCAGTCGGTGCTCAGCATACATTCCTGGGATGAAATGACTTGAAATGAATGCTGTATTCTGGTTTACAGCCCCAGCACTTCGGGTCCTCAGTAACCTTTGAAAAGGCACCATTAAGCTCTTTCTAGAGGACCATAAAAGCTTGTCTCATAAAATGTTGAGTTTTTGGCTTAGTCCACTTGTGAAGACACAGCATATGGAGCAGGCCTGGAAAGCCCTCGGAAGTCTAGTCTCTGTGTGTCACCTGACTAACACATGGGCACCCAGAGAGGGCAGAAGGTGTGCGTCCGTGCAAGGAGGTGGCGGCAGGTTCAGCATGGAAACTTCAATAGCCTGTCCCGTTGACAAAGGCTGCCCGCATCCTGGGAGGCAGTGTGGCACGGTGCTTGAGAGTGCCAGCTCTAGGAATCAGGCTGCTGAATTCAAATCTTGACTTTGCCACTTGTCAGCTGAGCGATCTTGGGCAAGTCATTAAACCTGCCTGAACCTCAGCTTTCTTGTCTGCCAAATGGGCAACAACACTCATCCCTACCTCCTAAAACACCCTGAAGCATTAAGTGAGTTAATATCTCTAAAGCACTTGGCAGTTTTAGAAGCAGTACCTAACATGTAAGAAGCCCTATTAGATGTTTATTAAAATTATTATTATGTTCTATAATAATCCCAATTCCATAGCCACTTCTGGGCCCTGTTCTGTGCCAGGAGCAGCGTGTGGATGGCAGATTCCAGATGAACAAGTCATGGCTTTGGCTCCCAAGCTGCTTGCAAAATCCTTTAATGGGGACATCGTGAAGGAACAATGGACTTGACCCAGCCCGGGGCTTGCAGAGGAGAAGGCCAAGGGCAGACATCAAAGCTGTAGTTTTCCACAATATACAGATGGGGAAGTGAAGGTACCACCGTTGCCGCCTGTGACAGAGCATATTTTCTAAGGATGGAAGTAGTACCACGTTCCATTCCTGCGCTTTTCTAGAACCTCACCACTTTCCCATCAAGATGTGGACTCTAATTCCCCTCTCCTTGAGTCTGGGCGGGCCCCCCAACTTGCTTAGAAAGAACGGAATGCTGCAGAAGTGACAGTGAATGACTTCTGGCGCCAGGTCATGAACTGTCAGGGCTGGAGAGTGAGATGGGCTTCCCTCTGGGAAGTTGGGACATCTGCCTTGGGAGTCCTTAGGTGACACTTGAGAGCCGTGTGGCTGCCATGCTGTGGGGAAGCCCAGGCCACAAGGACTGGACACGTGCAGGGTCTCCGGCTGAAACCACCAGCGGAGGACCTTGCCGACAGCCAGACATGTGAGTGAAGATTCTTCCAGATGATTCCAGTTCCTCGCTGCTGAGTCACCCCCAGTCTTTGAGTTTTCCCACTTGAGTCCTCAGGCACTGGGGAGTAGCATCAAACCTGTTTCTTCTTCAAATCCCCGACCCGCAAAATGTGTGAGTGTGCTAACACGGCTGTTTTAAGCCCCTGCGTGTTGGAGTGATTTGTTATGTGGCAACAATAAGCAGAGGCCTGCCCTCAGACCTTCTGCTAGACTCGTCTTTTAAGACTCCCAGCAACCGACAGTTCTTTCTCCAGAGATCTTAGAGGAAGAAAGCATGCTTACAGCACAGTTAATAAGATTTGTTTCTTCCCGAGTCTAGAGAATTCCCCGTGATCAAAGATGCTACAGCTGGAAAAGTTTCTAGAGCTGTCATGCTTGCCGGCATCTGGCTGTGACAGCTCCCGAGGGAGTCATCGCCAGCACCACCAGCACCGCCAGTGGAGAGGGCCTGTGATCGGACCTTCCTCCCCTCAACTCTTCCGAGGGGGCGCGATTGCTGTGGTCTGGGCAGATGGAAATATGAGCTTAACACGGGGGGCAATGGTAGATCCACCTGGAGGGATGGACTTCGCCTTGAAGGAAGAGAGAAACTCTTCATTTCGCTAGCAAGATGGTTCCCACGTTTTCTCTATCAGCTGGTATTCATCTTACCATCTGCTGTTTGCCCCGAACTCTGTTTCATGGCTATGATTTTGTTCAGTCCTCATGATCAGGGTGGGAAATAGTTCATCAGCCTCATCACAGAGCTCTAGAAACTGAGGCTGGGGACCAACCCAGGAGCACATATATCTAGGCAATGGTGAGGACTCATACCCACGCCTTCTGGTTCCACGGGGAGGTTTCTTGTTACTGTGTACCAAAAAGAATCCCGGCTCTGGTGGGAAAAAAAAAATGATGTCTGTTTCAGAGTCATCAGGCGAGTGCTCACAAAAGGTGTGATGGTTTTTTCTGGGTTGCTTTTTGGGCCATTCCCATGTGCTGGAGTTTGGCACTGTATCTGCACCAGGAAGTCCATTTTCTGCTCTGAGTGGTGGCTTTGTGTGGTTCGTCTGGGGAATGAGATGAGATCAGTGATTATTTGATGTAGCGGCCACTATTTGTGGTGCAAATACTTCACAGCTGTCTCTGAGCCACCAAACAGACACCGCTGACCATGCATTTGAGAAGGGAGGTGTGTATTCTGCTCTCATGGGCTGGTGGCAGCCAACTCCAGCAATGCCGGAATCCAGTACAATTACAGGGTTTTTGTAATGCTTTGTTTTTCCCAAAGCAATCAAATGCCCTCCACTCAGAATTTTCAAATTATCAAAGACAGCGAGTAAAAACAGTGCCGCCATTCCCCAGGTCAGAAGGGCAAGCCTGTTTCTAAGCATGACTTTTGCAAAGCGGTACCAGTCTGGAGTGGTGGCCAGTCAGCAGCCCCAGAGAAACCCTTGCATCTTTCAGCAGTAACCCAACCCCAGTGACACAGGCACCAAATACTGAGGCCTCGGGGTGGCCTGATCATCCTGCTTGCATTGGGGTTAGGCTGGAGGACAGTAGTGCAAGGCTGGGTGGTTGCAGGAGATGAACCCTGGAAAAGACCCCCACAACCTTCAACCTTGCAGTGTAAGTCATTCATGGCAGGCCCGAAACTCCAGTGGTTCCCTCGACGCCCAGCCTTCTGGAACTATAAATAAAACCTTGAAGGGAACAAGGGGTCCTTGGAGTGTGACTCTCTTAAGGGGTGAGAATGTGCAGCCTTTCTTCTCTTACTGCCGGTCTCCCCAGTACCTCTGTCTCTCTCTCCCCTAGAAGTGTGGTAGCAGCGTTATCTTTCTACTCCTGTGGAAGAGAGATGGGGAGAGGGGGGTGGGAGGGATCTCAAAGGGGAGCTCTGGTTGGGGTGGAAATAGAGATTGGAGGGGTATTGGTGCAGCCTGAGCAGGTGAGGCCCCCAGCGTAAGGGTGGACAGCTGATGGGCATTCGCCCACACTCTAGGAGCCAGCCACTGGCATGGAGAAGGCAGGGGCGGCTAGGATGAATACAGGGTCTCTGATCAGGCTCCTGCCGTTCTCCCTCCCAATCTCCACCTGCTTCCACAGACAAAGCAGACTTTCCGCAATTGCTTCAACACAGGGACATTCCCACTTTCCCTAAATCTACCATCCCTCCCTCTGCCCTGCCCTCATAACTCCTGCTTCTGTTTGAGACCCAGCTGGGTTTCACCTCCCCAAAGACCCTTTCCAGCCACGCCTCTCACCTCAGCATACATACCCCACCCCTGCACCACAGCGGGGTCCACGTGGGAAATGCAGACCCTGATCCTGGCCCAGGAGCTGCCGTGGCCATGAAGGCCTTCACCAGCTCTACCCCCATTTCCTCATCTGCAAACTAGGGGCTGGTAAGCACTTCACTTATTCCAGAGGCCTGGGGAAGTCTGTGCCACCAGCGTGTCCTCCTACAGTGCCCAGCAACCACCACTGCCTCGCCATTCCGTTCTAAACAGAAATGCCTCAGGTTAAAGCAATTTATTTGCGGCCACTTACAATGCAGTCTTGCCTACAGTGGCTCCAATTCAACGCTGACATTTTCCATAGAGCTGGCCTAATGGAGAAAAATGACTTTATTCCCTAAGCAAGACAGACGTTGGTAGAGGTTGGTGTGGGTAAGGGGGGAGCTTTTATTTACATGTCACACTACTCTAATTCTGAGGAATTTAAGCATCCTTTTGGCTTTGCTTTCCATTTCTACCCATCCCATTAATAAAGATTAATGAAAGGACTAAAATCTATTGAGAGAAATCAAAATGACAATTTTCAGTTCTTTTGCTTAGAAACATGGCATGCCCAATTTGGGCATCACATAAAATTCCATCCAGTTAAAACTGTGGTTATTAGGCAATTAATACTTAGTTTTGGTTCTGCTTACTCTCTGGAAAGGCTGTTTTCCAAAAACATAAATGTGACAGGAAATTTCTTCACTCCATTTATCCCTAAGTTTAAATATTATTTCATAACTGCAAATGGGCTTTTCCCTTCTTGTGCAGGCAGGCTACGGTTGGCCTTCTTATCTGGGGTATGGGTATGACAATGTGTTTATTTCCAGGGTGATGGAGAGGAGCAAATGAGACCATGTTTCTGGGCTCCCAAACTCAAAGGCAAGGAGGCAACATGGCCACTGGCAGTCTTGGACAGGAAGTCGGCTCTAGAAATCTGTGTCCTTTTGTCCTTTTGTTCTCTGGAGAGAATGGGGTGATAGACAGGGCTGTGGAGTGGAACTAGGTCTTGAGTATGGACCCCATTAGCACAGTTGAAGAATCTGAGAAATGCTTACACAAGACCCAGGTTTCTCCACATTCTTTATTTCCCCTTGCCTTTCACAACTCGTTCTCACACATGCCCCTTTACCCTCAGCGAAAGGAGTGATATTTCTGTCAGGCCAGTTCCTCAACCTCAAAATTCGAGGAATTTGCAAATAGTCATCTCATGTGGCCCCTGTCTCAGTGTCTCCTCGTGAACTCTTCTATCCCATGCAAAGGTCCCAGCAGATCTTTGGGTCTTTTTTTGCACTGGAAAATTCTAAGTGCCATTGTAGTCCTACTTATACTTATTCTCAATGTAAATGTTCCTCTGAGAAAAGGATTCCTCATATGTAAGGGATGGCTTCTTAAGAGATTGAAGATGTCAGAGGCCAGGTGGTGGATTTTCAGTAGAGGCTTCTAGTTGTGTTTCTTTTCAGTCTCAGCCTGATGAAGTCCTGGCTGATTGATCTGTTGAGGAGAAATTCATGCGCGTCTACATCTCCTCCTGGGGTATGGAGCTGTCTTGGTCTTATCCCACCACTTCTGTTGCCAAATGAAGTATAGTTCCTCATGTGTTTCTTACCTGCACTAGAAATCCAGCACCACAGAAGGAACTCTGACCAAGTAAACCTTTCCCGTAGAAGGTCGTGACGACAAAGTTATAGCAGAGAGGGCAGATCTCATTATTACAACTCATCAAAGAGGCAGAAGATTTGAAATGCAATCTATTTGTATATTTCAGCGACTATTTTAATGTGAATAGTACTGGGAATTCACTTTAATGAGGACAAGTATTTACTGATCAATTGCTTTCTACTAGGCATTAAATAGGAGAGTATCGAGTTGATTAGAGGTCCACACTACCTGTAGAAATACAAAATCTGATGTCTGAATAGTGCTTTACAGATCATTCTGCTAATATGCCCATCATTTTTAAGTTCTCTCAGTCTTCTGGTGAGGCAGGCAAGTCTGTGCTCGTTTGTAGAAGCCTAAACACAAGGAGAAGCTGTGTCTTGCCTAAGGATACACAAATAGTTTACTACCCTAGTCCAAGCCAACTCACCTAGGTTCTTGCTCCTCAGGATTTCCCTGAGGCCATGAGCTGTGTTCCTAGGAAGCAAGGTCCCAGATGAGAAATGTTGAATTGAAATGGAGGAGGATGCGATCCAAGGGATCTCAGCATGAAACTGTTCAAAAAGCGCAAGGGCAGACAATGGTCAGGGGAGGGAATGTAATGCATCAAGTACAACATACCGGGCATGGCTGTGGGCAAGTCCACTCTTTTTTTTTTTTTAAAGATTTTATTTATTTGACACACAGAGATTACAAGCAGGCAGAGAGGCAGGCAGAGAGAGGGGAGGAAGCAGACTTCCCACTGAGCAGAGAGCCCAATGTGGGACTCGATCCCAGAACCCTGGGATCATGATCTGAGCCAAAGGCAGAGGCTTAACCCACTGAGCCACCCAAGTACCCCCGGGCAAGTTCACTCTTGACAGACAGGTGGTCTTCTGTATGGACCCAGCCTTTGTATTATGTATGCGCTAGATATTCTTAGGGCATTCAATGTCTTTCCAGAAATCAAGAGCCTTGGACTTCTCAGAAAGTTACCTGGGTTACTAGAAGGTCAAGGGGTTTTATAACCATGGAGGCTTCCAGTCAGGGAACATGGTTGCCAAAGAAGTACAAAGATTTACCATAGCTTTTTGTTTCCCTGACCAACCTTCCCAGACACTGTGGTCATAATCTGACTGCTGAACACTTTAGAATCCGTTGTCAGGAGCCACAGCAGACCTGTGAGAATCTACCCCTATACCTGAAACTCAAGGAACATCGTATATCACCTATCCTTGAAGAAATAAAAATAAATAAAATTAGTGAATTAAAAAAAAAAGAATTCATCCCTAAGAACTCAAGAAGAGTATCAGTAACAGATTGCAAGAGAATGGATTGTGAAGTAAAGCAAAAATAGAGCTAACGGGGCACCCGGGTAGCTTAGTCAATTAATAGTTGCATTGGGCTCGGGTCATGATCTGGGAGCCCGGGGATCAGGCCCCACATTGAGCTCCCTGCTCAGCAGGGAATCTCCTTCTTCCTCTGCCCCTCCCCCTGCTCATACTCTCTCACACACTCTCTCTCAAATAAGTAGATAAAATCTTTAAAAAAAAATGGCACTAACACATAATCCACCCGGATTTCTACTCATTCTTCTTTCATTTACATGAGAGCACACAGCTGTTTGAACCGGTGCTGGTCCAGGGCCCTACAGCATCCGATGTGTTTACACACCTGCTAGTGTGTGCAATGACATCTTGCTAATAACAATGGTTATTTTCTCTGTTTGAGACTCAGAGAGGTTGGCGCTGAGCCCAAGGGTGTGAATTTTCTGAATCAAAGCTGGTGCATGTTGCTCATACTGGTGGTCATTCCATGGCACGTGATGCAACTTGAGAGAACCCACTCACGCAAATTTGGGATGCTTTGGTAGAGAAGGGCAGAGCCGGAGGGACACCATCCTAACCTTGGTTTAATCGTGGCAGTTTTAGTTTTAATTTATTTTATACACTGGATTTCATATACAATTTCATTTGACTCAGGTTCTGGACATTTAAGAAGTGCTAAAATTCGCGATTCTTTACCTTTTGACCCAACATTTCCAAGTGAATAGGCCCAAGGATGGTTTCTCTGGGTGAATGAATACAAATGGGAAAGTCTTATTCTGTTCTCCCCAAGTTGCAGAATTTCCTATTTCCAGGCAAATTTTAGATGTTTAGTTGCACAGTTAGTGAATTAATGAATGGATACGTTGATGAATCACAAAAAGGCAGGATATAGATTATTATTCGTATTCACTTGATCCTTGAGTGCTTGGAGCTTTGGATCAACTCTTGTGGATATCCCGATGGTAATATGAACCTCTGTCATTTGTGGCAAACTGTCCTGGGGCAGGGAGACTGGGTGTAGGTCCTGGTTGTACCACAGAATCTTTGTGTGACCTTGGGCAAGTCTCTTCTTCTCTCTGACCTGTTTCCTTATCTATAAAATGAGGATGTTGAACCAGATCAGCTTCCAGGCCTGTGGGAGGCATGGAGACTGTTGTAGTCTTCCAGAATATAGTACCCATGCTTCCCAGCTGGAGGTCTGGTGGTAGGGTTGCCAGATTTAGTGCGTAAAAATATAGACTACCCAGTTAAATTTGAATTTCAGATATACAACAAATACTTTCTTAATGTAAGTGTATTCCATATTCTGGACATGATTATATTAAGAAATTATTGTATATCTGAAATTCAGACTTATCTGAATTTCCTACATTTTTGGCAACCCTACCTTGAAAGTCTATTGCTCTTTCTATCCCTTTAGTAAAGGATTGAAAAAAAAATGAACAAACAAAAAAACTTGTTAATTTTGGGTCTTTTTATCTTGGTAAAATCTTCCTTTTTGACCTTTCAATTTGTGACATCTAGGATCCAAAATGGTAAATGCTGAAGTTAAAAAAATATTTCCAGTTTTTCTTTTAATTTAACATTTACTTACTTATTTGGACTTAAGAAACAATTCTGTGTCTGTATATCACATTTTGTGATTGCCTTGAGAATTTTTTTTCCTGTATCTAGTGATCTAACAAATGACTCTTGACTTGAATAAGCCTCTCTTCTCCTTGTCTCAAACATGTTCTTTTGGCCAAAATCCACACTGCCATTACAAGGAATTCTGCTGGCTGGTTGAGTTTCCTTCAGACCTTATTTGTGTTTTAATTCCCCCGCCGCCACACACACACACACACACGAAACGTGCACTTTTGCCTTTCGGCCAGTGATTGCATGTGGCTGGTGGTTTGGCGATTGTGAAATAGCCCTGAAATATCAGTGAGGACAGTGCTCCCCCTGCACTGTGGTCCAACTCCCCACAGGAACCTCAGGTTTCTCTCTGCCTCCTTAGGCAGAAGGAAGCGCCAATTCGGGGTGGCCCTGGGCTAGGGAAGCAGAAGCCGGCAAGACAGAGCTCCCTGCTCTGTGCATGCGCTCCTGCCATTTTTCTAGGTGTCTTTTGCAAACATCATTTGATCCCATTGGAAAATTGCATGCATTCTGGATAGAACTGAGATATAGCTAGGCCCTGCCAAGCTCATAGATGGGAAGTCAGGAAGGAGCTAATTGAGTGTCTGGCTAGAGGTGGGCGCCTTCACCTCGATCGTCTGTGTGCTGGACATCTTTGCACAGAGGAGATGATGTGTGGAAGGAGGCACTGTGTCTGAGAATCTGGAGACTTGTATTTTGTTCTTGGGTTTTCTTGGGACTTGCATTTTCTTCTTGACTCACTGGCAGACTCAGGTCTGGGTGTCAGGGTCCATCTGTTCCCGAGGGTTGGTTGAGCTGATCTCTGAATGGCATTCCAGTCCTGCCTCTTTGTGATTGATTCATGTATCCATTCATTAAGTCATTAACTGTGCATCTAAATGCAGGCTTGGAAATAGCAAATTCTGCAGCTTGGGGAGAACAGAGGCAGACTTTTCCCATTTGTATTCACCCAGAGAAACTATACATGAGAAATCAAGGCAAGTATCAAAACCCATGAGCATAACCAACTTTCTTTTTATTCTCTCCTTGCAGAAAATACTTAAATGTACTAAGCAGTGGGCTCTACTTAGGGGATAGAGATGAAGCTGGCAGGGTCCCAGGATAGGCCAGATCGCCTGGGATACCAACAGTCCCCAGAAGCTGTAACTTTTGTAGTGGTGGAGGGAAGGGCAGAGCCCTGAGGAAGAACCAAGGAAGAAGTGGTTCATTTACCTCTTCTTATTTCTCTTATGGAAGTGATATGTGGTGGCTCAGACCATTGGGGCAGCAAATAGAGGAAGTGTACGCTATCAAAAATAGAGGAACGAGGAGGAAATAAAAGTTCTAATCTAACAGAAGCACAAGAGGGCCTGACAAGGACCAGGGATGAGTCACTTTCCTTGGCTGTTCTGAAGCGGGGCTATTTTTCCAACGTAGAACTGGGCTCAGGAAATGGACCCTACCTCCTCAGTCCAGAAGGGCCACTTGCTAGATGTCAAAGGCAAAGCCCTGGGTGCTTCTGTATCCCTCAGGGAGGGATATTCGGGGCTTCCCATGGGAGGAGGGGGAGACTGCTCTCAGAGGTTTTGTGTTCCTCTTAAGGCCACCTGGTTTGGCTCCTGCCACTGATGGGACAAGCTGGGCCCATGAATGCCTTCTGTTCCCAGACTCCCCACTGGGGTGTGAGAATGCCCCTCGCAAAGGGTACCCCTCACATCCAGGCTGCAGCACTCCACATGGAGAGGAAAGGCTGAGTTGGAAACTAAAGTACCATACAGCCGTTGGACACGGGGCTGTTGTGGGTGTGGTGTCTGTAATCACCCCTCATTTCCATTCCACAGAGTTCTCCAGTTCCACAACCTCCAACTCTACCCACAAGCCCAAACTCTTCTCTGGCCTGAGAGCTCAGAGCATAATCCATCCACCCACCCATCCATCCACCCATTCACCCATCCATCCACCCATCCATCCATCCATCCATCCATCCACCCATCCATCTACCCATCCACCCATCCACCCATCCATCCACCCACCTACCCATCCATCCATCCATCCATCCATCCATCCATCCATCCATCCATCTGTCCCTCATATATTACACACAGTCCCTGGCACATTTTCAGTAAATATTCAGCAGTGTGTCAGTTATACCTCAGTTAAAAAAAAGAAAAAACGCAAGATGAAGTCCTACCGAATGAGTGTGACCCCTAACACAGTGACTGATCTGTTTATAGGAGAAAGGAGAGAGAGACTGAACACAGAGGCACAGAGAAATGGAGACATACAGAAAGAGGAGAAGACAAAGCCCCTGATGTCAGGGGCATAGACTGGAGTGCCACAGTTTCAGGCCAAAGAAGGTCAAGCATTGCCTGCAGCCACCAAGCTAGGAAGAGGCAGGAAGTGTTCTTCCCTAGAGCTTTCAGAGGGGTCCTGGCCAAATAAAACAACAAACAAACAAATACCTAAATAATCCATGCAGACTGGATGCTGAATGAACTTAATAAATGAATGGCAAAATCATAAAACAGAAAATGATCATAGTCAGATGCAGTGGGGGGCTCCTAGTTTGGCATTTGAGCTGGGGTCTTCGAATCTCTGGTTTCCAGGACTCCCTTCCCCTGGCATAGAAGCCAGAAAGTCAGCCCACTAGGAAGGAGCTCATGTTCAGAGCAATGGATATGCCAAGTCATAAGGGCCGTGTAGGAGATAAACGAGCATCTAGGTTTGAGTAATATGCGAGGCTGGAGAGGCTGGTTGAGGACAAATCAGGAGGGCATGCACTTGTGTTTGCACCTGATCTTATCAGTGAAGGGTAACTACACAGATTATGGTGCAAGAACTTTCTTTCCATCAGAGCTCAAGAATCTCCGAGAAGCCTTGTAAGTCTTACCTAGAACATTTTGAATGGCCTCTTATATTTATTCAAGTCATGCAGAAACAATTCCGGATTTTTGATGAACAACTCTAGGCTTTCCAGACCTGGGTATGCCCCCCACTTCACTTCTGCCTCTGTTGAGGCTAGGCCACCTTGTGATTGCCCTGCATTGTGGCCTCCAAAGTCCCCAAAGCTAAGGGTTACAGAAACCAGCCACAGTAGCCATAAATCTTAGGTGAATCCCATGCTCATTTTATGTAAATATTGCTGAAGCCAGAGCATTAGGAGGGAGAAAGAGTACCACAGAACTCAATCACTCTCTTCCTCCCATGGAGTCAGAGAGCTCCTTTTAAAACCTTCCTTGAGGCCATTACTTAAGTCAATCATAAGATCTCCCCTCAAGGCAATTCCAGAAAGAACTGTCTATGATTGGAGGCAAAATGGTAACCCCTAAATCGTTACCATGAAATTTAATTTTTATTGCCCTACTTCCTACCTATCTTATATCACTGGGAGAATCAAGAGAATTGCAGGAATAAGGCTCACAATCATCTGGGTTTCTTGGAGATCGGCAGGTTAGATTTGAAATTTGATGGGCTTAGTCACTAGGTGAACTGTGTCCCTGAAAGGTGTGTTGAAGTCCTTATTCCTATACCTTACAGAATGTGACCTCATTTGGAAATAGGGTCATTGTGGAGGCAGTTAGTCAAGTTAAGATAAAGTCATACTGGACTTAATGTAAGGTATGACACTTGAATCCAATATGGCTGGTGTCCTCATAAGAAGATGATGTAAAGACAGAGAATGTGATGACAGAGGATCAGGCTGAGGAAAATGCCAGCTGAGGTGCACCAAGGATTAGCAGGCCACCATCGGAAGCTGGGAAGAGGCAAGGAAGGATTCTACCCAGATTCCAGAGGGTCCTGATCCTGCTGACACCCAGATTTTAGCTTTCGAGTCTCCAGAACTATCAGAGAATGAATTTCCATTGGTGGAGCCACCTCGTTTATGGCACTACATCCAGGTAGCCCTAGGTAACTAATGCATACACACACTGCTGCTGGAGACTCAGACCCTTCCCGTCCTATCTGCCCACCCCAGGAGCAATGCTCTTGCCTGTGTGAGAGGTGGACTGCGTCTCCAGGCCTGGGAAGGCCATTGGCCTTCTTGAAAGGGGCAGGAAAGGGGCAAATTCTGAAGTATCAACTAGCATGTCGCTAAGTGTCCTGTGGATGCTCAAGAATGCCTTGTTTGAACCTGATTAAGTTATGGTGAAAACTTCATTAGATCAAGACGAGGGGAATTCAAAATAAGGAAAATATTCATTTCATTCCTCCTTCATAAAACTTTGATTTGCCATGGCCCCTGCCAGCAGTCTTCCATTTGCAATCGTGGGTATGTGCTTGCCACCTCAGGCCACATGCAGGCTTGCGACCTCAGGCCCTTGGTCCCGCCTCCAGAGCTGCTGTTACATCATGCGATGATGCCAGCCTGATAGTTCATCCGGTCGTTATACCACAGTCATTTCACCACTTCGCTCCTGTTGGTCGTTACTTTGAATGATATTTTCTTCTTTCTTACTCATCTGGATAACATTGCGAAGAACATCTTTGTGTTTATAATGTATTCCCAGTTTCATGGGGAAATCATTCACTGACGTCACCGTATCAGTTGAAGGTGTACAGTACAGTGGTTTGGTTTACAGATGTCTCGTGGCGATCACAGTAGGTGCAGCTGACCTTCATCTTCTACAGATACAAAGAACTGTGTTTCTAAAATCTGATTCTTCTGCAGTATCTCCAGAAAATTTCTAGGGTAGATTTACTGGCTCAAAGGGTACAGATGGCATTAAGGACTTTGTTATATATTATTATACTGTTTTCTAGAAGAACAACATCAAACGCAGTACCATCAGAAAATAGGTACCAAAGGGTGCTTTGTTCTGTTTTTACTTTCTCTTGTGCTAACTGGTATTTACTGGATACTGTCCTGGGTCCCAATTGTACCAGCTACCCATGCATAATAGATACTACCCTTAACTGTCTCAGCCATAGTTTTAGAAATAGCTATTTTTTTTAAAGTTAATTAATTGTTATTCTTTATTTGAAGTGTATTTGACGCATAATGTTATTTTAGTTGCAGGTGTACAACATAGTGATTCAACACTTCAATACATTATGAAATGCTCACCATGATCCATACAGTCACCCACTGTCAGAAAAGTTACTCCAATTGTATTGGCTATATTCCTGCTACTGTACTTTTCATCCTTGTGACTTGTGTCGTTTATACCCTGAGTTTGTAGCTCTTCCTCCCTTTCACCCATTCCCCGCCACCCCCGACCTCCTTCCTTTCTGGCAACTGCTAGTTCGTTCTCCATATTTATTAGTCTGTTTCTCTCTTTTCTGTTGTTGCTGTTTGTTTTGTTTTTTATATTGAACATGTAAGAGAAATCATATATTTGTCTTTTTCTGACTTACTTCACTTAGTACAATGCCCCTTTGATCTGTCTGTGTTGCCACAAATGGCAAGATTTCATTCTTTTTTATGACTGAGTAATAGTACACTGTCTGTATACACATCACACCTTCTTCATCCTATTGATGGACACCAACGTTGCTTCCTTCCATAATGTAAATTAGCTGCAGTAAACATAGGGGTGCGTATATCTTTTCAAATTGTGTTTTCGTTTTGGTTGGGCAAATACCCAGATGTAGAATGAGTGGACTGTATGGTACTTCTATTTTTAGTTTTTCGAGGAGCCTCCATGCTGTTTTCCGGAGTGGCTGCCCGGATTTACCTTCCCCCTGGACAGTGTTCCCTTTTCCCCATATCCTCGGCAACACTTACACTTTCTTCTCTTTTTGATACTAGCCTTTCTCACAGGTACGAAGTGATATCTCATTGTGGTTTGGATTTGCATTTCCCTGCTGTTGAGTGATGTGGGGCATCTTTTCGTGGGTCTTTTGGCCATCTGGATTATTCAGTCAAACAATGGGCAGAGGACCCGAATAAACATTTTTCCAAAGAAGACATACCAATAGGGTCCGTTTTTATTGCAGAGTTATATTTCATTGATGAGTTGTTGTAGAATTGAATTTTTCTTTTTTTTGGTGGGGGGAGGAGATGTTATACTATTATCTGTTATTTATCAAATAATCAAATCCCAAATTGTGGTAAAGTGCTGTTTTATTTTTGTTAGTTCTATGGCTCATTTTAATAGTTTGCTTTTTTATATACTTGGTGTTTATGTTTTCATATCACGTAAGGTATAATTTAAATCATCTATACAGTGTGATCTGATTAAATAAGTTTTGATGATTAGGTTTAATGGTTACTCGATTATATACCAAACAATCTATGTACTTTTTCCTGTTATAAAAATTCATGTTCTTTACTTTTTGAGTATTTTAATTTTTTTGTTATTGCTGCTTTGTGATTTGGTTTAACTCCTAATAGGCATGCTTCTTCTGTTATTGCTTCTTTTTCCAGCGTTTTCTTTTTTTAATGTGTTCTCATGCAGTTTTATTTTCTATGAGCTTTAGATTTATTGCTGAGTTCTAAAAGAAGACCATTTGATATTTGGGTTAGTATGCACTTAATATACATATCCATTATTGGGTAGGTCAGGATAGGCTGAACTTGACTCATTTCTGATTAAGTGGGGTAGCTGGGTGGAAAGAGCTGGTTTTCCAGTTGGATCGTCCCTGAGTATAAGTCCCGTCCTGCCACCAGCTAGTTTGTCCCGGTTACTAACCACCCTGAGCCTCATCCCCCTCTTGCCCACACAGAGATAGTAAGTAAGGCCTAGCTCAGAAGAGCGTCATCCTAATTCAGTGAGAGAAGGGATGTGAAACACTCAGCACAGTACCTGCCACGATATGGGCTCTTTGCTTTCGTTTCCTTTTTATTCTCCCCCAGTCACAATTTGTAGCTTCATTTGACCTTCTCAAATTCGATTGATGCCCTTTTATCCTGTACCCCATGCCTTTGTGCAGCTCTTGTAGCGCTGTGGATGGTTCTTTTCAGGGTCTTGTGGATTTTCCAGGTAGACACAGTGCTGCCCTTTGGCTTCTAGCTCCTGAAAGCCGTAGCTGCGTCCCTAAAGAGATGCCAGAACGCTTCAGTTCCGTGAGCCATGTTAAGGTGGCCTCTGCCAACAGTCAGGAGCTCCTTTTGCTTTGCTCCCTCAAGGACTTCATTTCCGGGTCTCCACTCTCTGACACTCTCACCCAAAGGAACTAAGTTCTTCCATAGGAAGAGTCCAGATTTGAATTCCCTTTTTGCATCTCTCACTCCATGCTCAGCCAGAACTCAAGCAGTTTCAGACTGGGAGTCTCCCTTTGCCCTCCTGTGGACTTTCCATCTTTGGGAATGCATGGTTCCAGGCCAACAGACCCCCAGAGCAGAGAAACTGTGAGGTCCCACAGACTCAGGTCTGGGACCTGAGCACTCATTCTGGCTGTGCTGCTACCTGCCTGTTGCTTTGTCACTCACGTACACCTCCCTCTCTCTCTCCCAGGTGGGACTGGAGGTTGCTTTCTACTCTAGGAAACATGCAGAAATAAGTTCCAAGCAGAGGAGAAAGGGAGGAGGGAAGTTGGGGCTGGAGGGAAGAATGGAGTTGGGAAACCACAAGGACAAACCCCTGTGCACTTGTATTTGGCCAAATTTAACATGGAGTTTCCTAGTCGTCAAAAGAAACAGTCTCCAGACCAGTGACTTCATCTCTGCATCTCAGCTTCATTGCTGACCAAATGGCAATAAAACACCTACATCGCAGGACTGTTTTGAGGACGAAAGAGAATTAGGATGGGAGACCCATAGGTAAAATGTGTAACACACAGTGCAAACTCTGCAGATGTTAGCCGTTGCTCTTCTGATGATTTTTTTCCTAGAGTTTCCCCTTGGAAGTCCGAGATCAATCAACTTCAGCGCCGCAGGTGCTTGCTTCCAGTGACTCAACTCCAGAGTTCTATTATCCCTTTTCTGACGTGGCAGAGGCTGAGAAATGATCTCTAGCTGACCCCATTACTGATCTGGCGGGGGCGCGGCGGGGGGGAGCTCTCTCCTTGCAGCAGGTGCGATAGACGGCAGCTACAAGTCACCATGTTTCTTTGTGTAAGATCTTTACTCCAACCCATTCCCCAAGGTGCAGCGGCCTCACCAGCACGGGCTGCTAGAGCTCCCGGGAGCCGCCATCGCTCACCGGACACCCTCTCTTCTTAGGGTAGTGGGCGGGGTTGAATTTCCCAGCATTACCCAGCTAGACTTTGATGCTCTCATTTCTGGTTCTTTCTCTTAAAGGACCCATTCATGAGAAGGGCCGGCATGGAAGACAAGTCAAGAAAAAAATAAGGCTCCTTTATTTATAGTTTGGGGAAGTGAGAGTCTGCCTGAGTTCGGACCGTTCAGTTCATTGTCATTACTTCCAGCAGCTGGTACGATGGCCCATCCTTCTCTGCTCTGTGGGCCCTGGAAATCAGGCCCGTGCTGCCCAAGAGGCCCATTTGTTAGCACTCATATCCTCTGTCAATGATGGCCTTGTGCAATTTCTCACTGCTGTGGAGAATGGAGATGTTTCTAGGGCTGTGCTTTCTTTCCTACATGCTTTCGTGCTTTACAGAGAATATCACTCAGGCCCATCCCGGGGCTGTTTGAAGTGTCAGAGGAACACCTCCTGAGTGCGCACAAGTGGCCAGGGATCTCTGTGGAACACTGGTGTATTCTGAGGGGCAGTCTCTGACACTGAGTCACAGGCTGAGTTCATTGTGCAGGAGATAGAAGCCACAAGATGTGATGAAAGAGGCTGAGCCTCTCTACTGACTGTTCCTAGCAAGCCCAAGCCCACATGCAGGGGAGTAAGGAGCAGTCAGAATGCTCATGAAAGGTTGCACAAAGGGCATCCAGCCCCCAGCAAGCAGACCCTGGTGCATGGGCACCCCCATCTTTCTTTCCCATCAGCCAGAGCCTTACCTTAGTCACAAGGTCCCACAGAGAAGGGGGCTGGCATACTCAAGATCACGATCATAACCAGCTCAGGTTCCAGACTCCAAGTCCCGTGCTCTTCCCTTGATCCCACAGCCAGCTACTCTTCTTGAAAAGATAGGAGGACAGAGGAACCCAAGCCCCAAATGAAACGTGATTTCCAAACACCTTTCACTTTCTCCAGTCCCTGGTGTGGCCATTGGACAATTAATTTGGTGTCAAACTGTATGCCAGGGAGATGAATGTTGATAGCCTTTGGCACAGTGGCCATGCTGCTTAATCCTGAATCTTTTATTTTTGAAGCCCGCACCAGCGGAATTTGTTTATCTGGTGAGTTGTACTTCCTCCCTCTCCCTCTCCTGTTTCCCTTTCTGAATGGGTCACTTGGGATGCCCATGTCCGTGCGCATCTGTGTGCACTTGAGATCTGAAACCCGAGCTGGGGCCACCACCAGCTGCAGGAGCACGCCACTCACCACCGTTTTTGGAAACCAAAAATGACTGGTCACATAACTGTGATTAGATAAAGCTTGTAATTTGTGTTTGCTGTAGTCAGCGACGTGGTATTTTGGGACAAACAGCCGCTCTCTGCTACATATAGCTTGGAATTTGCGGCTTTTGTGTACCCCGCCATTGTACGATCAAGGAGGTAGAGGAGAAAGAGGGGAGAGAGAAAGGATGAGCGGGGAGGGGTCAGGCCTCTGCACTCAGCAGACAGGCAGAGAGCTAGGGAGGCTTGGGAGCTGAAGGCCCAGAGGAAATGTGGAGGTGCCTTGCCCTCTGGCAGGACCCAGGCAGGTGCAGGTGTGTCAGGCTCTGAATGTCTTTCCCACCTCACAGTGGAGTCCTTGACTCCCAGGCAGGGCTTCAGCCTGACCTCAGGCTCAAGGAGGAATCCTAATGGGAGCCAGAGTATGATTGAAGAGGCCCAATGCTACTTACTCCTGTAGAAGACACTGCCTTTTAATCTGACTGACATAGATTCTTTGATTGAATGCTTCAGTTCTAAAAGTCCAGCCTCCTTCCCTGTCCCCAGTTCTGGGAACAACGTCATTGCCTTTTGCTCTGACTCTCGTCTGGCTAAAACCTCATTCGTTCACTAAATGATGACCCAGGCCAGGCCAGGAAGGGCGCTGGGCTACAGGAAGAAGTCGGCCTGAATCCCAGTCTTCCACACAAAGGCCCCATCCCGTGGCCTACAGCCTCCTCTGTGTTGAATCTGTACACCAAAGGTGTCTTTCTCTGAACAAAGGAGGTGTAGCCCCAAATAATCACTCATTTTTCATCCCAAATAGGAAAGAGAAATGTTGACGTAATTGGGCACCCCCATTTAATTCTACTTTACTGGCAGATTGGGAGATATTGTTCCTTTACTGACGGGAAGACTAAGGCCCAGGGGGTGAGGCACCTTGTCTAAAGACAGGGAACTGGAGACAGCAGATCTGGCGTGGGACTCGGGTCAGCCTGACTCCGAATCCAGACCTCTTTCCACCATTCCCTCGATTTTAAGACATCCAGAGTATGGTCCCAAGTCATAAATGGAAATTGTCACAATCAGGCAATGTTTCTAGTTGACTGTCGTTTTCTTTCTTTTTTTTTTTTAAGATTTTATTTATTTATTTGACACAGAGAGATCACAAGTAGGCAGAGGCAGGCAGAGAGAGAGAGAGAGAGAGAGAGAGAGAGAGAGATAGGGGGAAGCAGGCTCCCCGCCGAGCAGAGAGCCCGATGTGGGTCTCGATCCCAGGACCCTGAGATCATGACCTGAGCTGAAGGCAGAGGCTTTAACCCACTGAGCCACCCAGGCACCCCTGACTGTCGTTTTCTTTGGGGGACACAAATATATAGGAGATACAGACCATGCCCTTAAAGCACTTACCTACTTGGGGGAGGCAGGGACATATGCAGAGAAAGTTGTGCTACAATGTAGAAAATGCCAAGTGGCCCCCAAAAAGGGAGTGGAGAGTGTTAGGAAGACTTCTGTTCGGGTAACGCGAGATCACTTTCTGAAGGAGCAGGCACGTGAGCTGACTCTTGAAGGGTTTGGACTGAAGGGACTGAGAGAAGACAGCAAAAGAGCAGTCCGACTGGGGGCACTGGGCCTGGGATGAAAAGTCTGGGCTGGGTAAGGGCTGGGAGAAGAGGCATTTTAGACAGTGGAGTGAGCATAAGTGCAGGCTAGAGGTTCACAGTGCTTGGTTCGAGAAAAGGCTGTGGTTGTCCAGAACGGTCAGGAAGGATTGGAGCAGGGAGGTGGGATCTTTCACACAACTGTATCTGACCAACAGAAGTGCACTGACCAGGGAACTCTCTGGAATGGTTGGGTTTTGATGACCTTGCTCACCTCAGATATACCTTCTGGATTCATCTCTGGGCCACATCTCATAGGGACCCTCTAGAGACCAGTGAGTAGGCCAAATTTCCTGCCTTTGGCTCTGTCTTTACTGAATTTTCAACTTTACCCATGCTCTGTTTCCATGATACCAAATATCTTAGTAAAATATGACAAAGACACAGAGCTATTTGGGTTATATCGGGGAGAACATCTGTATATTTGGAAACAACTGGGCAGCTTGCAAAAAAAAAAAAAAAAAACCCACAAAACAAAAAACTTTGTATCTGAGTGTTTGGTGTATAGTACAGAGACAAAGTCTGAATCCTCAGCACATCTTTCAGAGTTTGACAAATACATTCCTTTAAGAAGAGAAGGAATTGTCACCCAGAAGTCCCACTCCTACCTCTTGTCCACTTTTATCTTCACTATTTGTGGCAGACCTGGCAAGCAAGTACACTTGGAATGTTAGGGAACTGGTTGGTTCACCTCCTAGACTTACATCTCTGGGGAGAAGAAGAAAAAGACATCTTCCCTGTTCATTTACAATCCCATTCATTTATTAAATCTGAAAAAGTGTTATTAAGAACCTTCTTAGTTTGAGGTCCTGTGCACAACTTGAGGACAGAGGGATGACCAGGATGTAGACATTGCAGGAGACCACAGTCCCATTAACACGTATCTCAACATGGTGATTGGTTGGAATGAACAAAAGTGCATGCAGAAGGCTTGGAGTGGAGTGCACAGATCATAATGTTCTAGGCAGGCAAGAAGGGAAGAGGTAAGAGAGAGGTAAGAGAAAAGGGAAGAGGTAAGGGAAGAGGGAAAAGAAAGATTCAGGGGTGGAGTCATATTTGCCTGCCGTCTTGGGGGGGGGGTCGGAGCTCTTCAGCAGAGACGGGGAAGAAGCTGTCACCAGTGTCAGAGACAGCAGAAGCCTTGGGGCAGGCACCAGACAATGAAGAACATCAGGGGAAATGTGCGGTGTTCAGATGGCTTCTGGCCAGTTTGTCAGAGGGCCGTGGTGAGTGAGAGGTAGATAAGGGCATAGAATGGAAGGTGCCATGTGTTCTAAAGCTCTGGCCTTATCCTGTGGGTCATGGGAAGCCCCCAGACCTTAACACACCCCTACAGCTGAACATATGCCAACCTAGGACTTCTCGGATGTACCACCAAGAGGAAAAAGTGCACGTGCCTACTGAAGACAAATTCTAGAATGTTCACAGCACTTTTCTTCGTAAGAGCCCCAAACTAGAAGCAGTCAAATGTCTATCAGTAAAAGTATGGCTCCATAAATTGCAGTTTTTCATATAATAGAATACTTCACAGCAGTAAAAAAAGGTGAATAAAATAGTGATACCTACCAGCACATGGATGACTCTCACAGACATTGCACTGGTCAAAAGAAACCATTTTTATGTAATTTCATTCCTATGAAGCTCAAGAATAAGAGGCTTAACTTGCATGACTGAAGTCTGAACAGTGGTTACAGGGTGGGGTACTGACCAGAAGAGAACATTCGTGAGGTCCTGGGAGTGTTCTCTATCTTGATCTCGTGGCAGTTATGGGGGTGTATACATATGTAAAGATTCAACAGGTCCTACAGTAAGATTAGTATACTTCTCACATTAAAAAGTAAAACAAGGGGCGCCTGGGTGGCTCAGTGGGTTAAGCCGCTGCCTTCGGCCCAGGTCATGATCTCAGGGTCTTGGGATCGAGTCCCACATCGGGCTCTCTGCTCAGCAGGGAGCCTGCTTCCCCCTCTCTCTCTCTACCTGCCTTTCTGCCTACTTGTGATCTCTCTCTGACAAAAAAAAAAAAAAAAAAAAAAGTAAAACAAAACAAAACTAATGATATTTTTAAAAGTCACTCCAAGTAGAACTTTAGAAACCTGGTTGTCGTATTTGCCATTGTGACCCCATCTGCTTCCAAGAAATCCCTGTCCCTGCAACAGACGCTCCTGTCCCTCGGTCATGTGTACCTTCTATGGGAGTTTGTTAGAGACAAAGTACTCCTTGGCTGGTGAGAACAAAACAGGCAGGAACAGCACAGCAAGGCAGCAAAGCCAAGCAGACTTGGGTGCTTCTTCTTGCCCCTCGCGGGACAAACCCCCACGTGTTAGGAGCTCCCTCTTTCTCTAGGTTCATCTCTTAGTCTGCACTGGCCCTCTTGCACCTTGTGGGTATGACTTCACATCTTCAAGGACAAACAAACAAACAAACAAAATCCTTCTTTGGCCCTGCTTTCTTTCCAGAGTTCTCTTTCTCATTTCCCTCTTCCTCTCCCAAGCCAGACTTTCAAAAACGTTTTCCAAACCCATGGTTTCCACTCTGTCATGTGACATACCCTCTTCAGATCAATGGATGCTCTCCTCTCCTTGCCTGCGATCCTCGCCTTACAGAGCCTCTCAGTTGCCTCTGGGCATTGGTGACAGTGTCCCCCAGCCTGAAAATGTCTCTACCTTGATTTTGGTAAGAGCCAACTCTGCTGGTGAGCAGGATGGTTATCGCACCTACCTCCATGAATGCTTGTAATGGAAAGAATAATTTGGAAGCTGAAGTGGATGGGAGGGAAGGCCAGCTGGACTGCCTCCAGGGGTACCATGGCTCTGCAGGCCAAATTTCCTGGGAATGAATTGGAATATGGTGCCAGTTTATTTAGAAACTCTGTGTAACACTTTACATAATTGGCAAAATGTAAATTGGTCTCTCTCTCACCCAAGTACAAAACGCCTTTGAGTGGAAGTTAAAAAAAAAAAAAAAAAAGCCTTGCCAGCCATTGCCCAGTTGGGCTGCATGCTTCTATGGCCTGCTCAGGCAGGAGCTGTCAGCGGAGTCTCTGGAACCCCAGCGTATGCTGGTGTGGTGTTCTTGGTTAGTGATTCATTTGCTATCGCAACTTAAACCTTTATTAGTCCTCCCAAGAAGTTGGTCTGATTCAGAAAATCATGAAAGACAACTGAAAGGAGTTTCAGAACCACAGAAAAATGGGAAATGTCTTTTTTGGATGTCTTTTGACCATGGGGGTAAATTATCAGGAGAACCCAGTTCTGAACATAATTTGTATTGAGAGAAAATAAATTTCTCGCCATCCCCATTAAATGTTGCATAAGTATTTACAGAATCTTATTTTAAACTGTTACAAATTATGATCCTGCCAGCTCCCACCCAGCACCCCGTGAAGATGGATGAAAGCCGAGAGGACTTTGTGATGAGGTGGAAAAAATCATGCCAAGACTACGTGGAGGAGAAAGGGGACCAGCTCATTTCGCACTGAATGGGCAGCTGTGATTGGCAGAAGGGCCAAGGAAAATCAGGTTTGTGGAAAATCGGCTCGAGAGTAGCGTTTCTTAACCTTGGTTGCACCCTGGGATCACCTGAGCAGACTTAAAAAATGCTTGTGGCCTGGGTCTCATTGCCAGATCTGAATGTAATTGGTCCAGGGTGTAGGCTGAAGTGTGGGACCTTTTACAAGCTCCCCCGCTGATTATATCATGCAGCCAGATGGAGGGTTGCTGCTTGGGAGAACCATCCAGCTGCTGGGAGCAGGCCTCTTCCCAAAGAGGATCTCAGCAGTTCTCAGTTCTCAGAGTGAGTTCCCCAGACCAACATCGGTGTCACCTGGGAACTCGTTAGAAAATGCAGATTCAGGGTGCCTGGGTGGCTCAGTGGGTTAAAGCCTCTGCCTTCGGCTCAGGTCATGATCCCAGGGTCCTGGGATCGAGCCCCGCATCCAGCTCTCTGCTCAGTGGGGAGCCTGCTTCCTGCTCTCTCTCTCTCTGCCTGCCTCTCTGCCTACTTGTGAACTGTCCGTCAAATAAATAAATAAAATATTTAAAAAAATGCAGATTCTTGGGCTCTACTCCAGACCTACTGAATCAGAAGCTCTGGGGTTGGGAGGCCCAGCAATCTGTATCGTCAGCCCCTCCAGAGATTCTGAGGTGCTGAAGTCTGAGAACCACAGGTCCGAGGGGCCCTGAGGACACCGACCGTGTAATGGCGGCCGAGGGAATAAGGCCTGTTCCCTTCAGAGCCTGGGGGGAGGGGCAAAGGCAGCCACCAGGGTGGACATTTGCTCAGGAGAGATTTCACGCCCAAGAGGAACATTTGAGGGAGACAAAAGTGGGATCCAGAAACGTCACACTGAGGCCCAGAGTGACGCCGAACTCGTCCTCTTCCCAGTCCCGGAAACTGCCTGTGCCTCTTGGCCCCGAGTTCCTCGCACTCAAGGCAATGTCCTTAGCTAAAGGGCCCATGAGGGATGCTACGCATTAAGGTATGTCGTCTCTCCCGGCTTCGGGCACTCTGGGGCTTGCTGCAGGGGCTTGGGAAACAGGACTGGGGTTTCCCCTTCCCGCGGAAAGAACAGAGTCCCTGTCCCTGTCCCACAGGATGTGCCTTCTGCACTTGTTCCATGCCAAGTACGAGCCAGGGGGGAGGGCCTCTTTGCTTTCTGGCTTGCTTTCACTTCTGCTTTCCTCTCTGACTCACGCCCAGCACAGTGGCTCTGAGACAGTCGTCTCTGCCTGGGAGGACACAGAGCCAGGGAAGGAAGGCCTTTATGGGGAGCCCCGGGAAGGCCGATGCTGTGGCAGGGGACAGACATTGTCGGGCTTGCTTGATTTCGTTCTGCTTAGCAAAGATTGCCAGGGTGCCTGCTCTGAGCCGGGCTCTGGGCCAGGCCCTGTGGACCCAGACCTGGCCCTTGGGAAGCTCTCAGTCAGGTGGAAAGGATTTACTGGTGGATGAGAAAAAGCCATAGTTCCATGTCTTCTGCTGGAGAGGTGCTATATTTTGGGGATTCTTTAGGCGTATGTCCAGACTGGGACATGTTTGGTAGTAAAAGCATGAGCCAGAGCACTGGGCATGCACTGGGACTCTCCTGGGCCTCCAGGAGGTGTGACTGTGCTAGCCAGACTATGAGGAACTTGCAACTCGGTGGGTAGCGTCGGCTCTGTGCAGCCGGGGCTACCCCCCACCTGGCCACAGAGTCCCTCCGTGGCTCCCCTGTACGTTCTGGGCTGCACCCTATTCAGCACCTAGGAGCAGCACCAAGCCCACCCAGAGCACCATGGGACTCCTGTGCAGGGGAGAGACTCTGATGCTCAGGTATAATGTCCAGGCTTCTGCTTCGGGCACCGTCCGGAGGTCTTTTTGGTCTTTCCACTCTGCAACATCGGTCAGGGGACAGACCATCTCTGATCTTCACCTGTCCCCTCCATTCCGGGGTATTCTGATTTTATAGAGGTTTGTTGGCTCTGCAGGAGCCACTTGGAACTGTTTCAGACGCACATCTGTTCTCCTCTGGAGGTCATAGTTTGGTGCCTCCACTTTGTGAAGATGTCCTCCTGAACGTGGACGCCCATCCCCCGACTCAGTGTGCACACCCAGTGATGTGAGTGCCTTGTTCAAAGTGACCTACCGTGACTTCTCTAGCTCCCGTGAACATTGCTCAGGTGTCAACTGTGCTCCCGCACTGAACTAGGAGGCTCTTCTATCTTCAGCTTCCCACTCGATCACTTGTGGCGCAGAGGATGCTAGACCGTTCCATGTAGGCCTCAAGTCCCACGGCTCAGCGATGGCCAGATGGTTTCTCCCCGGAGGGCCGGTCACAGAGACTGGCCTCAGGAAGGAACCCGGGGGGTTCAGGGACAGGATTAGGATGAGGTGAGCAAGGCTGCTGGGCAACGTGTGGGATCCGATCCTAGCGTCATTGAAAATTTTGATATTTTATTCATGGATTTATTTATTTATTTTTGCCATTAACCGTTTGTTTGTTTATTTTGAGAGAGGGAAGAGCAGGGAGAGAGAGAGAATCCTAAGCAGGCTTCATGCTTAGCACAGAGCCCAACTCAGGGCTTGATTTCTTGGACCCTGAGATCATGACCTGAGCTGAAAGCAGGAGTCCCATGCTTAACCGACTGAGCCACCCAGGCGCCCTCAGGTTGAACAGTGACCTCAAGGCAAGGATGTGGCCTTCCTTAGCCTGTGCAGCCTTTTGGAGAACAAAAACATGCACATACCTGTGCGCTTGTAAAATGCTAATAAAAGCCTCTAGACCTGATTTCTCCTGGGTAAAGCCCTTCCTGACCTATTGCCTTTAACTGCCTAACTCCTCCATTCAGCCAGTGGCCAGAATGCATGTCATAATTAACATGTGTTGAGCGCTTATCAGGCACCAAGTGAGATCTTTATTACATTTTTCCTGTGAACCTCCATGACAAGCCTTTCAGGTGGAGATTACTATTATCTCCACTTCACAAATGAGAGAATGCCGGTGCAGAGAGAATACGTGATCTTGGCGAGGTCACGCAGTTAGGGAGTGGCAGAAGTGTGACCTGGATGGGACAGGCGGGCTAGAGCCCACCCTCTACCCGCTCCTGCGTCTGTCTGCTCCTGTGCGAAGTGAGCCTTCCTTGGAGCCTGAGCAGAACCTGAGAGTTTGCCTTATGACTGGGGATGGGTTTGCGCAACACTAAGCATGAGGGGGAAACTGTAAATTTCTCTCTCTGAATATGAGCCTCCTCCTGCCCCCATTTATACGTTGAGGTCCTAACCCCCACTATCTCAGAATGTGACTGTATTTGGAGATCGTCTTTAAAGAGGCCATTAGCATGGGTCCTAATCTTTTTCTTTTTTAAGATTTTATTTATTTATTTATTTGACAGACAGAGATCACAAGTAGGCAGAGAGGCAGGCAGAGAGAGAGGAGGAAACAGGCTCCCCGCAGTGCAGAGAGCCCGATGCGGGGCTCGATCCCAGGACCCTAGGATCATGACCTGAGCCCAAGGCAGAGGCCTTAACCCACTGAGCCACCCAGGCGCCCCACCATGGGTCCTAATCTTATATGATGTGTGTGCTTACAAGAAGAGGAATTTTGGATATGGGCAGTGCAGAGGGAAGACCACGTGAAGACCCAGAGGAGACAGCCATCCACAAGCCAAGGACAGAGACTTCAGAAGCGACATCCTGTTGATGCCGTGATCTGGGACTTCCAGCCTCTAAAACTGTGAGCAAATGCATTTCTGTTTACACCACCCAGACTGTGGTGCTTTTTACAGTGGCCCCAGCAATCTCCTCCAACCTCCCAAGTGTGCATTCAGGGTGAGATGCACGGACACCACCCACCACTGCTTGGAAGGCACAACCTGGCTGAATCTTGGTAGCACATTTGAGCTGCTGTTATGTCTCCTTTAGGGGGCAAAGGGAGGAAACAGTTATATGTAGTCACATTTCTACTTCTGGCATGCAGATTCTCTGCCTCTGTCTACCACTATCACCGCCTCCAGCCCCCCACCTTTGCCTGGATTACTGTGCCGTTGGTTAGCTTGTCCCTCCTCCTCCCACACCCACTTCATCCAAAGCTTCTAGTCTAATCTGATAACATAGCTCTGGTCATGTATGTCATGTTGCTGCTCTAAAACCTTCCATGGCTCCCTATTTCTTAAAGGAAAAACTTACCTCCTCCACTCGCCCTGATCTACTACTCATCAGCACTCAGCAGGACCACTCCTTCCTTTTCTGTACCCATCCCTGGAATCCAAAGGAAACTAACTGGTAGTGTCCACATGTGCCTCCTGCATTCCTGCCCCATACCTTTGCTCACCCTCTACCTCGAGTGTCCTCCTTTCCCTTTGCATATTTAAATCCTGTTGATTTCCCAAGCATAGCTCAAATTTCACCTTCTCCATGAGTCCTCTGTGTCTACCAGTCCCTGTCTACTCCTTTTCTCAAATTCCACCGCACCGTCTCTCCGTGAAGTTCTCTGTACCTTACAACACAACTAGTTAGGCATGTGCTCCACTTTAATCCCTTCCCACATATTTGCACACCTGGGAATTTTCTGGAAGGGAGGCAGCAGGATGGTTTAGGAAGGGAAAGATACACGGAGCCGGCAAACCCATGTGTTCACTCAGTTCCCAGTCACTTGTTAACCGAGGTGGGAAAGGGACTCTGACCTCTATAGTCTGAGTGGCCGGCACAGAGGAGTTCAGGAAATAATAAGTGAGCAAATGGGCAACTCATCTCATCTCTTTGAGCCTTAGTTTCCTCACTGGTAAAATGGGGATGAAAATAAGGATGGTGATAATACAAGCTTATGGGATAATATCCATGAGCGGTATTGTGTAGAGAAGAAATTTCTTTATAGTCTTTGAGTATTTTGCAGAAAAAGACGTGTCTCCATCAAGCAAACCTTTCATTTCCTATAAAGCCCTAAAGCTCCTCTGTTTTCTAGTTGTGTCAAAAACACGTACGTTATGTTCTCACTCTGCTAGGTGCCGTCTGTCACCATTCCCCCATTTAATTATCCCAACAGGCTGAGGAGGGAAATGCAACTATTATCCTCTAGCTAGAGAAAACCAGAGCTCTGGCCTGAGCTGCCTCTGAGCATCACCCTGGGCCAGGGAACTGGGCAGGACGGGAAGGAGGGGGAACGGGAAACAGAGCCTTGATGGGCTGGCTGGATGGACGGTATGTCCAGCTGGGGGCTCAGATGGATCACCAGGATTTATGGGGACCACGAATCCCCAGCTGGGCTGGACGCAGTCTTGCCTCTCGGCCTTTGAGGGCCTGGCCCGTGACTGTGAGGATTTGGAATTTCTGGGCCTGAGCTGGCAGTGGTCTCCCTGAGCCAGGAGTGGGGTAGCTCTGATGAGTGGATAATTAGGATGCTTCTTTCAGCTGGAGATAAAGTCCAGAGCCGCACTCCAGCCATTATCCTGCCAACCCTAATAGAGCCAGATTGATGGATACAGCGCGGAGGGAATTTGGAACATTCTTGTGCACACTATATCACACTCAATAACCGCCCGTGCACAATGTGGGACTTTTATAAGCCATTACAAAATCCATTTTGAAACATCTCTGGGTGCGACAGCCAGCTGCAAAGCATCTGAGGTATCCCTGACATTTGGGCTTTGGCGGAGCCTGGGAGAGCGCGAGGACCGCCGAGCGAGCGTGCGCACGCACAAGCCAAGAGAGCCCCGTCGTAAGGGAAACAGATGCGGGCAATGCGGCCCGCTGTACGTCTTACACTGTGTTTCTGCGAATGCACTAATCCTTCTTGTTAGACAAGAACAGAAACCCCCCAAATGCTTTCCATATGTCCCATTGTCTTCCTAGCTCTTTAATTCTATCTCAAAAGCCCCCAACTTAGCAACCTTCATATTAATGCTAAACATATTACATCAGTTCTAACATTGATATGTTTAATATGAATACAATTAAAGTTGCTTCGACATAATCCTGGTAAGATAAACAGCATTGCTATTATTATAAACATCTCTGTAAGGTCTCTTGTAAAATATTATCAATACTAATAGAAGCACCCCCCCAACACCCCCCTCCCCCGCCGAACCCAGATACTTGGGCTAAACAATGCCACTGCCTCCCTACTCATAACAAATACGGCCAGTGATTTAAACATCGGTGCATCCAATGTAAACACCATTATAGCTAATGTAAAACAGTCACCCGGCCCAGCAAATCTTCAACCAGAAAGTTACTGAAGAGAAAGAACAGTTTCCTCGGCAAGAATGCATTACAGCCTGCTGGTGACATTTGCAATAGATTACTTAAGCCCATAAAGAAATGAAAATTGCAGGCCCATTTTGAGCCAGAAATGATGAAATTGGAGAGCACAGGCTAAGTACAGTATGGCACAGGCCGGCTTCTGCCCCAGCTCTGCGGGCCCTGCATGGCCTGGAACACGTCCTCCTGGAGTCTTTGTGCATACGTGGCCCCAGACACATCGCGTCTTGCCCGTCCTGCTTCCAGGGCCATAGTCCCCACATGTGTTGCCATAAAGGTAAGAATTGGCCTTTTTAGAGCTGAGGTGCCCACGAGGGCTGGCGTTGGGAAGTGTGAATGCACGTGTGCCTTTTTCCCTAGAAAGGCCTTGCCTGGTCAGCGGCACAGTGTGGCGGAGCCCTCATTTCTGTCTCAAACTGTAGAGCTAGCCTTTCTGAATTTCAGACTTCTGGAAAAGCTGGGACTTCAGGCAGGAGAACTAGATACTACTGCGGAGTCGAAGCAGGATTATACTGTGTTCATCGGCTTCTTATCTCACCTAGTACCCCTAAAAGCAGCAGCTGGAGCCCTCCAGAACCAAGTGTGGCCATGTTCACAACAAGCTTGTTTGTTCTTGCCTGTTTGCCCTTTTCTAGCCACGTCCATGATTTACTGGCTCCTGAGCTCTCCTCTGCTCCTTTGCTTCTGTTTCCCATTTCAGGAATCTTCCTGGGTGTGGTTCCGATGATTCCATATTTACTCCCCCCCTTTTTTTAATCAGTCAAGCCCACTCCTACTAAGTACCCCAACTCATCAAGCTCTGGTTTGGGGGACCTCTGGAGGGTGATTTCCCCAAAGAGCCAGTTCAGACCCTCACCCAGTCACAGAAGGTCTCAATGCTACACTCTGAGCCAGTGGTCTGGACTTGCCACCGGCTCTCAGGGATCTCCCTAGGAAATTTCCAAAGGGGAGTCCTGCCTCTGGGGCTGGGCTCTATGACTTCTACTATAATGTCCCCAGAATGATAAGGTTCCATACTGATTCAGAGAAAGGAAAAGGAAATCGCTCCATTAATTTTCTCCCAAATATTTCAATCACAATTAGTTAACCACCTCTCCCTGAAATCATTTTCATGAAGAATGTAGGTATTCTTTTCTACTGATGACAGAACTTGTCGGTTATCCAGGGATTCTCATTGTTTTGGTGTGACTGTGAGAACAAGCATCTGTGTGTGTCCTTCAGAACCATCACGTGCTCAAGTCGTCATCTGGGCCTTACAGTCAGTTCCGGGTTTCCAATCTTGGTTCTGTTGACATTTGGGGTCCGATTAAGTCTTCTTTGTTGGTGGGGGTGGGGCTGTTCCGTGCATTGTAAGATATTTACCCACATATCATTAGATTAGATCCCTCCCTGGTTGTGACATCCAAAAATGTCTACAGACATGGGCAAATACCCCACAGGAGGCAAAGACAATCTCTCTCTCTCCCTCTGTCTCTGATTCTCTCTCTCTCTCTCTCTCTCTCACACACACACACACACACACACACACACACTTTGAGAACACTGAGTCAGTTGGATGAATCAAGCATCTGACAAATGAATAAAGAAACTCAGATGCAAAATTGTATTCTCCTACTTACTGCCTATGTAGTCTTAGGAAAAGAACTGAATCCGTCTGAACCTCCGTTTCCTCATTTGTACAGTGCGATTGATGACATCCGTATACCATGATGTGGGAAACCACCTCAGTCTTATATGTGGAAATCCACGATGCCTTGATTCTTATTTGCATCCTAAATCAAGCATCTCCTCCTTGAAGAAGCCAGTGGAGGCCCAGAGCATGGACAGGGTGTTCTCATTTCCCCAGAGTCTGGAAAGAGGGAGAGCTGGAATTCCATTCCAGCTAAACATCGTATTATTAATGCTGGGCAGCTCTTTCCTAATAAAACCCCAAACCATGTAAACACTAGTATAGTTTTCAATTTGTAGTCAGATTAGATGCCAGGAGTGTTTGGTTCCATTTTATTTTACCTTATTTTATTTTTTAAGTGAAATCTTTACAGTGGATTTGAAAGAAAGCTATTTTCTGCCTCTCCGGAGAAGTGTAAGTTTTGGAAAGTGATTTTCCCTGGAATGTTTCAGCTTCAATCAGGGTAGATGGAAAAAAAAAAAAAAAAGCTGGTTAAGTCACATGATAGAATTTCTGGACCCAGATTCATCAACTCATTTAGGAAGTGCCCTATGGAGTGAAATATGCACAAAAAGGAGGCTTTGTGTCATTCTAAAAGCTATTTTATGTCCTTGGAAAAGCAGGTGGGTGTTTATATTCCTCCTCTTTTGAGTGTTCTGTTTTAAGTTTCATACACTGCAAATGCTGTATCTCCAGCATCACTCCAGGAAAAAATTCTTTCTGTTGGGGGGGGGGCAATTCTCAACCCCGCACATCCTCATGTCAGTGAAGTACAGAAGTCACTTCATTGCTGTTCCTCTTGGTGCATGTAGCAAAGAGCCCACATACATTGGACATCTCCCATTGGACATCGGACTCTGGGCCTCCAAGGATGAGTGGCTAAGCTTCCTACCCTGAAAGGCCAGACCCAGAGGGAGCTGGAGCCTGGTTTTCCTCTTTCCCAGGACAAGGGATTAGGTCTCAGGAGGCTGCTTGGAATGAAGAAGTAGTTCTCATTCCTGAAGCTTTGGGGACAGCTGACCTCTGAGCTCTACTGAGCATCCAGGGACTAGGGCACACAGACTCCTGTCACAGGGAAACCTGAGACAAGTCTCCTTGGGTGTTGATAACACATTTATAAAATGGTGGAGAACCTGAAGGAAATGTCACTGCCCAGGGAAAGCGGCTGACAGAGGACAGAATAGGCCATTTCCTGCCCCAGGGCTGGTGTTCTGGAACAGGACTAAACACCCTGCTGGTGTTTGGTGAGTTCACACCCCATCGGTTCTCGGGCACTGGTAGTCCCTGGACATCTTGAGCGCTATTCTGTGTTTGGACCAAAAGCCTCTTCTCATTCCGACTGGTGATGCAGAGGGCTCCATCTCTGTCTCCAGTCAAGCCCTCGCGGTGAAGCAGCAGGCTAGTATATCCATCAGCCTCCTGGAAATATCTGCTGGGAAGCCCCCTCAGGCGTCTTCACCTCCATGGGGAAGCCTCTTCTGCCTGACCAGCGGACATGGAGGCTCCTCCCCTTCTCATCATCCTGGGCATCCCCCTTCGGCACGCACCCGTCTGTCCTGTGCTTCCCCTGCTCCCCCGTCTCTCCATGTGACTGTGAGTCCCTGGAAGGCAGCTGTCATGGCTGACTTATTTCTGCCTCCTGGAGTCTTGGCCCAGCATACACTCGGTGAGTTCTTCTGAGGCACAGCATCTCCACCGATGGGGGCCCTGGAACGGAGACTGTAGGGATCTTCTCCTTACAAATGAGTACATGCCAGCATATGAACTTAGGGACATTTGTAAAATTTAAGTTGTCACCTGTGAACAGTGATAGCTTTCAGCTGCTTTTCTGTGACAAGAAGGCTCTCAAAACGTGGCCTTCATTTCTTTATCCCACTCTTTTCCAGGGAAGCCCATAGTCGGTGACTTGCTAAGGAAGCGGTGGGGCCAGAGCAAGACGGCTTCTCTGAGTTCATGCTCATTACCGCTTAACCGCCTCTGTGCTTTCTTCCAGGACCTACTGCGGAACCGTCAGATGAAGGGTGTTAATGGGCATCAGGCCTGTTAGGGAAGCCCGGCCCCCTGGCCTTGATATGGCAACTGGGAAAAAATGTTAAAGCCAGCAAGGAAGGAATCCTAAAGTGAAAACACATTGTCCTGAGCTGAGAGGAACAGCTTGTCTTTGTCCCACAGGAGGGCAGGGAAAGTTGATTGATTTGCCAAGTTCCCAGGAGAACCAGTTGTGATGTGATAGTAAGTGGGCGTAATGAGCCTGCACTTCCTGCCAGTGGTGCCAGACCCAGAGTCAGAACCCACTGGGTATGGGTGAGAGAAGAGGTCTTCAAACCAGTCTCTGGTGGAACATCCAGAGAAATTATTTGGAGAGACTCAGTGGTTCCACTTAAGAATTTAACCCTGGGGCATCTGGGTGGCTCAGTTGGTTAAGTGTCTGCCTTTGGCTTGGGTCATGATCCCAGAGCCTTCAGATTGAGCCCCACATTGGGCTCCCTGCTCAGTGGGGAGTCTGCTTCTCCCTCTCCTCCCTGCTCATGCTCTCTCTCTGTCTCTCTCTCTCAAAAAAGAAAGAAAGAAAGAGAATTTAACTCTAACCAGGAAGGCCAAGGATCAATCTTTTGCAAAGCCAAGTTTTGGAGGAGGAACGGGGCTCGCCCGGGTTGGCTCACCCTCAACTCCATGCTGCTCTGTGCAGTTGCCAGGACAGCAATGCCAGTGACAGCAATTCTTAGATGTGGGTTTGGAGAGAGGGTCTCTATCTAGAATTAGGAGATCAGCAGAAAAGTTTTACTGGGGAGGCTGAATTCACACTATGGAATAAAAACTAAATATGTTCCTCTATAACAAGTATCTGTAGAGCCTCTGCTAGGGGCCAGGAACTCTTCGAAGTGCTTTACAAAGATTGACTCCTTTAATTTTCAAAACATCTCCTTGAGATACGTATTATTATTACCCCCGTCTTATAGATGAGAAAACTGAGGGACAAGAAGTTTGAACTCACCCCACTTATAAGTGTCAGAGACAAGATTTGAACCCAGGAAAACTACCCCAGCTTGCATGCACTTAGTGACTACACCATGCTTCCTCCTATCCACATAGTCATGTATCCATGTATCCATAATATAGTTGTTTTTTTGTTGCTATTGTTCCTTCTCAGTCTACATACTTTATTTCCTTTCCTTTTATTTTATTAATATATGATATGTTATTTGCCTCAGGGGTAACAGGTCTGTGAATCCTCAGTCTTACACAATTCATAGCACTCACTGTAGCACATACCCTCCCCAGTGTCCATCACCCAGCCACCCTACCCGTATCCCCACACCACCCAGCAATCCTCAGTTTCTTTTCCAAGATTAAGAGTCTCTTATGGTTTGTCTCTGTCTCTGGTCCCATCTTGCTTCATTTTTTTCCTTCCCTACCCACAACAAACCCCTTGCCTTGCCTCTCAAATTCCTCATATCAGAGAGATCTTACGAATATTATCTTTCTCTGATTGACTTATTTCGCTCAGCATAATACCTTCTAGTTCCATCCATGCCCTTGCAAATGGCAAGATTTTGTTGTTTTTTTTGATGGCTTCATAGTATTCCATTGTCTATATATACCACATCTTCCTTTATCCATTTATCTGTTGATGGACATCTAGGCTCTTTCCATAGTTTGGCTATTGTGAGCATTGCTGCTATGAACATTCGGGTGCACGTACCCCTTCAGATCACTACATTTGTATTGTTAGGGTAAATACCCAGTAGTGCGATTGTTGGGTAGTAGAGTAGAAAGTAGGTAGAGGTAGAGAAGTAGAAGCTCTATTTTTGACTTTTTGAGGAACCTCCATACTGTTTTCCAGAGTGGCTGTACCAGCTTGCATTCCCACCAACAGTGTAGGAGGGTCCCTTTCTCTGCATCCTCTCCAGCATCTCTCATTTCTTGACTTGTTAATTTTAGCCTTTCTGACTGGTGTGAGGTGGTATCTCACTGTGGTTTTGATTGTATTTCCCTGATGCTGAGTGAAGTTGAGCACTTTTTCATGTGTCTGTTGGCCATTTGGATGTTTTCATTGCAGAAATGTCTATTCATGTCTTCGGCCCATTTCTTGATTGGATTATTTGTTCCTTGGGTGTTGCGTTTGATAAGTTCTTTATAGATTTTGGATACTGGCCCTTTATCTGATATGTCATTTAAAAATATCTTCTCCCCTTCTGTCAGTTGTCTTTTGGTTTTGTAGACTGTTTCCTTTGCTGTGCAAAAGCTTTTAATCTTGGTGACGTCCCAAGAGTTCATTTTTGCCCTTGCTTCCCATGCTTTTGGTGATGTGTCTAGAAAGAAGGTGCTGCAATTGAGGTCGAAGAAGTTACTGCCTGTGTTCTCCTCAAGGAATTTTGATGGATTCTGGTCCAACATTGAGGTCTTTCATCCATTTTGAGTCTGTTTTTGTGTGTGGTATAAGGAAATGGTCCAGTTTCATTCTTCTGCATGTGACTGTCCAATTTTTCCAACACCATTTGTTGAAGAGACAGTCTTTTTTTCCATTGGATATTCTTTCTTGCTTTGTTGAAGATTACTTGACCACAGAGTTGAGGGTCTATTTCTGTGCTCTCTGTTCTGTTCCAGTGATCTATGTGTCTATTTTTGTGACAGTACCACACTGTCTTGATGATGACAGCTTTGTAATAGAGCTTGAAGTCTGGAATTGTGATGCCACCAACTTTGGCTTTCTTTTTCAATATTCCTCTGGCTATTCGGGGTCTTTTCTGATTCCATATAAACTGTAGGATTATTTGTTCAATTTCTTTGAAAAAAATTAATGGTATTTTGATAGAGATTGCATTAAATGTGTAGATTGCCTTAGGGATCATAGATATTTTCACAATATTTGTTCTTCCAATCCATGAGCATGGAACTTTTTTCCATTTCTTTGTGTCTTTCTCAATTTCTTTCATGAGTACTTTATAGTTTTATGAGTACAGATTCTTTGCCTCTTTGGTTAGGTTTATTCCTAGATATCTTACAGTTTGGGGTGCAGTTGTAAATGGGATCGACTCCTTAATTTCTTTCTTCTGTCTTACCGTTAGTGTATAGAAATACAACTGATTTCTGTGCCTTGATTTTATATCCTGACCCTTTACTGGATTCCTGTGTGAGTTCTAGCAATTTTGGAGTGGAGTCTTTTGGATTTTCCACATAAGGTATCATATCATCTGCAAAGAGTGAGAGTTTGACTTCTTTGCTGATTCAGGTGCCTTTTATTTCTTTTTGTGGTCTGATTGCTGTGGCTAGGACTTCAAGTACTCTGTTGAATAGCAGACATCTATGATAGTGGACATCCCTGCTGTGTTCCTGACCTTAGGGGAAAAGCTCTCAGTTTTTCCCCATTGAGAATGGTATTCACTATGTGTTTTTCATAGATGGCTTTGATGATGTGGAGGTATACACCCTCTATCCCTACACTGTGATGAGTTTTGATCAAGAAAGGATGCTATTCTTTGTCAAATGCTTTTTCAGCATCTATCATATGATAGCTGTATCTTATACAACAGGTATGCTATCATATGTTAAAGTATCATATGGTTCTTGTTCTTTCTTTTATTAATGTATTGTATCACATTGATTGATTTGCAGATGTTGAACCAAACTTGCAGCCCTGGAATAAATCCCACTTGGTCGTGGTGAATAATCCTTTTAATGTACTGTTGGATCCTATTGGCTAGTATTTTGATGAGAATTTTTGCATCTGGGTTCATCAAGAATATTGGTTTGTAATTCTCCTTTTTGGTGGGGTCTTTGTCTGATTTTGGGTTCAATGTAATGCTGGCCTCATAAAATGAGTTTGGAAGTTTTCCTTCCATTTCTATTTTTTGGAACAGTTTCAGAAGAATAGGTATTAATTCTTCTTTAAATGTTTGGTAGAATTCCCCTGGGAAGCCTTCTGGCTCTGGGCACTTGTTTTTCCGGAGATTTCTGATGACTGCTTCAATCTCCATATGGGTCCTTCAATCTACTTATGGGTCTGTTCAGGTTTTCTATTTCCTCCTGGTTCAGTTTTGGTAGTTTATATGTCTCTAGGAATGCATCCATTTCTTCCAGATTGTCAAATTTGCTGGTGTATTGTTGCTCATTATATGTTCTCACAATTGTTTGTATTTCTTTGGTGTTGGTTGTGATCTCTCCTCTTTCATTCATGATTTTATTAATTTGGGTCCTTTCTTTTTTCTTTTTGATAAGGCCAGCCAGAGGTTTATCAATCTTATTAATTCTTTCAAAGAAACAGCTCCTACTTCTGTTGATTTTTCTACTGTTCTTTTGGTTTCTATTTCGTTGATTTCTGCTCTGATCTTTATTATTTCTCTTGTCCTGCTGGGTTTAGGCTTTCTTTACTGTTCTTTCTCCAGCTTCTTTAGGTGTAGGGTTAGGTTGTGTGCTTGAGACCCTTCTTGTTTCTTGAGAAAGGCTTGTATTGCTATATACTTTTGTCTCAGGACTGCCTTTACTGTGGTCCAACGGTTTTGAACAGGTTTGGGTTCATTTTCATTTGTTTCCATGATTTTTAAAATTCTTCTTTAATTTCCTGGTTGACCCATTCATTCTTTAGTAGGATGCTCTGTAGCCTCCATGGATTTGAGTTCTTTCCAACTTTCCTCTTGTGATTGAGTTCTAGTTTCAGAGTATTGTGTTCTGAAAATATGCAGGGTATGATCCCAGTCTTTTTTTTTTTATATTTATTTTTATTTGTTTATTTACAGCATAACAGTGTTCATTGTTTTGGCATCACACCCAGTGCTCCATGCAGTACGTGCCCTCCCTATTACCCACCACCTGGTTCCTCAACCTCCCACCCCCCCCCACCCCCCTGCCGCCCCTTCATAACCCTCTGGTTGTTTTTCAGAGTCCATAGTGATCCCAGTCTTTTGGTACCAATTGAGTCCTGATTTGTGACCCAGGATGTGATCTATTCTGGAGAAGGTTCCATGTGCACTAGAGAAGAATATGTACTCCGTTGCCTTGGGATGGAATTTTCTGAATATATCTGTGATGTCTAGTGTGTCATTTAAAGCCTTTATTTCCTTGTTGATCTTTTGCTTAGATGATCTGTCCATTTCAGTGAGGGGAGTGTTAAAGTCCCCTACAATTATTGTATTATTTGCAATATGTCTCTTTGATTTTGTTATTAATTGGTTTATATAATTGTCTTCTCCCATGTTATGGGCATAGATATTTAAAATTGTTAGATCTTCTTGTTGGACAGACCCTTTAAGTATGATACAGTGTCCTTCCTCATCTCTTATTATAGCCTTTGGCTTAAAATCTAATTTATCTGATATAAGGGTTGCTGCCCCAGCTTTCTCTTGATGTCCATTAGCATGGTAAATTGTTTCCCACCCCCTCACTTTAAATGTGGAGGTGTCTTTGGGTCTAAAGTAAGTTTCTTGCAGACAGCATATCAGTGGGCCTTGTATTCTTTAACCATTCTGATACGCTGTGTCTTTTGATTGGGGCCTTTAGCCCATTTATATTCAGGGTAACTATTGAAAGATATGAATTTAGTGCCACTGGATTGCCTGTAAGGAGATTATTACTGTATATTGTCTCTGTTCCTTTGTAGTCTGTTACTTTTAGGCTCTCTCTTTGCTTAGAGGACTCCTTTCAATATTTCCTGTAGGGCTGGTTTGACGTTTGCAAATTTTTTCAGTTTTTGTTTGTCCTGGAAGCTTTTTATCTCTCCTTCTATTTTCAATGACAGTCTAGCTGGATATAGTATTCTTGGCTGCATGTTTTTCTCGTTTAGTGCTCTGAATGTATCATGCCACTCCTGGCCTGCCAGGTCTCTGTGGATAGGTCTGCTACAAATCTAATATTTTTGCCATTGTACAGACCTCTTGTCCTGAGCTGCTTTCAGGATTTTCTCTTTGTCACTGAGACTTCTAAGTTTTACTATTAGATGATGGGGTGTGGCCCTATTTTTATTGATTTTGAGGGAGTTTCTCTGTGCCTCCTGGAATTTGATGTTTGTTCCTCTCCCCAAATTAGGGAAATTCTATGCTATAATTTGCTTCAATACACCTTCTGCCTCTCTCTCTCTTTTTTCTTCTTCTCGGATCCCAATTATTCTAATATTATTTCATCTCATGGTATCACTTATCTCTTGAATTCTCCCCCTTGTAGTCCAGTAGTTGTTTATCTCTCTTTTTCTCAACTTCTTTATTCTCCATCATTTGGTTTTCTATATCACTAATTCTGTTTCTGCTTCATTTATCCTAGCAGTGAGAGTCTCCATTTTTGATTACACCTCAGTAAGCTTTTTGAATTTCAACTTGGTTAGATTTTTGTTCTTTATTTCTCCAGAAAGGGATTTTATTTCTCCAGAAAGTGATTCTATAGTATCTTGCATGCTTTTTTTTGAGCCCAGGTAGCACCTTGATAATTGTCATTCTGAACTCTAGTTCTGACATATTACTAATGTCTGTATTGATTGGGTCACTAGCCATTGGTACTGCTGCTTATTCTTTTTTTCGAGGTGAATTTTTCTGCCTTGTCATTTTATCCAGATAAGAATAGATGAATGAGGTGCACCAGGGTGGCTCAGTTGGTTAAGTGGCTGCCTTCAGCTCAGGTCATGATTCCAGGGTCTTGGGATCGAGCCCTGCATCGGGCTCCCTGCTCAGCGGAGAGCCTGCTTCTTTCTCTCCCTCTGCCTGCTGCTCTGCTTACTTGTGCTCCCTCTCTATCTCTCTGTCAAATAAATAAATAAAATCTTTTTTAAAAAAAGAATAGATGAATTAGAGAACAAAATACTAAAAGGGTAGCAATGACCCCAGAAAAATATACACTAACCAAATTGGAAGAGACCTGAAATCAGCGAGGAGAAGAAAGGAGGGGGGAAAAAAGCAAATACATACAGATAGATATGGCTGGTGAATAGAACAGGGCCACACACTTGATTTTGGGTGTATTTTGGTCTTTTAGAGGGAACTGTCTCCCAAAATTTTAAAGAAAGAAAAATTTATATATATACAAAAATAAGGGTAAACACAATGAAGGGATGGAATATGACTATAAAGATGAAAATTTAAAAGGTTTTAAAAAAGGAATTGATAAGTAGTTTGTTGAAAAAAGAAAAAACAATAGAGGACAGAATGTGATCAGGCTGGAGACTAGACCAAAGCCATGTGCTAGATTTAGGGTATATTTTGATCTGTTAGAAGAAACTGTATCCCAAAATTTTAAAGAAAGAAAAATCTATATGTATACAAAAAATCAGGTTAAATACAATGAAGGGATAGTCTATGATTGTAACAATGAAAATTTAAAAAGATTTTTTTAAAGATAAGAAAATAATTTTATTTTATTTTTTTAAAGATTTTATTTATTTATTTGAAAGACAGAGATCACAAGTAGGCAGAGACGCAGGCTGAGAGAGAGGGTGAAGCAGGCTCCCAGCTAAGCAGAGAGCCCGATGTGGGGCTCAATCCCAGGACCCTGGGATCATGACCTGAGCAGAAGGCAGAGGCTTAACCCACTGAGCCACCCAGGCGCCCCCTAGATAAAATAATTTTAAAAGGTTGAAATAGGAAAGAGGAAAAATTAAAAAAAAAAAACAAATAGAATAAGAAAAAAATAAAGTTGTAAAAATTTAACTTTGAAAGACTAAAGACCATGGGAAAAAAGCCATGTATTCTTTTTTTTTTTTTTTAAAGATTTTATTTATTTATTTGACAGAGAGAAATCATAAGAGAGGCAGGCAGAGAGAGGGAAGCAGGCTCTCCGCTGAGCAGAGAGCCCGATGTGGGACTCGATCCCAGGACCCTGAGACCATGACCTGAGCCGAAGGCAGCGAAAAAGCCATGTATTCTATGTGTTGCTTTCCTCTAGCCCTGGAATTTTGCGGTTCTCGCTGATCAGTGAGCTTGGTCTTGGCTGGATGTTCTTGCTGATCTTCTGGGGAAAGGGCCTGCTATAGTGATTCTCAAGGCCTTTGCCCAAGGCGGAATTGCACCTCCGTTGCCAGGGGCCGGGCTAAGTCATCTGCTCAGGTTCGCTCTTAGGAGCTTTTGTTCCCTGAGCACTTTCCTTACTGCTTTGGAGGACGGGAATTAAAATGGCGGCCTCCCAGTCTCTCCCCCAAAGGAGCTGAGAGCTTCGGCCCCACTCCTCCGTGCGCCCTCGGAGAAAAGCATTCAATCCCCCCCCCCGTCTCTCTGGTCTCCAGCTGCGCTCTGAGCTCACCCGGCCTGTGACCGGCTGTTTTTATCTCTGGCGCACACCCCGTTTGGAGTCTCCAAACCCAGAAGATCCCTGCCTGCGCTGCTTCTCCTGGAGGAGGAAGTGGGCTCTCTCCCCAGATCCGCCACTTGTGATGTTGCTGCTTGAGGAGCAGTGGCTCCACTGTGCCTTGGATCATGGTTTAAGGTAAGCCCGAGCTGAGAGTGCACTCCTCGGCTCGTCTCTGCAGCCGGCTTTCCCGCTCTGATACCGCCACACTCAGACACCACCGATCCTTCTGTGAACCTCTGGGTCCTGAGACCATGCTGTCCCCTGAGGGCTCTACCCCCCACCCCCAGCTTAGCCTCTGGTGCGTTGTCCCTCAGTGGAGCAGACTTCTAAAAGTTCTGATTTTGTGTTCCACGGCTCTACCACCTGCTGGGAGCTGGCCCCCCCCCCCACCGCGCCTCCCCCATGGTCTCTCTTCCCATATATTGTGTTGGAATCACTTCTCCGCACATCCCACCTCCCGGAAAGTAGTCTCTTTTCTGTTCCTAAAATTGCTGCTCTTCTTCTCTTCTGTCTCCTGCTGAGTTTGTAGGTGTTCAGAATGGTTTGATAACTATCTAGCTAAACTCCTGGGACCCCATGATATTTATGTCTTCTACTCCTCTACCGTCTTGTTCCTCCCTTTTCCACAATATAGTTTTAAAATGGAGTTTAGATACTATCTTCCAAATTCCTCCATAGTGAGGGACTGATACAGTCCTTAGCAAGGTAAGCCCAGGTGTTTAGCATTTATACGGTCCCTGGTGCACTTTGCCTTCTTTGTCGTTTGAAGTCAGTTGGGTGACCCTTCTCAGGGCCTCATCGTTCTTACTGCCTGGAGTCCACACTCCTTTTATGTTAGGCTCTTTTTCTTGATTTTGAAAATGGGAAGTCTGCTAATCTGCCAGCAGATTGCTATAAGTACCGGCTGTTATCAACAGTATTCCTAAAGTCGGTTTTCTCAAATTACTCTGAGAAATATCTACTCCATGATACTAAGAAATGAGTTTGCTTTGTGTTTCCACAACCTTGGAACTTGACATTTTTCTCTAGTCATGCCATTTTATGCCTCTGCTGACTGTGGCCATCATCCACGTGTAGCTGTTATCTCTGCACAACCCCCACCTTCTCGGACCAAGGAGCTGCGGTGACCCTGGAGCCACAGTGTGCCGAGGAACAGGTGCATGCAGAGCAGAGAGCTCTGGGGACAACTGGGGACCCAGGGGGCTCTTCCGTGACTATGTGTCAGCTTGTGTGCACGACTGGCTTCTGAAAACGAGAGCTGGTGCTTTGCCTTGGTCTTCCACATCCCACGCGAGTTCCTCTTTTGCCCAGTTTCTCCTGGAATCCCACAGTGAAGGAGATTCTGGGAAACCTAGTTCCATCCTACCTGAGTTGGCACAGTGGGTGAAACACCCTGCTGTGCCCTTGTGAGGTCTTTCTGCCAGCCACATGGGTGACTACTGTCTGGGAAGGTGACGAATCAGTCAATAATCAGAGGTCTCCTGGTTGGCAAGGGGGTTTGGATGGATGATTTGAAGGTCACTTCTTCAGATAAGACAGCTTGATGCCCTCCCCCAACCCAGACCCCCCATGGGGCTGGCCCCTAGAGGTGGACCACAACCTTGGAAATGCACTGGCTAGGAAGCCCTTCTTTTTCCTGCCAAGTGCTGTAAGGGACACTGCTGGTGGCTGCTTCTGTGACTCAGAATGAAGGAGAAATTCATTTGGCGCTTCTGAGTGTTGGATCAATGCTTTTATCAAATGATCCATCTTTCTATGAAGGTATATGCCAGCTCTGTTTTGGTCAGGAGCTCTCATTTAAATTAAGCTGCATAAACAAAGATGGGCTCAGTGGATAGGGGGACAGTGTTAATAGTTAGCAGCATCATGTCCACAAAGCTGGAGCATGGCCAGGACTGGTTGGGGCTTCGACAGAAGTGAAAGCAGGTCTCTTCCCTCTGCATGCTGGGTACTTGGGTAAGCACCAAGGGCCACTTGATCATAAAGCCAGGTGCTCTTAGGGACAAGCTGAGAGGGCTACGTGTGTGGCCCTTAGCATGGGAGGTTGTTCTTTGACTTCCACCCAGTGTAGCAATGATCCGACAGAAAGCCTTGTCTGGTGCCAGAATGACCTCTCTCCCACTATTGGCAGGGGTCTGACTGGAGGGAGAGGGGAGAGGTTTTAGCTAGGCTCAGCTGCAGTGTTATTATCTGGACGGGGTTTTTCTTAATTATTCAAATGAGAGCATCCTCGGGAATTAAAGTAACTGAAAGATTTATTACCCAGGAGTGTCTGGGAGGTTATGAGACCCATCTGATTATCCCCCACAGCCCTTGCCACTTCGGAAGGCAGGTAGAGGACTTCTCACTGAGGGCTTGTTAATGGCGAGTGGTGGGAAAGAATCATTGTTTGCTGCTGGATGCATCAGAATCTGCTCACAAGTGAAATAGGGTCCCTGAAGTGCTTTGTGCAGCTTATTGCGTGATGAGGGGCGGGGAACGCTCGTTTGGCTGACTATAAACCATCTGGGCATGTGATTTGAACTCTCTTGAGCTTTAATTGCTCAGTGACGGCATGGATGATGATAGGGGAGTACTTCACAAGGAACTTCTGTGTGTTTCAGGGGGGACCGTGTCAGGCACTTAGTAGGTACTCAATAAAATGAGGAACCTAAATAGAACCTCACCTCCTTCATGGGCAAGAGAGCTCCCCAGCTTAGACAAATGACTTTACTAAGTTCAGGACAAAGCTCGATGACCAGCAGTACTTGTCATGTGGACTAAACATCAGTAGATAGCCTAGGCACAAATTACAAACTGCATTCCAAACCCAGTGCTCCTTTGGAATGCTTTCGTCATCAGGGTCTGGGTTTAAATGGAGAAGTCATCCTTGCTGCTCTGGCAGGTGCTCTCCAGGAGCTTTTGTGGAAAACAACGAGAAATGAGAGCATGGCTCCTAATTGTGGAGGACCCGTCTACACCTGCCTTCGTGGCAGGCCCCCCTGGTCCAAGCAGGGAGGCTTGGCGTGCTCGGGCAGGGTGGCAGGCTGAGATACGGACCCCTCCCATGAGCTTGAGTTCTGGTGGGTTCCACTTCTTGGCAGACGGCTTGTGGGGCAGTGTCATGCCGTGGCAAAGTGTGTGCGCTTGGAATTCCACCTGGTTTGTGTCCCAGCTGCGCTGTGTGACTTCGAGCAAGGGTCTTAGCATCTCTGTGCCTGGCTTTCTCTCCCCTGTGGGGCTGTTGTGAGGATGAGATGAGATAGCTCTCCATCTTCTCTTCTTTGTCTTCCTTCTAAGATTTCTGCAGTGCTTCCACTTCATCTTTTAGAGGCCTGGCTCCGCTCGAAGACCCTCCACCTCCACTCTCCCCTAGATCGGGCTCCCCTTACCTTCTCCATTCGCAATTCCCTGGCCTGTCCGGTCCACCAGCACCCCTCTTGTTGGGCTCCCTTTCTCCTCTCCTGCTCCCCTCCCCACCTCCCGCCCCCTCTCAGGCTTTGCTCCCCTCGGTGCTTTCTCTCCCTTTCCACTTTTCTCCTTCTTTCCCAGCTCCCCGTTCTGCATACATGCTCACAGACACTTTTCCTTCCATTCTCCTTGGCCATCTGGCTTCATTTCCTGGCTACCACCAGGCCAACTGCCCGGGAAGAGGCAGGAATGAAGATAGGAAGGAGAGCCAGGCAAAGGGGCTGCCAGCTCTCCTGGGATAGAGGAACTGTCTTGGAATTCCATGCGTCCGTATCCCTCTGTGTCCATGGTAGCTGGACCATGACCTGTCTATTGGGGAAGACCTTGCTATCTCGGGCACCCAATCAATTAACTGACACACACACACACATAAAACACTAATCTTAAAAATGAAAACAAAAACAGAGCTTCCACATCCTGAGGCTGGGAAAAACTGTCCTCGCATTTTGGCTTCTCCCCGCCCTCCTTCTTCTGCCTGCTGGGTTCAACGGATGTTCTCCTAGAGGTGAGACTGGCCCTCTACAGAGCATAAGTCAGAAGACAGGCCATTAGGAGAGCTGGAGGCCAGGACTGCTATTTTCATTCCCAGTCCCCCTGGTCTGGCACTTGCCACCAAAACAGGTGTGGGAAATTTTGGTGGCAATGCACCTGGATCTGTATGTGTGCAAATAGAGCGATCTGGCAAGGTGAGAGAGAGGTGGTGTGAGGATTAACTGTGAGGAGAGGTGAGGAAGCCCTGGTGAATTTGCTGGCACAGGTGAGAACTTCAGAAATGCTAGCTTCCTGGGGCACATGGGGGGCTCAGTCAGTTAAGCATCCAACTCTTGATTTTGCCTCAGCGCATGATCTCAGGGTCCTGGGATTGAGCCTTCCATGGCACCCTGGGCTCAGCGTGGAGACTGCGTGGGATTCTCTCTCCCTCTCCCTCTGCCCCCCACCGCCTCTGCTCTCTCTCTCTCTCAAATAAGTAAATAAAATCTTAACCAAAAAAAAAAAAAAAAAAGAAAAGAAAGAAATGCTAGTTTCCTTTCCCTTTAACTGTGGACACAATGAGGAATCACGACTCATCAGCTCATGGCATTTTCAAGGTGGGAAGGGCCTCTCCCACCTCATGCAGAAATCCACCCCCACCGGGAGCCCTGAGGGCTGCAGGAGCAGGGTCTCATGCCCCCTCTCCCCCCGACCTGACGCAGTGTGATGAGCTGTCATAGCTGGAGGTACTTTTTGGTCCTGTTACTTCTGCTTGCCCCATCCTACCACCAAGCCCCGTCAGTTTTCCAGAGCTACAAAGAAGAGCTCTGCTGGTTACTCCCTTGCAGCAGCCCTTCTGAAAGCTGGGGCCACTTTCTGTGACTTGTTGGTGTCCTTTCCCCAGAGCAGACATCCTCAGTGTGCTGCGTCATGTCTTAAATGACTCAATTTCCTGAGCCCTCACTTTCTTGGCATCTGAAAGGTAACATGATGGGATGGAAATGTCAGCAGAGACAGAGCTGTGTGGGGAAAGCTGCGTGACTCTGGCCAAGCCATTTGTTTGCCTCTGTGGCTCAGTCTTTTCATCTGCACAGTGGGGACATCAACGAGCTAATAAGCACAGTGCTGAGCACAGTGCTCGGCTCATGATCATTGCTTTCCTGACGATGCTATTCTGTACATAGCGGGTTGGCCCACATCACTCTTGAAGTGTGACTTAGAGGTGGAAGTGACCGCTTCCAGGAGCCCACCGTGGACACCATTACCTCCACCATTTTGGATATATTACTCCAACCATAAGAAGCAGGAGGCAGCTTTGGTCTGCAGCATCACACATTCCCTAGCCCAGACTCCAGCTGTGGGGTTGGGGGGCGGGTTATGTTGTGAGCTTTCAACCACTCTCTCTTTTTTTTCTTAATTTTTATTTTTTTTCAACCACTCTCTTCATAGCACCATTTCTAATAGAAATTTCCCTTTGTGAGACTCAATTTTATTCATCTCGGGACAGAATATTCCCAGTACAGTTTGTGTCCACCATTCCCTTCTCCCTTCCTGGAGTCCATGGGCAGAGTGGGGACAGTCGTGGGTGTTTATGTGGCAACCAGGATCGCAGACAAGGTACTGGGTCATGCTCTTCTCCTGGGAAGGTGAGCGCTTCATTCTATCCCTTCGGCAGAGAACAAGGTCCAGACGTGACGATACTAACAACAGGCAGCAGAAAAATCAACCACAAGTTTAAAAAAAGAAAAAAAAGAAAAGAAAAAAGAAACTGCTGAAGGCAACATGATCATTCTTGTCCAAGATTTCCATTCCTTGTTCCTTCTCTTTCTATGTGCATTTGGCAGCAATGAGTGTCTGCCAGGAGAGAGCAGGTGCCATGGGTTCAAGACGGAAAAGATGACACAAGAACTTAGCATAGAGAAGACTCTCCACATTGACTTCGTTGTTTCTGTCCGTGGAGAAAAGCTGTCAGTGACTTGGCGGCAGTTCCTGAGCACCTTGGTCCCCCGAGCAATGTCAGTTCTCTGCAAAAGAGTGAGGACCTGCTGGTCACGGGAGATCGTGCAAGTTCTTCCAAGAAGTGTTGCTTAGACACTTGAAGAAAGAAGTGTCCCTCTCCAAGTCCGAATTACTTCTATCTTTGCATATTCTCTTTTTGTTCTGGCCTTCATTTAGATATATTTTTAATGTGAAAGGTCATAAGGAATTCATGTAACAGTCTTTGTTTTTATACTTATGTCATCCTGCAAAGAGTTCTCTCTGTTCCTACAAGATCTTTGCGATGATTGCTTCTATTTTTTTATTTGTTATTTTTTAAAAAGATTTTATTTATTTATTTATTTATTTGACAGAGAGAGAGATCACAAGTAGGCAGAGTCAGGCGGGCGGTGGGGGGGAAGCAGGCTCCCCGCTGAGCAGAGCGCCTGATGCGGGGCTCGATCCCTGGACCCTGAGATCATGACCTGAGCCGAAGGCAGTGGCTTAAGCCACTGAGCCACCCAGGCGCCCCAATGATGATCGCTTTTAAAATATGAATGCAATATTATTTCATAGAGATGAACAGTACTGTATTAGGTTTCTATTGCTGCCACAAACATTACTATAAATTTAACAGCTTAAAACAATATAAATGAATTATTTCATAGTTCTGTAGGTCATAATTCTGGGACTCACAGGCTAAAATCAAGTGCCAGTGGCTTGGACTCTTATCTGGAAATCCTGGGGCAGAATTTGCTCACAAGTTTATCCCAAGATTATTGGCAGACTTCAGTTGCTTGTGCTTATAGGGCCAAGGTCCCATGTCCTTGCTGATTGTTAGCTGGGGTCAACCCTTTAACCGGAGAAGCTTCCTTCTGGCTCTTGCCTTCAAGCCCCTCTGTTCAGAGCTAGCAATAGTGCATCAAGTTTTGTACCTGGAATCTCTCTGATTTTCCTTCTGACACATTCATCTGCTCTAATTAGAGAAATTTCTCTGCTTTTAAGGGCTCCTATAATGGCCCTGAACCCATCTAAATAATCCAGGTTAATCTCTGTTTTAAAGTCTGCAACCTCAATTATATCTGCAAAGTGAGTCCCTTTTTTCATGTCCCGTACTGTATTCATAGGCTCCAGGGATTAGGGCCTGGGCACTTTGGGGAGGCCATGCTTCTGTTTACCACAAGCACGTAAGCATTACCTGGTGCTGAATAGCAAGAGAAGGTTTGTAGGTGTTTTATTATTTCTCTGTTTACTTTTGTAGATAGCACTGCAGTGCATGCTTCTGCCACATAGATTTTGCTTCACAAGGACTAGCTGCCTGGATAAATGACAGCGGGATTCCTGGTCAAACCTGTGGCTGTCTTTACAACTTGATATTTATCACACAGTTGCTCTCCCAAAGGGTTGCACTTGGGTATACTGCTACTGACTTCAGATTTAATCTGTTCACCTCTGACTTTTCCCTCGCTAGGCTCTAGCATAAGCTGTAAAAAGAGATTACAGAGTGTTCTATTAATGAGATGTTTTTATCTTCCAAATAGACTTTAACAAACAATGAGCAAACAAATTTGAAGACAGGAACTGTCATTGTCCCTTATCCCACAGTGCTGTGTTGGAAGACTGAGATCCCAGCTGAAGAGGGTGGCGTGCTGGGTGACAGCTGGTGACATCTCCTCACTTTGCATTCAGTGATGTCAGGTGGGTCTCAAATCAGCTATAGTGGGAATGTTTACACGATGGAAATTGGCGAATGCTACAGAACAATCTTACTGTTTTTTGTTTTTTTTTTTCTTGAGAGCTACTGGTTATTGGGGAGTTACTGTGGGGTTTTGTTTTGTTCTGGTTTGGTTTGGTTTTTAGTTCTCCTTAAGGTTGTGGAAATTCATTTTTGGTGTCAAATAGATTTTGGAGGACACAATGTGAAAGGAATAAGAAAGTTATAAAGGTGGGGATAAAACTTTCAGACAGCAGCCTGGTCTAGAGGAGCCTGATATAGAGATACAGACTTGGAAACAAGACAGCTCTTGTTTCAAATGCTGGTCTCACAAAACTATTAGCTTTGGTAGTTGAGGCATGTTTCCAAACTTCTGCAAATCTTAGTTTCTTTACCTGAGTAGGGAGAAATTCATACCTACCTCCTAGAATGTTTGGGGATATTAAATAACATATTGATTTAAGTAACACAGAAAATATACAAACAAAATATGCACGTTCTGATAAGGATAAATCCCTGAAGTGGTTGCCAGCTTACTCCTGTGTCATCTCAGTAAATGGCTCCTTCATGGTTCACCACCCCAGAACACTGTTATTGCTGCCTTCCATTTGGACTGCAATTGCAATATGCAGAGAAACAATGTTTCATGCATTCCCTCAAAATAAGGCCTCTGACTCCCATTTTCTTGCTCTAGATTCTCAGGGAGATTGATTGATTGATTGATTGACTGATTGATTGATTTGACAGACAGAGATCACAAGTAGGCAGAGGCAGGCAGAGAGAGAGAGAGAGAGAGAGAGAGAGAGAGAGAGGAGGAAACATGCTCCCTGCTGAGCAGAGTGCCTGATGCAGGGCTCGCTCTCAGGACTCTGGGATCATGACCTGAGCCAAAGGCAGAGGCTTTAACCCACTGAACCATCCAGGCGCCCATCTCAGGGAGGTTTATAAAGCAAGGACCAGGACTACTACCTTTCTGGTGGTAACAAAAACCCCTTTAATTTCCATAGCACTTGCGAACTTACCAAGCAAGCCTATACCTATGAGTGTATTAAAACCTCAGAACAATAAGACATGATAGATATTGTGTTCCCCATTTTCGGGATGAGGAACCTGGGCTCAGAGAAGAGAAGCCACTTTGCCAAGGAAGCCTGGCTCTTCAAAAGATGTGATATCAATCGTTCTTCCCTAGTGAGTGAGAACAAGGATGCCTGCCCACCACGTGAAAGCAAAGCCACTTGACTGGTTAACCCAATTGCGCCAATGACTCCATAGCAATGCTTTACACCGCACGGCATAATTGCTGTTCACAAAAAGAATTCACAAAATGCTTCTTCACACATTATATCAACTGAACCTAACTAAAACCTATGAGGTACAAGGAGAAGGAAATAACACAGCTAAGAGGGAAGAAAGAGGACATTAACTGAGTACCTACTGTGTACCAAGCACAGGTCGTAGCAATGAAACTTGGGTTTCCTAGAGTGTTGAGTCAGAGCCAAAGCTCATATGGTGATGTTTCATTAAGAAGTCTAATCCAGGGAAGCAGAAGTGAGGGAAAAAAAGAGAAATGAGACAAAGAAAGAAGAACAAAATGTATGTAAGAGGACAGTTTATTGAGCTGGCTACTGCTTCTCAAGAAAGTCTAGTAGGTTGCTTGGTCACGTGGGAAATCTCAGAAAGGCTTATGGAACCATGATACCTTGGTCCATTCTTTCCTGTGTCCTGACTATAATGATGGACAAAATCCATCCCGAGGGTGCTAACTCTTCCACATTTCTGGACTGTTCTACTTCATCTTTCTGCACTATCACTGGGGGAGGCCAGAGGCTTCCTGAGTCAGGCCAGCTTAGTCCTGGGTGCTGTAGCTGCAGTGGCTCATACTGGGTAGGCACAATATAGGCCATGCTCATGCCTGGCCCTTGCTGTAGGAGGGGGAGACTGAGGCAGTATTAGGGGACAGTGGGACAGATGGTAGAGCTGGGTGCTTCCTGACCATGGGCATGATGTTAGCTTTTGCCGGGGGCAGGCAGGATGAGTGGACCTGGCTTGGGCCATGCCATACCTCTGATACCTGTAAACTGTCTCCTGTCATCTGTACCAAATGCCTGAAATAGGTGCTGCTCTTCCCAGTGTTTCCCAGGAGACTGGGATGAGAGGTGGGTGGAGGTGGGATGGAGTGAGAGGTGGGATAGGGACTGAGAACTGGTCTACAGGTCTGCAAAAATCTGTGTTCTTTCCATCTTAACTTAGCAAAGTAGAATTGTCATACTTCTTTATTTTTATTAATTTTTTACAAAAAGAAAATATGGGAATTAGGCATATTTATTGCATCTGTATTCCAAAGTCACAGAGAAGTAGAGTGGTCACTACACTAGTTTCTCTAAGTAGAAAAAGTATCTCGGGATGCCAGCTTGCTCCGTACCCTTGTTGGGACTGGCGCCTAAGGTGGATTGGCCCTTGCTTGTGATTCTGTTAGGGACCTGTGAGTTATCTAGATGTACATAAATATATACATACATAAATAATATGTGGTACATAATACAGCCTTTATTTCTGAATATCCCATGTGTACTTTGTGGGACGTAGCTAAAACAATACTTACAAGAAAATTAGTAGCGTTATATATTTATATTTTAAAAAGGTCCATAAGTTCTGTGACTGGTCCAAGATTTTTCCCTACTTGCAAGCTAGCAAATGAGTTGCCAAAGTTTCTTGGAGACTGGTGGGAGACACGATACTCTTGGGTCAGAAACAAAGCACTTCAATTGATACAGCAATAGTGGAAGCCAGAGTATAAGTACTTACAAAGATTCCCTGAGTCCCAGTTCTCACGTGGTGATGAAGAAAGGGCAAGATGACACCCAAACATGCAGCGAATAGCATTACAGAAGAATCCCAAGCTTAGGAAATATAGATCCTTTATAATAGATAGAAGCCCATGGAACCTTGACCCAGAGGGAGACATTATATTTATTATACGGAATAGCAAACACACCTGCCTTCTTCTGCTTTAGCAGGAGACATTATATTCTCTATAATCATTTGCCATACAAACATCCTGGAAAAGATAGTCCAGAACCAAGGCAGTTAGTGCTTTTACTTACAAGATGTGCAGAGGTACCTAAAGAGAATTTTCTTTAACAGGGTCTAAACCAATTATCTGAATTATCTAAATGAAAAAGAAGAGCATACTTAAGCCAAAATTAGTGGGAAGAAGGAAATAATAAAGGTTAAAAGTAAGTGAAACAAACAGATTTTTAAAAAGCAAAAAATAAAAGCTTGTTCTTTGAAAGGGTCAGTAAAATTAATAAACTTCAAAATTAAGTGATCAAGATAACAGGAGAGAAGATGGAAATTATCAATACTAGCAGTAAAAGAGGGTCTTTCTATACAGATCCTATGAACTTGAAAGTGCTAATAAGTTTATATCATACATAATTTTATGGAAATAGATTTGGCATCTTAGATAAAATGGACAAATTAAGAGTATGCTATATTAGTTTTTAATTGGTGCTGTGACAAATTAATACAGACTTAATGGCTTAAAACAATACACAGATCTGTTATCTTGAAGTTCTGGAGGTAAGAAGTCTGAGTGTGTCTCACAGGGCTCACATCAGGTATCAGCAGGGTTGCATGCCTTCTGGAGGCTCTAGAGGAGAATCTGCGTATTTGTCTTTTCCAGCTTCCAGAGACCACCTACTTCCTCGGCTCCCAGCCCAATTCGTCCATCTTCAGAGCCAGCAACTTTGAACCAAGTCTTTTTCAGGCTGCTATCTCTCTGGTTCTCTCTTCTGGGTCTCCCTCTTCCACTTACAAGGACTCTTGTGATTGTATTGCCCTCCCCCCCAAGGTAATTAACTCAAGGTTACTTTGTCATCTCAAGGTCAGTTTGTTAGCAACCCTAATTTCATCTGCAACTCTATTGTCCTTTGCTATGTAACATAACATGCTCAGAGGTACAGAATTTTGTTGTTAACGTCTGTGGGAGGCCACCATTCTGCATACCATTCACACATGGAAGGAGGAAGAAATGGGTGGAGACAGCAAGTTAGGAATGGTCCAAAGGAAGGTAGACGTGGACACTTGAAGGCAGAACAGAATGGCTGTCTCCTGAGAGGAGGGAAGAGCAGCCATCATGCTTTGTGGTGTGGTAATGGTAGAAGCTGCGGCAGATGTCTGAACAGAGGCCCTGGAGCAGGCAAGAAGGTGAACAGCAGAGCACCGGGCATGGGAGAGGCTCATCATAGGGCCTCCCAGACAGTTGGTGGAAACTTGAAGGGCTCTGAGAGGCTAGGAGCAGAGCCAGAGAAATACAGATAGCATGGTCTATTGTGACAGAATTCTGGCTCCTAGAGAAACATGTCTTTGCCAACCCCAAGATGGGGCAAAAAAAAAAAAAAAAAAAAGATTTGTTAAGAACAGACAAACGAGATTGAAGTTTTTAGCACTTCAAAAACACCAGATGATAATTTAAATAATTGATGCACTAATGGATTGTAGACAAATGAAGCAGTTCCTTTAGATTTATAGGGTCCCCCACAGTGTGGGCCACACCCATGAAGGGCCAGTCCCTGGTTCCCTTAAGTTCAGTGGCAGAGTAGGCATTAGAAATGTTGCTATCAGTTTACAGTGGACTTGTATTTTGTAGCTTATTTGTTCTTTTTCCTTTTTATAGCAGCCCATTTTGATATAAATTTACAGAAGTATCTAACTGGGAAAACTTGGAAATTTAAAAAAAAAAAAAAAAAGCTGGTCATTTACCATATAGTTTGAGAAGCATTGCCACAGAGCAGAAGATAGGAAACTACAGCCCCAGGCCAAATCCAGCCCCGGTGCTTTCGACAGTCCATGAGCTAAGGATGGTTTTTACATTTTAAAATGGTTTTTAAAAATCAAAAGAACATTCCATGCCATGTGAAAATTATATGAAAATTCACATCGCAGGGTCCAGACATAAGACGTCATTGGGACACACCTCATTCATATGTGTGGTGTATGGCTGCTTTCACCCTATGACAGCAGAGTGGCGCAGTTGCCACAGAGACCACTGGGTCCACAAAGCTTCAAATATTTACTGTTTTACAGAAAGAGTCGGCCCATCCCTGCTCTAGAAATAGTCACGAGCCCCAAGCCCCATCTTGGTTGGGTAGCTGTTTGAAAATCATCAAAACTAAAGTCTCTCTTCAAGAACTGTCTTTAAAGCTCTGGGCTCCTGCGGTGGGTCTGCCCTCCAGGAAGTCCGCCTCACTGGGGTCCGCTGGTGGCGCGCTCCCTGCTCTCCCTTCCGAGGCCCGTGAGTGCCAGCACGTGGCTCAGCTCGCAGTCTCCCAAGGGGAACCGCCCGCTGCCTTTGTTGTTCTGGGCATTCCCATTCACGTTTTTTTACCAGGCCTGACCCTGCCTGGCTTGTAAAATCTGATGGGATCCCTGCCCAAGGAGGGATGGCTGCAGGGTGGAAGTGCCACTCAAAAGAGGTGGTAACATCCGAGCAGAGGGCACGCTGCACTGAGACGGGCGGCACCTCGCGCCTGCACGCCTGGGCTGCGATCGCTCAGCTGGGCAGTTTCCTGCACATTCAACTCGCACACAGCTTAAAACAACTCATTAGCGTGCCCAAGAGAGTTGAACAGTTCAGGCCTCTCAAGAGTCCAGTGTTTCCCTGGGAAGGAATTTGCAGGGGAGGGGAGGGAGGGAGGAAGGGGTTAGAGACTCGTGTGGGAGCAGGAACATGGCACCGGGCTCCCTGGCAGGAGCCGAGCTAGGTAAATAGTTTCATTACGCAGAAGCCATATGAGGAGGAGTGAGCAGATGTCAGAGCTGGGCTTCTGACTCTGGGTGCTTGCCCAGTGCTCGGACCAGCAGGGAGGCGGCTGAGATACCGTGCCTGACGCCAGAAGGATATGCCACTCACCAGCTGCGTCATTTGGGGCAACTCACAGTGCCTCTGGGAGTTTTGTCTATGATGTATCTAGTTCATGGGACAGTTGAGAGCATCACAATAAATAAAGCAAGTGAAGAGTTGTGTTAGCTACAAAGCCCATTGCAAATGCGAGGGATTATTCCAAGGCAATTTGGGAGAATCATTCCTTTTAGTGCCCTGTCTTAACTAGGGAGCAACTCCGTGCTAGAGTTGAGCCAAAAGTCTTTTGACTTTTATGAAAATCATTTTAGGTCTTTCCTAAAGTTAGATGCTCAGATTGTAAGGGATCTTTCCTAAGTGGCCTTTAGATATCGCATCCCACCCCTACCCCAGCTTTCTCTGCTACTTGACTTTCTGTCTGGAGTATCCTTGCTAGATGGTTTGCCAGGCTCTGTTTATACCCTTCCAGGGATGGGGAGCTCACTCCTTGTCAAGGCTATCCCTTTTGTCTTGGCATTGCTCCGGGCACTGCCGAGTTCTTCTTGGGCTGAAATTCACTGTTGGCTTTTCCTTCTGGGTCCTATCAGTATCCCTTGAGGGCATGCAAAACAAATCCAAAAAATACAGTCCCCAACTCCAAAAGGACTCATGTAGTTTTCCTTATAGCTTGCATGTACTTTCATAATTCTTCACCTGTTTTATTTCCCCTAAGCCAACGCTTTAGTCTCCAAACAACTTTATACTCTTAAAAAATATGGAAGGCCCCAAATCACTTTCTTTTATGCAGATATATAGCTACCAATAATTTACATATTAGAAATTAAAACCAAGAAATTTACAGTTATTAATTCACTTAAGAACAAAAATAAGCCCACCGTATATGAACAAAAGCAAACATTTTTTATGAAAAATAACCGGAGTCCTAAAAATGTTTAGTGGTAAGAATGGCTTTGTTTTGCTTCATTTTCGCAAATCTCTCCAATACCTAACTTAGTAGAAGACAGTGGTGTTCTCATATCAGCGTCTTTATGCATTGTGTTGCCACCTATTGTTTTGGTTAAACTGTATAAAGAAAATCTGGCTTCGTGTAGATACTGGGCAATGTGAGAAGTATTTTAAAATTTAAAATTTTAAAAGCCTTTTTAGAAAACTGTAGCTATGTCACAGAAGCTCTAGAAATCTCCAGTGATTTCTAGAGCACCCGTGAGAGAGCTTTAGAAGGTAGGTAACACCCAAGAATTATTCTGGAAATAATTTTGACCATATGGACTCCCTGAAAGTGTCTCAGGGACTGTAGGGGTCTCTGGGTCACACTTGGGGAACTGCTGCCTGAAATGACAATTCTTCCAACTTTAAGCTTATTTCAGAAGGGAGGCAAGCACTATCCCCCTCCCTCCTCCACACACTTCATTTCTCTAAGTTGGTTTATTGTTGCAAGATAGATTTTGTAGAAAATGTGGTCCCCAGCCTGATGATGTCTTTCAGGTAGAGCTTGCACAAGCAAACCTCAGAACATTATGCCGTCCAGCCTTCTGGCTTCTGGTCACATGTAACCATGGATACCTGGAGAATGACAAATTAATGCCTATGGTTGACAACAACATGACCCTTCAGAGGACACCACGGACCTGAGAAAATGGAATTCCCCTCCTCCACATCCTTACATGGTGGGGTGCTTCTGGAACACAGGTGGGCAGCCTTATTTGCCCTGGTGACTCAGGATGGGTTCTGGTGCCAACCCGTGCACGTCACAACCTCATGGAATGAGCACATAGTTTCAGAGTCTCTCCGGGGCAGGAAGGCAGCGGCTCTCCTCCCTTCTGAAGCTCTGGTTCTTCTACCACTTCCCCTCCACTTCTCAAGATGGACGAGAACCACACTGTTCTGTGGGCTTTGCTGAGCAGAGTGTTTGGGGCACAGTCTGAGCAGGGCAGAACCCAGATCTTTTCTTTTGGGAACAGATCTCCATCCCTGGGTCCATTACTCCTTTCTGTAGAAGTAAAGATCTCCAGAATCTACAGTTTTTCATTTCCCATTTTTGATCACCTTGTCACATTCAAGGTGGGTGTTTTTTTTGTGTGTGTTTTTTTTTGTTTTTTTTTTGTGACATCAAGTGGCCTGCGAGTCCACTTTAAAGGCATATTGATCACCTGTGGGTTAAGTTCACTTTCTTTAGCGCAGAAGTCACTCCTCTAGGCTCACATAGGGGCAGCCCCCTAATAGCTTTTGGTATAAGCCTTGACTTCATTTCTAAACTACACATTCTGTTAAAGAATCCTGCATGGGTGGAGTTGCTGAACCGAAGGATCTCTGTTTTCTTCCCCAATTCTGGCTAATCTAGGTCTCAGAAAGCTAGGACAGAATCCATTTGTCCAAGTCCCTTTTACTATCTGGTGTCTGTTGCAAGGATATAGGAATATGGGGTCAGCTATTACTTACCAAGGACCTACTATATGCCGAAGCTTCCCACACCCTATCTAACTGAATCCTCATTATACAGTCAAGGTGGGGTTTTTTAACCCCCCATTTTACAGATGAAGAAATGGGCTCAAAACAGTGAACAGAATTGCCAGATAAACTAAAAGATGCCCAGTTGAACTCATATTTCAGATAAACGATGAATCAGTTTTAGTGTAAGTATACTCTATGAAATATTTGAGACATACCTGTACTAAAAATCATTCATCGCTTACCTGAAATTCAAATTGAACTGGACACGATGTATTATTTGTTGAGTCTGGCAACCCTGGAAGTGAAGTGACCGGCCCAAGACTAAATAGCTCCTAATTGCCAGGAACTAGAGTGCCCTTTCTGCCCCGTCTGGATAGCTCCATACTAACTTGTACTCCGATGCAGAATAGAAAAATGTTTTCCTAGATTCTTGCCAGCCCTCAGTATCAAAACACTCAAAAACTTAGAATCAAAACAGAATCTGGTATGAATGTAAAGTGAGGGGATGAGAGACATTTTCTGAGGCATTTGTAGATTTCTCTTTTTACCAGATTTCAAGATCTTCACAGGTCTAGTTCATGGCTTGCACACAGAAGGCCCTCAACAGAAACTTGTGCAGTTGTACTGAAAAAGCCACCTTTGGACAGTCCCACTGAGGGTGCTGACTTTGGTGGCCAGGAGCCTCTAGGTCTTCTGTCCTCTCCTACCTTGGCTTTCATTCTAATCTGATTTTGAGGGTGAGAAGGAGGAACCTTCAGGCAAATACTTTTGTTCTTCTAACATCATGAAATGGAAAATTGATAGAAGCTTTAGACATGTGCTCTGGTTTAAAATTTTGTGTCACCGCCCCCTAAATCTGTATGTTGAAATCTTAACCCCCAATCTGATGCTATATAGGAGATGGGCTTAAGTCATGAGAGTGGACCCCCCACAGTGGGGTTAGTACCCTTATGAAAGAGACCCCAGAGAGCTCCCTCGCCCCTTCTGCCATGCAGGGATACAAGGAAAAATCTGAAACCCCGAAGAAGGCCCTTACCCGGTCATGCTGGCCTTCTGATCTTGAACTTCAGGCCTGCAGAACTGAGCAATACATTGCTGCTGTTTCTAATCCACCGAGTCTAGGCTAGGACAACATGGCATCTGGTCCTTGCTCTGGCCCTCACTGGCTGATAAATCTGATCTCCAGAGTTATCTCCTAGGAACTGAAGGGGGAATGGACATTTGGTAGCAATGACAGCTATGTGGGAATGCTCCTGTGGTAGCATTGCTATGAAGAATTCTTTACAAGGCTGTGTTGTCATTTCTTCTCATGCAGAAAAGGCATTAAACAAGCTGGAATAATTGTGATACATAGGTACCTATGATGTGGATCTTATCAGTGACAATAACAAAAAATATTGAAATTACTTATTTTACTATAAGCAATGACTAAGAAAATGCCCAGGTGAGTGTGGAAATGGCTTCCATATTGGACAGTGAGCAGCCCTCGCCTCATCTGCTCCCTGACTGAAAGCCCTCCATCCACTGACCTAGTTTTCTCTTTCTCCTCATCAAAGTCACTGAATCTTACTTGGGTCACCCCACTGACAGGTGGTAGGGATTCTGGGCTAGAATTCCCAGTCTTAAGTATTCTTTGTGTGGGTCTGCTGATCTAATCTACTCTTTCATATTGAACAGTTCTCTTCTACGTTGCTTTTAAAGAATAAGATACTTGGATAAGCCACTGGTCAGGTAGTCATGCTCCTCAGCTGCTTTCAAATTTATGCTCCTCTTAGGAATAACTTATTACTTATTATTATCTGAAGTAAGTCTTGGGGAAACCTCGCCACCCTTCAGAGCTACTTTCTCTTGCAGCATTCCTCTCCCACATGTAAAAGTGTGTCTCCTTTCAGTCTGAAGCTGCATTCTCTTCTTGGAGTATCATGAGGGTTAAACCTGGCAAGGTCCACTTCCCCCCAAGGTCTTGTGTCCTTGCTGCTGCTCACTGGCTCCCCCAGGTCCCCCAGCCATCCACAAGGAGATACAGTGTTAGTTATCCTGTGAGCTTCTGCTCTCCAACCAGGAAAGAAGTTAGATTTTTGCTTTTGCTAAAACAAACATGTAGAAAGTGAAAACCTTTCTTAGACCTGAAGTGTTTTTTGCTTGTGATACGGATTCTGCCATTTTCTTAGTGATATTGCTTTGGTAAATTATATAATTTTCCTTAGATATTTCAAATCATACTATGACACTGTTCCCTTTACAAAATATCTCTGAGAAAACTGACTACTGAGGAAAGGGAAATAAAAGGAAAACTAGCATTCAAGTGAATGCCTACTTTACATCAGGGCCTGATATAAGCACCCAACTCACATGATCTGGTTTAATTGTCATAACTACGTCTTGCAGATGGGAGAATGGATACTATGTACACATACACATACACATATTTTAGGAAAACACACAGATACAATCAAACCATATATTAAGGAAAGTGAAAGAATGAAGAATACAGGATTTAGAGTGATGGTTTCTATGTGTGACAGAAGGCAGGAGAAGGAGTTAGTAGAAGGACTGTGTAGTCAGAGGAAGGTTATTGTCAAGGTCTTAAAGTTCAGAGAGATGGTTTCATGAATGTATATGTTCTTTAAAATAACTAACTAAATAGTAAATGAAAATGTGGGCCATGCATGCAAGGACCAATGATCAAGATGTGTCATGAACCATTAGGACTGATCCTGCTCTGTTTATCTATGGTCCTAAACTCTGTTTACGTATGGTCTAAAATCTCTAAAAGGCAGATGCCTGGGCCTTACATACTAGGGCTTTTATCTCATGTACATCAAATCTCATGAAGGACTAGAAGTTCTCCTCTCCTCCATCTTGTACTCACACCAACTGGATTATATGGCCTCCCAGGTGAACAGGGGCAGAGAAGGTTGGAAGAAACCACTGGCCTTTAATTATCTCAGCCTGCAAATAACACATGTCACTTTTGCTCAGAGTTCGTTGGCCAAAACTAGTCACATGCCCCTGTACTAATCTCAGGGGATGCTGGGAGATGTAGAGGAGGAAATGAATATTTAGTGACTACTATCTCTAGCACACTTCACTTTATCCCCCTGTTAGAGTAAAGATGAATGATACTGGGTAAGGTTCTATTTTTATCTACCCTTCCTATGAGCTTTAATAGACAAGATAGCCCCATGAAGAGAGCTTGGGTTCAGAGTCAGACATATCTGGGTTTGGATCTTAGCTGTCCTCTAACCGACTTAGATGAACTTGGGCAAGGCATGTCCCTTTTGTGAGCCTATTTTCTTATGTGCAAATTAGGGATAATCATCTAAATGGTTCAGGATTAGTGTAAGGGTGAAATTGGCCAAGACTGTAAGGTGTCCACTAACACACTGGAATCTCAGTAATTTACTAAATGATCATAATTATTACTACGTAAAGCTACTATGAGGTCATTGTGCAAGTTATCCAAATCTTAGTGTCACTTTAGCGATTGTCAACAGTATCTTCCTTCATCATTGCTTCTAAATAAAGCCACAGAGCCCTGGTAATGCTGCTATCTTGGACAGAATCCTTCCTGTCTAGAACTAGGAAGGCATCTGTGTGTGCCAAAGGCCTGGAGCAGATGGACTGGTGATTTCTTTCTCTGGCCATAAGGATGCTTAGGATCGGTATCCTCGGAGAATCAAGTAAACCTATTAAGTCCAGTGTAGCGTTCATAAGACTCATAGTATCTTTTGAGACTCGTTGTACTAGTCAAGATAAAGGAGGTTATGCCGCTATAACAAATATTCCTAAAATCTTGGTGGCTTAACACCAGATTTCCTGCTTATTAAAAGTTCACTTAAGAACTAAGAGACTTTCTGAGCCACTAACTCTCTATGTAACAGTTCAGCCATCCATATATAAGTAGCCTCCATTGTTTTATAGACACACTATTTGGAAAATATAACCTTTTCAGTTGATATGGCAGGGGAAGAGATGCTCGACATTATTGCAATGACAATTGCTTTGGCCAGGAAGTGACACTTACCACATCTACACACAACACACTGGCCAGAATTAGTCAGATGGCCCCACCTAACTACCGGGGCGGTGGGGAAGTCAAATCCTCCCTGTGTTTGGAGGAAAAAGAAAGCTAAATAGGGGTGAGCACCACTTAGTCTGTGCCATACTCTGGTTCTCCTCCCAGTCTCCACCGTAAATGTACCGTCTTCTGGGAACAAGGCTGCAGCAAGAAGCTTGTTTGTGTATACAGTGTACTGCAGAGTCCAGTCCTAACCCTGTAAGATCCTGTGAGTGCTCGGCTCCTGTGTCTTCATGTTGTCCCACTGGCCTGAGAATGCACTTCCTTTCCATTTCTACACTTCCAAATTCCACCCGTTTTTCAAGGTTGCATCTTAAATGCTGTCTCCGCTTTCCTCATCTTCTGTATTTTGTTCTTTCATTTGTTTTCCTACAGCACTTTATCCTTCTCTTAAGATCCTCCAGCCCATTTGTTTTCACTCTTCATTTTTTCTTTCAAACATTTGAATGAATCAAATGCAGAGTCCTAAAAGGAACATGTGGAACTTGGAATCACAATCAAAACCTTAAGTCTAGGGATCTGGAAGTAAAATTGTGTTCTCTTCCTGGATAAAATTCTGCCTGCCTTTTAAGGTCACAATTTGTTTGGAAACTGACAAGAGGATGAGCGGAGAAGCAAGTATGGCTTCTCAGAAGAAGCTCTTCCCTGGACTTAGTGATCGTATCACCTACTTCAGTCAGTAAGTTCATCTGGCTGGATGTCTAGTCCATATCTGGGAAAGACAACTATGGGAAGTTAGCTACTACTGGCCAGGTGGATTAGATAGTGAGACTCACTTCTCCATCAAAGTAGCAATTCTTGGCAATAAGGAAATTTCCTTTAGAAACTGCCATTGCTTAACCATCCCAATGAAACTGGGTTAATAATCCTGGCAACATTTGCTGTCCAAGCAAACAGTTGGCTACAAATGGCAGTGTTCTTGGGTTTCTTCTATTTTGGGGGTCAGATGCAGAATACCTACTGGTGATTGTTCTCTAAATACCTTTCTTAGGATAGACATTTTTTTCAGCAGCATTTCTTTTTTTTTTTTTTTAATTAACATATAATGCATCATTTGCTTCAAGGGTACAGGTGTGAATCATCAGGCTTACACATTTCACAGCACTCACCACAGCACATACTCTCCCCAATGTCCATCACCCAGCCACCCCATCCCTCCCCACCTTCCCTCCAGCAACCCTCCACTTATTTCCCGAGATTAAGAGTCTCTTATGGTTTGTTTCCCTCCCCGGTCCCATCTTGTTTCATGTTTTCCCTCCCTAAACCCCCACGGTCCCCTTGCCCTGCCTCTCAAATTCCTCATATCAGAGAGATCATATGGTAATTGTCTTTCTCTGATTGACTTATTTTGCTTAGTGTAATACCCTCTAGTTCCATCCATATCATTGCAAATGACAAGATTTCAGGGTTTTGATGGCTGCATAGTATTCCATTGTATATACATATCACATCTTCTTTATCCATTCATCTGTTGATGGACATCTAGGCTCTTTCCATAGTTTGGCTATTGTGGACATTAGCAGCAAATGGTTTCCCCACAGATCTACACATGGGCAGTGAAGCCCTTCTTGTTCTGCAAGCCTGTGAGATCCTCCTTTGTGGACCAGCAGTAGCATGATATGTGTGGACCTAACCAGGTTTTCAAGATGAACACATGAAGGAATAAACACCTACTGAAATTCCCCAACATCTTGGGTGCCGTGCCAGTGTGTTCAGATACTTTCTATTACTTTATCTTTACAACAGTCCTATGAGGTAAGGTAGCGACTACCAGCTATATTTTAGAGAGAGACCGAGGTTCAAAGAGCTAGTGCTCTCATCATATAGCCAGAGGCACAGCGCAGGCAGAGAGATACATGAACTCTGTATCATAGTTTGTAGGTCATGGTGGACCACCAAATTCCTGACCGCAACTTGCTCTGTATGAGGGCAGGTGGATACGATCAGCCTGAATTCCAGTGTCAAGAGCACACGCTGGCCCCTGTCCACAGCTCTTCACTGGATGCTAGCACAACACCTGCTTCAAGCAGAAAATGACTAATGGTCTGAGTGAGGAGCTCACAGTGTTCTCTGGGACTTTAAGAACCATTTTCCTGGGCATGCAGTGCTTCATGAAGTATAGAGAATACACATGTATTCTCTCAGTGAAACCCACAAGCACATTACACATGTGCGGAAGTTAAACTAGCCCAGACCAACGACGGGGAGGCCCCAGAGCACAGCAGTGTTTGGGGGAAGCTGTGTGGACTAGCGCCATCCTCCTCCCATCTGGGGGCTCTCTCTGAGGAGCCACGGTCAGAGTGACAGAAGTCACGAGTGATGCTGTAGACCCAGCAGCATGACATTGGAAGGGCCTCTGCGGAGAATATTGGGTTCTCCTCTGTCCCCCCCAATCCTGCTGTGAAATGGGAATAATGCTAATGTTTCAGGATACTAGTGAAGATGGAACAATGTTGTATAAAAGCCCATGTCTCAGCTCCTGGCCCACAACAGATACCTGAATTAACATGGCCTGAAATATGAGCTGACTATCCTCAGATCATTTCTAGAAGGTTGGAAAGAGATGGCTCTGGGCTGTCCTCTACGGAGCCCCATCCATCCTCATGTGTGCCTCAGCGGTAGGGGCAACAGAGGCAAAAGGAAGGCAAGCAAGGATGGAGAATGAGCAGGTAAACCACTCAGGGAGGCCCCTCACCCCTCACTTATTCCTTCTGGGTACCGTGGTTTGCAGGACAGCCTGGGAGGGCGATGCTCCGGACCTCAGGAGAGTTTCATCTCGGTCTTGAGAGGGCTGGTGTGTGACGGAGCCTTGGGAAGCAGGGCCGCTGCGCTCTCTGGGTAATGGCTGTATTTAAGCCCTATCTGGCTTTTCACAGCCAGCTGACTGATAAAAAGGTTCTTGACAGGGAACCCACCCCAGCAGCGGGTAGTTAATGGCACTTTCGGCTGAGCTCATTGCTGGCACAAGAAGCAGAGGCTCATAAACCAGAGCTCTAACCTCAAGATGGGTTCGATTTTCCAGATATGGATAGTGGCTTCTAAGCCCTGAGCAATGTCGAAGCATCCTGTTTCCAGGAGAAATTCTGTTCTGTGTGGGGCTTCCCTGTTTGCAGGGCAGGCTCCTTTACACAGACATACTGACCCACCAGGCAGCTGGGCGAGGCAGAGAGGCTTGGAGAAATGATGGCCCTCTGGCCTCCAGGAGGGGCCTGGGGCTCAGAGAGGGTCAGGGGTGTGCCCGAGCTTCCACAGCTGGCCTGGACCCTCTGCTTTATGACCCCTTGATGAGAATTTCTTTCCCGTATGATTTCGCTTGTAGAGTAGGATTCCAGGAGGTTTTCTCACCTTTAATCAGGACTTTTGGGCCCAGTAATCTGAAATGAGGAAATGGGGGCTTTAGAGAGATTATGTTCTCTGCCCCCAAATCACACAGCTAGTAAATGGCAGAGCCAGGACTCAAATCTGACTCCTGCCTCCCTAACTGCCCTGCCAGTGTTTCTCAACCAAGGACTGGTATGTGCTTCATCCTTGGGGAGCCCAGGCTTACACCATTCCAAACATTTTGTGTTTTCTGCTTTGATGGTGATCTTTAAAATCATCTCATTTTACCTATTTACATTAAAAACTGCTTTTACCAATCTTAGTGATCATTTGAAATGGAAGCATTTCTTTTTAATATATAAAATAAGACACTCATTGCTTAGTTTGTGGATCTCAAAATGAGACTGTGTCCCATGTCTGAGAGCATTTTCTTAGGGTTCTACAAGGAGGGTTCCCCTGCCAACTACAAAAGTTTACACTAGTTTCAGGAACTCTGCCCTGTCAGTTCCAGCCTCCTTGTCCAGTTGTGGAAACACTTCCTCTTTCTCTCCTTGAGGTATGTGAATGAGTGGTTATCACAATCATTTTTGCAGATCAGGACCCTGAAGAAAGGTTTGGATTTGTATCCAAGGTCACAGACCTAGGAACCAACAGAGTTTACCTCCAAGCTGACAATAAATCCATCTAGGCTACCTCCTAAGAAAGTGAACAAATTTTGGTTTTCTAGCCAGAGAACGACTAAAGGGCTCCAATTTCTCCCTAAAAGACTGAGAGGGGCACAGATTCAAAGCGGGTGAGATTGGGCAAGAGGAGGGTTACAAACTTCCTGTTGGGCAGCAGTGGTCCTCCCAGTAGGAGATGAAAAAGGTGTTGACCCCTCTAGCTTTGGCCATCCACCTGTCCCAAAGCACAACGACCTCCATCTCCAGGATCCCATGAGGCGATGACCCCCAAATTCCAGCACGTTGTTTACAGTTCTGCAGCCAAGTGCTCCACTTGACTTCGGCTTTGAGCAAAGGATTACAAATGTTTGCATCCACTTTCTTATCTGGACCGGTTCTCCCACGTCTCCTACATGTGGTTTTCATATGGCTTTTATGAATGCCTGAAGTCTGTTCCAGCTTGTTCTAATGTTGCAGTGTTTTAACTGCCATAACACAGTGGTATCAACAGATAAATCAACTAGATATGTTGAAAAAATTATGGGCAAGAATCCTGTTCTCTTCACCCAGCCTAATTCGTCCACGAGAAGAATCTGCCTTGGGAGTTGCAGGGAGAAGAGATACGTGGGGTATAGATGAGAAAAATAAGCCAGTGCGATGATCCTATTATTCCTAAACTTCTGGGTTGTTTTCACTTACAATCAATGACAACTTTCTCTGGAGCTGCCCATTCTCCGAACCTCGCGAGTCCTCCTTTTGGAGTGTTTGTTGCTTTTCATCCTTGGCCCTTTCTTCTTTCTCTCTGTGTGACTCTCTTTGCTTAATGGGACTTGCTGCTGTGAATCATGGTAGTTTGGGTTGCCGACCCATAATATTTTTGTATCACTAAGGATGTCCTTGTCCAGATCTCAAGTTCACTCCTCTCACTTCCCGAAAGGAGAAAGTTTCTGAACGATCCTTAGAGCACAGGGCGCAAAGGCATCCCTCCCTCCCCTCTGCATTCCAGCATCCAGCGCTTTGCTCTGCTCACACTCGGCATCTTTTTTCCAGTGTGATGTGGAGAGGTGGGGAACATTTGCTTTGGGGAAATGGGCTCTGTAATCCTTGGTCCCTGAAGTGATTTTCAATAGGAAATCTGAATTCCTGCTTCATGTAAAATGAGTCTCAGATGCTGAGAAATGAGTATTTGAGAATAATTTATGATTTGCTTTCCATAAATCAGTGCTGTTTTGCCTACAAATCATTTTGAGAACTGTATATGGCTTTATAAAAAAAAAAAAATGCGTCCAGGCAGAGAAGACTGATTGGGAAGTGAGCTTTCTCTGTTGATTTCTGGTCCTGTCACCAATTAGTTATGTGACTTTGGCGAGTTGCCCCAAGCTTTTGAGTTTCATGGGGGTTGTAAAATTATTAAATTACATTCTTCAGCAATTAATCCATTAGTTTAGCAAACATTTATGGCCTGCTGTCTCTCTGCCCAGCACCATGCTGGCCCCTTCCATCTCCTGAATGCTAGCGATCAGAACCTGACTCTGAGACTGGCTCCATTCTTAGGGGATGGACTTGAGAGAAAGGAACTACCATTCAACGTTTCTTAGGAGTCAGATAACTTTATTTGATCTTTGCACTAATTCTGCAAATTGGTAGCCCATTTTACAGATGAGGAACTGAGGCCCAGAGAGGCTGAGCAGTGTATGCTATGTATGCAGTGTATGTATTTCTTTTAAGCGGTAGTGTGGCTGGGACTCAGGGCTGGCTGGTCATTTCTTTAAGACCCCTTTACTCCTTAAAATAACTCAACCTTTATGTCCATTCTTAGCATTTTCAAGTGTTCCAAGAAACTTGGGACATAACTGCGTTTTCAAGTAAAAAGGTGGAGACTCGGTTGCTGACATTGACTTTGCTGGTTTTGTCTTCCCAGGATGGATAGATTCCCTCCCATGCCCCAAAGAGGAGCTGCACTGAGTCCTGTGCATGGGCAGAGGGAGTAGCCAGTGGGCTCCCTGGGACACTGGCCTAGACCCTCCATGGAAGGCACCTGGAGTTTCCTGCTCTGCCTTTGAGAACTAGATAGCCTCCTGGAAGTATAGAGTTCACAGCTGGGGAATACAAGGAAGAGAATCATTTCACGAGTCAGGAGGGCTGCTCGCAGGGAGAAAGTTAGCCGGGGGCTGGGCTGGGCTGGTACCCGAGGCTCCGTACTTCCTGGATTCTTTCTATTTTTGTTTATGTCCGAGACAATGGCAAATTAATAGCTTAGAGTTCCCAAGAGAGGGCTTTAAAATGGTGGACTTCAGATAACAAAATATGTATCAGTTTAAATACAGCAATCGGAAATCACTCTAGTTATTTTAAGCAGGATAGGATTTAATATAAACAACTGAATGCTTACAAAATAGCTGTGAAAGCTGAAGGAGCAGGTTCTAGGCTGGGCTTCTTGGACAACTTCCAAGAAATATACAGAGCTGACCCAGTAGGGAAGCTACTGCTTTGGAAGGTGCCCCTGGTGCTAAGCACACCTTGAGGGGGAGTCATCACCATAGCAGGGGACAGGAGGCTGTCCCCAAGCTGCAGTCCAAGAATCAGCAAGTCCTATCAAAAAGCTGTCACTACCACCACTGTTTGCCAGCATCCAGGATCCCAGAGAATAGACACTGAGACCCACAGCAAGAAAATCCCAACTTTCCTAAGCTGCAGTGACCACCAGAAGCCAGAGAAATGACCTCTACTTTGCTTTTTTCTTTCAAATCATATGAACACATGCAACTGGCTTTCCAACCTCTTCAAGTATAAGAAGGGTAAAATGGAGGTTGAAAAGTCAGTCCAAGTATCTACCACAAAGGGGTGAGGGATTCTTCCAGGAGGTCCTTTTCCAGTACTACCTGACACTCCAAGGAGCCAAGAACTCCCTTCCAAAAAAGCAAAGCAAAGCAAAACTAAACTAAACTAAACCATTTAAACATTCAGTGTTTATTCCTTTGAGAATAGAAGCCATCTCCATAGTGGAGACACTCCTGCTCGGTATTTATGTTCTTTGTGTCCCACTCAGGAGAGGCCAAGTCAGCTGTGCCCAACCCTGGGCCCAGGGCCTTTCCCTGCTGCCGCCCCACCCCACTGGTGTTTCCTACCACTCCAGCCCAGTGGGAAGCTTTCTCATCAAAGAAAGCCGAGTCTAATGGGAAAAGTGGTGTCCCTGTCCCTTTGCTAGAACAATAGATGGCAAGTGTAAGTTTAGTTTCATTTATAACAGACTCAGCCTATCCCAGGCCCTGAGATACAGCTGAGGACAAGAGACTGAACATTATTAACGTACATGTTATGAGGGGATGAGCCAGACGGAGTGAAGGCATACAGCTAATCCCAGAGACCACAGCATTTAGCCCTGGAGGAGGCTGACGTCATAACTCCTCCTTGTACAGCCGATCTGCTCTGTTGCCCACAAGTTGCCCACAACTTGACACAGGAATACATTTTTTCACAGTGGGAGTGGTTCTCAAGGTCAAGGTGCTCTGATAACTCCTCTGTGTAGTCAGTTTCTGAAAGGGCTCCTCAGCATCCACACCCGCGAGTATCAGAGCCTGTATAAAGTCCTCCCCTAGACGTAGTGAGTTTCTTCTAACAAATAGAATATGGCTAATCTGAAGGGATGCCACATCTGAGATTAAGTTACAGTCCTAAATGTGAAAGGTTCCAAGGTTGAGAAACCCTGGGCTAGAACTTGGTCTTCCTTCCCTTACTAGTTATTTCCATTGGTTCTCCTGGAGGACCAGATTGTGCGTTTCCTACCTCCAGACACTTCCAGTGGACCAACCCCGAGTATCACCCTCACCAGATAGTCTGGGTCCATGAGAACATTCTCTCCGACCAGTGTCTCCCAAACATCCTCTCTCCAGGGAGCTGAGGGGCACGAGGGGCACAAGGTGCCAGCGGAGTCAGCCACAGCCCGTGAGTCAGTCCACCAAAAACCAATCCCTTTTGCAAAGCTGTTTTCATTTAGTCGGCACATAGGCTCAACTCAGAACTATTGAGAACAACCCTCAGCTCAGACCCATTGAAAACGCCGCTGACAGTTGCGGCAAGGACACATGCAGTTTCCAGAAGAACACAGTGTAGCCAGCGAGAAACCGAAAAACACATATTACAATGCAAGAAGAAAACCAAAAGGAAACATTGAAAACAACTTTTCCTGTTGGGGAAGAACAGAAATATAGAAACATCATTGTTACTTTGTCATTTCTTCTCAAAGTATCAACTCTGAGAAGAAGGACTTCTGCAGACAACCTCAGCAGCTGGTCTGCACAGACAACAGCTCCATAGGGAGTAGTTTGAGGGGAGGGAAGGGGAGTTAAGGAGTCTGTGGGGTGGGCAGGGGCATGGGGGAGACCCTATTGTTACCTGCAGCTAGGCTTTGTTACTGAGAAGGCTTCCTAAAGGCTTTTAGTGAGCTGGAGTCTTTTTGTATTTTCCCTGCTTATGAGTGAGACATACACCGTATATGAGTGAGACATACACCGTATCTGGGAAAGGTCTACTCTCTGCTTTGCGGTCACTTCATGTTCTTCCCCACGTGAGGTCTGCTCCTCCCCATAGGCACCTTATCAGTCCCACTGCCCCAACTCAGGACACAGGAAGGGGACCGTAGAGGATGTCCCATATGACAGCATACTCTGTACTGATACAGACCATCAGTCCTGAATCCATGTTGCTTTCCCAGGCTTGGTAAGACAGGCAGGCCGGTGGAACCTTCGTGTCACCTCTGTTTACTTCATTCATTTGTCCATTTAACAAATGCGAAAAAGTCTGACATATTGTAGGCTCCATGCTAGATGACAGAGGTTTAGCGACGGCTCAGACACAACATATAACCCCCGAAAGCTCGAGATCTTTGCTATGAGGGGGTGTGTGTGGATGGGGAAGGGTGGACTTGGGGCAGTGACAGTACATGGGACAGAGTGGGGAGGTCAGGGATGGCCTCTGGGAGCAGGTGACATACAAATGGAGACACGGGGCTCATTTCCCCTCTTTGCCTGTTCTTTTTTTTTTTTTTAATTTAATTTTTTTAGTGTTCCAAGATTCATTGTTTATGCACCACACCCAGGGCCCCATGCAATACATGCCCTCCTTAATACCCACCACCAGGCTCACCCATCCCCCACCCCCTCCCTTCCCAAACCCTCAGTTTGTTTCTCGGAGTCCACGGCCTCTCAGGGTTTGTCTCCCCCTCCAATTTACCCCAATTCACTTTTCCTCTCCTCCTCCTAATGTCCTCCTTGTTATTCCTTATATTCCACAAGTAAGTGAAACCATACGATAATTGACTCTCTCTGCTTGACTTATTTCACTCAGCATAATCTCCTCCAGTCCCATCCATGCTGATACAAAAGTTGGGTATTCATCCTTTCTGGTGGAGGCATAATACTCCTTTGTATATATGGACCATATCTTCTTTTTTTTTTTTTAAGATTTTTATTTATTTATTTGAAAGACAGAAATTACAAGCAGGCAGAGAGGCAGGCAGAGAGAGAGAGAGAGAGAGAGAGAGAGAGGAGGAAGCAGGCTCCCTGCTGAGCAGAGAGCCCGATGCGGGGCTTGATCTCAGGACCCTGGGATCATGACCTGAGCCGAAGGCAGAGGCTTTAACCCACTGAGCCACCCAGGCGCCCCTGGACCATATCTTCTTTATTCATTCATCTGCTGAAGGGCATCTTGGCTCTTTCCACAGTTTTTCGATTGTGGCCATTGCTGCTGTGAACATTGGGGTACAGATGGCCCTTCTTTTCACTACATCTGTATCTTTGGGGTAAATACCCAGTAGTGCAATTGCAGGGTCATAGGGAAGCTCTATTTTTAATTTCTTAAGGAATCTCCACACCGTTTTCCAAAGTGGCTGCACCAACTTGCATTCCCACCAACAGTGTAAGAGGGTTCCCCTTTCTCCACATCCTCTCCAACACTTGTTGTTTCCTGTCCCGTTAATTTTGGCCATTCTAATGGTGTGAGATGGTATCTTTTTTTTTTTTTTTTTTTTTTTTTTAAAGATTTTATTTATTTATTTGACAGAGAGAGATACAAGTAGCCAGAGAGGCAGGCAGAGAGAGTGAGAGGGAAGCAGGCTCCCCGCCGAGCAGAGAGCCCGACGCGGGACTCGATCCCAGGACCCTGAGATCATGACCCGAGCCGAAGGCAGCGGCCTAAACCACTGAGCCACCCAGGCGCCCTGTGAGATGGTATCTTAATGTGGTTTCGATTTGAATATCCCTGATGGCTAATGATGATGAACATTTTTTCATATGTCTGTTAGCCATGTGTATGTCTTCTTTGGAGAAGAGTCTGCTCATGTCTTCTGCCCATTTTTTGACATGACTGTCTGTTTTTTGGGTGTTGAGTTTGCCTGTTCTTCTAAAGCACTTGGAAAACAGTTACGGCATAATTGCATTCTAACCTCATCTATCACAATTATACATACTTACACAGACTCAAATGTACTCTTTTTAAAAGGCGATTGAATATTTTTTAGAGCACTTACAGATTTACAACAAAACTCAGAAGAAGGTAGAGGTTCAAGCCATCTGTATCCTGGGAATTCACAGCATAAACAAACTGCTAATACATAATGGCACGAATATACAGACTTTTTTGCAGCATGGCTTATACTAACAACAACAACAACAACAACAAAACCAAGCCTGGAAAATACGGAAGTGCTGAGTCACTGATCATACATCCTGCTTATAGGGTATTTTGCACCTATTTAAACAGGAGGAAAAAAAAAGAATGAATGTAGCCCTACAAGATGACAGAGGATTTGTCTGTGAGCTGTTACTGAATGAGAAAAGCAAGATAAGCAAACCATATGCAATATGCCTTTTTTTGTTGTTGTTTTTTTAAAGATTTTATTTATTTATTTGACAGACAGAGATCACAAGTAGACAGAGAGGCAGGTAGAGAGAGAGGAGGAAGCAGGCTCCCCGCGGAGCAGAGAGCCCGATGCGGGGCTCGATCCCAGCACCCTGAGATCATGACCTGAGCCGAAGGCAGCGGCTTAATCCACTGAGCCACCCAGGCGCCCCAACAATATGCCTTTTTTGTAAAGCAATGATAAAAAGTCTCGTGTATGATGTATATGAATATACAGATATCTAGAGAATTTTATGTCTGCAGAGAAATCTTTGGAAGAGCGCACATCAGGCCGGGTATTTTCAGCTTGCCTCCCCAACCCGTTCCCCACCCTTCCCCCATCAGTGGCGCATCCCACAGCCTGACCTGTGTGGGCTGTGTCCGCGGCCCAGTGCACCCTTGGGCTTCTGGCTGATTCGGCAAATGGGAGGTACCAGCCAAGAATGAGAAGGAGGGAGCAATGTGAGGTCAGAGTATAGTCCCCTGGCTCGGTTCCTGCCAGTGGTGGTGGCTGCAGGTAGCTGCCATCCCTTCACTGAGGACCACAGCCCCTGGTGGGGGCGGCGGCGAGGGGGGGGGGCTCCCTACCACTGTTCTCTTTGTCTTCTAATCTCTATCTTTGACTCTTCAAGCCTAGAGGTCTGTCTGTCTTGTGTCACCATCTCTTGCTGGTTTTTCTCAACCTGCTCACACCTTTAAAATTGTCCCTTCAGGGAGGCGAACCATAAGAGACTATGGACTCTGAAAAACAACCTGAGGGTTTTGAAGGGGCGGGTGTGGGAGGTTTGGGGAACCAGGTGGTGGGTAATAGGGAGGGCACGTTTTGCATGGAGCACTCGGTGTTGTGCAAAAGCAATGAATACTGTTACGCTGAAAAAATAAATAAATAAATAAATAAAAAATTGTCCCTTCATTAAAATCCCCTGGAATACTTGGTCTGAGGGCACCAGCTGTTTCCTGCAAGGACCCTGACTCACATGGTTGTAGACGTGGCCTGTTGAGGGGGACTGTGAAAGTGATGGAGGGAGAGGCAAGGGAGATGGGGAGCCAGGCTGGGAAGGAAAAGAGTAAAAACACACTTCTAGGGTCAAGTAAACTTAGGCTGACGCATGAGCATAGATACAATGAAATTAAATAAAATAAAAAGAAGAAAATTTAAAAAAACACCAAAACCACTTCCTCTGCCCCCACTCCTTCTTGACCGCAGAGATGCTCTGTGGTACCTTGCTCTCTGCCCCTCCTTTCTGCCCTGAGTGCCTTTCCCCGAGCTTGGAGCAGGAAGCTCCTCTTCCTTGCTGCCAGTGCCAGCTGAGTGACAAGAGGGGTCCCTGTGTGCAGACATGGGACAGGGACCAGAGACGCAGCCCGGGTTGTGGGGGACCCTCATCAGATGCTCCAGCCACAGCAGGGCATTCTCTCTTATTTCACACATTCAACATGTTTCTCCCTATGGGCTCTATCTATGCTGGTGGTTCTGCTTGGCCCTTCAAAGGCCAGTGCATAGCCTTCCTCCCCCAGAAGTTGCCCCAGACCTCCTCCTCTGCAGACGGGTCATCACTCTTTCCCCCATCTCCTCCCTTTCCTGTACATCTATTGGCTTCTTACTCAACAGTAGGTCACTGTTTGGTCTGTGTCAGGCACGAAACAGGAGCTCTTGGGAGGAGCTGTTGTGTGCAATGCCCTCCCGTAACTCTAGTCCTGCCCAGGGCCTGACACTTGGGAATGTTCGCTGACTGTGCATCGGGTTGAGCTGATTGATGGATGGATTGATTATAGAGATTTTCACATAGCCTGGATTGCTGAGCTGAATCCACTTTATTATCTTAAGAGCTCAAGACTTCTGAACACAAAGAGAAGGAACTGGCCTCAAGTCTTGGAGCAACTGGTAGCAGAGCTGTCTGGAGTCCCTGGTCCAGCATCTGTTTTGAGGGCATGTGTGGCCTCTCCTAGTCTGAAGCCTCTCTTCTTCTGATTCCTCTCTCAGATTCAGGGGTCCTGGCTGGAGATGCGCCTGGCTAGAAGGGTGTCTTTCTCCTGCCGTGCTGAGCCCTACAGGGCTTCTCACTTGGCTCAGACTTGATCCTTTGTGCCTGACAATCTCCACTCTAGGATGGCTGCCTCTCACCAACCCTATGTGGAGAGGCATAACTCTTGGGCCCCGACATGTTATACTTTCCAGAAATCTAGAGCGAAGCATGTGAGGTTGACGGGCCTGTTTTATTTCAGGGGCGAGAGCTATGCACTCTGTATGAATAACCAGAAGAGAAATGCTTATTCATCTTTTTCAGGGTTCCAGGAAATTTATATTCTCTCTAACCCAAGGCTTGTTGCAAACATCTCCCTAAAGAGATGCTGGCCCTGGTGATTTATGGCCCAAAGCTGACTGCTATCCAAAAGGATTATTAGACACTCTGGGCCTGAAGTAAGCCTCTCTCTCTCTCTCTCTCTCACACACACACACACATTCTCTCTCTCTCTCCAACTTCCTCTCTCTCTCTAACTTTCTCTCTCTCTCTCTCTCTCTCTCTCTCTCTCATTCAATAAAACTTAGATACAAGCCCCTATTAGGCTGCACACTTCTTGGTGCCCAGGATGCCAGTGTGGCATTACAGTTCATCTCTGTCACTTAGGAAGACTGTTGTCACGTTCTCCCCTCTGAACAAGAGTTCTTTGGGGCTGTATTTGGAATATTGCAATGAACTGCTCAGATAGGAGCTATACAGGTAAGATGGTTGTCAAGGTAGTTCAGAATGGAAATTCTCTTGTCTCAGCTGAGCAATCTGGGGGAAGACATTTTGACTTCAGACACCCAGAGGATTATCTCAGCTCTCCAACTCCCGCGCTTAGCGCTGACGCAACTTTCGAAATTTGGAAAGAATTCTGCCATGAGCATGACATTGGAAACTTCTTTTTCCTCATGTGACTTTTTGCAGTATCTTTTAGTATCCTTCAGACTTTCCAGACTGGCCTTTTCATGAGGAGTTTCCAGGTTGGCCAGAGGCGAAACCCACCTCCAATGTCTTGGCCATGTCTGTCAATCCAACTCTACGCCTCTTTACCTGAAGGGAGAGTGAGCACAGGTATGCAATATCTTTAAACACATAGGGTGGTGCCCACTTTTATATACTATCTGGAAAAGATCGTTATCGGCTGGGCAGTGTGACAAAATTGCATTGTGATTTCTCGTGCTCCAGAGCGGAAGGGGGAATACGATTCCTCCGCAAGAACTCTTTGGTTTGGCAGTTGGGGTTGTTTGAGTTGAGATAAAGGCTAATATTTATCCAGCCAGCTTCCCAAATCTGACCTACTACTTGGAATCTGCTCTGTGGTGACCAAGTATTAGTCATCTCGGAGCCCTGCTTGCTGTCACAGCCAAGACCCCAGGCTGGTATCAAATACCAGTATATTATCCCTCCAGCACTGGCTTATAAACATGTGTCAGGGCCTGTGAGTTTTCAGTTTAATTCCTAGTGTGTAGAAAGACAGTGCACAAAATAATGAAATCTAGATGTTGATTGGGAGTTTAAAGACCAACTCAAGGCCTGAAAATATTATAGATGAAGAATCAGAGGCCTAGAGAAGATGCACAACTTACCTGGATGACTCGGCTGGTTACACACCGAGTCATAACTAGAGTTGTCTTGGCTAGAGTTGCCATTGTTGAGTGACAAGTATGTGCCAGGCATTGGAGACAACCAGCAAATGTCCACATGTGCCGCCTGGGTGAGGCTCCAGCTTTTACGCAGATGATCCTACATAGGTAAGTGCCTGAGGAAATGGACCTGGAGATCAGGCATTTGGCATCACACGTTGGCATTTGCTCTAGGGAAAGGAGTGTGTGAGAAGCTAGGTGAGTGCCAGGGTGATCGAGGACAGCATGGACTCAGCTGGCAGGACACGAATGCCTGGCTTCCCCCACCCCATAGGCTGCCACTGCCCCTTGAGAAACTAAGGGCTTTATGACAGGATTTGGGGCATTTGGGAGAGACTGGGTTTGTTCTGGGGCAGCAAGAAGAGCACCAAGCATGGGGTCAGAGACCCTGGTTCCAGTTCTAGTCTCCTTCACTTACTGGTAGTGTGGTTGGAAAGTCAAAGCGCCTGGTCTTTTCTAGAGTGAGGAAGGGAAAACCATCCTATTTAGGACATGAAAAATGGGTAATAGATAGGAAAGGAAAGTGCAGAAATACCGTATGCCTGTGAGAAATTACTAATTTTCTTGGTCATCCATGAATTCTTACTCATTTGCTATTTTGACCAATTTGGCTAAACTGGCAGGATTGAGAATTTAGGACACTGAAACAGAGAATGGCTAATTGCCCCAAACCAAGTCTACAACCTTGACCACCATGGTGAGTTCTACTGACACTACCAACCTCCCCCTTGTTGGAAGCCCTACTTCACTGCTCCAGCCTTCATTTCCAAGTTGGCCAGTACAAAGAGCACAGCACTTAGCATCAGAGAAACAGGATTTAAGGATTTCGAGTCCAATCTACAGATATCTAATTTGGGACAATTACCTAGCTTGTTGGAGCATTAACTTGTGAGTCTGTAAAATGTATCAAATACAGCCCATTCATATGACTGCTGGGAGGACTGTTCATGAGCAGCCTCCCCAGCACGTGGCTGAACTTGAATCTCATATTAGGTCACATTCTGTGTGATGTTTTTGTGACAAAAATGATGCTTTTGTGTTAAGTCATCTCAGTATACCAGTGACCCCAGAGAAAGGAGGCCCATGAGGGAGCGCACCCATGTCATCGTGAAGCTAATTAATTAGAGCAATGAGAACTTCCGGAACTCTGAGGATGACACATCTGGTGACTGTTGCGGGGACAATCACTCGCCCTTATAATCCCAGGTGTTCCTGGACATGACATTTCCTGGTACTCTGGAATTCTCCCAAAGTGCCAATGGTTGGGCTATCTTTTGTACATTTGCATTTCATGGGATACTTTAATGTAGCAAAGCACTTCACAATGACATGTTGTTTCTTCCTCCCACACAAGAACCCTGGTAACATGTCCCTTTTCTTCATGGTTCCTGTGTTGCCTCGACTGACTACTCAGGGGCGCACGTGAATGATTCTCAACCCTGGGGACAGTATAGTTCTGTCTACAGTTGGTATGGTTCCATTTGTACGTGGTTCCATCTGGTCTGTGGGGATTATTTCATTGACACGGTAGCTTAGATTTTGCTGTAGAAGAAAGTGAAAATTTGGGGCGCCTGGGTGGCTCAGTGGGTTAAGCCGCTGCCTTCGGCTCAGGTCATGGTCTCAGGGTCCTGGGATCGAGCCCCGCGTCGGGCTCTCTGCTCCGCGGGGAGCCTGCTTCCCCCTCTCTCTCTGTCTGCTGCTCTACTTGTGATCTCTCTCTCTCTCTGTGTCAAATAAATAAATAAAATATTAAAAAAAAAGAAAGTGAAAATTTGTATTCATAATAAAAACTAAGAGTCATAAAGAAGAATTTCATTTTGCTAAGGCTCTTTGTTCTTCCCTTCATACGGAAAGAGAGAGAATCAGGAGCATGGAGCCACGGGATTCTCTAGTTATCCTGAATCAGTTCAACATAACCTATGTACAGTGGAAGAAATTCTTGGGGGGGGGGGTGGTCATTTCTGATCAAGAGGCAAGATGGGGGCACCTGGGTGGCTCAGTAGGTTAAAGCCTCTGCCTTCGGCTCAGGTCATGATCTCAGGGTCCTGGGACTGAGCCCCGCATTGGGCTCTCTACTCGGTGGGGAGCCTGCTTCCCCCGCCACCCCGCTAGCCTGCCTCTCTGCCTACTTGTGATCTCTGTCTGTCAAATAAATAAATAAAATCTTTAAAGAAAAAAAAAAAGAGGGAGGATGGTATGCCCCAAATGGTGAAGGGGATGATGAAAGGTAGGAGGAGCATGTCACTGAGGTACACAGCTCTCTCAGGTAGGGATGCCCAGGTAGGGAATGAAGGAAAGACAATGAGAGAGATGAAGAGGAGGAAAGGATATCTAAAAGGATTTTGTTCTTATTTGTTAGGTTCTTCCTAATCCTTGCATTGATTTGAGAAAACCTAGAGTACAGACCTGTATTAATTAAGGCTTTTAGAGTTCAAAGCTATTACTGTCTATATTCCATGTAGAAATTGGTCTAGGTAAGGGTACAACCTATAAGAGGGTAGTTTGCAGTTTTGAAGTGTTAAGGGAGATATCCTACCTTGTACCAGTGGCATGTGATAAAGGTAGGTTTCCTTGCAGCCTTCTTGGAGGCAGTGGGGGCCGTGCTGACTTTTAGCTCACTATTGCAATGAGGATGTGGATATCTGAGGGCCCAGTTTTGTGGATTTCTGTTAGAACCCTTACAACCTTAGACTTCTCTCCAGGGCTCTACCAGCATCTCTGAGGTTCTGCTGTTATTCAATCCCTCATATGGGTATTCTTTTATTTCTTAAAAGCTCATGTATTGGACGTTTTGGCCAGAGCAATTGGCAAGAAAAAGAAATAAATGGCATCCACATTGGAAAGGAAGAAGTAAAGTAATCCCTATTCCAAGCAACAGAGAGAAAACAGACTGAAAAAAAAGGAATGAAGAGAAGCTCAGGGACTTGTGAGATTATAACAAAGGAACTAAAATTCATGTTATCAGAGTTCTGAGAGGAGAACTGTCAGCACAGAACCCTAAACCCTGAGAAATATCCCCCAACCAATGTGATGCAGTTGAATTTAGAGGACACTCGACCCAGCGATGGCAGAATACACATTCCTCTCAAGAGCCCACAAAACATACAAAATATATCCTGAGTTATAAAACAAACTTCTAAAAAAAAATGAGAAGAATAGAAATCATATGGAATATGTGCTCTTACCACAATGGAATCAAAGTAGAAATTAAAGACAGATAAGAGAAAAATCTCCAAATACTGGCAAACTAAACCACACGCTTCCAGATCCGTGGGTCAAAGAAGAAAAGACTCTCAAGGGAAATTTGGAAAACACAAACACACACACACACACACAAAACAAAAAACCCAAACCAAATGAACAAAACACACATTGAACTGAATGGAAATGCAACTTATCAAAATTTGTGGGGCATAGCTAAAACAATGTGAAAGGGAAATTTATAGTATAAATTAGAAAAGAGGAAGAGGCTCAAATCAGAAATGTAAACTCCCACCTCAAGAACCTAAGGGTGGGGTAGGGGGGAAGCAAAATAAATCCAAAGCAAGCATAAGGAATTACATAACAAAGACAGTTGCATAAATCAGTGAAATTGAAAACAGAAAAATTATAGAGAAAATAAATGAAACAAAGAGCTAGTTCTTTTGAAAGATCAATAATATTGACAAACTTCTAGAAGTCTGGCAAAATGGAAAAGAGAGACAGAATGGAGAAGATCCAAATTATCGTATTAGGGAATAAAACAGGGGTAACATTACTGACCTTGAAAATAACCAAAAAAGACTAAGGGAAAACCATAAGCTATGCACATACATCTGACAGCTTGGATGAAACGAACTGATTACTTGAAAAATACTGAGTACCACAATCCACTCAATAGGACATAATTTTAGTACCTTTACAACCATTAAGGAAATTGAATTTGTCATTGAAAAACTAAAAGGGGGGAAAAAAAATCTCCAGGCCCGAATGGCTTCATTAAAGAACTTTACCAAACATTTAAAGAATTAATAGCAGTTGTATATAGTATCTTTCATAAAACAGAAGAGGAAGGAATACTTCCCAGTTTACTTCATAAAATACTCATACTGGTAGAAGTTCTAGCCAGCACAATAGAGCAAAAACAAAACAAGACAAAATCCCCAAAACCAAGAAAGAAAGAAAGAGAAAGAGAAGGTAGTGATGGGGGAATGAAATACACACACAAGGACTACATGGAGAGCTAATCACAATTACAGTGCTGGTAGGGATGTAAATGGTACAGACACCATGAAAAATGATTTGGCAGTTTCTTAAAAATCTAATATGCCAATACCATATAACCCAGCACTCCTGGGCATTTTCCCCAGAGACATGAAGACTTACATTCGCACAAAAACCTGTAGATGAATGTTTATAGCAGCTTTATCCCTAATAGCTCCAAGCTGGAAACAACCCAGCTGCCCTTCAGCAGGTGAGTGGTGAGGCGCACTGGGGGTAGCTCTCCCGTGGAACCCTACCCAGCAGTAAAAAGGAACGAGCTCTGATATGGGACACTGTGTGCAGGAGTCTTCAGAGTATCCTGCTGGATGGAAAAGCCCATCCCCAAAGGTTACATACTGTTTGATTGTGTTTATCTAAACATTTTGGAAAAGACACAACTGTGGAAATGGGGAGATTAGCGGTTGGCAGGGGGTGAGGAGCGGTATGGGGGAAGGAGGAGGTGAGTTCGTCTCTACACGGGGGCCAGGAAGGATCCTTCTGGTGATAGAAACGTTCCGTGTCTTCGCTGTATCTGTGTCAGCATCCCAGTTGTGATACTGCTCTGTAGTTTTTCCAGACTCACCAGGGGGTAAAAGGGACACTGGGGATCTCTCTGTATTCCTTCCTGTAACTCCTGTGAATTGACAGGCATTTCAAAACGAAAAACAAGTTCAAGATTGATTAGGATACTTCAGTTCGTGCCATAAAAAGGCTTGACAGCTGCTGCTTGACAACGAGTACACAGACTGAGCAGTGCCAGCAGATGTCATTTGTGCAGGCTGTTTGGTAATTACACCTCATGGGTTCCACAGTAATTACAGTGGAACTCACACTGTATTTCCCGTGCCGGAAATCACCACATTCCCTTAGTAATTACTCAGGGCCAAACACCTTTGGCAATGGAGGGTTTGCAACTGATAGCTGACAAACTGTCCAGAAATAAAGAACTCAGCTTAATTTGGAGGAAGGACTGGGCAGCGGCCCACAGCTCCTCAAGTCTCCCATCACCATTAGCAGGATATCTGGAAAAAGTGCGAAGAATGTTCTAACGATCAGTGTGTAATTTGTTTTCAGTAATAATGGACGTGACATAGTGCTTGATTTCCCTATTTATTGTAAAACAAAACAAAACAAAACAAAAATTAACTCAAGAAGGACACGATGACAATTCCTCGGCATACAGTCATCGTTAGACTCGCTACTGGCCTGAAGGAGAACGTGGCAGGGACCCTTGGCAGCATTCTCCAGAAGAAAAGGACTGCCCACTCGTGTTGACTGTTCACGAAGTTCAGGAAACTCATGGACTTCAGTCCCCCGAAGGCTCACCACACTATGATGTCCATGTTCCAGAAGAGAGATGTGAGCTTCTGGGAGAGTAAAGCAACTTCCTTGAGGTTGTGAGGAGTGGATTTAACGAGAGCTGAAATTTGAACCTGAGTCACTTCAGCCACAAAATTCTGTCTGTCTCCTTTTTGCCCCATAGTAGCAGGTGTTGCTGCAACTTGTCCAAGACACTGATTGCAGAGCTAAGATGACCAGCAGGTCTAGGAGCAATTTCAGCAGGAAGTAGAGAGACAGGGTCCTGGATCTTGATCTCTCAATCCTAGATTCTCCCACTGCTTCCAGCTGGGAGGTTTTGCACAAAGCCTTGCACTGCTGGGAGCCTGGGTTTCTTAGTTTGTGAAATAGTGACTGTAACAATCATGTAACAGAGGAAAAGTATGTAGCACAGGGCTTGTCCCATCGCTCCATAAATGACGGATATTGTGGCTGTTCAGACTTCCTTGAGCTCCCCACCTGGCAGAGTAGACACTGTGTCTCTAGTTAATCATTAACCCCTGCTTTACCCCAGATACCTGGAGGCCACTTGCTTCTTGGGACTCACTCCATGTACAGGAGGTGCAGGAACCTCCCCGTTTCCTCTTTGCAGGTTGCAATTTCAGGGCCTAATTTAACACTCTTAAGTCTTGCCAACCCAGGTGCTACAAAGGGAATCTTACTTACTCACATGTTCTCCTCTCCAGAAGCCTTCCAGAGCCGGGGTCCACCAGCTGTGTGCTCCGGTCCCTCTCAAGCCAAGCTCACATGGCCGTCATTGTCATTGCCATGTGCCCGTCTCCCTGTTGGAATGCCAGTGCCCCGAGAGCAGTGTTCTGCTTCAGTACTGTGTGCAGGACCTAGTTCAGAGCCAAAAAAAGTGCTGCCATCTATGTTTAAAAATATGTTCATCAATGGATAAACATATGCATGGCCTCCTGGAGGCCTTAGGATGCCCAACCATCCAGGCAGTGTTTGATGTCAGAGGGAGATAGGGCTCTGTGTGTGTGTGTGTGTGTGTGTGTGTGAGAGAGAAAGAGAGAGAGAGACGGTCCCAACTGTAGGCATTTTGTATTGGGCATATAGGAAGTTTCCAGCAGAGCTGACGCTATCTTATCACACGTGATCATTTCCATACTGGGCAGCAGGTGTGTATCAAGGCCCTTGCACATGAGGGACCTGAAGCACTCCGGCTCCCCGGGCTCACCCCTAGTACTCTGGGGTTGATTAGCATCTCTTACTTCCGTTGCTAGAAGCAGAAGCACCGCATGGCTAGCGGCATGGGCCCCTGAGACCGTTGGCATGGACGGACAGCAGTGGCAAAGCACGTCTCATCAGGCACTTCCAGACTTCTCTGATGTCATAGAAGACAGAGGCTTTGCTGCTTGTGGTTGCTGGTGGGGAGCATGGAACTGGGAGAGTCCAGGATGGGAGAGGCAGCCTCTACCTCCTCCTTTTTCCTCTCTTCCTCCCCGACAAACACTGAGGTACACAGAGGTCTGATCTTGGGTTTCTGAAGCTTTCAAATGGGGATAATATAGTTATTTTTACAGGGGTGGGGAGAAGCTTTATTCCTCAATTCGGCAAGGTTCCGGTGACTGCCTGCTACATGCCAGGCGCTGCTCCAAGGGACAGGAATACATCCAGTGAACAATTCAAACAAGATCTCTGCTTTCGTAGCTGTTACATCCTAGGAAAGGGAGACAGGCAGTGAATGAGGTGATGGGTCATGTTGGCAAAAATTACGCCAGCCTAGAGCTGGGAGGAGGGGTTTATGGTGTTAAATCAAGTGGCCAGTGACAGGAGGGCTCACTGAGATGCCACTGCAGCCACGCCTATGAGTTGTAAGGAGGTGAGCTGCTTGGACACCTGCAGGAAGGCAATCCAGGCAGAAGGAACAGCAAGTACAAGAGCATGGATCTGGAGGGGCCCCTCATTTGTGAAGCTTCGAGGAGGCTTACAGTTGCCCACTGATGGACAATTATCTAAGCACTCCCCCCCGCCAAATACTGAAAAATGTTTTTTGACAGTTCAATTTGAAAACTTCAGATCAGTTAGGGTATCCAACTTTATGCAATAAAAGGGGCAGAGTCAAGGCAGCCCGGGGAGAGAAGAGAGGTATGGGGTCAAGGAGGCAGGGGCAGAGTATGTAAGAGCATGGTGAGCAGAAGACAGAGCTGATTGACTTGAGTTTTAAGAAGGACCCTCTGAGGGTAGCATGGAAAGAGGCTGTAGGGCCAAAAAGGGAAGGAGCCAGGAGGCCCCCCCCAGCCAGGCGGGGTTGCAGACCACAATGGGGAGAACGATGAGGAGGCACACGATGGGATGTCAGTGCATGTTGGTATTTCTTTTTTTTTTTTTTTAAGATTTTATTTATTTGACAGACAGAGATCACAAGTAGGCAGAGAGGCAGGCAGAGAGAGACGAAGGGAAGCAGGCTCCCCGCTAAGCAGAGAGCCCAACGCGGGGCTCGATCCCAGGACCCCAGGATCATGACCAGAGCAGAAGGCAGAGACTTTAACCCACTGAGCCACCCAGGCGCCCCGCATGTTGGTATTTCTGTTCTGCTCCTGTTAACAAGAAACCTCTGCTTGGTGCGCATGGCCCGAGGGATGGAGATCCCCAACCACCAGTTCACTTGGGCCACGCAAGCCTGATGTGCTCTGTAGGGGCAAGGAGGTCATACAAAGCCATGGTTTCTGAAGTGAGACAAGTCTATACTCAACCCAGGGTTGAGTATACCTTCTCTAAAACCACCTCTGTGACCTTGGGAAAATTCTTCCTCCTCTCTCTGAGCTATATAGTCTCCTCACTGGCCAACTGAATAATAACAGTCCCCTCCACATAGGGTTATTGCGAGCACTTATTATAATGACATATATAAAATGTCTGGCAATAGTGTGCACTCAAAAATGCTAGTTCCAGTCGCCATCTCTCATGCTCATTCATGCTGGACCTATTTATTGTCTGTATTTCTCTAAGTGATGCTTATTTCTTTTAAGTATTTTCTGATTCAGAGTCCTTCTGAAATAAAAAGTCTTTAATGTTTACTAAACTTTCATGTTTAATAAAATAGTCTCTTTAATTTTAAAAGGGCAAATGTTGGAGGCATGTACTAATCATTCTTGGCCAAATGCCTGTGGGAAGCTTGTTTGTTCAGATTATAAGGCTGATCCAGCACCTAACTGAGTGCTGGGCACATATTAGGTGCTCAATAAATGTTTGTTGAATGAATGTGTGAGGCTATAATCAAGGACCTACTGCTCATGTAGCTGATGGCATCTGACCCTAATGATAGACAAAAAGGAAGCTAAGGGATAATTATCATAATGATATTTTATCTTCCAGCAGTTTTCAATGCATTAACTAGATGGATTCTTACAAGTTTTAAAACTTTGGTCTTTTAAAATGCATTTCTACATTATACAATTTAACAGCTTCAGGAGAGCACTGTACTTGGGAGTCCAAAACTCCGGGCTGCCATTTAGGATTCTCTCTCAGTGCCTGCTGTGTGGCTTTAGACATGTGACTTATAGCGTCTAGAAAAATTGTAATTAAAATAGAATTGACTGTACATGACCGTGAAGCTGAGAATATCCCAGAAGCAGACGGTCCTGAAAGATGTTTATGGATCCCAACCATGATACAGTGCACGAGAAAGGGGGAGCCTTTGGTGCACAGAACCCTCTTTCCTTTTTTACTACTTAGCACTGAGGTGAAGAGCATGTAACTTTGGGAAAATATTTATTATAAATCACTTCCTTCATTTGGTGGTTTCAGATTCTGAGAGCAGTACCTGCTTGTGATGATAAGACTAGGATGCACCGAAAAGCTCTCTGTCCCTACCCCCTGCCTCCTACCTCTACCCCTCCCAGCAGCTAAGACCAAAAGACAACTTGAATCCTTCCATCATTTTCTCCTTTATCGTACCTACATAATCAGTTATAAAGACACGGCTCAATTTTTTTGCTTGAAATAGAAACATACTATGTTGAGGGATGCTTGGGTGGCTCAGTAGGATAAGCTGCTGCCTTCGGCTCAGGTCACGATCCCAGGATCTGGGATCGCGTCCTGCATAGAGCTCTTTGCTCAGCAGGGAGCCTGCTTCTGTCTCCACCTCTGCCTGCCTCTCTGCCCACTTGTGGCTCGTGCGCGTGCTCTCTCTCTCTCTCTCTCTGACAAATAAATAAATAAGAAACATACTATGTTTATTACCCTGCAAGTATATACATGAATATATACCCATACATACAGCTAAGAGATTCATTTCATCAGTCAGCAAACATAGAATGATATTATAGACACTGATCTGCACTTGGTTCTTCTCTCTCAGCATGACCTCTAGAAAAATCTCTTTCTAAGTCAATGGGTATAGTCTGAATTTATTGTTTGTAATGATGATTTGTTCATGGCCATGATAAACCATAATTTATTCAGCCACTTCCTTGCTGAGTATTCTTAGCTTTTAGTTGCAAGGCAAATTACTTCAATTCTCTAAGCCACGTCCTCAAAAAAGTGGGGTTACTAATAGAACCTGCATGAACAGGCTGTAAGAAATAAGAATATGCATGTAAAATACCAGAATTCCTGGCACATTCCAACATTCAAGAAATACTTGCTAATATTATTATATCCCATGGTATGCTTCACTGTAGTGGACAGTCCCCCCTCCCTTTCTTTTTTTTTTTTTTAATTTTAGATTTAGACATTCGACAGCCTTGCTATTCTGGCTCTCTTAGACTGCCCATATCCAATTCCAGGTTTCTTTCTTCTTATGTTCCCCCCATCCTTGTAATGAAAGTCCATCAAAGTCTTTCTCTGTGGCTAATTTAATCACCCCATTTCCCCATTATCTTGGCTTCTCCCTGGGGCATGGCAAATCTGTGGCTCAGAACTCTCTATTTGTCCTAATTGGGTAAAGCTTCTTGGGGTAGAAGGAGGCTTCTTGGGCAGACAGAGGAGAGGCCTGCCTTCCTAGTGGGAGGAAATACTGTAGGGAGGAGCTCACAAGTCCAAAGAGGCAAGCTACTCTCCGAGGGAAGTCTAGTTCAGGACGTGGGGCTGGAGGGCTAAGCTCACTCAGGTATGACGCTTCATGAAGGGCACAGTTGAAAGAGCACTTGGAACAGGCAATGACAATATCCATTGGGAGGTTCCTGGTCCCTAACACGTGGCAACCAGAAACCTAGTCACCACTGGGGCTCCCTGGAACAAGTCTAGCCTTTGCAGGAAGAGTCTGATGTGAGCTGGGTCAATTGGAAGGATCCACCCAGCAGGTTACACTCCAAGGTGACAGTGAAAATAGCATGCTTAGCAGGGAAACTGAGGCAGAAACCCATATGGACCGAACTAATGCACAAGGGATGAGGTCAGGGAAGCACATGATTTTCCCTAGAGTTTTCCGAGGCTGGATCCAAGGCTCTCATTGCTCTGGACTGGGCTCAGAGATGGAGGGCACAGGTCACTCTGGCTGGGTGGGTCTGGAGAAAGAGGAAATGGTGCCACTGTCTTAACCAAACATTCCATATGGCTCTCTGTCGCCAGGCTGCCCCTTCCAGACAGGTAAACAAATAATGATACCCGGAGTGACACTTACTGTACTAGATGTGAGTGCAGGGGATTATGGGAGCACAGTGCAGAGTTTATACTAGACCTTCAGCAAAGGTTTGTGGATTGATTATTAAATGCAGCCACCGTGCTTTGAGAACAAATAGGAAAGAACCTCTGCTTTTTCTTGGAGGAGTCAGGAAGTCTTCCAGAAATGGGGTTGAATAGGTCTTAGGGTAAAGAAGAAGGAAAGGCAATTTAGTGGAGAGGTAGCTGTGTCCATGGGTAAGGAGATAAGAATGAGTATGTATATTTAGAAAAAGCCTAAAGTTAGACCAAGAGGAAGCAGGAGATAGAGAAGCCGGTAAGGTCGTAACATAAAAGGCTTTAACTGGCATGCTGAAGAGTAAATCTTTTTTTTTTTTTTTAAGATTTTATTTATTTGATATATAGAGAGAGACAATGAGAGAGGGAAAACAAGCAGGGAGAGTGGGAGACGGAGAAGCAGGCTTCCCACCAAGCAGGGAGCCCAATGCAGGACTCAGTCCCAGGAACCTAGGATCGTGACCTGAGCCAAAGGCAGATACTTAACAACTGAGCCACCCAGGTGCTCCTGAATCATTTAACATAGGAAGGCTTGCTAGTGAGGCCATCAGAAATGAAGAAAGTACTGAGCATTAGAAAGATACAGAATACGCAAACAGGAGAGTTGTACCGCCAACATTGGGGGCCCCTGAAAGATCTAGCACACTGAGTGGTTATTTATACCGTATGGGAAGTGAGTTCCTTCCAGGAGTGGTGGGGGAGTGGGCAGGAGAATGCTAAAGATACCTGCTAAGGAATAAAACCCTACAAAACAGGTACTGCTGTTGACATTTTCCAGGTGTGGCTCAAGGACAGTAAGTGTCTGATGGAAATCAAACGGCTGGTAAGGGGCAGGCCTGGGATTCAAACCCATGTCTGGTGGCCTCCAACTCTGGCGGTCCTCTGCCCCCCATTTATATTCTACATGCCTGCTTTTTACATCTAGAGTTTTAAAAAAAATCCTCTTGGGGGGGTGCTGTTGAAACAATGAAGTTCTACTAAGTTTTATTTTGAAATTCATATATCTATCTGAATCTATGTCTTTGGTTTTTAGAATTAATTTTAATATACTTCCCCCCCCTCCGGGTGCTCATTTTTAAATTTTAATTCCAGTGTAGTTAATGTACAGATATTTTAATAGTGGATGTTTGGGGGCACCTGGGTGGCTCAGTGCATTAAGCCTCTGCCTTCAGCTCAGGTCATGATCTCAGGGTCCTGGGATGGAGCCCTGCATCGGGCTCTCTGCTCAGCAGGAGCCTGCTTCCCTTCCTCTCTCTCTGCCTGCCTCTCTGCCTACTTGTGATCTCTCTCTGTCAAATAAATAAAATCTTTAAAAAAATAGTGGATGTTTGTTATATTTGTGGCTGCCCATTTTTTTAAATAGACTGTTTTAGAGCAGTTTTTAAGTTCACAGCAAAATTGAGCAAAAGGCACAGAGACTTCCTATGTACCCCCCCCCAACACACACACAGCCTCCCCCATTATCTGCATCCCCCACGGAGCAGTAGACTCGCAGCAATGGATGAACCGATACTACTGCCGTCATCACTCAGAGTCTGTAGTGTACGCTGGGGCTCACTGTCAGTGCTGCACACGCGCGGGTTTGGACAGATTGGAGTGACACATATCCATCACCGTGGTCTCCTCCAGTCATTTCATCACCCTGACCATCCTCTGTGGTCCGCCTGTCCATCCCTCTCCCCTCACTGTCTGCTGACCAGCCTCTCCATAGGGCCCTTCTCCTCGTCCCCACCGTAGTGATCAGAACTCAGGTTTGCAGCTGTATCACACAGGGTCTTACTCGCAGCTTCATCAGTTGGATACGTCCATGCAGGACTTCAAATTGGAAGCAAGCATTTTGAAGAAACGGAATCACCCCAGACCTCCCGAGGGCTCAAAGGAGTGGGGGCAGAGATGCACGGTGTTCGGGTGAGCCGGTGGTCGCTCAGCTGAGTCCCTGAGCCAGAGGCGGCATCGGGATGTGGGCAGTAGAAGCTGATTAAAGCTAACTTCTTGACATTCTTATTTGGCCATGTTGGCCTTTCTCTGGTATGTTATAGATACGGGGACATCTACATTTCGATTATTAATATACAACTCTAGAATATATTATCTGCCTTTAAATCACATACAAAAATAATTTTTTAAAGGATGAGACTTAGAAAATGGCTAAGGAGATGTTACACAGTTTTCTTCCCATACCAGGGGATTGTCTCACCTATCAGGTGCCTGTCAGCTCCAAGACCTGCTCTTGTTGGCCGTCTCTGCTGATGCTGGAGCAGGGTCCACACTGCAGGGCTCACCTGGCCGGCTCTCTGCTTAAGCCTTCGGAGGTTCCTCAGTGAAATGGACTTCTCACCATCTACCTAACTGCTTTTCTAGGTAGTAGGATATGAACCCTTCTTCAACTTTGTCTCAAGACGATGCTCCACAGGCCAGTTAGCTGGTTTCTCCGAACAAGCCAAGACAGTGCGTTCTCCAGCACCGTGTTCCTGTTCCTGTTCCTGTTCTCCCGCCGTACAGAGCCATCCCCACGGGGCCACACCTGAGCTCAGTGCATTCAGTCTCACTCACCTGGACACAAAACCCATATAACTTTGTGCCAGATGTCTGGAGAGCTTTAAAAATATCTCTTAAATGTATTTATTGAAACTTCCAATAATCAAATGACTTTGACATGCATATTACATTTCTCAGACTATAAGTTGGTGAGTTGGTAGGCATCATCACCCTTCTTTCCAAAGGGAAAACTGAATTTCAGCAAAGTTAAGGGACTTGCCCAAATTCACATAGCTATAGAAACCAGGCTGGATCTGGTATCCAGACTCGGCTGGTTCCAGGAGCACGTTTTTCCCACCAACCACTGTTCCTCTGGTAGAATTTAAAAAAACAAAACAAAACAAAAAGACTCTACAATTTAGTCCAGCCCTGGGGCCTTTCCCCCACCCTGTACTAGTCACCAGCCAGAGCCCCTTTTCCCCTTAAGTCCAAGGTTCCCAAATGAGGATAGACATTCACACCTTCCCACTTAACAAGGCTGCTGGCGGGATTAATGAGCTAATGTTTGCAAAACACTTTAAGCTTCAAGAAAAGCCAGGCGCCAAAGAACTACAAAGGGTTATTAAGAGGGTAGACTTTAAATCCCCTTAACAAGCTCCCTCCCCTCAGAGCTAATCTGGTATGGATCCTCCTTTTCCCTTTTAAAGCCCTGGATAGTTGCTCACCTCTGTATCTTGAAGGTGAGAGTGATTTCTCTCTGTTCACTCCATTTCTGGGACTCTCACTGCTTATAAATACTTGAATCAGAAGTATTTTAATATGGCATATGGAGTACTTACAATGTTTAGAATCCTATCATGATAAGGGCATCTACCCCAACTCCTCATTGTATGGATGGGACCAAAGACTCCAAGAGGAATAGGAGCAGACCCAGAGACTAGTGGCAAGGTGGACACAGGGATAGTGAACCTCGAGTTACCTACTGCCCATGTATTCAGGAGCAAGCCTGAGAGGTTCATACAGCCTCTCCTTCACTCCTCCTGCAAGGTCAATGGCATCCCCATGAACTGGTGTTGGGTCTAGGGAGACAGGACCCCCGAAGGCAGTCAGCCAGTCCCAGCCCAGGTCTAGATCCCAGATGGGGGAAAGCAACATGGTGGAGGGAAAGAACACAGATGTGGGCTGACACCACCCTGAGCTTCGTCCCCAGCCCCCTCCCTTTGTAACTATATGATCATGGGCTGGAAATAGTCCATAGGCTCTGGTTTTCTGACCGCTGTTCTGAAACACAAATCTGAGCATGTCACTTCCATGCTCATTGCCCTTCAACAGCCCCTCCACTGCCTGCAGGAATCAGACTTTTTCCATATGGATGTTGTCTGCCTCATCTCTTGCCCTTGGCATTTCTGCTTATGATTCCTTGAACATGCTCTGTTTTCCCATCCCTGCTTCTTGTTTTTCCCCGTGCCATTCAATTTTCTCCCCAGGACAACCATCCCCATCTCATTGGTTTGGAGAACTCTTTTAGTCAACCCCAAGTTCAAAAGTTCCCCTCTCCAATGACCCTTCTTGACATTCCTGCACCTCTAAGTTGTTTCTACAACACTCGCCACGTATGTACCGGTGCCAGGGACCCAATCTGAAGCCAGGGAAGCAGCAATGAGCGGGACATGCTGCCCTCCCGGAGCCCACTTGGCCCCAGATAACTCTAAGAATGCCATGACAGAGGACAGAACAGACTGTTGGGAAAAACAGAGGAGGAGCTGGGCATCGGGCGGGCGTGAAGGAAAGCTGCGGTCTGAAAGGCACACGGCATCAGCCAGCGGAGGATGGAGGATGGGCAGAGGAATCCAGACGAGGCAGCAACAGCTTCCTTGAAGGGAGTCTGGACAGGGCTTTGGGTTTACCTGTCTTAAACCCTGTTTGCATGTCTCCCCCATCAGGATATCAGTTCCTCCTCAGGCACCAACGGGGAGAGCAGAGTGCAGCACAGGCCAGAGATCCACACATGAAATTTGGTGACACAAAGTCGGTAAAATTCAAGTTTCAGTGTCCATAAAGATGGTTTCACTGGAACATGGCCACGCTCCTTTGATTTCATATTGTCTGTGGCTGGTGCTTTGCTACGGCGGCGGAGTTGAGAAGTTGTGCCCCAGAACAGATGGCCCCCAGAGCTTTGGATACTTCCTACCTGGCTCTTTACAGAAAACACGTGTAGACGCCTGGCTTAGGCTGTGGAATCGGACTGCGGGGGATCAAATCCTGACCCTGCTTCCTACGACTCACGGGACACAGGGCAACATTCTTAACCTGTCTGTGTCTTTGTTTCCTTGCCCAAGGATTAGAAATCGGGCTGTTATGAAAACTGAGTTGGTATGTTATTAAATATGAAATATTTAGAATAGTGCCTAGCATGTAGTAAGTACTCGATAAATGTTAATTATTACTGTGGAGGTTCCTGAGCCCGGCAGCAGGCTTGGCACCCTCTGTCATTCCAAGGATATTTATCGAAAGGATGAATGAGTGAGTAAGGGCATGGAGGTGTGTTGTGCCTCACCTGGTTCCGTCTAGCCTTTTAAAAGGCAGGGAAGGGAACCCTGGCCTCAAACTGCCTTACTCCACTGCCTTTTCTCTTGCCAGCACTCTCAGAGCATCTGCTAGCAATCTGGGTCTTGTGGCATTTTTCTTCTTGCACTGTTAATTTTTAAATAAATTTTCAGGCTGTGTCTGATGGAGGGAAAAGCAGAGGGTGGGGGAGGGAATCCATAAAGTATGGACAGTGGGGAGCCATAATTGTGGGGATTCTGCCCCAGAGATCATGTTTCCAGAAAGTAGGGGGCCCCCGACATAAACAATTTCTACAAGAAAAGGAGAAGGAATCACCATTTCTCAGAGCCCCGTTGCAAGTCCCATAGGGAAATGGTCCTCTTTCACATTTGGGGCTTGGTTCAGCCTCCCGGGGAGATAAGCAAAAGGGCCCTGGTCACAGAAGACCAGTGGCGCTCACTTGTCAGCCAAATGCTTGTGTGGCTGCAAGGCTCTGTTGGGGTTTGGAATAAGGCTCCTGTCCCTGACGAGGCATTTGTCCTCTAAAAGCAGCCTAGAATGCTCTGAACACCCTCCTGATCTCCAGACTCATCCTTCAGGGAATGTTCTGTGTCTAAATCGACTGGCACGCCAAAGCTTCCGAGCCTCGCCTCTTTGTGGACGCTCCAGACCCTGCTCTAACTAGTTTTAGTTTCCACATTCATCCTGACACTAGTTCGAGAGCCGCTCGAAACACAGAGTCTGTGGATTCATATCTGCCTTGGCTGCATATTCCCAAAAAGTAGCACAGACTAGAGTGTGGGTGCCACCAAGCATGTGCTGACTTGGAAGACGCACACGCACACACGCACACGCACACGGCTAAAGAATCCTTTCCAGTGTCCTGAACCTCCAGAGGCCGAGACCCATCAGAAGAGAAATACCACAGCCTGTGGGTCGGCTGGTGTTTACTTCCACCTTCGCTCCTTGTCCCAGCCCCACCGCCTATCCTGAGATGGGAAAGCACGCAGCGTGTGACTCTTACTCACCCGCCTCCCGGTACATCGAGAACTGGAATCTAGCTTCAATAGTAATTACTATGATTATAGTTCCCTGTGGAACTCGTAGGGTGAGCTCCAAACACAATTCCTCAAGCTTTTCAAATCACTGCGTCGATTTGCTTATGAAAGGCAGTTCTAATCAAAGGGGGTAATTACAATATTAAGTGCCAAGCCTTGGTGTGCAGACTCTTGAGTCATAAGGTATTAAGCCTAATTTAACTCCACTGAGGGAGGCATGCAGCATCACGCATGCAGCTCTCGGAGTGGAGGTGAGCCCGAGCTGAAACCTTTACTCCAGGAAAGTGGACAAATTACTTGATCTATTAGGCCTTCAACGATCACATATTATGTGTGCCAGACCACCTGCCTTGGGGAGCTGTCTCTTCTCTGAAATCCTCATGCCACAGGGGTTGCTAAGCAAGATCCCACCATGCCTTACAAAACTCTCAGGTTTTTTGGCTGTAACCACACTTAGACCTGGCCTTGGGCCTGTAACCACCCATTCATTCATTCATTCATTCATTCATTCATTCATTCATTTGAGAGATTCACAGTCAGCCAGGTTCTGTGCCAGGCACTGCGGAGGCTGAGAGAAATCAACAACACATGCCCCGGGTCTTCAAGACATTCGCCGTTGGTTTGGGAAGTTCGGCTCACAGACAGGTGATTAATTCACCGTGTGAAAGTGCTGTAGTAATAAAAATGTTCAGCAGGAAGAGAAAAAGGAATGCCCCAGCCTATCCTGATGCAGTCGGAGAGGCTCCTAGGGGAGCTACCACCTGAGCATGCTAGAAGGTCACATGGGCAGGACAGGCTGCAGGGTGTCCCAGGCAGAAGGACCACTTCTGTCATATGAGGTGTGACAGAGTGAAAGAGGTCTACCTGTTTCAGGAAGCTATAAATAATTCACTGTGATTTTTAAGAATAACATGTCCACGTCTCTGCACACAGACACAAGCCCTTGGACTGAGGCCACAAAGAGGCCCTGGGAGAGGAACAAAGGAGCTAGTAAAGGATGAGTCTTTTTTTTTTTTTTTTTTTAAAGATTTTATTTATTTATTTGACAGAGAGAGATCACAAGTAGATAGAGAGGCAGGCAGAGAGAGAGAGAGAGAGAGGGAAGCAGACTCCCTGGTGAGCAGAGAGCCCGATGTGGGACTCAATCCCAGGACCCCGAGATCATGACCCGAGCCGAAGGCAGCGGCTTAACCCACTGAGCCACCCAGGTGCCCCGTAAAGGATGAGTCTTAGCGGTCCAATGAGGGCCATTTCTAAGCCCTTCTCTCAAGTGCTGTATTTTGAGGGAATCACACAATAATGTCGTGGCCGTCAAGCAGACAGCACAGAGCCTGACACACACACCACACACGCAGACACAACCGCCTCACCCCACAAAGCACGCAGGTGCTCCTGCTAGGTGTGGCGGCAACCAAACAGAGAGTACCCTTTTACACACACAGAAAATGACCCGAGTGCTCTTGGGGACACACCCTCGTCTTACAACCCCGTCTGGTCTGCATTCATTAGCAGCAAAGAAAGTTTTCCCATAAAATGACCGGAGTGATCAATCAGACTTGCTGATAGAACGCCCAGCTGATGAATGTGCGTGCTGCTCCCAATCGCCCGTTTTCATTAACAATTGAGTCATCCTTCAGTCCGGCAAAGGCATGAAAAAGAAAGACAGCGCACATTTGAATCCATTCAGTTTGGGACTTTTGATTTTTGTTGTTTACGAACATGCGACCAAAGGTACCAGGAGAAGGTACATGCTCGCAATGTTCTCTGCTCTAAATATTTTGAAAAATCTAATAACCAGAGCAACACTCGTGGTAGAGAAATTATGATTCTGGTTTTAAAAATGAAGACACAGAGGCTCAGGGAGATTAAATAATTAGCCGGAGTCACCCAGGTAGTGAATTAATCACGGAAACCTAAGGCAGCCCCGTGCCTATCCCTGGGCTCTCGCAGGAAAATCTTGCTTTCTCTTCTGATAAAAATGGTGGAAGATAATTACATTTTTTTCTCATCAGATAAATCATTTAAGTAAGTCATTTCATATTTCATTAAATTGCTTATTTATTTTTGTCAAAGTCAATTGTGGCCTGCTTGAGACATGACCCATAAGAATTGCAGAACAGTAGGTATGTGTCATTGTGTTCCTTCCATGAGAACCCAAGTGAGACATGTTTGAACCAGCCACCATGTCTGCCACTGGTCCTGAGCCATACTGCTCACCATGTTAACTGACGCACGGCACATTTAGAAAGGAGACAGGCTGTGGAAACTCAGCCGAGGAGGTTCTGGGGCTGAAGAGGCCAAGTTCATGAGCCTGATCTTCTCTGGATCTAATTAGCTTCACCATGTTCTTCTTCTGCTGGATTACAAGAGAGGCTGGGCAGAAAGTGTCTTATCGTACACAAATCTGTCCATCTACAGAAATAATTATGCTGAGACTTGGGTCAATGACCAGGATCTCAGCCTCCCAACCCCCACCCCCACCCCGTGCAGGCCTACTGATCTGAGACACAGATACAAAGCATCGGGATATTCCTCAAGGCCCGGGACTTCCAAAGTAAAGCTTGGTAGGTATTCTCTTGCCCTCTTTGGGTAGGGAACAACCAGAGATTTTTTTGGCTTGATCAGGTTAGAAGGATGAGAGTTCTTCTTTAAGCTGTTTGAATGAAAAAAATAATTGCCCAGAATTCCTTTTTTCCATTTGAGACTTTCCTTTGGTTACTGAATGAACAATGGCAATAATTAGCTGGTGCTTTGCTCATTACTTCCTAAGGTCATGAGTAATGCTAATAACCTCTCTGTCCTCACATAGAGCCACTTCTGTTCCTCGGCAATGGTTAAAAAAATAAATAAATAAATGTGGGCTTTCCTTTGATTTCTCTCCATTTCAATTCTAAGTGAGCTGAAGTAAGAGGAAAATATATTCTTGTTCCTTCTGGCCCAACAGGTTAAAAGCCTGACAGACAGAATCCCCTCCCAGGAATAAAGCAGTGCTGCTGGGGCTCTTCCTTGGGAAGGTTTTCAGGGAGGCTTGAGGGTTTAGCAACAAGTTTACACTGGGTCGTACTATCCAGACCTTTCTGATAGCTACCTTCCTGGGAAGCTGGATTTGGATTTGCCTGTCATTTCCAGGCTTTAGTAGATAGTGGGGAAAGAGCAGTGGGAGACTCGTCAGATGCCAATGTTTCCAGACTCAGGTGGCTCAGTGACCTTGGATGGTTCATGTCCACTCTCTGGACTTCAGTTTTCTTCTCCACAAGATAAAGTGTTGTGCCAGAAACCTTAGTTATGAAGTCTTGAGTTTAATAATACAGCAAACATTTATTGAGCTTCTACTTTTGGGGGGACACGGTGCTAAGTGCTGTAAGTAAAAAGGTAAAATATAAGTGCTCTTATCTCCTGAGTTTTCTGGATCGAGGGGGAGAGGCGGATACAGATACTGCTGACGTAATGTGTACATTGTCTTCGAAATTTCTGTGATTTCATATTCTTTGAAATGTTCTCTTTACATGGACAAAATGGCTTTGGAACCAATGGAATAAGAGAAAATTATGTTAGAGAGGGGTCCAGCATGCAGTCCAAGGCTATGGAAAATTTTATTTATCTGGGGACACTGATTCAGTTCTCAATGTTGTTTTATCTTAACGCAGCAGAATCTCCTGCATAAAGGCAATGATGAGCTACAGAGACGGAAGCTCTGTAAACAAGCCTGTTATTAATCATTATCATAATGATCTGAACCAACCTGCCGAGCTTTTTGATGTTTGCTCAACTCCAAGGATTAAGATGCAAATCGGGGTGTGATTTCTATCATCGCTGCATTCGGATCTGTGGCCCATTAATCCCAGGCTACAAGTGACCACAGGTAACCTCCAATAGACACCCCAGGAGGTGAGATGTCCCCCCACTCCTGCCCCTTCCCCTAGCTCCATGAAACCTGGGGAAAGCTTTTCTGGATGGAATTCAGCCAGAATGGTGTACTTTGCCTCTACTGCAGAGTCATCAAAAAGATTTTCCCAGTGCGTCCCTTCAAGTCGAATCCCCAGTGGCCATGGGAACTTGCCAAATGAAATACTTTCCAAGAGGAATATCTTCACAACAAAATTTCTAAAAGATGAAAGGCAGCGGGGGAGGGGGCACTCAAACGTAAAAACTCCAGGCGTGAACCCAAGATCTAAACATATGGCAAAATGATGTCAGGGGACTGCTTTTAGTCCTGTAGGAAAGGAGACCTGGGTTCAGATCTCAGCCCTGTTCCTGCTTTGCGTATCACCTGAATGAATGGTGGGCAGTTAGGACCATGGCATTTAGAAACAGGGACATGTCTGGGTTCTGTTAAGTCTTCTAATGACCTGGTTCATATAACCTAATGTCTCCAAAATGAGAATATTAATAAATACATTCCTTGTAGGCTGGTTGTCATACAACAGTATTTCTTTAGCCATTAAGTATAAATTAGAAGCAAGGTGTCTCACGGATGGGAGCTGTCTGTGAGCCCAGAGCAAAGGTAATGGAGGCAAACACACCAGTTAGAACCCCTCTGTGGCCTCTGCCCACTCTTGTGGCTCCCAGGAGCATCCAGCAGGACTTCCCTCCTTTCCAGCCTCATCACTCAGTTGCACTTGTACCGGGGATCAGACCATGCTGATGGGCTAGCCTGGGGAATAGGGTCTAGCCTGGGATTTGAACGCCTCTGAGAGGGGGTGAGGTGATGTCAGGAGGTCTGATCGTTAACACTCTCACAGTCTTTCCCCAAAGTAGATGCCTTACCTTTTACTATCTAGATCAAATTATTGGCATACTTCTACCACATCCCCTGTGAAAGGCTTCCCCAGTGGCTCTAGTCTCCCTCAGGGCAGATATCAGCCAGTGAGTGGCCAATAGGCATGGACGATTTTATAGAGCCCTGGAACACCATCCTCGTGCCTGCCCCACAGCGATGCTTTCCCATGTCGGGCCTTCATTTTGGAGACTGAGAAACAGACCACCACAATGAAAGAAGCCCAAAGAGGCTAACAGAAGGGCAGCAGTGTCATGAGAAAAATGAGAGGAAAACATAAAAGCTACACGGAACAGACGCATAAGGATGCCCCATCCCTTAGCGCGCAAGTGAGAGTTCTGTAAATTGTCAGTTATCTGTGCTGATGGCTGGCAGTGGGTGGGGGGAGGCGGGCTATTACACCGCGTGCCATGCGCGCTCCACGCCAGGAGTCTGACCAAGCAGGCTCCTGGGGGAAACCCGGGACTCAAATGGACAGCCTGGTTGCAAGCTGTTTTCGAGCCAACTGAGGGACGACGACTCACTTCAGATAAGGAAAGGGGGTGTCTCCAAGGGATTTGGTTTTTGCATCTGCCCCGCTCTCTCCGCAGGCCTAGCAGAGTACCTGACGCAAAGTAGGCATCCTGTGAACTACGAATTTTCTCTCGTTCTGTCAGTGTCCTGGGTCTTCCTAAAGACCCTCCATGTTACCTTTTATTCCTCTAAACACCCTTCAACATCGCTTTTGTGATTTTTTTCCCAAGAGAACGCTACAGCTCAATTTTGAGAGACCGCGGACTTCGCAAACTCTGCTATGCCTAGTGGTTCCTTGAGGACAACTAGGAATCTACCTGCTGGGCTGTTCCCTTAAAGGAAGTTTCCCTTTAAATCTCTCAGTAACACAGGATGCATATGTGAACGTAGGTTCAGGTCCCTTGTTTTATGGAAACAGCACTGAATCATTTTGCAACAAAGGAAGGGTTTTGGATGCTTTGGGGAGGCGTGGCTGAGGGGCAGGAGCTGGGCAAACCAGTTGAATGGGTGTGCCCCAGAGCAGCCAATGGCCTCTTCTGGAAGGAACTGGTCCAGAAACCAGAAGGAATTATGATTACGGACAATCTAAAGCATTCTTGCCCATAACGCTGGGATGCCCTATCCTTTCTGACACACGGAGAGGCTCCTAGCCAGCGGACAGCCTGTTGCTCACCAGACCAAGGGTTAGCCACACCCTTCCACTTAGACCCTCCCAGCCAAGGAGCTCTTCACTGAGCTTCCTGCCAGCGGTTTCAGGTCCTTTTCAAAGAGCCCGAGCGGTTCCCAGAGTTGCCTTCAGGTCAATTGTAGGAGCAAGGAGATGGGAGGAGATGGTTTTTGAAGTCCCGACTTCGGCTATGATTTTGTTCTGTTTCAGGTCTTGGGATTCTTTTGAGGATTAAAAAAAAAAAAAAGTACTTCTGCTTTAAAAACATCCAAAAACAATCTTTCCTTTCTCTCCTTCCCTCCTTTTCCTCCCTCCCTCCCTTCCTTCTTTCCTTCCTTCCTTCCTTCCGTCCACGGACAAACTGGGTTCAAGAGATGGAAGGCGAAACTGATCCTTCAAGGTCACCAAAAATTTCCATGTTACCAAACTCAACCCTCTTCCCACTTCATCTCTTGGCAGTTTGACCCAGTTTACCAGTCTCTTTGTTTTGAAACATTTTCTTCTCTTGGCTTTCAGAAACATAACTTCTGGAGCTCATCCTTTGACACTGCTTCCCTCTGGTATCTTTGCTGGGCCCCCGTACACCACCTCCAAATACAGTCCTTTCCAGGGCTCTGCTCTGGGATCCTTCTTTGACTGTATGCTCTTCCTGGGTGACGTCACCTGCTCCCACAGCCTGAAATGCCATGTGAATGCCGCATGTCCACAGTTCTGACCTCTTCCACTGAACTTAAGACTTGTGTATACAACTTCCTGTCTTTTCTATTTGGATATCTACTAGGCATCTCAAACTTAACATTTCGAAGACCGAAGTCTTGAATCTCCCACATCCAGTCTATAGCTGCCCAGCTGTCCCCGTCCAGTAACTGGCAGCCTTCCATGCCACCAGGCCATGAACTGGGGTAGTGGAACATGTCACCACCAGGATTACGTCAAACATATGGGCAACAACTTTGGAACCGTTCCTGATTCTTCTCTTTCTCTAACCCCTCCATTCAGCTGATAAGCATCGGGATTCTGGTTCATCAAGTCCTACTTCCCAGACACTATCTGAACTTGTGCTATAACAACGGAACAGCCTCTTAACTGGTCTCATTCTCATTCTCCTGCTTCCACTTACGGCGTAATCCATTCTCTCTTAGACTCTTCTAAGAGCGTAAGTCAAACCATATTACTCTCCTGCTCAAAACCTTCCAATGGCCTCCTGTTGCACTTCGTCTAAAAGCCACACTCCTTCCCCGGCCTGTGGGCTCCTGCTCTCCTTCATGACCTCAGGTGGTACTACTCTTACCCTCCCTACCAAGTTCCAGGCACATGGGCTTTCTTCTGATCCCTGGAGCACTCCAAGTTCAGTTTCACAGGGGACCCTTGCAGAATCCGCCTCCTCTGCCTGGACCCTTCTTCCCAGAGGCCTTAGACTCTCAGTGTTCTTGCCGGCCTTCAGAAATGCCTTCCTTAAAAAAAAAAAAAAAAAAAAAATGCCTTCCTTGACCTCCTTTTTAACTTTAGTCTTTCCACATAATTTCTCCCATGTTTTATTTTATTTCAATCACAGCACTTACAATTACCCAACTTTTCTGTTTTCTGTTTCTCTTATTCATCGTCTGATGCACTGTTTCCCTTCCCTTGAGGTCCCTGAGAATAGGAACCTTGCCTATCGTGTGCAGTGCTTTCTCCCCGGTCCCTAGAACAGTACCTGGCACATAACTGAAACTCAACAGGAACGTCCTTAGCAAATTAATGAAAGTGTCTTGTCTGAGGACTCACAGCCCCTGCGAGAACCAAGACCCTGAATCAGGCTGCCCGACTCCCACTTCTCGGAGGGACTCATGAGACTAACTACAGGTGTCTCTTTTCAGGACAGAGTGTCTCATGGATTTACATAATATCTTCCTTCCCATGGAGCTAAATAAATAAATAAAGTTCCCCGAGATATCATCTCTGGAGTCATGGGGATATTTTACTGCCTAGGAAATAATCTACTTGTTCAATAAACATTTATTGAAGGTCTATTACATGGAACTGTCAGGCAGTAGGAATATAGCCATGACTAAGACACAGTCCCCACCCTCTTCTCTAGACAAGGAGACACCTAAGCAGATGATGACAGTATTCAAATTCTAGTGGCCAGAATAATAGCTACCACGCACTGAGCATTTATTATGAATGGGCGCGCTTCTGGAGGTTTTGAGTGCTTAACACGTCTATTTCTAACAGCAAGCCTATGTGGTATTTACTATTACTCCCCATGTGTTACAGCTGAGGAAACCGAGGCATAGCTTAGGTGATTTGCTCAAGGTCACAGAAGTAGCAGGTACTGAGCTGGGCTGTGAACCCTGGGAATCTCCTATGGAGTGCACCCAGAGGTTGTGGGGGTCGGGGAGCCACTGGAGACGGCCAAGCCGGTGAATTACATGTTCTAGGCCTGCTTTAGAAATGCTGCAGGGTTCATGCAAAAGGTGGTTGGGAGAAGCAGAGAAGGCAGTAGAAGGACTAGGAAGGGCTTACAGTGGTCCGGGCAGCAGGTGCAGTGGGCCTGACCAACTCTCACAGGGGAGACAGGGGAGTCTGACATTCCGTATGGAGGCACAGGAAGGGCAGCTGCTTGGGGTAAGCTCTGTGTGCCTGCCTGAGGCCTGTGTGGGCCATTTCTCCGGGGAGGTCAGCAAAGTCTCACTGGCCCCTGGCTCAGTGGCCCCACCCTCTGACTCTAGCCAGCTGTCGCAAGGGCTCTGGGGACAGAGCCTCTTTGGCCCTGCTGTGGCCACAGGCCCCGCTAGGAACCAGCCACTGTCTTCTGGATTATGGCTGTACCTTTGCTCGGCCCAGAAGTGATGTCAACCCAACACATTTTTGTCCCGCCTGTCTGTAACTGTGCTTTCACAACAGGATTTCCGGACACTCTGAGGTCATACAGAGCATATTAACATGTTTGGTAGATAATTATCATTCTGACTTTCCTGTGTTTGGTCACGGGGATGAGTTCTTTTGGTATTTAGACAAGAAAGCACCAGAATTACCATGTTCTTGGTCTACAGTTGATACATAGAAATGACCCAAGAAGAAAATGTCAGTACCCTTGGACCTTGGCAGACTATCCCTTGCCCTCAGGAAGAGAAGAAGCTCCAAATTTCTCCCATTGCACCCAGAACCAGCAGAAAGAAAAGTTTGGAGTTTTGAATTTTTTTTTTTAACCTGAAGATTTTTTGTTTTAAAGATTATTTATTTATTTATTTGACAGAGAGAGAGAGAGAGAGAGAGATCACAAGTAGGCAGAGAGGCCGGCAGAGAGGGAGGGGGAAGCAGGCTCCCTGCTGAGCAGAGAGCCTGATGCGGGGCTCGATCCCAGGACCCTGAGATCATGACCTGAGCTGAAGGCAGTGGCTTAACTCACTGAGCCACCCAGGTGCCCCTGAATTTTTTTTTTTTAATGGAGCTATTTCTGCCTCTCAAGTTTACTCTATTAAACTGGTCACAATGAATTTATTTTTTAATTTTAAAAAAGATTTTACTTACTTGAGAGAGAGAGCAAGAAAGAGAGAGAACATGAGTTGGGGGCAGAGGGAGGGGGAGAAGCAGGCTCCCCACTGATCAGGGAGCCTGACATGGGGCTCTATCCCAGGAACCCGGGTTCATGACCTGGGCTGAAGGCAGATGCTTAACTGGCTGAACCACCCCCACAATGAATTTTTTATAAGAAAAAAAAATCGTAAATATAAAGAATTCCACTGACCTTCCCAGTATCAGAGTTGTTCTCTGTGGTGAAGACCTGACTAGAGCCGGCTGTTACCAAACTCTTTCCTTATCAGTTGTCCAGCCATAAACAGAAATGGACTTTCCATCACCTTCCCCTACCCCTCCTCACCTGAGCATTTCTAAGAAGCTTCCCTGTGTCACAGGTGTGCTCACCTGGGAGTTTAGAGGAGGAAGGGTTGACAGTGATTGGCTCCCAGTATACCCTGGTAGTTTTAAAGAAACTATTTTTTTTCTACTAACAGCCTGGAAGACAGGATTTTATGTTTATTTCAGTTCCTGATCCCAATGTCTAAAAGTAGAGTTGCTATCGATACGGTGATTTTAATAAAATCTCACTGTCATCAACTTGCTGTTTTTATGACTCAGTGTTATTTTGTGATTCGATGTATTTTGTGATTCAGCCTGCACAACACATGCTGGGAGGGGGCTGCAGAGGTCTGCAGCCTTTTCCCAGTCTGGGGGGTCCCATGGATCTCACCACGGCAGGGACAGAGGCGAGCCACCCTGTTGGGGCGCTCAGTGCGCTGGGGGGCGGGGGCGGCCTATGCCAATAGATTACATTGCACTTGGGACTGTTTAAGGCAGAATTTTTATAAAAACAGGTAAAAAGTTTGAAACACAAGTTGTAGGAGATATTTTAAAGGAAAAAAAATTCCATTATGTAAGAACTTGGAGATATGGCATATATATATATATATATATATATATATATGATAGCAATATATATATATTGTCTTCGAATGTCACAGTGCAATAAAGAAACTGTGTTTTAAGATTTTTTTTTTTTTTATTTGACAGACAGAGATTTCAAGTAGGCAGAGAGGCAGGCAGAGAGAGAGAGGAGGAAGCAGGCTCCCTGCTGAGCAGAGAACCCAATGCGGGGCTCGATCCCAGGACCCTGGGATCATGACCTGAGCCGAAGGCAGAGGCTTTAACCCACTGAGCCACCCAGGCACCCCAAGAAACTGTGTTTTGTCCAGTTTTTTTTACACATGGCACTGCTTATATGTGTAATAACCATACAACCAAGGTGCATCTGTGTGTGTGTGTGTATAACAGTGTGAGAAATTAGCAATGGTTTTTTTTTTTTTTTTTTTAAGAGAGAAAGAAAGTGTGAGTGACAGGGGAGGGTCAGAGGGAAGGGGGGCGTAGAGAGAATCTTAGGTGGGCTCCATGCTCAGCGCAGACCCTGCTGCAGGGGCTCCCTCTCATGGCCCTGAGACCACCATCTAAGCCAAAATCAGCAGTCAGATGCTTCACCCACTGAGCCAACCCAAGCACTCTGCAATGAATGATTTTCTAATGTTTGCCCAAAAAATGCAAGATGCAAGACCACTGTTCTATCTGTGGATGTTCCATTCAGGTTGTACTGCCTTTAGTTCTTTTCCTATGGATTTTTCAAAGCTTCAGGGAGTAGGTTGTAGGTTCATTTTCATGAGTCTTTCCAGCCTTACTACCTCCCATACCATGGAATTTTCCTTCCTCATCACATCTGTGGGAAGAATGATCTAGGTTTTCTCTGATCTCCTATTCACCTTCCACTTGCTAGTTAATTGCACGGTCCCACCAGCAGGCCCCTCACACTGCTCTGTTGTGCAATGGAGAAGAAGCTTCATGCCAATTCCAAAGATTCTTCTCAGGTGCCTTTACCCCTTCTGAGCCCATCAATAATGTTACAAAGTAATTTGACTTTGGGGATGCCATCTTCCTCGAGCTTTTAGAATATTAAACTACCATTTCCTAGTATCCCATCTTCTATACATCTCCCTTTTTTCCTCCCTCATCCAAATAGTAAATGAGCTATTAAACATCTGTTATTCACTTTATATGTTGTATCTCATTTGACCTTCACAATGGAGATTGCCTATAGTGCCCCATTTTACTGTTGAGACACCAAGGTTCAAGGAGCTCAAGATACCAGTTTAAGGTCACGCAGCTGATAAACATCAGATTAAAAAAAATACATTTGGATTTGTCAACCTCCCAAATCTCTGTTATTTTCTGTCCTCCTGTATCTCAAATTGGTGTACAAGTATCCTGGATGAGGGGGCAGGTAAAACTGTTGGCCAGTAATATTGAATCTACTAGACTATATTGTTTAAGCATTATGGGGAGAAAGTAAACACTTTAAAATATTTTCATGGTAAAACAAACCAATCCATAATATGTGGTAAATCACATATTTCAAAAGAACTCTTTAAATAAGTAGGCTCCATGTCCAGTGTAGAGCCCAATGCAGGGCTTGAACTCATGACTCTAAGATCAAGACCTGAGCTGAGATCAAGACTCAAGTTCTTAACTGACTGAGACCCCCAGGTACCCCTCAAAAGAATTTTTAAGATGAAACTTGCTACTGTAATGTAACATGCCCTTAAAAACAAAGATTTTATTTATTTGACACAGAGAGAGAGCTAGAGAGAGCAAGCGGGAGGAGGAATAGCAGGAGAGGGACAAGCAGACTCCACACTGAATGTGGAGCCTGATGCAGGACTCAATCTCTTGACCCTGAGATCATGACATGAGCTGAAATCAAGAATCCGATGCTTAACCAACTGAGTCACCCAGGCAACCCTGAAGTGTGCTTTTTGCATTAGCTTTGAGCCAAGCACCTAGAATCGCAAGGATATCAGTTTGTTCTTATTTACCACCCAGGCTGCACAACAGAAAACACACTTTGTTCACACCTTGCTACTCCCCATTGCAAGAACCATTATGTAGGGTTCTAAGCTCAGTTCTTGTCCCTAAACATTTTTGCAGGGACTTCATTCATCCCCATTGTTTTATCACTAGCTTCTATTCTCTTTTTTGGTGAATGCCACTGATTCACTGATTCTCTCTTTCATGAGAACTTTGCTGTACTCTTATAACTTATAGGACATCTCTATCTCCACGTGTGTCAGAAACAGCAAACAAAACATTTAAAAAATGAAATTCCATATGCATCCCTCCCAACATGCTCCTTCTCCATGAATTTTCCTAATCATTCCTATTTGAAACATGCAGACTGCCTTGGAATCCATGTTGGCCTTATCCTAACATTTGTAGGGTTTGGAACTTCAGTTGTCTAGTGCTTGGCCTCCTTTCTTCTTGTGGCCACCCTCAGTCAATCCCTCATTAGTCCTTGTTTTGCTCAGTGGTTCTCAAACAGGTGATTTTGTCCCCCAAGGAATAGCTGGCAATGTCTGGAGACATTTTTGGTTGTCCCAGTTGATATCTGTTGGGTAAAGGGCAGGAGTGCTGTGCTGCTAACCCCCCTACAACGCACAGGACTGCCTACACAACACTGAGCTCCAACGGTCAAAATTGTGGTTGAGAAACATTAGCCTGGTCTATGAGAAAATGTTGCTCGCTGGGTTCCTTCCCTCTGTTTCTACTTTACCCTCCATTTGGTTGCTGGCCTGGATCACCCCACCACTGAAAACTTTCAGTGGTTCCTAGCAAATCTCTCATCCTGTCATTCAAGAATCTCCAAAATAGTTCTACTCCCTTCCTTCATAGCATACTGCCATACCACACCTCTGACACTAGCTCTTCCCCAGCTGTGTTCTCTACTGTGGATGCCTTGACTTTTTCTCCCTCGCCCTTACTCCTCCTATCACTGCCTATCAAAGTCCTGCTCCTCTTTCCAGGCCAAACCCAAAAGCTATGGTACTTTTTTTTTTTTAGGATTTTATTTATTTGACAGACAGAGATCACAAGTAGGCAGAGAGGCAGGAAGAGAGAGATGGAGAAGCAGGCTCCCCGATGATCAGAGAGCCCGATGCGGGACTTGATCCCAGGACCCCGAGATCATGACTCGAGCCGAAGGCAGAGGCCTCAACCCACTGAGCCACCCAGGTGCCTAGCTATGGTACTTTCTAAAGCCTCTCTAGATACTCCCAAATGCATAACGCCTTTCTGAGCTCTTCCCTGGGTGGGACGCCATCATCAACAAGTTGTATTTCCTTGTGGATGGCAACTGGGCCTGGCTGCTCACACTCAGATTCATACAACACTGAGCCTCACCTGGCATGTTTCAGGATTGCAAGTGAGGAGGGAGAAGTGGAAGAAATGTGAAGGGAATGGCATTCATGCAGAGAGGAAGAGAGAACAGTGAGGAACAGAGAACAGTGCGGAGGACAGACAGCAGCCTTGTCACACTGCTGAGACCTGGTGGCTTGGCTTCACCTGCTTTTCCAACTGCCACCCTCCATCAAGGGATTTCTACAGCTCCCCTGATTCACTCTTCCTTTGCTTCCTTCCCTTTCTACTTCTTTCATTTCTTTTAGGACATTCATTCTTAGAAGGAGGGATAGTGATAGCATCACCGGAGGGGTAAAAATTGCTTCTTGGAAGTGAAAAAAAAAAATCTTAGCTATTGCAATGATTTGTGGCCCTCCAAAGCCCAACTCTACCCAAAGATGTCATAAGAATTCATCTCCTTAGGGATAATTTACATTTTATATTTTCTCTTTGTTGGGGATTGGGTAGTGATAATTTTGTAAAGGTTGAGAAATGATGTGTTAAAACAAAGCAAAGGGTATATCATACCCATGCTTACATGTTTTTAAAACTCCTAGAAAAATTTTTTAAAAAATTTTAAAATATTCAATGCTTTTGGGGCCCCTGGGTGACTCAGTCAGTTGGGGGTCCAACTCTTGGTTTTGGCTCAGGTCATGGTCATATGGTCCTAGAATGGAGCCCCACTCCATGCTCAGGGCAGAGTCTGCTTGTCTCTCTCCCTCCCCTCTCTTCCTCCCTCTGCTTGCGTGCTCTCTCTCCCTCTTCCTCCAGTAAATAAATAGAGTCTTTAAAATATATTAAAAATATCAAATTCTTTCATTTGTAAATAATAAAGAAAATATAAAGTGCTTCAAATTTGGTTGTGATTCTCTCATGTATTTATCTGTCTGTAATGAAAACGAGGCTCAGAGAAATGAGGTACATTAATCCACCAAGATCTCAGTGGTGTGCCTACTGATTCCAAGGTTTAAGAGAACCTTTCCAAGGTTTAAGAGAACTAATGCAAGGGGCACCTGGGTGGCTCAGTGGGTTAAAGCCTCTGCCTTCGGCTCGGGTCTTGATCCAGGGTCCTGGGATGGAGCCCCACATCAGGCTCTCTGCTCAGCAACAAGCCTGCTTCCTCCTCTCTCTCTTCCTGCCTCTCTGCCTGCTTGTGATCTCTGTCAAATAAATAAATAAAAATCTTAAAAAAAAAAAAAAGAGAACTAATGCAAGGAAAACACTTAGGAGCAAGACAGGCACATGCTTCCTACAAAGACATCCGCTACTGGAATCGGCAGCACCAGCACCAGCACCAGCACCGTGACTCCTGTTTTTACCACACCAGTTTCTGTGACCAAGTACTGGGAATAAGCACACACTCTACGGGTCAGGCTGGAAGTGACCACAGGAGGCATAATTGCAAGCTGCGGTCCATGCAGGGAGCCACGGGAGTGTGTGACGGGGGGAACTGATGTAGTGGTGGAAGGAGGAAGGCTCCCGAGGGCAGTGATAATGAACTGAGATCTGAAGTATGAGTTGAGTTAAGTGGGTGAATTAGGATGTGAAAAATGCTCCCTGGGGAGCACCAAAGTATGTCAAGGCTTCTGAGCAGAAAGGAGCACGGAGAGCATTTGAAAGACAGCAGCACCCATGTGCCTGGAGCCTGGAAAGCAAGGCAGAAAGTGGCTCAGGGGGAGTCTGCGGAGGTGCGCTGGGCCTTGTCCGCCGCAGCAAGAGCTTCAGTTTTATGCTGAGACAGATTGGAGCTGTTGAGGGTTTTGAGTAAGGGTGCTGTGTGTGTCCGGCGCTGTGACTTAGGCTGTTGTGCGGAGAAGGGATTGGGGGGAGGAGGAACAGCAAAACAGCAAGGCGAGTGGTCAGTTTAGCGTTCTCGCAGGAGCTCAGGCCCAAGGGGATAGCAGTGGGGATGAGGAGGGTGTGAATTTGAAGATCTTTAGAGGGCAAAAAGAAGGGATTCCATGTAGAGGGTGACGGGGAGGTGTTGAGGACAACCCCAGGCCTTTGAGCTGCACGGACAGTGGTAGACTGTCAGAGGCCACCTAATCAGGAAGCAGCACAGACAGGCTGGGATCCAGGGCTTAGGCCAATGACCTAGGACACAATGCAGCTGCATCCCAGTGTCTGTGGCGGTGGCTGATCGACTTCTGCCCCCTTGCCTGTCGAAACATTATACCCTTGGTGTGGACCTCATAGAAACATTCTTCCCAAGGAGGAAGCTTCTAATAATCCTGGACTTGGAGTTAGGGAAGTTGGATGAAAAGTTCTGCAGCATGGGCAGGCTCCTCCAAACTGCCGAGCTGCCATCCTCATTGAGTTAACACTTTGGAGGTCAGTTCTGGGGACGGGGTGGCAGAAGGGGGCCTGTCCGCATGAGCACACTTGAACCTAAAGCCCGGGCACCACATTCATTCTGCGCCTCCAGTCGTGGTTCTAACTTTTTCTCCGTAGGTTGTTTTTGTGGCATGTGGGCCAAGAGGAGCTTCTGGCTGGATATTTTGGTTCTGGAGTCCCAGGTGAAGTCAGCTGCAATTTCCTACATGTCAGAGACTCGGGAAATGTGGGGTGCGAAACTCGCCCCCCCCCCCACTCCGTCCCTCGCCATCAACAGGTGAGCCACTGAACTGTTCCGTGTTTGAGGTCCAGAAAGAAAACACCATAGGTTAACTAACCATGGTTAGTTAAAAGCCCCAGTAAGGCAGATAATCTCCAAGTTACAGTGCGTCAGAGTCACCTGTGATGACTTTTTAAAAACACGGATTCCTGGGTTCTTTCTAGCCCAGATATTGTATTTTGCTAAGCCAGCATGTGGCCGAAGGACCAAATATTCCGAAGCTCCGGAGATGAAACGAAGGCTGGTCACATCAGTGCTGCCGTGAAGGAAACACAAGCCTAGGGTGTTGCCTACATGGCTGGGGTTCTCTGAGGGCAGAAACCCTGTTCTGGTTTCCTACCTAGAGGGGCCTAGTGGGGATTAAACAAACATTTGAGCCCAATTGAATAAATCACTGAGTCTTGTTAAATTGAATTACTGTACCATGGCCTTATTTTCCTTCTTATCCATCCCAAGTCAAGTGTTGACAAGTCTATGATTTTAGGAACAACAGATTTGAGGGAGAGGGGTAAGGTTTGGGAAAATGTGTGTGTGTGTGTGTGTGTATGTGTCTGTGTCTGTGTGTGCGTGTGTGCGTGTGTGCGTGTGTGTGTGGTGTGTTAGGAGTTATGGAAATCCCAGAGTACTACGGAGCAGGCTAAAAGCATTTGGGATTCTCGCCCACAAGGACCTGGTGCTGCCGGAACTCCTCGCTAACTCTACCACTCACTGGAAGTTTTCACGGAGCTACAGAATTAAAAGAAAATGAAGCTAGGCATGGGTTGAACCAGCACATACCTCCCCCCGATGCACTCTCCCTGGGAGCAGGGAGCCAAACCCTAGAGGTTCCCTCATGCTCTGAGGGCAGCGCTCCAAGGGCTGCCGGCTTCCTCTGGACCACAGAGGCTTTCATTCTCTTCCCTGTGCAGCAGCCCGTCCTCACACTCCCCTCACATCTCCCTTCCTCCAGTATTCCAATCTCGTATTGCTTGTGAGAGTCAAATGTTGCAGCGGCTGGAGCAGAACATCCCACCCAGCTTGCTTTCCTGTCACCGCAGGCACAGCCTCTGACCAGCTTTCCTACATAGCACATGTCCTAATACATACTGGAAAAGCACAACTTAAAACAAATCACATCCTGGTAGACGTATGATTTCAAAATACCATGTACAAGAGCATGTACTTACAGGAAACACAGGGTAAAGAGCAAAAAGGTCTTGGAAAGGACGAGATAGGCAATGCTTTCTTGGGATTGCCAAGGAAAAAGTTTCCTTTATCCTAACCAAGTTTTCCAATAGTGTTGATTCCCGTCACCTACCCCTTAATGCCCACAATCGCTGTCCCACTCCTTTCCTCCAGCCTGGGTCATGCTTTCTAAAGAAACGTGATTTTTGCCTGCAACACTTGATTGATCATGGGGTCAGGTCAGCCTTTGGAAGGTCACCAGACGGACAGGAAGAACTTGGGAGTAAATAGAAGAACGAGGTTTGAATGCTAGATTCCCCATGTGAGTGACCGTGGATGACATCTTCCACCCTAACAAGCACCTGTGTCATGCTCTATGCCTTCCAGAAGTGGAGTGAACATCACGGTAACGAGAAGAATTTAGAACTACATCTGCGATGCAGAGGGAGTGAGAAGCCTGTATTTGGTTGGTTTGTCTGTTTGTTTTTAGAGCAGGCCCTATGAACAGGAGGTGGGCCTGCTGGCTTAAAGGAGTTGTGTGCTAAGGTTAACTTTAGTACCAGAATTCCTGTTTCCCCTTCACAGTTTTTGGGTTTTAAATAAAAGTGTGTTTGTTTTTCTCATTTGTATCCTATAACTCGGTAAGGCGCTCTACTGTATGTCTGAAAGCTCTCTGTAAACACGTTTGTTGGGGGCGGGACAAGGCAACTCGTGTACATGGAAGGCCATTGCATACAGTTGAGAGGACAAGTTAGCGAGTCCCAGCAGTGATGACACTCTTTCTTGATATGATGTCACCCCTGGCATTCTGGGAGGGACTTGTTTCCTAAACCAATAGTTACTCAGCAGAAATCTCCTGGATTTCTAAAAGACAGTCAGTTTTTGGTGAATATAAAGCAGCTCTGGGATGCCACAGAGAGAACAAGGCCATCGACCACTTTTCCTTCCTTGGAAATACAGTCCGTCACCCAGCCACTGCTGGACTCCCCTGTCCGAATCCAGTCCATGCTCAGGACACACACTCTCCTTTGTAAAGGACTTTGGAACATAGCTGCTTTAGACAAAGAATGACTAAGCTCCCCAAGGTCCAGGCAACTACTCGGCAATCCTGTTTGCCAGAGAGGTTGGGTTGAAGAGCATTCTGGGTTCCCCCAAACCCACATCAGTAAGAAGCGCATTCTCATTCAGGACAAAGGGAAGGCATTCTGTCAGACAGGACTGTACCATCTAGGAGTAAACCAGTGATATAACCCAGACAGTGTGACCTGAAGAAATTACTACTATATCAATCTATAAACCCCATTTCTAACATTCTGGCACCAGCCTTATGATCCAAACATCCAAACTCCTAATAGTGCCCACGTCTGGCTTAGAATACGAGTCGTTTACCAAGGGCCACTATGCGCTTTATGCTGTGTTAGTCATGAAGGAAAATGAGCAAGCATTTACTGAGTGCTGTGGAATGGTGTCAGGCTCTGGAACACAGCAGTTGCTGCAAAGTGTCATTTGTTGTTGCCATTGTAGTTTATTATCATTGTTGTTAGGTGTCACTGTCCCTGGGCAAGTTCTCTGTCTTGTACCCAGTAGTGTCTAACATCACCAATTATCCCCTTCTTTTTTAAAAAATTTTTTTATTTATTTCTTATTTTTTTATAAACATATAATGTATTTTTATCCCCAGGGGTATAGGTCTGAATCGCCAGGTTTACAAACTTCACAACACTCTCCATAGCACATACCCTCCCCAATGTCCATAACCCCCTCCCCCTCTCCCAACCCCCCCTCCCCCCAGCAACCCTTAGTTTGTTTTGTGAGATTAAGAGTCACTTAGGGTTTGTCTCCCTCCCAATCCCATCTTGTTTCATTTATTCTTCTCCTATCCCCCTAACCCCCCATGTTGCATCTCCACGTCCTCATATCAGGGAGATCATGTGATAGTTGTCTTTCTCCGATTGACTTATTTCACTAAGCATGATACCCTCTAGTTCCATCCATGTCGTCGCAAATGGCAAGATTTCATTTCTTTTGAGGCTGCATGGTATTCCATTGTGTATATATACCACATCTTCTTTATCCATTCATCTGTTGATGGACATCTAGGTTCTTTCCATAGTTTGGCTATTGTAGACATTGCTGCTATAAACATTCAGGTGCATGTGCCCCTTCGGATCACTATGTTTGTATCTTTAGGGTAAATACCCAGTAGTGCAATTGCTGGGTCATAGGGTAGTTCTGTTTTCAACATTTTGAGGAAACTTCATGTTGTTTTCCAGAGTGGTTGCACCAGCTTGCATTCCCACCAACAGTGGAGGAGGGTTCCCCTTTCTCCGCATCCTTGCCAGCATCTGTCATTTCCTGACTTGTTAATTTTAGCCATTCTGACTGGTGTGAGGTGATATCTCATTGTGGTTTTGATTTGTATTTCCCTGATGCTGAGTGATGTGGAGCACTTTTTCATGTGTCTATTGGCCATCTGGATGTCTTCTTTGTAGAAATGTCTGTTCATGTCCTCTGTGCATTTCTTGATTGGATTGTTTGTTCTTTGGGTGTTGAGTTTGCTAAGTTCCTTATAGATTTTGGACACTAGCCCTTTATCTGATATGTCATTTGCAAATATCTTCTCCCATTCTGTCAGTTGTCTTTTGGTTTTGTTAACTGTTTCCTTTGCTTTGCAAAAGTTTTTGATCTTGATGAAATCCCAATAGTTCATTTTTGCAATTATCCCCTTCTTAAACCTCTCTCCTCTTAGAGTCTTCTCCGACTTCTCAAACTGTACTTTGTTTCATTTCTTTTTATAATATATAGGTATCTAACTTACCTATTGATCTCTCTCTGACATAATATTCCCATCTTTTCTCTCTGGTTTCACTGTGATCTAGTCTAGATTATAGCAGAGTCTTCTTTAATCTCTCTCTCTCTAGCTGTGAGCCCCTCGAGGGCATGGACCAAGGCCTATATGCCTCCACATGCCCAGAATCTGGTAGGTGCATAGATGCTGAGTGCATATATGACCAGTGAATCAATAAATGAATGAATGACCTAGCATGTTAATCTCCCCACCACTAAGCTTTCCTTTCTGCAGCCACTCATGCCCATTGCAAGCATAGCTACCTCCTGAAAATTCTATCTTTATCCATATATTTCTTTTTTTTAAGATTTTATTATATATTTGACAGAGAGAGAGAGAGAGAGATCACAAGTAGGCAGAGAGGCAGGCAGAGAGAGAGGGGGAAGCAGGCTCCCCACTGAGCAGAGAGCCCAATGCAGGACTCCACCCCAGGACCCTGAGATCATGACCTGAGCCAAAGGCAGAGGCTTAAACCACTGAGCCACTCAGGTGCCCCATCCATGTACTTCTTGCTCAAACATGTAAATGTCTTTCCTTTACCCTGCAGATCAATTTTCTAGCCACACCCATCCTGTTATCTTGCTCTGTCTAATGTCCTGTCCAATGACACTTCCTACTCTTATCTGCATAAATCCCAGGGCCAGGCAGATTGGACTCCTGTCGGGCACTGAATTTTTGTACACTCAGTCTTTTTAGATCCTTGCTTAGGACTTCCCAGCCTTTCTCTCTCACTATCCAAATTCGACCCATCATTCAGTGCCCACTGATCAGGTCCTAGCAACAACAGAGCCCAGGCAGGCACAGCCCCTTCTCAGAACTTCCCACACCCACACTGCCTCTGTTTGGCTTCTCACCAAAATGCTGCCCTGTATTATTATCTGACAGTCAATTCATAAGGCCTTGATAGTAGGAGCTATGCCTTATGTTTCTTTTGGATCTGGACCATTGCTGAGGAGTCTTGTCAAAGGAGTCCTGTCAGAGTGAACTAAATGCAACATAAATTTTACAGAAGAGAATTCTAGAACATGTAAGGCTGAGTTTGGCCCTTCTTGTTTCCATTGAATCGCTAACTTTACTACTTTGGATCTGGCACAGATCAGACCGAGGTGTTCGGGTCTCTAGTGTATCTTGCATAGCACATAGATCCCAATGATGATGAGGAGAGTGGTAGCAGATAAGAGATTTGAGCACTCACTATTCTGTGGGCAAAGCCTTGTGCCGAGTATTTTAACATTTTAATTTCATCAGAAAAATCCTTAGAAATATATTCTGTTATCCCACTTTGCAGATGAGGAAACAAACCAAGACCTCAAACATTTCTCAAGCCCATTTCTCAAGTATCAATCATGGGCGTGAACTCATGCCCAGTGCTAGATTCCAAAGATGCAGAGATGAATCAGACAGTTTCTACCCTCAAAGAGTTTACAGACTAGAAGGGAAGAGGAAAATAAAAAAATTACGATTCTGTGCAGTAAGTTCAATATCAGAGCTCATATTAGCCCTTCCTCTAGCCTATGGTCACTGAAGGCAGTGACCAACCCTCTCCAATGTCCACGCCATGCTTTACAAACCATGTCAGCACTTAACTTCTGCAGTCTTCATCCCAATAACCTATAATCCCAGTTTGGTCACGACGAAGCATCAGCAAATTTCGATAGAAGGATATCATAGAATATCTGACCAGCAGTCCTCAAAACTATCCAGTTAATCAAAAACAGGGAAAGCCTGAGAAAGTCACAGCCAAGAGGAGCTTAAGGAGACACAAGGATGAAATGTCCTGTGGTGTCCTGGATGGGTTCCTGGAACAGAAAATGGAGAGTTGAGGTAAAACCCAAGGTGATCTAAATAAGGTAAGGGCTTCAGTTAATAACAATGCACCCATCCTGGTTTATTGAAAGTGACAAATGGACCATCTGATATAAGACAGTAACCGCAGGGAAACTATGGATATATGGGGACTCTCTGCACTATCTTCTCAGTTCAAGACTGTTCTAGAATAGAAAGTCTACCAACAAATCAATGTTAACCCTTAAAACAAGGGCTGTGAGTGACTGTCAGGACAATGAGGCTGGTAAGATCGGGAACTGAGCGTAGGAGTCCGTTTGGGTTGGGAGGTAGAGTGGGGAAGAGGGCGAGCTTGGTTTGGGGGATCTTGTCTTGAGAGCACGGCAGGACGTCCTCCCATCTGACAGGAGCTGAAGAGCTTGATTCGGAGTCTAGAGGAGTGGGAGACCGGGGTTGAAGACACACACTTGGGAGTCATCATGCGCAGAGGTGGTAGTTGAAGCATTTGAAGTCCTAAACACCGTTCTGGAGAGCAGCAGGCAGCAGCTGTGTTATTACTGCACGATGGAGGAGCCGAAGGAGGCTGCGGGGGGAGTCAGTTTGATTATAAGTGCAGAGCAGCTGGAGCCTTTCATCCTCGGGGGGAGTCCAATCATCCTTGTGGGCACAGACACTGGGTTTCGGTGTTTTGTTTTGTTTTTTTAATTCTGGAAGGCATTTCCCGAGGCAAACTCTGGATACGATAATTAGGCTGGTTAGTAAGTTGATCTCGCCCCAACTGCATAGACAGGGATCCCACAACAAAATGCTTCTGTGTTATTCAAGACATTGGCTTTCTTTAGAAAAGGAACATTTTAATTCTTTCTTCTATAGTAGGTGTAGGGTCATTGTGTTAGATGAAACTATTTGGATAACCATCTTTCTTGAGGACACAGCACCTCAGTAGTTTTAAAAACCTAAGTTAATTAGATATCTGATGTTAACAAAAGCTTCCATTAAAAAAAAAAAGGCTGCCCACCCTCCCCCACCCCGCCCCCCAGACTCCTGCTATAGCAGAGGAGTCAATGCTAAGTACAGCTTCTATCATCCAACTGGCACTTTTGTGTAGTTAATCATAGACGTCTGTAGCCTCTGAGATGGAGGAGGCATCCCCTCCCCCCAGCTCTTACCCCCAAGGATGAAAGCCCATCACCGGGGTAAAATCTCTGCTTTGCATGTGACAGTCCTTGTGAGCTGGTTCTTACGTATACCAAGATATCAACTTTGCTTGGCATTCGAGGATGGTCTAGCTTATAGGAAAAAGCCGTATCTCAGATACGTAAGAGGGACAGTCTCAGTTAACTCTAAGGTAAACATCCCGGCAAGAATGAAAGGACGTGCAGAATTTATCTAGAAACCCGGCAAAATGGCTGGGCTCCTAGAAATGCTCCCAGCAATGGATTCTCAGAAATGCAGAGTCTCCTGACTATAGCAAATGAAGTTTAGAAAGGACTGCTATATAAAAACCCTCCCCAAACATGCAAGCACGCACAAGCATGTGTGCAAACAGACACACAAGCCCCCTTTTGACGTCCAAGTTGGGCAATGCAAGGGCAATTTCATTAACTTTTCTTAATTCAGAGAAAGAAGGAGTTGGTGGCTAGAAAGGCTAGTGGGCAGCTTTGGCTCCTGGTAGAAGGCCAAGCGGGCTCCAGGGCCACCAGCAGCAGCCTTCAAGCTTCCGCTCACTTCTCACAGGCCCTGTAATCACAGGTGAGCCATCGAGCTCCTTGAGGCCTCGGGATCCTTCTTCAAGGAGTGGGGATAACGATGAGCATCTCAATTGAACTGAATGTCTTCCAGGTGTCAGGTACTGGGCGGGGCATAGAGTGGTGAACAAGAAAAACACGAGTGTCCCACTCTGAGACAGGTGCATTTCAGGGAGGTTGCTGTGAATATCCAGAAATTTCCAGCGTGCATGTGGCTGAGCACGTGGTCACTGAGTAGGCAATGTTATGGTGCCTTTCTCCCGCCCCCAACTGAGTACTTGAACTTGAGTAAAAGGACAGCCTGACTCTAGGACATTTCGCAGCGTTAGGCCTAGGAGTGAAGTGTATTCGTTCGTGGAGCTTCAAAGGACTTCAATATCAAACACGTTACAAAGGCCATGGGCTTTGGAGCCATGAAGAGCTGGCTTGAAAGCTTTGCCTTGGCCTTCACTATCTGTATGACATTGTCCGATTTGTATATTCGCCCTGACGCTAAATTTCTCCATTTGTACACTGGAGCTACTGTTAGAGATACTTCTTCGAGGCTTACATTATAGGTGATAAAGGAAATATTATATATGAAAATGGCCTGTTCCAGGGCAAAGAGATACCCACGCTGGCTATTATTGTGTCTTTTCATCATTATTAGTGAGAAAACACCAGCTATGACAGCATCCCCCATGTGGGGCCTTTGGGGTTGGTGTTCCGGACTACCAGCAGTGACATTAATGCATGGAATGACACTCAGACACTGGAAGGGTTTGTAAGGAAGTCCTGACCTAATTAAGAGCAGACCCAAGGACTGTGACTTTCTTCTGAGTAACAGCAGCACAGACCGTGGTGCAGAAAGCAAGCTTTGGAACAGTCTTTCCCAAGTGCACGCGAGCACTGTTGGTAGTGCTTTGCATCCACCGTGACTCCCACTTGGTCTCCATCCCGGCTGACTTGATCCCTCTCTATTGCAGGGACTGGAGAGAGAGCATCTAAGAAACACAGGTGTACATCAGTCTCAGAAACACCCCTCACCAGTAGTCAACCAGCAATGCAGTTTGAGGCCAACTACTTTTGGGTCTTAGAATCCAAGGTGAGTCCCAGGGTCACCTGAGGACCCGCTGCAGAGCTCAGGGAATCTTCCTGATCTCTGCAAACTAGCATTAATCCTGACAGTCCTGGAGACATGAGCCAGTCTGAAAGGTCGGCTTTACCTTGTCTTCCAAGAGGCCACAGAATGCTCATGCCTGCGGACTCTTGGAGAGGATCTCAGATGTTCCAGAATTTTTAGGTGAACTTGTAAGAATCCCCCTGCCCTAGAACAATGTAGTAGAACTTACCAGTTCTAGTATGCCAAACTGCCAGACTACCACAGTTTCATGAATTCATCAGTTTCATTTATCCATCCTACCCCTGTACCTTTGCACATGTTTTTACTCTGTGTGTGTGTGTGGAGGGGGAAGCCTATACATCCCTGTCCAGCCTTCAAAACCCAATTCAAGAGTCCCTCTGTCCCTCTGGAGACAGCCCTGATTCCCACCCTCTCTCTACACCACGGACAGATCTGGCTTCAAATCCATGGACTTGGCCCATTTAATGAGTTCTCAAGAAGTGATTACTGTTTTCTCAAATTCTTGGAGGTGACCTGGTTTCTTCTCCAGTCTCTGATAATTAGAGCAAGTGCAATGTGGGATGCTGGAAATCAGCTATGCAGTTGTGAAACCTTTGATTTGAAGCAAGATTCTAGGTTGCTTAAAGGCGAGTTATGTAAGCTCTGCATTGTGCAATGGGCAGGAGGACCTCACTGCGAGCTGAGATTGGGAGGCAACTGCTGCTGCAACGGCATCCCTGGTTCCTTTCCACCGGGGCCATCACACCTCCCAGCCTCAGCACAGCTCCGGGTCCAAAACAGGCACTCAACATAGGTGTGCTCTTTCTGGGGGACAAGAAAGCAAGCTCAGGGAGGGAGGGGGGCACCTGGGAGTCCTTCTCCCGTCTTTTCAAGGAGACTTAGTGATCCACTGAAAGAACCCATCTTGGCTACCCTGGAAGCATTTCCCCACTTTCAGATAGTAATCAGGACAGGCAGGTGGCCTCGTGATTGATGATGAGGCTGTCTGATTAAGAGGGAGGCGTTTGGGTGAAAGATAACATCAGAACTCCAAGTGGTCATTATTACTAATCAAATGTAGGTTTTCTGATGATATGAAAAGCATTGTTTCATATTCCTGGAAAACTGGAACCATTCCATAACAATTCCTTCTACATTTTCTATTTGGATATCCTTGTACCAAGGATTTCTGTCAGAAAAGAGAGAGAGAGAACTAGGACCCCCACATAGCAAGTCAGGCTAACGGGGACTAAGGCGATCGTTGTCACTTGGAGATATGGAGCAACTATTGGGCCATGGTTTTCTTTTCTTTCTTTTTTTTTTTTTTAAAGATTTTATTTATTTATTTGACAGAGAGAGAGAGAGAGAGAGATCACAATTAGGCAGAGAGGCAGGCAGAGAGAGAGGGGGAAGCAGGCTCCCTGCTGAGCAGAGAGCCCGATGTGGGGCTCGATCCCAGGACCCTGAGATCATCACCCGAGCTGAAGGCAGAGGCTTAACCCACTGAGCCACCCAGGCGCCCCTGGGCCATGGTTTTCAATCCATCTCGGCCCCTCTCAATGCTTCCCTCCCCAGGAGGCCTTGCTTTGCCCTCAACCAGGGATGGCCTTTCTACCTCCACACCTTGTTTGTATTTTCTGCTATAGCTGTTCGTATGTGTCTTACATACTCTTAGTAAATGAAGAACTCTTTACTTTTGGAGACTGTGGCCACATGGTTTGGTGGAAAGAACATACACTCTGAAGATAAACAAGCTTGGGTTCAAATTTTTATGTCATTGATTAGCTATGTGACATGAGATAAGTTGCTTAACCTTTCTGCCTTGGTTTCATCATCTAAGAAACAGGGATAACACAGCCACCTACTTTGCAAGTTAGGTGTGATGACAGAGGAAGGCACTATGAATGAAGGGTGTTGCGGTGCAGGTTAGTGCCCGGGGATTAAGCCGTCTCCCCACAACTAGCTGGTCAGTCCTACCAAGTTATCCAAATTTCCAAGCCTTCTGTAATATAGGACCAACAGGGGTCTCCTCAGAAAGTCTTGGAAGGATTAAATGAGCGAATAGATATAAGAAGCTTACACAGAACGTGACGCAAAGAGACGGCTCAGTGAGTGCTGGCTGCTGTCCACGCACGTTCTGTATCCCTCCCTTCCACGTCGATCTTCTGAAGCCACCCAGCAAATGCCTGACAGAGACCACAGATACACCTGAACTGAAATGAAATCATGTCTCATGGCTCATCACACAATCGCTTGAGTGCTCCTGTCCCCTCTTCCAGTGTCTTCGAGTGTCAAAGATTTTTCTTATTTTTCCCATGAAATCAATTTCCATATTTAAAAGGAAGACCTCAGCTAAAATGTCAAGATTTAGCTAGTTTAGGGGAGAAGGGAAATAAGAGTTTTGAGTGAACACACAGGAGAGAGACAGAGAGACAAAGAGAGGAGGAGGAAGAGGAGGAGGGGAGTGACTACAAGGTCAAGAGACATAGAACATTCTGGAAGAGGAATAAACATTCTGAAAGATGACTGCTAGATGAATCTTGCCCAGATTGCTGTGCTCCTCCTATACTCACTGTAAAAATCTTGTCTTGGATTTTGGAGATAAGGTCACTGTCTCTATGCTGTGATGGTGATTGGAGGATGGTTAGTGGTTGGCATATTCCTTACCAGGAAGGTTTGGCATCTGGGAATTTGCAACCAGGATGGATCAGCCCAACAAGCATGGCTCATAAGGAGCCCAGTGAAGTCCCTGCTAGCCCTTCTAGCCCATGGCCACAGTGGCTCAGAGCTTGCCTCTCCAGAAACCAGGTGCGTCATTCTTAGTCAAAATGTTGAGGGGACATGGCCAGGTCCCTTCACACTGGGTCTGGCAGCAGAGCCCAATCAAAGGCAAGTGCTGGGCCGTGGGCCATGCTGGTCTTGGCCAGCTCCCTCTGCTTCCAGTGAGTCAAGCCCAGCACGCAGCCTGCAGAGTCACTTAGAGCCCTGGGTCTCTGTTGCAATTAGAGCATGTAATTGGAAAATCCAAGATGATTCTATTTGGGAGAATTCTCTTTTCACCAAAACCCAAGCAATTCTTAGAAACCATCTGGAAATCCATGCCTGTAGCTTTTTTTTTTTTCCCCCTCTTTTCTGTTTCAGAACCATATCTGGGGAGCACCAGTCAGGAAGAGAACACTGTGGTCCTTTAGATTCCTGGATGTAAATAGAAACCTACATCTACCCAGGAAAGGGCTTCAAGGTTAGGGACATGACACGTTTATCCGGGAGGTTTCATCATACCAGAACTTTCTACCAAAATGTTAGATAACTATGTTAGCCCACCACTGGACCAGATACCATTTCCCTAAGGATCCCACAGGAGACGCCACCTACTCAACCATAGATGATGGCTCCAGATTTTTGGAATTTGTGTTTTAGAGTAAAGAGCTGTTCAGCTTTTCCAAAACTTGTTATACAATAGGTCACGTTTGGCTTCATTCTTTGACTTGTAAATCTCCTAAGAAAATGCCGTGTTTTGCCTTCACCCCCTCCCTGAGATGTTCAGGAAAGTGTATATTTGTGATTTCCTTATGTTAAGCAAAATTTCCTAACTTCCTTTCTTCCCTCCATCCCATCTGGGAGTTGGGCTTTGCTCTGCAAAAAAGAAAGTCCTCATCCTGTGGTCTTGCCTCCCTTGACCCTGCAACAAACAGTATGTTCTTATTTTGTTCATGGTTCCACTTACCAGTCCAAGGGTAGAAGCAAGTACTTCCCAGTGCCTTTTTTTTTTGTCCCCCTGCCCCCACTTTTCTTCTGTTTTTCTTTTGGAATTACATTTCTTTTTAAAATTTAGACATAACATACATGCAATAAAGCTCTCACCTCTTGGGTGTACAGCTCAGTGACTTTCCTGCTAACATGCACATCGGTGTGAGCAACCACTCTGATCAAGATGTGGACCATTTCTAGGGCCCAGGAGTCTCCTGTGTCTCTCCTGCCTGTCAATAGTTCCCACCAAAGGTAATCACTATTCTGACTCTAGTTTTTTCTGCTCTTGAACTTCATATAAATGGAATCACACAGCATATACACTTTTGTGTCTGATTTCCAATGCTTTTCTCCTGGGAATTCACCTTCTTCCTTAACATATGAGGGACACTGAATAAATATTCACTGGGATGAATGTGTAAAAGCTTCATGTATGAAACTGATTTTTTAAAAGGACATCTATTTTATTTATTTTTAATTTTTTAGAGGGAGGGGCAGAGGAAGAGAGAGAATCCCAAGCAGGCTTCATGCCAAGTGCAGAGCCTGATGCATGGCTTGAGCTCCTAACCCTGCAATCATGACCTGAGCTGAAATCAAGAGTCAGACTCTCAACTGACTGAGCCACCCAGATGCCCCAAAGGACATCTGTTTAAAAAAAAAAAATAGTTTCAAGGTCAGACCAGATCTTCTCTAATAAGGAAAATAAAGCTATTAGCAAAATCACTGCTCATAGGTAACACTGAAAAAGAAGAATATGAGGTATTCCTTAGTCCTACACCCTCTTCCTCAATACCCACAACAATAAATTATTCTGGCTCAGAGTTTCATGTTGGTCTTTCTTTTTGAATTATTATTTTCAAAAAAGAGCCTGACCCCAGGGAAGGGGCGCAGCTCTGGAATCAAAGGCTGGGGTCGAGCCTGGCTGTGTTGGCACCACTGTGAAGGTAGTGCAATGGAAAACATCAGAGCACCGGGGCAAGATGCTTCCTAGCTGTGCTTGGGGAGTTTCTCAGCAGTGCAGCCTCAATTTGCTAATCTACAAAAATGTACTGAGTAGATGAAAGGAAAGAACAAATAAAGGTTCTAAATTTACACCGAGAACTACAAAGCACTAAACAAAGATCACTTCTATCAGCTAGTTGCGATGGGTCACTTTATGTATCAGATTGGCTGGGCCGTGGTGTGCAGATATGTGGTCAGACATTGTTCTGGATGTTTCTGTGAAGGTACACTTTGGAATACATTAATATTTAAATCAGTGGACTTTGAGCAAAGCAGAGTACCCTCTATAATATGGGTGGGCCTCATCTAATCAGTTGAAGGTCTTGATAGAACAAACCCTGACCTCCCCAGTGTAAGAATGAATTCCTCTAGCAGACAGCCTTTGACTTTGAACTGCACATCTTCCCTGGGTCTCCAGCCTGATGGCCTCTCCTCTAGATCTTAGACTTACCATGCTGGGCCTCCACAATATACTCGCCAGTTTTTCATTTATTTCACTGATACTTATGTTTCTTTATGGTGTTTCCACTTTTTTTTTTAATATTTTATTTATTTATTTGACAGACAGAGATCACAAGTAGGCAGAGAAGCAGGCAGAGGGAGAGAGAGATGGGGAAGCAGGCTCCCTGTGGAGCAGAGAGCCCGATGTGGGGCTTGATCCCAGGACCCTGGGATCATGACCTGAGCCGAAGGCAGAGGCTTTAGCCCACTGAGCCACCCAGGCACCCCGGTGTTTCCACTTTTATTTCAGATGCCATCTAGCTTATTATTTCTTTTTTAAATCACTAAGGAATAGATTTAAATCACATTTTTCCTTTGCTTTTCATTATTAAAAATATTTCAGGGAATAAGTTTTCTTTCTACTACTGTCTTGGTCACCCTCCATGAGAGGAAGGGGAAATAACTTTTTTGCGGGTACACTATACATTTCATTCAGAGTTAGCTTGTTAGTGATGTGTGGAGACATTACTTCTTACCACCCCATGGATTTGGGGCATGCTTTGCTTATTGGTTATGTTTCCAGACCTATTGGCTCACTGCTGGACACACTCCAGCCTCTGTCACACCAGGGTCATGCTTACATATTCCTGGAAGATTCAGTGTAAACCCAGGACACTGGTTCTACTTGAACGGCATATGCTAAGCTTTGTCTGATACCTAGAATCCCTTCTCCTTCCCACTGTAATGAACTTATCAGGTCAAAATGTGAAACATCCTAACAGACTTATGGTCCTCCCCTCACACAAAGTTTCAATCCAGAGTTATTTCTTTTAACACCACACCCCTTCCCCCCTCTTCCGCCATTACCACCATTTCTTGGTCATCTCCTGACAGCTTCCCAGGCAAAGGGGTCACCCATCCTGCCTTACCACTCTATAGGACCTGTGGACAGGCAGCTAGTGGGCACTGGGGGAGAAATTTTATCTTTTTCTTCCCCCCCACTCCATTATGATGGCAAATTGTGTGTCTCTGATGACCGAAAACCAGATCCAGGTGCTGTCAGACAAAAGGAAGGGGGACCATTGTGGTCTGTGTCCTTTGCCATAAAAACTACTGTTCATATTCTGGGACTGAGCCACTGACACACGCATGATTTTGGATTAAAAAAAAGTTCCTGTGTGATCGGAATTCTGTGGCTTTGTTATTTTCATCTAACTTTGTTGCATTGTGAATTAAGAATATGATGGGCTGAATTTCAGCTTATATCACAGTTCATCTCAGGCTCTATGAGCTCTCTTCCTCCTCCTCTTCACTCTCTTCTTATCTTCTTTTAAAGAAGTTATGGGAGGAAACAATTTCCCAGATTTTACATGTGGATTTCCTGATGTTGATCAGATTTCTATAAGTATTTCCTTTTTTATTTGTAGCAGGTCCTCTTCAGTTCTTTGATTGCTACATTGATTGCTACATTTGATTGCTACATCCATAGATCTTGAAACATGCTGATCTAAGCCATTTGAGCGAATATTGATAGCCTAAAATGGCATTATTTGTTAGGTGGCCCTGGGTGGTGACTTATACTCCTCATGCCTCACTTTCCTCATTGGTAAAGAAGGGACAATAATATTCATCTTTCAGTGGAGTTGTGGTGAGGATTACAATGAATGCTTCTTAAAGTGATTTTTATATTATTGGCTCTCCCACTTGCAGATACATTATGTATATCTTTTTGTGTATACCAAATAGTTTATTTAAAAAATAAATAATATTTATAAAGCACTTGATGTGGTGATGAATACAGCAGGTGCTCAGTAAGTGGTAGCTACCATTGTACTTATTACAAGTTCAAATTATGGGTCTATGTATGAGGAGACACATCTGGGATAAGCATAGAAAGTACTCCATTCAAAACCCTGTGTGACTCAGGATCAGGGAAATACAAATCAAAACCACAGTGAGATGCCACCTCACACCTGTCAGAATGGCTAAAATTAACAAGTCAGGAAACAACAGATGTTGGCAAGGATGTGGAGAAAGGGGAACCTTCCTACAGTGTTGGTGGGAATGCAAGCTGGTGCAACCACTCTGGAAAACAGTGTGGAGGTTCCTCAAAAGGTTGAAAACAGAGCTACCCTGTGACCCAGCAATCGCACTACTGGATATTTACCCTAAAGATACAAATGTAGGGATGCGAAGGGGCACATGCTCCCAAAAGTTTACAACAGCAATGTCCACAACAGCCAAACTATGGAAAGAACCTAGATGTCCATCAACAGATGAATGGATAAAGAAGACATGGTATGTATATCCGATAGAATACTATGCAGCCATCAAAACCCCCTGAAATCTTGCCATTTGCGATGACATGGATGGAACTAGAAGGTATTATGCTGAGTGAAATAAGTCAATCAGAGAAGAATAATCTCTCTGATATGAGGAATTTAAGAGGCAGGGTGGGGGGTCATGGAAGGAAGGGAGGGAAAAATGAAACAAGATGGGACCAGGGAGGGATACAAACCACAAGAGACTCTTAATCTCAGGAAACAAACTGAGGGTTGCTGGAGGGGAGGGGTGTAGGATGGATGGGGTGGCTGAGTGATGGACACTGGGGAGGATATGTGCTACGGTGAGCGCTATGAAATGTGTAAGACTGATGATTCATAGACCTGTACCCCTGGGGCAAATAATACATTATATGTTAATAAAAAAAAAAACCATCATTTTTGATACTTCCAAAAGTACCATTTTGTACAGCTTCTCAGAATGCCCATCTGCTTGCTAGGTGGGATGCTGCCTGATTCATGAATCATTTAATAAAGCCAATTAGACCTTTAAACAAAACAAAACAACAACAAAAACCCCAAACCCTGTGTGGGGTGTCATAGGACATCTGAAGATGTCTAAATGGAACCTTCCTAGCCCGGAGAACTTACAATCTAGCTATGGTGGCACATGGGGGTGGCCCAGCCTATCCTCTAGAATAGAGCTACCCAATCTCTTTCGTGTCCTGAACACAGAGAAAATGACGATACTTATACGGTACATGAGGGCAGATCAGAAGGGACCTGATGGTACTCCTATGGGGGTCGATTTTTTAAAATCACGATTTTTTTTTTCTTTACGTAATACATTAAGATTCAATATTAAATCGTGAATTTATATAAAGCCTCCAAATAAATGTTTTTAAAATTTTCCAGTGAGTAATTGAGCTTATACCCACTAAGATGATTTTTAAAAAATACAATCCTTGCGTTTCAAATGATTTCACAATCCCTGAGCATGATATTTGAGTAACTGACTTCAAACTTTTGACCATAGACTAGAAACTTCTTACAGAGAGGTAGTTCAAATCGTAAAACATTTTTATAACAACTAAGATTTTTCTACAGTTGAAGTTATATTTAGAGAACCTAAGAGCTCTTCCTTTTTTTACTGGTAAATATCCAGTTGTTTATAAAAATGAAATAGATTTCAAATCCAAACCCCTCTTTATGACAAGGGTCTCAGAGTAATGATGAGGCTCTGATTTGTGCAACAGGCAAACGCTCTCAGAGCAGATACTCCTCGGTCGGCTAATGCACCACTGGAAGGAGCCAGCGGCCGCCAGTGAAAGGAGGTATCCAGCGCATGTGAAAGCAGGGAATGGAGCTGCTACTTGCCATTGTACCCATCGGGGCCCCCCAGTGGGCCTCACCAGGTCTGACCTACCCTGACACTATCCGCCAGCTCACTTGAACCTCTACCGCAGGAGCCTTTCAGCAGCCCCTCAGCTCTGGACTAGAGTTTCATCAGTGCTGGGACATAGCCAGTAAGCAGGCCATACCTGAGAACGCCTTCCATCTCTCTACAGGGCGTAGTAGGGAAAAGCTCGCCAACCACTGACGCAGAGACCAGGACTCTGGAGACAGGGATGGGGAAAGAGGGTATCAGGTTCAAGTCTCTCATTTTATAAATGAGAAGAGGACCAGGATCTGGAGAGAGAGGGGAACTTCCCTCTGGTCCCATGAGGGGATGAATGGATCCACGTAACCCCCCAGCTCCTTCCAATGCAAACAAGCCAGATCCCACGATCCCCAGTGGTACAGGAGGCCCGGGCGCTTCAGCCCGAAAGCACAAGCGCCTGGGGAGCAGGCTCGCCTTCCTCCTGCCCTGTGCCGTGGTTGCACTGATAACCACTTCGGGTCCTTCCCTTTCATTTTAGAGTTGAGGACTAAGAATTTAGGCATTTGGAGGAGGAGAATATAGACATTCCTTTGGAGAAAAAGAAGCATGCTACTCCGTGTAAAAGAAATCAAGGGCTGAGATTCTCTGGGGGTGAGAGGTCCGGCTCTCCAGTCTCAGGTTGAGACCAGAGTTAAATTTTCTGTTTGGACAAATGGTCTAAACCCCCACATGCATAAAAGCATTGCTGCGTAAAAGTACTTTCTAAAGTGCTGGAAGGCAGTCTGTCCCTTCGGTATCTTCCATGACTCAGGTGGATTCTATCCAGATTCCCTTGGAGAGAGAGCATAGCTTAGTGGTTACCAGCTGGGTGTAGGTCCAAACTGGCTTTTACTCCCCCTTGACCATGTTCTCTCCATGTGACCCTTCACCTCTAAGCCTCAGCCTCATCAGCTGTCAGGTGGAAATAGTTGGCTTTATTGCTTTCCCCTGTATCAGAGTATCTCAACTTCGGCATTCATGACATCCAGGAACAGGCTATTTCCCTGTGGTAGGGGCTGTCCTGAGCCTTGCAGGGTATTTAAGAGCATCCTAGTCTCCACACCAGAAACAACAGTCTCCTCTCCCCGACCCGCCCTGGTTCTAAAAACCAAGCCAACTCCGGACATTGCCAAATGTCCCCCAGGGGGGAAATGTCCTCTAGTTGACAACTACTACTCTCTATGTTAAGGGAGATGTTTGTGAGACACACACCTGGCGCGTAGCACCATGGTTATGCCTTACGTTCAGACCCCTCTTCTCCATTTCCAGAAAACCACTCAAGCGCTCTGAATGTCCCTTCTTCACTTCAAAATGGTAGACACCATCCAGGTCCACGTCACTGAACAGTTACGAAAATCAAACACGAGCTCTGAAATAAAAATGCCAGGTCATCCATCAAAGCTGCTGAGAGCTGCCTTGACTCCCTAGTACTGGCTGGAGGACGTTTTGGTGATGAGGCTGCCTGGCTGAGTCGAAATGCCTCTTTGACCCGCGAGGTGACTTGCAATAAGCAAGCACTTAATACATTTTAGCATCTATCATTATCCCTCGCTCTTACGGGTGAGGAAGTGAAGGCTCAGAGAGGTAAAGGAACTAGCCCAGTGTCACACAGCGGGGGCGGAGTCAGGGTAGCATGAAGAAAACATCGACCCCAAAGCTGGGGCAACAGGCATGCATGTATGTGCTCGCCAATGACCACAAACGCCGCGATGTAAACACCAGCAACCTCTTCTGCTAGCAAAGGGGGCCGCCATGTATAGAACAGATCTCTGTCTCGCGGTTGGGGCTGTACCACAGGACAATGGAATAAGGTAATTCAGATACTTTCCTCCTGATTTCAGTTCAGAAAAGAGATATCTCCTTAGGAGCTGCTTCAAGGAAGCTGAAAATGAAAGGTCAGAGCCAACCCCACCTCCACACTATGAATCACTCACTCCCTTGGAGGGCTGAGCTATGCCCTCCACATCTAGGCTCTTATTTTCAACTTTGCAAGTCTTGGTTATTCTGGCTTCCTAGGGAAAACCCTCTGGTGCCTGCAGCCTCACTCAGAGCCTGGGTGGTAATTGGGAGCACCTAGAAGGCTGAAGGGGAGCACAGAGCATGCTGGTCCTCTTAACTGCCTTCTCCTGGGGAAAGTTCCTGATCTCTGGGGCTCTAAAGCCAGAGCTCAACAGCCACCATCACCCCTACCCTTGTCCCCAAACATACTCTGCTGAATTGCATTCTGGAGGAAATCCCCCCCGGGTCTTGCCTGCCTTGGGAAATTGTGCTGAGCCGACGGTGCCCTCACGAGCTGCTGATCTGTGCTTACATAATCATAAGAAGGGCAGCTTCCCCAAGGCAGAGGGCTATATAGCCCATCAGGCACTTCTTCCTTCCTAAGACTCCACTCTGGACACAGGATTCCAGGATTCCGGGCAGCTGGGCGTGCGAGCAGCACGTGAAGGTCAGCCGCAGCCCTTTCAAGAGAGACCCGTCACATGGAAGAAGAGGAAGTTTCGGTGAGCTCGTGTCAGTGTCTCCAGGAATATGCCTGGCAAAGTCCTGAGTGTGTCGGGGAGTAGAGTGTGGGGAGGGGAAGCATGAACTTTAGAGGCAGAGAACCCTGGGGTTGGAATCCCTGATCCAGCTGCACTCGAGCTGTCTGACCTTCACTAATCCTCAGGAAGAAATTAGCTTTGTCTTTTTTCCAGATGCTGAACCATATTCAAAAAGACTAGATATTTAACCTCTCCGGCTCTCTGTATAATCAGGCGATGCTACCAAACTCAGATGAGGGGAGAAGGTGCAAACAGCACAAGGGAGGCCTCAGGAGGTGCTGTTTCATGACCTCCATTTAGCAAATCTTTGCAGAGCACCTGCTGTATGCCACCGGCCTGGGCCCGGTCCCCAGATGGTCACCACTGTGCACATGACAACGCCACAAGGGTGGGATGTGTGGCTGGCACTCACCTCTAACATGAGTTCCTCTTCCCTTCAGCATGCCACACGAGGCAAGTCAGCTCCCTTCTGTCTGGGTCTTCTCACCTGCAACATGGACAGAACATTCCCAGGATCAGGGTGATTCTATGAGATCACAAGCCTAACCCGGTGCCTGGCAGGCACAGTGAATGAGTTAACACATCTATTCTTTGCTCCTCCTTTCTACTATCTGCCAAGAACTTGAAACTGCTCAGATAATAGGGAACTTTTGAAACTCTTTTCATTGTTACTTAAACCAGGACAGATAGTGCCTGCCCCTCCTCCCAGCTAAGTGAGTATCAGGAAGATTGGGGACCCCTCACAACCGCTGATACAGATCATCATTTCTGTCTTCTATCTGAGAGGCACTCAAGTCTGCCTATGAAATCACCTGGGGACCCTTAAGAAATATCAGTGCCCAGGGCTTCTACAGAAGATTCTAGTGGACAGCCAGGGCGAAAACCACTGGTTCTTTTCCGGGGGTTCATTTTTCATTTGAAGAGGTGAAAGCCCAGAGAAGTTAACTAAAGTTGACTGAGTTCCTGGAGTCCAGGCTGGTTGTCCACAGCAAAAGAGCTCTCCCATCACCACATGTTCTCTCTCTTTTGATATGGTTGGTCTGTCCGATTTAAAGAATGAATGAGGCTTGAGGAGGGAGTCCCCAGAGTTGGCCATGACAGAACAGAGAGAGCAGGTCTCTCTGACTGGCTCAGAATTTCATGGAGTCTCTTCACTCCACAGATTATTCCTGTGATGTCTGCCATGACCCATGCTCTGGGCTAGACCTGCCGATGCAGTGTGGATGAGACAAAGGGCCTGTTTTCCAGAAGCTCAATGGCTGGCTGTGATAAGCTGAATTGTGTCACTATCCAGAATTCATATTTTGAAATCTTAAACCCTAGTGTACTTGGGGATAGGATTTTTATTTTGTTTTATTTTCCGGAGATGGGCCTTTTTGTTTTATTTTTATTAACATATAATGTATTATTTGCCCCAGGGGTACAGGTCTGTGAATCACCAGGTTTACACACTTCACAGCACTCACTATAGCACATACCCTCCCCAATGTCCATAACCCAACCACCCTCTCCCTACACCTGCCCCCTAGCAACACTCAGTTTGCTTTGTGAGATTATGAGTCTCTTATGGTTTGTCTCCCTCCCGATCCCATCTTGTTTCATTTATTCTTTTCCTACCCCCAAACCCCCATGTTGCATCTCTACTTCCTCATATCAGGGAGATCATATGATAGTTGTCTTTTTCCGACTGACTTATTTTGCTAAGCATAATACCCTCTAGTTCCATCCACATTGTCACAAATGGCAAGATTTCATTTCTTTTGATGGCTGCATAGTATTCCATTGTATGTGTGTGTATGTGTGTGTATATATATATACACACATATATGTACATATATATGGATATATATATACACACATATCAATCACTTCTTCTTTATCCATTCATCTGTTGATGGACATCTAGGTTCTTTCCATAGTTTGGCTATTGTGGACATTGCTGCTATAAACATTCAGGTGCACGTGCCCCTTTGGATCCCTACATTTATATCTTCAGGGTGATTGGTACGTCGTAGGGTAGCTCTATTTTCAACTTTTTGAGGAACCCCCATGCTGTTTTCCAGAGTGGCTACACCAGCTTATGTTGAGATGGGCCTTTTAAAAATAATTACATTAAAATGAAGCCCTTAGGGTGGGCCCTAATCTGGTATGACTCGTGTCCTTACAAGAAGGGGAAGTAGCTCACAGGGAGAAGACCTCGTGAACTCACATGGAGGGGAAGGCGGCCATCTACAAGCCTAAAGGAGGCCTAAGAAGAAACCAAAGCCACCAACACCTTGATTGCGAAGAACTATGAGACAATACATTTCTGTGGTTTAAGCCGCCCAGCCCTGGGTGCGTTGTTATGGCAGCCCCAGCAAACTTCATACACCGGTTCTAAAAAGGAGACAGACAAAGAACTGGGCAACAAAAATACTCCACAATAAACATCAAGATGGCCATGAGCTGGGGTTGCTTTGGGAGCCTAGAGGAGGTCTCCAACCCTGAAAGGAGAGTGTCAGAGGCTGACAGAAGAGGCTCTACTGTGGAGGAAAGACTCAAACTGAGTCTTCGAGAACACGGAGGCATTTGCCTCCTTGCCTGGGGTGGTGGGAGAGGGGGATGCAGGAAAAGAGACTGGGGATGTGAAGATGCGGCAGTGTGAGGGAGGACAGCCTGCTGAAACTGCGGAGTGAGTCGGGCTGGGGCATCGTGCTGAGCTGACAAACGAGGCTTTGAGAGTTATCTGAAGCCTTGTTATGTCCAGGTAATGGGCAGGCTTGGATGAACAGAAACCCACAAGGGGCACTGGGAAGGGCAGTGGCATGTCAAGTTTTATGAAGTGGCTCTGATGATCCCTTGGAGGCTAGATTTGAGTGGAAAAACCAAAGGTAGGGGACCATCAAGGGGCTGCTGCAGCCCCAGGGAGAAGTGTTAAGGGTCAGGACAGATGATAGGTCCAGAGCATGCAGAGCCTGGGGAGTTCTCTGGTGAAGCTCTGGCAGAGAATAAGGCAGCTTGCAGACATTGTTCTTTAAGACTTTGTGATTGATGAGGTGAGAAATGTAGAAGGAGTAGGAGGAGTCAAGGATGACTCTCAAAGTTATGGCTGGGACGTTTGGGTAGATGATGGTGTCAGGTGCTACAGAAGAACTTTTTTTCCACCTGTCTTTGTCAGCTCAGGCTGCCTTCCCAAAATGCCTAGAACAGAAGGGTGAGCAACTGTCACTGCTTTTCTCATTTCCTGGAGGCAGCAAGTCCAAGGTCAAGGTGGCAGCATAACGATAATAAGAGCTCCCTTCCTGGTCTACAGATGGCTGTCTTCTCATTGTATGCCCACATGAGCTTTCCTCCATGTGCCCTTACAGAGAGAGAGAGAGAGAGAGAGAGAGAGCGCGCATGCTCTCTGGTGTGTTTTCTCAGAAGGGCACTAATCCCATCAGATCAGGACCTCATGATTGCATGATCTCAGCTCACACTAATTACTTTCTAAAGGCCCTGTCTCTATCATTTGAGGTTAGGGCTTCAGCATATGAATTTGGGGGGATATGGTCAATTCACAACACCTCTTTACTAAAAAGAGAGAAGGAATGGTGCCCCTATCCCAGCCCACTCCCTGCTGAGCCTCTTTGATGCCTTCAAGAGGAAGCACATGGGTTTACATCCATTCATTTATCCTTCTACCCATCAAATGAGGTGGTGGAAAAGAAGCCTCCCTAGGCAAGTTGGGGGTAAGACAGGAGTTAAGGGGAAGATTTTTTCTGACGCAAACATGGCAGGTTAGCTTCCCACTCAACCTGCGTGAGGCCCTGACCTTGAAATGGGATGTCAACTGAATCAGATGCGGCCTGGCCCTCAAGGATCTCACTACTTTCTAGATCCAGGGGCAACTCTCTTGGGAGGGTGGCCTCAGGTTATGGAGGTCTTATTTCTGGACATGAGGATCCCTAGGGGTGACCCTCTCACTCTCCTCTTTGGGACAGGTATCCATCTAATGCTCTAGGCAGGGGACAGTCTGCTGGTCTGACTCCTAAGTTCCTGGTCTGAGGGAGCACAGCTCAGTTTCTCAAGCTTACAGAAACTGTAATCCAAGTGAACAGAAAGCATTTAACCTGTCTGACAGAGCATTTGCTAAGTCCAAAGACATGCAGACTGAAGCTCACTGAACAGGAAGACATTCTTTTAAAAACTGAAAGAACGGGGGAAAGGCTTTCACCTCAGCAGACTCTGCTCTCCCTTCCTGACACCCCTCCCCACCAGGACCCGTATTTGCCCAGGGTTATCTGTGGGGTCACTAGGTCTTAGCTCTGACTGGTAGTGAAAGGAAGAGAAGGCAGGAATATTGAGGTTCAGATCCTCACTTGCCCTATCTCATTGGAACTCCTCCTAACTCCTTTGTGAAATGGTTGTTGGAGCCCATCTTACAGTGGAAGAAATTGACGCTCTGAGAGGTACAGTAGTTTGCCTAAAAAGTAACATGATAAACTTGCATTTGAGCCTGAATCTGGTTGGCTGCTAAGCCTATGCTATTTTCATCATTCCATATTACCCACTGGCACACACAGACAGCCCTTTCCATTTCACAATGCTTATCCTATTCTCCTATAAATCATGGCAATTTAGAGCCAGACTTTTCCTCTCCAGTAAAAATGAACAGGTTGGGGGCAATGACCTTCTTGCTTAACCCTTCATTCTCCACCAGATGCAGCAAGGGACCCTATAAATAGTACCCAACAATCGCTTGTTTTTACTTATTTAAACACCTAGAGGCACGTCTACTCCATGGTTGGTTCTACCCAAAGGCCAAAACCCACCAAAAATGGGTGGCATTTTCCTGTACCCTGAGCTGACTAACTCTCACCAACCCAGCTGTATTTCTTGCTCATCCTCTTGGGTAGCAGGAGCATCATTCAAGCAGTGACTTCCTCTACCCAGCAAAACTAATCAGAGGTGTGAAGAGATCCTATGCTATCTGGGGAAGGTTATATAAGACAGTGGTGCTTTGGACTCTACAAATTCCCAAATCTATGTTGCAAGGTCTGTTTTCAATCATCAGGCATTGTAGGCATCTCCTGGGGCTATAAGAAGAATGCTCTCATTTCAGGACAGAGTATAGCCAAGAGCCAACTTGGCAAGGGCCAGAGGGATATAAATTCAGAGTGACAACCCAAGGAACATGGTTTTAATAGAAACATACTTCTATTTCTTCTCCAATCACATGTCGACTGTCTGTTTGCATGGGGAGACCGGAGCTAAAATGAGGATTGTCAGAATTGGTAATTGAGGGGCTCTGCTTTTCCCCTAAAGCTCCCCTGTCCTCCAGATGACAACTATGAGAGATCACTTGGGTGGCTGGGGACTTTGTGAAGTCAGCATTACAGAACAGCCAGGGCAAATGTAGGTATGATTTGCTTTACGCCATGGGGTACAATTCTGACAAAAGTCATTCGAGAAAATGTTAACAAACCCCTGGACTGTATTGGGCACATGCTAAGTGGCATGTTTCAAAGGTGAGTAAGATACCTCTTTAAGGAGCTGTGGTCCAATGGAAGAGACAGACATGTAAAGAATTACCTGCATTAGAATTATGAATGTCCCAAGTGACATCTTTGAGCAGGGGTTGGGGAGTGGAAAAAGGGAAATGCCACAGAGAATGCAATGCCTGGGAAGGCTGAACAGGAGACTTCAGGATGAATGAAGGGGGAAGGGCACTGCAGGAAGATGGAGGCATTAAGAAAGAGTGCAGTATAGGGAAATTAACCTACTAGAGCTAATTGAGCTGCACTCAATGTCATGTTTTCAGGCATGGTGGAGTAGATGTCCCTGGAGAAATGAATGGAGGTTAGATTACTTGTGGTTTCATGCAAAGACCAAGAAGCCTGGACTTTCCATCCAACAGGATGGGAATAACATGGTCAGAGGTCTGCAGCGGGACAATCGCCATGGCGACTGCAGTGTGAGGGCTGAAGGAGCCCGGGATCCAAGAGATGAAAGGAACAAAAACAGGGCTGATGTGGCAGTACAGAAAGAAAGTGATGGGGACCCGAACCAGGACAAGACGATGAGACTGACGATACAAGAAAGACCAGGGAGATAGCTAAGAGGACTCCTTCACACATTGCCAATATTGCCTACCAAAGACCATTCCAGGGTACCAGGTCCTCAAAATGGACATCCTCCTTCCTGTGGGATGCTTTCATAGGAAGAAATGCAGAGGTTCAGAAAGGAGTGAGTTCTCATAGATATACGGGTTTCACTGTTCATAGGACTCCTTTATGTGCATTATCTTACCTGTCATTACAGGAGTCCTGAGAGGCACACATTGTTAGTATTCAAAATTATGTTTGAGTTTTTCTGGTTCTCAAAAAATATACAGAAATAGGAGAGGGAGGAGCAAGATGCTGGAGGAGTAGAAGACCGAAATATCATCAGGTCCCAGGAGTTCAGCTAGGTAGTTACCAAATCATTCTGAACACCTACAAACTCAGCAGGAGATAGAAGAGAAGAAGAGCAGCAATTCTAGGAATAGAAAAGTAACCATTTTCTGGAAGGTAGGGCCTGAGTAGATGTGAATCCGACATAATAAATGGGAAGATGGACTGCGGAGGGAGGGGCCGGCTCCCAGCAGGCTGTAAAGCCTCGGAGCACAAAATCACAAAATCAGAACTTTTAGAAGTCTGCTCCACTGAGGAACAACATGCCAGAGGCTAAGCTGGGAGTGGAGCCCTCATGGGGACAGTGTGGTCTCAGGTCCCGCGGGGTCAGAGAAGAATCGAGGGTGTCTGAGTGTCACAGAGCTGCCAGGTATCAGAGCGGGGAAGCCGGCTGCAGAGACGGAGCCAAGGAGTGAGCTCTCAGCTCGGGGTTACCTTAAACTGTGATCCGAGGCACAGCAGGGCCAATGCTCTTCAGGCATGGACTCCACAAGCGGCAGATCCAGGGAGACAGCCCACTTCCTCCTTTAGGAGGAGCGGCGTGGGAACATGTTGCAGGAATCTGCTGGGTTTGGAGACTCCAAACGGAGCCGTGTTCCAGAGATAGAAACACTCAGTCACAGGCTGGGTGAGCACGGAGCGTGGCCAGAGACCAGGGACACGGGAAGGATTGACTGCTTTACTGTGAGGAGTGGGGCCCAAGCTCTCAGTTCCTCCAGGCTGGAGATTGGGAGGCCACCATCTTCATTCCCGATCTCCGGAACTCTACGGAAAGCGTTCAGGGAACAAAAGCTCCCAAGATCGAAGCTGAGCAGATTACTTAGCCCGGCCGCTGGCAAGGGCGGTGCAATTCCGCCTCGGGCAAAGACATTTGAGAATCAAGGCAACAGGCAATTCCCCCAGAAGATCAGCAAGAACATTGAGCCAAGACCAAGTTCATAGGTCAATGAGAACTGTGGAACTCCTACAGAAATGTACAGGAATAAAACACATAGAATTCATGGCTTTTTCCCCCATGATCCTTTAATCTTTCAAAGTTAAATTTTTTCAATTTTACTTTTTTCTTATTCTATTTTTTAAATTATTCCTCTTTCCTATTTTAATATTTTTAAAAACAATTTTATCTTATAATACCTTTTTAAAAATCTTTTAAAATTTTCATTGTTATAATTATATTTTGTCCCTTCATTGTATTTAACCGTATCTTTTGTATACATATAGGTTTTTTTTTCTTTAAAAATTTGGGATATAATTTCTTCTAACAGATCAGAATATAACTTAAATCTAGCACATGGCTTTGTTCTAGTCTCTAGCCTCATCACATTCTTTACTCTTTTTTCTTTTTTCAACCAACTTCTTATTTTATCAATTCCTTTATTAGAATTTTAAAAATTTTCATCTTTACCGTCATATTTCATCCCTTCATTATGTTTACCCTTATTTTTGTATGTATGTGTATATATAAATATATATATTTTTTCTTTCGTTCTTTAAAATTTTGGAAGGTAGTTTCATTTAACATACCAAATACACCCAGAATCAAGTGTGTGGCTCTGTTCTATTTGCCAGTCTAATACACATATACATACACACACACACACATATACATATATATACATACACACACACACACACATATATATTTTTTTCTCCCCTCCTTTCTTCTCCCCTCAACTTCGGGTCTCTTCTGATTTGGTTAGTATATATTTTTTCTGGGGTCATTGCTACCCTTTCAGTATTTTATTCTCTCATTCATCTATTCTTACCTGGATAAAATGACAAGGCAGAAAAACTCAGCACAAAGAAAAGAATAAGAGGCAGTACCGATGGCTAGGGATCTAATCAATACAGACATTAGTAATATGTTAGAACTAGAGTTCAGAATGACAATTACCAAGGTGCTAGCTGGGCTCAAAAAAAGCATGGAAGATACAACAGAATCACTTTCTGGAGAAGTAAAAGAACTAAAATCTAACCAAGTTGAAATAAAAAAAGCTATTAATGAGGTGCAATAAAAAAATGGAGGCTCTTACTCCCAGGATAAATGAGGCAGAAGACAGAATTAGTGATACAGAAGACTAGATGATGGAGAATAAAGAAGCTGAGCACAAGAGAGAAAAAGAACGACTGGACCACAAGGGTAGAATTTGAGAGATAAGTGATACCATAAGATGAAACAATATTAGAATAACTGGGATCCTAAAAGAAGAAGAACAAGAGAGAGGCAGAAGATATATTGGAACAAATTATAACAGAGAATTTCCCTAATGTGGGGAAGGGAACAAGCATCAAAATCCAGGAGGCACAGAGAAGCCCCCTCAAAATCAATAAAAATAGGGCCACACCCCATCATCTAACAGTAAAATTCACAAGTCTCAGTGACAAAGAGAAAATCCTAAAAGCAGCTCAGGACAAGAGGTCTATACAATGGCAGAAATATTAGATTCATAGTAGACCTATCCACAGAGACCTGGCAGGCCAGGAGTGGCATGATACATTCAGAGCACTAAACGAGAAAAACATGCAGCCAAGAATACTATATCCAGCTAGACTGTCATTGAAAATAGAAGGAGAGATAAAAAGCTTCCAGGACAATCAAAAACTGAAAGAATTTGCAAACACCAAACCAGCCCTACAGGAAATATTGAAAGGAGTCCTCTAAGCAAAGAGAGAGCCTAAAAGTAACAGACCACAAAGGAACAGAGACATTATACAGTAATAGTCTCCTTACAGGCAATCCAGTGGCACTAAATTCATATCTTTCAATAGTTACCTTGAATATAAATGGGCTAAAGGCCCCAATCAAAAGACACAGCGTATCAGAATGGTTAAAGAATACAAGGCCCACTGATATGCTGTCTGCAAGAAACTCACTTTAGACCCAAAGACACCTCCACATTTAAAGTGAGGGGGTGGGAAACAATTTACCAGGCTAATGGACATCAAGAGAAAGCTGGGGCAGCAACCCTTATATCAGATAAATTAGATTTTAAGCCAAAGACTATAATAAGAGATGAGGAAGGACACTGTATCATACTTAAAGGGTCTGTCCAACAAGAAGATCTAACAATTTTAAATATCTATGCCCATAACATGGGAGAAGACAATTATATAAACCAATTAATAACAAAATCAAAGAGACACATTGCAAATAATACAATAATTGTAGGGGACTTTAACACTCCCCTCACTGAAATGGACAGATCATCTAAGCAAAAGATCAACAAGGAAATAAAGGCTTTAAATGACACACTAGACATCACAGATATATTCAGAAAATTCCATCCCAAGGCAACAGAGTACATATTCTTCTCTAGTGCACATGGAACCTTCTCCAGAATAGATCACATCCTGGGTCACAAATCAGGACTCAATTGGTACCAAAAGACTGGGATCATACCCTGCATATTTTCAGAACACAATACTCTGAAACTAGAACTCAATCACAAGAGGAAAGTTGGAAAGAACTCAAATCCATGGAGGCTACAGAGCATCCTACTAAAGAATGAATGGGTCAACCAGGAAATTAAAGAAGAATTTTAAAAATCATGGAAACAAATGAAAATGAACCCAAACCTGTTCAAAACCGTTGGACCACAGTAAAGGCAGTCCTGAGACAAAAGTATATAGCAATACAAGCCTTTCTCAAGAAACAAGAAGGGTCTCAAGCACACAACCTAACCCTACACCTAAAGAAGTTGGAGAAAGAACAGTAAAGAAAGCCTAAACCCAGCAGGACAAGAGAAATAATAAAGATCAGAGCAGAAATCAACGAAATAGAAACCAAAAGAACAGTAGAAAAATCAACAGAAGTAGGAGCTGTTTCTTTGAAAGAATTAATAAGATTGATAAACCTCTGGCTGGCCTTATCAAAAAGAAAAGAGAAAGGACCCAAATTAATAAAATCATGAATGAAAGAGGAGAGATCACAACCAACACCAAAGAAATACAAACAATTGTGAGAACATATAATGAGCAACAATACACCAGCAAATTTGACAATCTGGAAGAAATGGATGCATTCCTAGAGACATATAAACTACCAAAACTGAACCAAGAGGAAATAGAAAACCTGAAAAGACCCATAACCAGCAAGGAAATTGAAGTAGTCATCAAAAATCTCCCACCAAACAAGTGCCCAGGGAAATTCTACCAAACATTTAAAGAAGAATTAATAACTACTCTTCTGAAACTGTTCCAAAAAATACAAATGGAAGGAAAACTTCCAAACTCATTTTATTGGGCCAGCATTACCTTGATCCCAAAACCAGACAAAGACCCCATCAAAAAGGAGCATTACAGATCAATATCCTTGATGAACACAGATGCAAAAATTCTCATCAAAATACTAGCCAATAGGATCCAACAGTACATTAAAAGGCTTATTCACCACGACCAAGTGGGATTTATTCCTGGGCTGCAAGGTTGGTTCAACATCCACAAATTAATCAATGTGATACAATACATTAATAAAAGAAGAACAAGAATCACATGATACTCTAAATAGATGCTGAAAAAGTATTTGACAAAGAATAGCATCCTTTCTTGACAAAACTCTTCACAGTGTAGGGATAGACAGTACAAACTTCGATATCATCAAAGCCATCTATGAAAAACCCATAGTGAATATCATTCTCAATGGTGAAAAACTGAGAGCTTTTCCCCTAAGGTCAGGAACATGGCAGGGATGTCCACTATCATCACTGCTATTCAACGCAGTACTAGAAATCCTAGCCTCAGCAATCAGACAGCAAAAGAAATAAAAGGCATCTGAATCAGCAAAGAAGAACTCAAACTCTCACTCTTTGCAGATAATATGATACTTTATGTGGAAAACCCAAAAGACTCCACCCCAAAGTTGCTAGAACTCATACGGGGATTCAGTAAATGGTCATGACATAAAATCAATGCACAGAAATTAGTTGTATTTCTATATACCAACAGTAAGACAGAAGAAAGAGAAATTAAAGAGTTGACCCCATTTACAATTAGACCACAAACCATAAGATATCTAGGAATAAACCTAACCAAAGAGGCAAATAATGTGTACTCAGAAAACTATAAAGTACTCAGGAAAGAAATGGAGGAAGACACAAAGAAATGGAAAAACATTCTATGCTCACGTATTGGAAGAACAAATATTGTGACAATGTCTATGCTCCCTAAAGCAATCTACACATTTAATGCAATCCCTATCTAAATACCATCAATTTTTTCCAAAGAAATGGAACAAATAATCCTGCAATTTATACGGAACCAGAAAAGACCCCAAATAGCCAGAGGAATGTTGAAAAAGAAAGCCAAAGTTGGTGGCATCACAATTCCACACTGCAAGCTCTATTACAAAGCTATAATCAAGACAGCATGGTACTGGCACAAAAACTGATACACAGATCAATGGGACAGAATAGAGAGCCCAGAAATAGACCCTCAACTCTATGGTCAACTAATCTTCGACAAAGCATGGAAGAATGTCCAATGGAAAAAAGACAATCTCTTCAACAAATGGTATTGGGAAAACTGGACAGCCACATGCAGAAGAATGAAACTGGACCATTTCCTTATACCACACACAAAAATAGACTCAAAATGGATGAAAGACCTCAATGTTGGACCGGAATCCATCATAATCCTTGAGGAGAACACAGGCAGCAATCTCTTTGACCTCAGCCACAGCAACTTCTTTCTAGAAACACTGTCAAAGGCAAGGGAAGTAAGGGCAAAAATGAACTCTTGGGACTTCATCGAGATCAAAAGATTTTGTACAGCAAAGGAAACAGTCAACAAAACCAAAAGACAACCAACCAAATAGGAGAAGATATTCACAAATGACATATCAGATAAAAGGCTAGTATCCAAAATCTATAAAGAACTTATCAAACTGAGCACCCAAAGTACAAATAATCCAATCAAGAAATGGGCAGAAGACATGAATAGACATTTCTGCAAAGAAAATGTCCAAATGACCAACAGACACATGAAAAAGTGCTCCACATCACTCAGCATCAGAGAAATACAAATCAAAACCACAGTGAGATACCATCTCACACCTGTCAGAATGGCTAAAATTAACAAGTTAGGAAACAACAGATGTTGGTGAGGATGCAGAGAAAAGGGAACCCTCCTACACTGTTGGTGGGAATGCAAGCTGGTGCAGCCATTCTGGAAAACAGTATGGAGGTTCCTCAAAGGGTTGAAAATAGAGCTACCCTACTACCCAGCAATCGCACTACTGGGTGTTTACCCTAAAGATACAAATGTAGTGATCCGAATGGGCACATGCTCCCTAGTGTTTATAGCAGCAATGTCCACAGCAGCCAAATTATGGAAAGAACCTAGATGTCCATCAATAGATGAATGGATAAAGGAAGATGTGGTATATATATATATGTGTGTATACACACACACACACTGGAATACTATGCAGCCATTAAAAGAAATGAAATCTAGTCTTTTGCAATGACGTGGATGGAACTAGAGGGTATTATGCTGAGCAAAATAAGTCAGTCAAAGAAAGACAATTATCATATGATCTCTCCTATAGGAGGAATCTAAGAGGCAGGGTGGAGGGGTCATGGGGGATAGGGAGGGAAGAAACGAAACAAGATGGAATCGGGTGGGAGATAAACCATAAGAGACTATCTGACTAATCTCAGGAAAGAAACTGGAGGGTTTCTGGGGGGTGAGGGGGTAGGGATAGGGTGGCTGGATGATGGACATTAGGGAGAGTATGAGCTATGGTGAGTGAGTGCTGTGAAGTGTGTAAGCCTGATAATTCACAGACCTGCACCCCTGGGGCAAATAATACATTATATGTTAATTTAAAAATACATAGAAAGAACAATTGTGGAATCCTTAAAATACTTAAAAAAAAAAAAGAAGTAGGAAATTAGAATTTCCCTAGTATCCAGATTGATAATGAGTTCATTTGTTTGTAAACCAGTTGCTTGTAACACAAGGTTAAGTGAAAAAATACAAAATGACATTTCAATCACAATTTTATAACAATAGCATCAAAAGATATTTTTCTAGCTTTTATTGTGGTTACCAAATTGGGATTGAAATATAAATTTTGCTTTTTCTTGCATTAGATTGCAACCTTCTTTAATGTTACTAAATCAAACCTACAAGCCTATTTTCGCATTGCTGCACAGTTCTTCTGTGCTGTAATTTATTAATACAATTATCTGCTAATAAATGTTGAGGGACATTTAGGTGATTTCCAAACAAGGCCATTTTTGCTTTCATAAATGTGCTTTGCTAAACACCCTGTAACATGCATTCCTCCCATTTCATTTCTCAATTGTTTTTTTTTAACAGCAAATTCCTAGAAGTTCAATCTCTGGGTAAGAGGAGATGTGAATTTCAAAGCCTTGGTACTTAATTGTTGATTTCAGTCTGCCACACCTACCCACAGGTGAAGGAGCCAGCTTCTTTTATCCACCTTCATCAGCGCTGATCACTATCTTTTAAAAAGCTTTGTCAAGCTGATACGCATAAAACCTATCTCTTCCTTGGGTTAATTGGAGTGTCCTTATCACTAGTGTGGTTCAATGCCCCCCCCCCCACTCCGCCATTTTAAAGATGGGGAAATTGAGGGTGAGTGGTTTGCCAGGACCGAGGACCCAGCAAGCCACGGAGGGCGGGTGTAGACAGCCCACACGGACTCCCTGGGCAGCAGACTTCCCAGGCTGTGATACTGCCCCTTCGGTGTGGGAAGAGTGGCCTGACTTCTCGGTGTGGACTGGGTTTCCTTTCATTGGGGCCACACCCTTAGGAGCTGCTGGCCTGCATGTCAAAGCAAGAATATGCCCTCCCTCGAGAGAGGGGCAGTAGCTTCCTTCGCCTGTCAGAGGAGACGGCCGTGGGGACAGTTCATGCTGTGCTCTGGGTGGAGGCCACAGGTACTACGTATGCTTAGGAACTAAACCCCGTGTTCTTTTGAGAAAACAAGGCTGGGCTGTCAGCCCGCGGTCAGCAACCCTTCCTTGCTGCCCGGCTGCAGGCTCTGCAGTCTGGCCCATGTGGCCCCGAGAACCCGGGCTGCCCCCCATCTGCCACAGGGGCCACACTGGGGACGTCGCAACAGTGCTGTTTGCTTACGCAGTGGGTTTTCCTGGAATCTGCCTGTTTCTTGTCATCCCAGGCTCAGTTTCAGTGTGGCCGCATTCGAGAAGCCAGTCTGCCCTTTCTGCGCTGTCACGGCCTTCTGAGTTTACTCCACCTAAAGTCCTCCCCTGGGGGTAGGACTGCTCGTTTCTGTGTCTGTCTTTCTTCTCCAGCAAAGGGAACGCTTCTTACTCATCCCTGAGCCAAGAACCCGCACAGTCCTGGCCAGGGAGGGGGGAGTAGCACATTCTAAAGGTGAGAGGACTGAATGGGTGTTGGAAGCCCCACAGGGAGCCTACAGGATTTCGTGGGAGATGGGCTGCGGATCCCTTCACCCACTCAACGCGAGCTCACCGAGGGGCCACGGAGAGCCCGACGCCGTTGGGCACAGAGATAAAACGGAGGCTCCCTGCTCCGGCACCGAGGAGGTCGGCTTCCCAGCAGCTGTGGGTGTTGGCAGCTCTCAGCCGTGTCCCTTAATGGGAATGTCCTCAGCCAAAGAGAAGTGCCTAACCCAAGCTTTTACTCCCTCGTGGAGGCAGCCTTCATCCAACACAAGTCAACGGGGAGGGTCTCATCAATCTGAGTCAACTCTCAAGGGCCACCCGCAGCTCAGAGTTTCCACAGGACACACTGAGTCCTTTGTGGCTACTGCACTGTGGTTCATTTTCTCCATCTGCCCAGTCCCGTTCCCCCGACGTCTCACGGGGCTTGATCCCAAAGGCTCTCCCCAGGAAACGGCCTGCATGCACAGTCTGCTTGCAAGTCTGCTTGCTGGGGACCCCAGTCCATGACAGTGGTAAGCAAAACACACACGTGACACCTGCTCTCACAGAGCTGTGAAGCTGGCTCTGGCATCAGACCCACTCTGTTCCAGCCCCATTAGGGAGTTGCTCACGGTGCCACTTGCCAGTGGCCCAAGCAAAACCCTTGCAGCCACACCATTCCCTGTGGTCACAATTAAGGCAAGAACAGGGATGACTGCAGCTTGCAATCATTCGTATTTGTTCCATAAACCTGGTATGGAGTGTCCTCTGTGTCTCAGGTCCCTGCACCGATGCCAGGAACAGAGATACGTAAGGTGCAGCTCTTGACTTCTAAGACCATCATCTGGATGGGAAGATGGACGGACAGGTAACCAGGCAATTGGGGACATATGGGGACAAGAGCCCCAGTGAAGTCGTGCAGAGTGCTATGGGGGCTTGAGGGTGTGGTGATGGCCTATTTTGGGGGCCTGGGAAGGATTTCCAGAGACGCAGAAGGAAGGCAAGCGGGGTGAGGGCGGTGTTGGTCAGATAAAGAAGGAGAAACAAGTTTCAGATTGAAGAAATGTGTGCATACAAGCAGAACCAGGGGTGAGTGAACCAGCACGTTCATGTCCATTGCTTACTGAGCTCCACGGCACCTGAATGAGGATGTCTGCAGCGATCCTTATCCCTCTTTTATAGAGAGAGAAACTGAGGCCCTGGGAAGATAACTAGCTTATATGCAGCCACCCAACTTGAACCTGAGTCTTCTGATACCAAATCAATGGCTCTGTGTATTGCCCTGGTCAGCAAACACTGTATTTTCCTTCAGTGCCAGCACCAGGCCCTGTGAAGATTAAAAGGGATGTAACAGCGAGGCTGGACCCCTGATGAGCCTGCAGACAGCATAAAAAAACCCAGAACAACATGATAACGTCATGGGACCAACGCTGGACTGAAGGTTCACGCAAATGCCCTGGGATCATGGCAGAGGTAGGCCCCAGAGAAATGTGCTTAGCCCTGTTTAATATTTGGTACCAGCAATTTGGACAAAGACATATAAAGTCCGCTTATCACATCTGTGGCTGACATGCAGCTGGGAGGGATAGAAAAAATGATTGATGACAAAATCAAACTTCTAAATGATCTCAGTTGGCTGGAACGATGAGCCAGATCCAGTGAGATGAAGTGCAGCAGGGGTCCTTGTGAGGGCCAGCACTTCCCTTCAAACAATCAATTGTGTGAGAGAAGAAGGGAGCCCGGCCTGGCCCCCCGCCATAAGGGAGAGATCTAGGGACTTCCCCAGGCCTCAAGTCTAACTTACACCAGTATTTAAGTTAAAAAGTGTAGCAAACTAACACAGCCTTAGTCTGTGAGATGGTTATGGTCAGAGCTGTGTGCACATTTAAGGGGGCATTTCATGAATCACTTTGGAAGTCACCTGATCGGGGTGGTGTGGGGGGACAGCACCTTCTGATGGAGCAGGAAGCTAATTATGCATTTCTTCATCTGAACAACGCTGCCTCTGCACCCACCATATAGCTGGTCCTGGGTAACATGGGGTATGGGTCTAGGACACACTGGGACCTGGCGGAGGGCTGGGCTTACATTTTGCCGTTCCTCTGTTGTGAGGTTCTGGGAGAGTCACAGAAGCTTGCTAGGCTTCGGTATCTTATAGAATGGGCACATCCATTTCAGTTTCAAAGGGGGAGGGTCTTGTGAGTAATGAATGAGATTATGCATGTAGAATGCTAGACACAGGGCTTAGCCCGAGGTGGTATTAAAAACATAATCCATACTGTTTCCATCCAGACAATCCAGAGACATCTGTGAATAGGCAGTGGCACCCCAGATCCCTTAGACTTAGGTGTAGAGTCAGGCATTCAGTCTTTGGATAAGTTTCTGAAAGGAAGATTTTTCTTTCTGTAATCACGTCTTTCTGTTTTGGGGGTGTGTCTGTACGTACGTGCCTATGTGCCTGAGTACATGAGTGCAAGGGCAGTAGGGTTCAGTATTGCGTAAGGACCCAGCACTGGAGTCCCCAGGGCATTAAACAAGTGAGAGAGGCAGGCATCCACCTACCGTGATGCTCCACGGCGGGTACAGCACATCCGGTACAAGAAGGCATCTGAATGAGGGTAAAAGTCGAAGTTACGTTGGCTGCCAGGGAGACGTGGGCCTGATTTCCAACATCCAGGCTGGGGCGTCCTCAACCCACTTTGATCGCAGTTGATCTCCAGGCCTCCAGGACTCAGTTTCCCACTCGGAAAATTTAAGAGGGTTAGACTAGCTGAGCAGTTCCCAGATGCACACAAACTTGGAAGGGCTCTGCCTGTGTTCAAGTCACCTCGGCGACACGCCACTCAGCTACATTCCGGGGCTCCAAGTTAGGCTAAGGGGAGATAGAGTCCTCCTGGCTTTGGGTAGTTGGGGAGGGAAAAAAAAAATACTGGCAGGTCCATTCCTGCCAGCCTCAGCAACCAGACTCCTGGGCCACGGCGGCGAGTCCTTGTCCCTGCTCTGGTGAAACAAAGGAGGAGAAGCTCCAGAAACTCCAGGGGGCTGAGCTGCCCACGCATTTCTCTGAGTGTGCCCAGGATGTTACGTACGAGTTGAGCGAAGCAGTGAGAGTGTATGCTTTCCATTTCCGTCAATAAATCTCTTAGAAGTTTTATTTTTGGTGACAGTATTACTAACGAAGTGACAAACGAGTTGGAAACGCCAGCTCCCTCTGTATTGCAATGTTGCATATACATGCGTATCTCAACTGACAGCTTCTGTCAAGAAAAATATTATCTACAGCATAATTAGATGCAACCTTACATTGTGTTTTTATTTTAAAATTAAAAAAAAAGTCCTGTTAAAATGTTAATCTAACAGTGTTAGATTGCCAACTGTCTTTTTCTGGGAAAGATGGTTTTTCTTTCTGAGATGATGCCTTTCCCTTTTGAGGGGCTAGGGTGTTAAAGCTGTCGTCCTTTCATGAAATGACATAGTAAGTGGTGGAAGATGTTTTTCCTTTTATTTAAAATTATTTAAATTATTTTTATTTTAAATGATTTAAATTAAAATACTGTTACTTTTAAAAATAAATTATATTTATTTTAAATTACTTAAATTTTATTTCAAATTATTTAAATGAGTTAAATTTAAATACATTATTATTATTTTATCTTAAATTAAAATAAAATTAATTATTTTGTTTTAAATTCTATTACTTGGAAGGTAAAAGGTTAATAACCTTATGATTATTTCCCTAAAAAAAAAGCAATTCCCTGGTCTAGGAAATACAAAAAAAAAAGAAAGAAAGAAAGAAAGAAAGAAAAACCCTGAAAACAAATTTAGAAAGAATTTATGCATTATATCCCTCAAGTTAGGAGGTAGATTTAAAACCATTAAATAAAATACATGGCTGTGATAGTTAATTTTGTGTCAACTGACTTGTGCCACAGGCTGCCCAGATATTTGGTCAAACATTATTCTGGGTGTTTTTGGATGAAATTAACATTTAAATCAGTGGACTGAGTGAATAAGATTGCCTGCCCTCCACAAGAGGGGTGGGCCTCGTCCAATCAGTTGAAGGTCTACCTGACTAGAACCAAAAGGTCAACCCTGCCCAGAGTAAGAGAGAATTCCTCCCACCCAACTGCCTTCAAACTTGGATATTGGCTTTTTTGCTGACTTCAGACTTGAACGAAAACATTAGTTCTTCCTGGGTCTTGAGCCTGCTAGCCTTCAGACAAGGACTAATAGGACTTTGGACACAGACCAGAACTAAACCACTGGTGTCCAGCTTGCTGACCACCCTGCCTGATCCTGGGACATGTCAGTCTCTGTAATCATTACATGAGCCAATTCCTTCATTCATATATACATATATATATACACACACACATATATATATATTCATATATACATATATGATTCATATATACATATATACATTCATATATACATATATTCATATATACATATATATGAATGAAGGAATACATATATATGTATATATATATGAATGAAGGAATATATATATATGTTATATATATGTCTTTTATATATAGTATATATCTTTTGTATATAATATAGTATAGTATAGTATAATATAATAAAATAATATCTTCATATAATTTATCCCTGACTCCCAAACCCAGTGTATTTAGAATCAACCAGGCTACATTTCCCTCAATATATGGCTCAGAAAATGTCACCAGAGGTCCCTGAACAGCTCATGTCAAATAAAAAGAGCAACTGCTCTCTGAAACTACTTCTTCGGGTCTTCTGCCTCCCTCACTAGGCTCTTCCTTTCGAGTAGAATGACCACCTTCCCATTCCCCCTTTATCGTCAAAATCTTAAGTGTTCTTGAAGGCCGCTTCCAAATGTCATTGCCAAAGGAAGCCTCTGTTTTGCCTCTGCTAACTGCACGCAGTAAGTCCACAGAGCTCGTGGCCACCACGTCTCTGCATTGGGTTCTGCTGTGCTGTGTGCTTATCTGTCTATTTCTGTTTCTTCCCTCCCCGTTGGGTGGACAGACAGCTGCTCCAGGGCAAGAGCTGTCTTCCTCTCTTCCTCCTATGCTAGCGCAGCTAATAAATAAGGGATGAGTTGAATGGAATCGAACAGTTCTCCCCAGCTCATCTGACTCAGACGACCCACACAAAATTGCTGGGTTGTAAATTTGAGCAGGCAATCTCAAAACATCAAATGTCATCTCCTACTTGCCGTCTCCCTGCTCTGGACTCAGGACAAGCCTGAAATGGCCCTGTTGGAATTGGTTTTCTTTGGCGGCAGCCCTGAAAAGACCTGAGGTGTGAGTGGTAAGGAAAAAATAAAGTCAAGTTTTCAAATCTGAAAAAAAAAAACAAAAACAAAAACAAAAAGAAATCACCCAACAAAAAATAGTAGGAAGTGTTGGGATTTTTTTTTTTTAATTTTTTTTCCCTGAAGTTTGTGAGGAAGACGTGTTCACTTCCACCTCGATTTACCCAGCAAACTTGTTCCTCTAAGATGACCCACCATGGCCAGACCACCAGGCAGGACCTGGGAGCTACACAAGGCAGTAGCCCTGGCAACCTGTTAATTATAGATGGATATGCATCTGGCTTGGTGTGGCATTCAAGGCTCTTAGCTTAGCTAACCTACAGTTACAACCTTATCCCTCCTCCTCGTCGGCTCACTAAATTCAGCTCAGCGCAGCCAAGCCAACATTGGCCGTATCCTGAACTATGTCTGGAAACATCTTTTTTAAAAAAAGATCTTATTTATTTATTTGTAGGAGAGAGAGAACGAGCGGCACAGAGGGGTAGAGGTGGAGGGAGAGAGAAGCAGACCCCCTGCTGAGCCGGGAGCCCAATGTTGGGCTCTATTCCAGGACCCTGGGATCATGACCTGAGCTGAAGACAGCCGCTTAACCGACTGAGCCACCCATGGGCCCCAACAACATTTTTAAAAATTACATTTTTTTTTTGTTGTTGTATAGCAATCTTATTCAAATTACTTAATCTTTTCTAGTCATGTTTATTCAACTTTAGGATGAATGTCAACATACATAGTAGCTTCTCAAAAAGTGTTTTGCAACCAAAGGGGATAAGAATGCCCCACAAATTTTCAAATATTACTTCTACCAGTTTGGGTACATATGGTATACGGCAGCGTTTGACAGGCTGTGTTCCCGGGGAGGGGAGGGGAGTGGAGGGGAAGGGAGGGGTGCGCAGGAACCAGGACCTCTTCCAAGTCACACTCGGGCGTCGCTTGGTGACCCCACATAGATCACTTTATTTTTCTATCTCTCCCTCCTGCCTTACTTAGAAGACAAGGAACACTGTATCTGCCTTGCATCTACCTCCTCCAAAGATAGAGAAGATGATTTAGAGTCCAGGAGACAGTGAGTACCTTTGGGAAAATGGAAGGCAAGATTTTTGGTCATTCCCTCTCCCTCTCATTCCTTTTACTGTTGCTCTTCTTTGCCAAAGACAGTTTTTCATGACATGTTTTGATTTTTCAAGGCTGGTAAGACCTCCAGCTTGGAAACTGCTAGAATGCCCTGGTTTAGATTTCCAACTCAGAGAAGTTTGACAAGTACCTTGAGGATGAAAGATGCATGTCTACCTTAGAAGTAAGCACAGGTCTGGTGGACAGCTGTCCTGGGAAAAGCCCTGGGGTCAGGACACCTGGGTCGAAATGCCTGCGCTGCTTTTCGTCAGCTTTTTGACAGTGAGCAAATGAATTCACTCTCTGGTTCTTACTTTTCTGGTATATAAAATAACCGTATTTTATCTATTTCTCTGACAAGGTTTCATACTCACTCAGACTCTCTGTATACTTGATCTTGTAGCTCATGAACTTGGAAGATGACATTGTATGGAAGGCTTCTGAAGCTTCGTACATCTTTGATGCCCCATGGTGAGACATCTCTATCTTTATCTTCACTCACTCCCATGGCGACTAGTGTTTCATGGCCTCAAATACCACCTACATGTTTGGGGTTGTCATCTACCTGGTCACACTCTGCCCTTCCTCTCGAATGTCTAACAGGCACCTCAGACTCAACCTGCTTCACCTACAATTATCCCCATCTCTGCACACGGCAGCTCCTTCCAGCTGCGGAGGCTCAAAACCTCCAAGTCTTTCTTGACTCCTCTCTCTCAAGTCCACGTTCAAGCTGTCAGCAACTTCCAGAGTCTCTCTCTATTTTCACACCATAGTCCAGAACCCCACCGCTTCTCACCACCTCTCATGTTAGCATTCTGATCCAAGACACCATTTGCCTTCACCTGGATTCTTGCAACAGCCCCCTGACCAGACTCTCCGCTTTTGGACTTGCTCATCTAGAAACTCTTCTCAACACAGCAGCTAGGGCCATTCTATTAAGAAAAACTAAGTCCAGTCCTGTCACTCCTCTGTTCAAAACCTTCCCAAGATGCTCTGCTTCTAGTGTCAAGCCAAAGTCCCCCCCCCCCCCCACCAGTCCCCAAGGTCCCCACACCTCTCTGACTTCTGGATCCGTCCCCTCCAGCTACACTTTTCTCTTTGCTGCCCCTAGGTGCCCTAAGCTCTCTCCTGCTCCAGGCCTTCACTCCAGTGGTTTCTTCTGCTTTCAGTACAAGCTTCCCAGGTAGTTTCATGTCTCCCTCTCTCACTTTCTTCCACTTTTCTTCAAACGTCACCTTCTCAACAAAGCCTTCCCTGACTACCCCCCATTTAAAACTGCACCCTAACACCAGCCCTCCTGATCCCTTTCCCTACTTTTTGGTATCCGTAGCACTTCTGACCTTCCAACATTCTGTATTTTATTTACAGCTAGAATGGAAACGCTGTGAGAGCAGATAGTTTTATTTTTTGATCCACTGATGTATTCTTCTGTAACCATGCCTGATTCCTACAGGTACTTACTAAATATTTGTTGAATGAATGAATGAATGAATGAATAGCATATTCTATCCTGTAAGTAAGAGAAAGGAGCATCAGTTCATGTACCCTTGAAAACAACCATTGGCTACATTCTCTTCCACTTACAAACTAAAAAACCGAAGCTCTGAGAGATGAAATAATTTCCTTCGAGAGCGTGTGTGTGGACAGAGTCAATCAGGTCTCACATTAGCAAATCCATGCTCTATTATGTTATAAAACAGAACACGCTTGAAAAGCACCCCAAAATTCATGCTTAAAAAATTTGTGGGTTTTTTTTTTTTATTTTTTATTTTTTTTTTATTTCTGGCCTTAACCTCCTTGCATCATTCCTTCAGGCTCCAGCATCTATCAGGACGTTTAGGTGAGAAAGGATTCTGTACCCCAGCACACATCTCACAGTGATCTGTATGTGTGCTGAGCCTTGGCTCTGTTTCTAGACAAGAGTTTTTCTCTGTCCCCTCTCCACTGGGCCATGAGAGTGTGGAAAACCAGGCCGGGGACAGCTGATGTCTCATGCAAATTTTGACAAGTCCCCTGGCTTCATGTCCCAGTGGCTGACACCCCCTCCCCCTGTCAGGCAGCCTCTCATCTCTAGGCTTCTGAAACAACTGTTTCCTTCCTTCCCACAGCTTTTGTCTTCCTGCTCTTAGCCTGACGTTGTGTCTGACCACACAGGCCATGTTGGCTATTTTTACTGACAGCAGCCACCAGCCCATATGGTTCCTATTACCACAAACTGTTACCTTTATTGAAACCAGTTTGCAAATGAGCGGACTACAGACAACAGGGAGGTCAAGTCCACGTGGCCACTCATGGGGCCCCTGGGATTAGCCTGGACAGGTATGTTGGTCTTCATGAATGTCCTTGAAGACCAAATTGGGTTGGACACGATGCTGATTAATTACACAGATTTTTTTTTTCCTTCTCCTTTTTCCCCATGCTTAATTCAGTAGGTTTTTAGTGGGGTCAAATTTCAAAGACAGGCTGCTTTTTATAGAGAGACAAATTTGAGTTGTGCTTCTTTCCATTTTGGGAGCCTGCTCCGTGATGATATCTAGATGGGACATGATGCATGTTAACCCCTTGGGGAGGGACAAACGATGTCAAGCAGCTGTCCGTGCAGAGAATACAAGTCGATGATGGGATGCGCTGGGTCCTGAGCACCTCCTGCCTCCAGGAAGATGGGCAGAGACACCCAGATCCACAGGAAAACACCTAAGAAGTCACAGAACATTTTCAAACACAGCATCTCATTTGAGTCTTACAGCTTTGCTTCAAGACCCGGTTCTTCAATTCTGTCTCCAAGGTAAGGGGAGAGAAGCTCTGAGGGCCTCACTCACTTTTGCAGGTCTCCATGCCTACTAAGAAACTTCATCCTGGAGCTCATGCCCCCAAACTCCAGTTGCCTGAATGGCCTGAAACCAAACCAGGCGAGGCTTGTTCAAAGGCACAAGCTAGCAGCTTGCAGTGGGGCCTGATGGGGCATGTTGCATCGAAACGAAAAGTTGGCATTGAGACCCAGGCTCACTATGGCACTCTCAAGCTGCTGCCACTCCAGCTGCATGACCGTAAGAGGGCTAGAAACAAAGGGCCTCTTCCTGCAGTCCCACTCAAGACTAGAGTCTGGAGCTAAGGCAATGCACAGCGCATAGGCCTTCTAGAGCTGCGGGGAGGTGAGAAGGAGAGCTCTGGAGAGGGAATGAGTCTGGAGCTCAGGGCAAGTAATTAGGAGACCCCTTCCAGCCTGACCAGCTATGATCTGGGACCTTCCTACCTGGCTCTCCAAGGTCTTCTGGCCTCCGTTCTCCCTTGCCAAGCGGGTTCCAGCTCTTCCATGTTCTTTTAGCTTTTTCCCACTTCAGAGTCTTTGGCCATGTTATTCTCTTTGCCTAGAATGCTCATCCTCTGTTCTTTGCAAGTCAGTTTCTTACATAAATGTCCCCATCTCAGGAAGTCCTTCCTTGGCCACTAAAATGGGTTGAATAGTGACACCCCACTCCCGCCTTCTAAACAATGTGTCCATGTGCCAATATCTGGAAACTGTGGAGGTGATCCTTTTTGGAAAAAGGGTCTTTGCAAGGGTAGTTAAGTTCAGGGTCTTGCGATGATATCATCCTGTATTTAGTGTGGGCCCTAAATCCTATGACAGGTGTTCTTAGTCCTTAAGAGAAGAAGAGAGAATGTGGAGACACGCAGAGAGGAGAAAGCAGGGTGAGGATGAAGGCAGAGATGAACTGTGCAGGTCCACAGGTCACAGGCTGAGAGCCACCGGAAGCCGGATGAGGCAAGGAAAGTGTCCCTTCCTCCCCACCCCCAAGAGCCTTTAGACCGCGAGGCCTGCTGACACCTGCCCATCAGAAGTCTGGCCTCAGAACTTGGAGAACACCTTTCTGTTTTTTTGAAGCCACCAAGTATGTGGTCATTTACTCCAGGAGCCCTACCTGTGGGATAAGGAAGTTCTGAGCTTTCTGGCTTCAGAGTCTCTCCAGACATCCCTTCACACTTAACAGCTGTCACGTTCCTCTCCCCACTGCCCCCTCCCTCCTTAGTTCCTTTACACACACAGATCCCCTCCACTCCCAGATGCCGCAAGCCCCTTCTCTACTTGGCAAACTCTAACTAGTTCTTCAAGACCAACGGCGGAGCCTTCCAGGGGAAGCACAGCCGAGTTTCTATCCCATGGCCCATCTTTCCCATCTCTGCCATAGTGTGTAAGGGAGTGCACACAGTGTCTCAGTACAAGGCTAACTTCCCTGCAGGCTCCAGGCTCTTCCGGAGGCCAAGACCAGGTCTCATTCCTGTCATGTCCAGCATCCGGCACAAGGCTTGCACTGACGGGGTGCTCCGCACAAGTGTGTTCAAAACTGACTCTTTGCAGAAAATAGCTATTATACTCCACTTTTTAAAATAGACTTTACTTTTTTAGAACAGTTTACATTTACAGAACAATTAAGAAGATTGTATAGAGTTTCCATATACTCTGCACCCAAGCTTTCCCATTATTCACGTCTTAACGCTGTTATGGTATGTAGGCTACAATGAATGAGCCAATAATGGCATACTATTATTAACTACAGTCCATGTTTTACTTAGATGCCCTTAGTTTTTTACCTTGCTTGTGGTTTTCATTGTTCCCAGATCCCATCCAGGATACTGCATTCCATTTAGTGGTCGTGTCTCCTTAGGCTCCTCCTGGCTGTGACAGTTTTGGACTTTCTTTGATTTTGATGACCTTGACAGTGTGGAGCGGAACTGGTCAGGTATTTTATAGAATGTATAATGTAATGTCTCATAATGTCTCTCATAATGTAAAGTCTTTCTCACGAGTAGACTGGGGTGATGCGTTCGTAAGAGTAAGCTCTCACAGATATAAAATGCTACATATTATCATCACGTTGTTTCAAGCGTGCATCTGTCAACATGATTTAGAACCGCTGATGCTGACCTTGATCATCTCACTGAAGTAGTATCTGTCAGCTTTCCCCACTGCAAAGCCATTTCTCCCCCTTTTCCACACTCTGTAGCCTGCAAGGAAATCGCTATCAGCAGCTACAATTTGTTCTTAAGCCATAACTATGCTTTGATTTACTAAGTGGTGCACTAGATAATATCCGCCATTGATTAGTGGTCCTAACACTCTAAATGGGGAACTGAGGGTTGGAGGGGTCACAGAGATAGTAGGAATAAAGAGGAATTCAGTTAGATTGGACTCCAAATGTCCTTTCTGTACTCCTTCCCTAGAGTACTAATCAACTAAATCTTTAACATGGCCTTCCAAGTGTCCCGGGTCTTGCTTTGCTGCAAGTGAAATGGAAACCTGGATTGGGAGCAATAATTTACCATCTGTACTGTCTTTGGAAGCAGCTTAACATGCAGATTTATTCCGTGTACCGACATAAATCTCTTTATGCGCCCTCAGTACCATGAGCAGGAGCCATCAACTCATGTCAGCTCTGCCTGGAACACTGCAGGCATGTGGGACAGTGGCTCCGGCGATCTGGCCCAGGTATACGGCACACTCAGAGCTGAGAAGACGGGGAGAGCTTTAGGACTTTAGGACTGCTGTCAAGGCTATAGGGAAGATACGCAGGATAACATCCCAGAATATCAGTGTTTACGGGACCTGGAGGTCTAGAGGGTGGTAGTGACCACCGCGGGCTCTCTATTCAGGGAGATACTGGCAGAGCTGGAACCAGAAACAACGCTTGTAGTTTGGCTCAGGACTCTTTTTTTGAGACAAGTGGTCTCTAAGACATGAAGTCATGGTTGATCATTGTTCACACTCAGCAGGTTCCACTGGTAAGAAGAGTGTCTAAGCAATAGGTTTTCCGTGACTGGTAAACTATTGTCTTCATAGCACTCTGGCACCATATGGGGGGCCACGTTGGGACTTATAACTAATCCTTTATGAACCTCATGTATGCTTCATGAGTAAATCCTTAACCTCTAGATTAACCATGATTAAAAGGTGAAGGGCCCATAGTAGGGTACATAAAAGGATTGGAAACACTAAAGAAAGAGGGGGAGACTCAATAATCCAAGATCTGTTATATTATCCCTTCCAAGCAGGAAAAATCTTGCATTTCTCTGAGGACATTTCCAGAGCTGGGATGAGGACCAGTGACAGGATTGCAGGTCCACTGGTCTGTATGACTATGAACAGAAACTGGGTGACACAGGTTGGATCCTTTTACTTTTATAGGGTTTGTGGGATTACAACATCAAGGGCTACTATGATAAATCAGGAACATCTAAAACTGTTCAGAATAAATTCCTTTTAAGATATTTGTATCAAATACCTTTGATATCAGATTTCCGAAGTATCAAATATGTGTAGAGAAATCTCTCTCTTATATCATCTCCTGTGTGTCTCCAGTGAATTTGACACTACTGTCTTCATTTTACAGAGGAATCAATGAAAGCTTAAAGAAGTTAAGTCTCTTATTTAAGGCTATGGAGTTAAAACTGGATTTAAGATGTCAATCCTGATCTTTTGACAATCCGATGGTAATCATCTCGGTCTCTTGTTTCTGCTTGTAGCACACACTTACTGATTCTAAATATCCCAGGATGCATTCTAAATGCAGATTTTCTAATTAGTAACAACTGAAGAGGCAGTTTCAGGAGACGGATAACATATTCTATTTCCACAAATTGCAGAATAAAAGCGGAGTGGAGAGCGGAGGGATTTGGGGGTGGATCTTAAGGGATCTTGTTGCCCCAGGGAATGCTAAAGATGCCAAATATATTAGGAGTCAGGCTGAGGAGGAAGCACAGAAGAGTATGGGATCAGTCAAACTACCAAAGGAGCTGAAGTGAGTTTTAAGATGGGGGACAGAGTGGGGAGGGGGTTTGATTTATTTATACTGAGCCCTACTAGCCCCGACTAGTGCTGCTTGAAAGAAAGAAAGAGAGAAAGGAAGAAAATAAAAGAAAGAAAGAAAATGAAAGAAAGAAAGAAAAGGAAAGAAAGAGAAAGAAAAGAAAGGAAAGAAGGAAGGAAGGAAGAAAAGAAAGGAAAGGAAAGAAGGAAGGAAGGAAGGAAGAAAAGAAAGGAAAGGAATGAAGGAAGGAAGAAAACAAAGGAAAAGACAAAGACAATTGAAGAGAGAGGTTGAAGCAATCACTGGTTTCCCTTCTTGGGACTTTCCTTTCTGGGACATATTTCAAACAAAGTTTTTTTTTTTTTCAAGTGTAAATACAGGGGCCAATCACGCAGAAGGAATCTCCGGCAGTAACAATGATGGAGAGACACAGAGCTGGGTGGGGCTGGGGATGGGTGGGGAACTTGTTTTGATAGCGCATCAGATGGATACAGTAGAAAGAGGATGACACTGGGACACTCAAGTTTTGGAGACAATGACTGAGCAAGTGATGTCTTGAAGAGAAAACTCATGAGACTATAGAGATAGATAGAGGTCATACCAAAAAAAATGCAAATAATTGTTTAAAAGTCTGAATTCCAAGCAATGATCTAACTTCAAAGTGAGAAACCAAAGAACCGGGAGGATTGGACAAGGGGTTTGCAGGAAGAGGCCTTCTCCTCCCCTTCCTGGGAGGTTGCAGGACAGGCACTGAGTCCAAGAGGGCTACCCACAGAAAACGCTCCGTGCTCACACAAAGGAAGGTGTTGAATCTGAGGAAAATGAGGGAGGTTTCAGAGATGACAAGCAAATTCCATCAGCCAGTAAATGAAGCCATTCCCACTCCCTTTTTCAAGATTTGTTTTTGTTTAGAAACAAATGACATGAGCTCTCCTAATATGCTGTTTCTGGTTGTGGACATGACAACAGAGGCTGCTCACCTGCCCCACTCTGACCCTCTCTCTCTAGGGTCCCGGAGTCAGGGATGAGGGAGTGTGGAGGGCAGGGGCGGGGTTCCTTGGAGAACACTGACGGAGAAACACCGATAATGAAAACTGACTTTATGATGTGTTGGACACTGCGTGCCATATTTTCACATGGATCAGTTCGTTTCCTCCTGACCCCTGCCCTGTGCCATGGGCCGCGTATATTTTTCCCATTTTAGTATTGAAGAAACCGATGAAGTAATTCATCCAAGATCATACCACTCTAGTGATGGGGCAAGGGTTCGACTCCAGGCTCTAGGTTCATACCCACTGTGACTGCAACCCTTTAGCCTTCCCTGGGCATCAGCACCACACTGACTCAGGTCAGTGAAGCATGCATCACTTTGGAAATAAAAATCACTCAAACAAGAGATACCTGGAAAAAAAAAACCTGGAGAATAAAATGCCTAGCGCATTGCTGTGCTCATGGTAGGCCCTGGGTGAGTCTGGATGGTGCAGTAGGTTGAGCATCTGACTCTTGGTTTCAGCTCAGGTCAAGAGTTCAGGGTCGTGAGATCGGGCTCACTGTGCTCAGTGCAGAGTCTGCTCAAAACTCTCTCTCCCTCTGCCCCTCCTCCCATGCCCCCCTCTACACACACAATCTCTCTCTCTCTCTCAAAACAAATAAATAAATCTTTAAATCAGTGCTTCCCCTTGCTTTGTCTCCATCCCATACACACTGCCTTTACCACTCCCTTTGACAAATGGAGGGGTGAACTCAATGGATGTTGTTTTGTAAGGTTCCCTTAGTGTGGATAGAGGCCAGCGTTCCAGTGTCCGTTACATAGACAAACAAGGAGAGCTGTCAAACGCAGGGGTCCTGGCCTGTTGGATGTGACTTCAAGTCCATGGTGGGATACAAGCATAGGCTACCTGCATGTTTCCATCTTGTTCTATCTTTTCTGCCCAAAGAAACTTCCATAGATGTGTGATTTAATAAGTGGACTAGTAATTTTACCTCCCAGATGAACTGAGCTAATAGTTGTACCGAAAGAAGATTGAAAGGGGCTATTATAAGATTATCAGAGTTTTTCCTTTTCTTTTTTCTCTGTACTTTGCCACTTCCACATCTTCTCCGATGAGCAGGTTTAATAGACAGAAACTGTTTAATTAAAAACGAGCTCACACCTGCCGGGCCTCCACTTTGTCCACTCCTCGATTTCCACTCCCCTCCTGCCAATAAACACTCACTCCGGTGTCTGGCTCTCAACCCCTGACCTACACAGAGAGCTTCAGATTGTCAACAACAAGGTCAAGTCAGATCATTCAACCCCCAGACTGATTTTGGTAGGGCTGCCATATGTCCCATTTTTACCTGCTGTATAGGTGTAATTATTAATAGGTGATTAAACAATGAGACTTCCATCAGTCAGCAGTTCCCTAGCCCTGTAGGCTGTCTGCTAGGGGGTTCTGATATGCTCCTGATGTCTATCTGACACTGTCCTTTTAGGAAAGGCCCAGGGAAAGTTCAGAGGGGTCACTGAGAAGCCCCGTGTAAAGCATGCCCCATCGCAAACCTGTGAGGAGTAGAGAAAAGAGCCTGTGTTGACTCATCCTGGGTCCAGCCTTTGGACCTGAAACCCTGGCATTCATCTCCCTAGGAAAGAATGAAATAATTTTACAGCAATAATGCAAAGAGAAGAATAGCATTGTACGCAGCTTCTGACATCTTCCCCGCGGTTGTAGTAAGTCAAGAGTCTTAGAAGCCAGATTTTGTTGAGAAGAGAATCAAAAAGACCTCAAGATCCCCAAAGCTCCCTTATTTATTAAGGCCACTTCTAGTGTGTTACCCTGAGCAACTTGGAAGATGAGGTGGGATAGGTTCCTGGAAACAAAGAGAAAGAAGAAATGATTCCATCGGAGGGTTCATGGAGTCAAAGTAAGAGCAAGGTCTCCAAGTCAGTGTTCTTACCACCAGCACCAGGGGGGATGGACTATTTCAGTATAAACGAAGAATCAGAACATTGCCTTGCTTCCTTGATAATAACAGGAGCAGCACTGATAGTAGCATTAACAGCAATGGGCACATCACTATGTGCACACTGTCCTTCTGTGTAATTAGCCCCTGTATTTACACTTGAAAAAAACTTTGTTTGAAGTATGTCCCACCATGGGCACAACACGATGGGCACATCACTGGGCCAGGTGACAGTCTAAGTCCTTTCCATACATGATCCACTGACCTCTCACAGCGACCTTCTGGGGCAGGTACTAGTACTAGCCCCATTTTAGAAATGAGGAAATGAAAACACAGAGAATTTGAGATACATTTTCCAAGGCCATTGGCTAGAAAGTGACTAAGCTTGGTTTCAAGCACGGAAAGAAAGATCCAGAGATCATGTTCTAGACCTCAAGCCACCACTGCTTCTTGATCTTGAGATTTTACTCCTTGGAGGCTTATTATGAGCCCGATTCTGGTTTAAGGGTATTACAAATGCCATCTCATTCGATACTCAAAAGCCCTATGACACAGGTGCCATTGTCATCCCACATTACGCACGGAGCAGAGGCAGAGGGGAGCTTTAGAACTTTCACAAAATCGTGTAGCCAGCAAGAGCAACAGAAGGATTTGGACCCGGACTGCCTGGATCTGAATCCCTGCTGAAGTGGCAGAACCATTTACCCACATGTCCCTGCTCCTCTCTATCACCATCAAGGCTCCCTGGAGTAACGAAGGGCAGAGCTAAGCTCCTGCCACACCGCCCTCTCCTCTCCCTCCATCATCATCAAAACTCAGCCTGAGTCACAGAAGGAGAGCCCTCCCGCCCCGTCACCTTCTCGTTTCTAGCCTCATCAAGGTTCAGCAGGAAAAGCCTCCCAAAGGACTGGTCTGGGGTCCCTCACGTGTCACTTGAAACACAAATCTGACCTGAGTGTTTCTCAGGTGACCAACCTTCTTCAATGGTCCACATTGTCTACAGCAGCACCATCCAATGGAACTTTCTGTGATGACAGAGGTGGGGCTATAGCTTCCCTGCCCAATATAATAGCCACTAGACCTATGTGACTATTGGGCCCTTGGACTATTCCCTGTGCCACCAAGGAACTGAATTTTTAATTTTAGTTAACATAAATTTATTTAAAAAGCCTCATGTGGTTAGTAACGACCATACTGGACAATGCAGGTGAGGGGAGGAAAGCCCACATCCTTAGACTGACCCTTTCTGACCTGGACACTGCCTGCTCACTTAGCCTCTAGGGTTCTGACCCCCTCGTCCTTCACCTGCTGCTGCACTCAGTGTCTCGATCCAGCGGACCTAATTTGTGCGTTCGCGCTATTGCATAGCTCTGGGCCCAGCACAAGACAAGCAAGACACTCACTCCCAGTGCCATGCAGTGCAGAGTCTGGAAGGCCCATCAGTGCTTTCTCTCTGCCGTCAGTCCCCACGTGGGCTTTAAGTCCCACCTCAAACGTCTCTGCCACCAGAAAGCCTTTCCTAGTATCCCCCGCCAGAGCTGGGTCTCTTCCCATCATGTGTCCCCAAAGCTCACACAATGCTTCGCCCTCTTTCTCCCGACACTGAGCCCCCCTGCCTGTTTTCCCATCTGCCTCTCCCCTGGTTGCTGGTCCTGGAGCACCTGGGACCACGAGTCATTCGCCTCCACGTCAGTGTATCCTAGCCAGAGAAGGGGCTCATGCAGTGGACGTTCATTAAATTATCAAAATGAGTTTCTGGGTCAGTGGAGGTCTTCCACTGATCAAACCCAATTCACAGGGACAGCAGCCCCTAAAACTCTCAGATGTGTTAGAACTGGGACTCAAGCCAGGGCATGATGTCAGCAAACAGGAGGGAGGGGACGAGAGGTTATCTTCTGGCGTGCTCTTCTAAATCCAGCTAGACTTCTCCCCTGAAAACCACCCATCCCCCCGGTCCCTGGCCTCTCCAGCACACATCTGGCCACCTTCTCTCCCCGCCCTGCCACGACATGTCCGTGCTCTGCTGGCCTCTGCCAGACTTTGGACTCTGTCCCACCCCCTTGTACCTCCAGTGGAATTGGATGCCGTTGATCTTGGCAACAACCTGGAGGCTATACTTGTTCCTCTACCAGCACTAATTAGTTACTGAACAAACAGCAAGAGAGCCTCAGGATAGGTCTGCATGCAGGACTTTCAGACCGGGTGGAAAATGTCAAGATGTCATGAAACTTCTGCGCTGAATCACGTCTGGAGAATGAAATGTTAGACGGAGCCAAGTCCTGAAACACATGAGAAAAATAGGAGAATGGGGCACAGTTCTCAGAGTTTCAGCACCTCCGGAACGTGGCTGGGAGGGGGGAGACATCCATGTGGCCAGGCAGGGCCAGGACGCCGTTTTGCGAAGCCTTGCTTTGCTCTGGGTTCTGCAGCACGAACCCGGGGTGTTGACTGAAGCTTTGTGTCTGGGGCTGGTTCAAAAAGAGGTAAGAGGGTTGCAGATTCCTTTAAAATGTGGAACACCTAATATGGGGTGAAGTTATAGCCACAGGAGCCGCTTAGTGTCAGGGCTCATGTCGGACACGCTCACGTATCATCAGAGGAAGCGCAGCCCAGAGAGGGGAGGTGACTTTTTTCTCAGTGCACAGAGCATGTCAGCAGCAAGGGGTTCTGGGGCTTGAACCCAGGTTCCTTGGCTCCCAGGCAAGCTCTGCTGGAGCTCAACAGAGGGATATGGGCTCAGGAAACCCAAGCTGACTTTCTTTTGAAACCGACTCCCCTTCCATCCTCAGAAGTGTCCGCAGCAGAGGAGAGCTGAACCCTTTGTGGGGTTCGGGTGTTGCCACCCCTTCCTGGGGAGGGGGAGGACAGGGACAAGCTCAGAAGCTAGGGGCAAAGGACCGTGGGTCAAGTCCAGGTTCTTCCACTTGTTTGCTCCTGCTTGGGTACGTGATTTCCCTTTCTGGACTTGAGCTTTTCATCTGTGAAGTGGGGAGGCAAAACCTGATCTCAGGGACAGTTCCTGGGGAGTAAATGAGATAAGGGACATGAAGGTACCTAGTTCAACAGCTCTGTTTATCCAACACAGCAGCTGCCCGTGCCTCCTCTGGGCATTCAGGGGTGGGGGCTGGGTGCCCAGGAGGCGGCAGGCAGGCATCCGTCTGGCCAGCTGGTGGAGGCAGGCTGCGGGTGGGGATGCCCATGGAGGTGGCCGCACTGGCCGCAGACTCTCAACCACCCCTGCCGCTCCGTGCATCGAGCTGTGGCCCCACTTTCCTGCTGGCTCTCAGCACCCCCTCCCCATCTCCCCAAGCATCTGGAGCAGCTGACTCAAGCACCAATGAGATAATGTTTTTATTTGCTCTGTTTGTTTTTTGTTTATAAAGCTGGGCTCCTGGGAGAAGGCAGATCCAAAGACAGGTCTGAGAAGTGAAGGTCAGCCCTGAGGCCGGCCACAGGACCACAGGGCCCCGGCCCAGCTGGGGAAAACACCAGGCCACCACACCTAATGGGCCTGTCCCAACAGCCCTGCCCTTGCTCTGTGACAGCACTTCCTCTCTGTGCCCAGCCCCGGACAGGGGGCCGTGGAGGGGGAAGCAGAACCAGGAGGATCCCGTCCTGGAGACCCTCAGGGGCTCACGACAGTGGCTGGGAGACTAGTTCATAACACAGTACGCTCAAGCTGTGATGACAACAGGAACTCATCGGCTGGCTCACTGGAGGGTTAGATTAGTTGTAGCAAGTCCCTGAAAAAAGTTAACAATTGTTCTTACAACAACTTCAGAGCTTTAGAAGCAAAATGAGGCCCCAAGCTCCGTCTTGGGGGTGGGACGGTGCGTGGGACCAGCGATGTCTGATGGAAATCAGGGGCCCTTCTTCTAGGCTGGTGTGGACCCTCATCACATAAACAAATACTTTCCTGTACCTGCTGTGTGCTGGGGTTCCTGCTAGGCTCTGCTTTTAGGCAATCCCAGAGACTCATAAGACTCGATCCCTGCCCCCAAAAGTGCTTCGGTCTGGTGAGAAAGAGGACACATGCATAATCACATGGCTATGTGAACCCTGCGGGAACACTCTCCAGCGTCACAAGCTCCTGAACCTCCCAGAGCCTCAGTTTCCCCAGGACCTACATCCTTGGTATCATAACTGCCCTTGTCCTTCAAGGCTTTTGTGAGGATGAAGCGCAAAGTGGTAGAGCTCCTGGCCCACTGTGGGAGCTCAGGAGATGCGTGGGCATGTGACACAGACGAGGGGGCACTTGGAGGCATCACAGGGAAGGTGACATTGGCTTGGGGCATGAGAGATGAGTAAGAGTCCAGAAGGCCGAGGGATCAACAGGGAAAGATAACTGTCAAGGAGGCTGAGATGGCACGGATTCTAGGAAAGCAGTGGCCGCTCAGTATGATGGCCACATTCCTTCTAGAGCATCTAGATATGGCTGGGAAGTTAATGGGGTTCAAAGACCTCGAATGCCAATATAACAAGTATAGATTTTGTCTTGTAGGCCAGTGGTTTTCAATTCTGGCTCCCTCCCTCTCTCTTACTTCTCTCCCTCCCTCCTTCCTTCCCTCTTCTTTCCTTCCTTCCTTCCTTCTGGCCTGGCCTGCTGTCTCCTTTCCATCTTTCTCTCTTTCCTTTTGGCAGTGGGGTCTTCCATTTAAAAGCAATCTCAAACAGAAGCCTAGTATAAAGAACAGCCGGAGATGGGATGCCTGGGTGGCTCATGGTTGGGCGGCTGCCTTTGGCTCAGGTCATGGTCCCAGTGTCCTGGGATCGAGTCCCACGTCAGGCTCCTTGCCTGGTAGGGAGCCTGCTTCTCCCTCTGCCTCTGCCTGCCACTCTGTCTGCCTGTGCTCACTTGCTCTCTCTCCCTCTCTCTCTCTCTGACAAATAAATAATAAAATATTAAAAAAACACACACACACAAAACAGCCAGAGAGCTGTCAGAGCCTGGGCCACCCCCTGAGAAAGCAGAGCTGGACATGTGGGTTTGCGAGCAGGTGGTTGTTTTTGGACATAATCTCAGGGAACACTAGTAGGGGAGCTGGGAAGCAGGGGCATGAGGAAGGAGGCAGGCCGGTACAAGGGTGCTCTATCTAGCCGATCATCACTAGGAGCCATGGGGGCTGGTATCTTCTGGGGCCCTCCTAGGAGCATAAGGAAGTGCTTCATAATTGTCTGCCTGAGGATGAAAATGGGGTCACTAATCCACCCCCTTCCCTCCCACCTTGTTCAGGATGCTCCATGGGATGTTAAGTCCCTTGCATTTCCAGATTTGCCCGAGCATAAGCGCCGAGCAGGTCCCCACATGCTCTACCTCATGACCTTCGAGAAACCCTAGGGCGGCAAGCGAGCGAGGAGGTGGTCCAGCTGGGGGAGAGTGGCTCAGACGCCGCCAGCAACGGCTGCAGTGCAAGCTGGGTGGCAACGATACAAGGCGGGACATAAGTAGGAGGGAGGAGGAAGACAGCACGTAATGGGTCTGCACACGATTTTAAGCCCATGTGCCAACTGAGGGAAGATCCGGAAAGAAACCTGGTTTCAGGCTAGGTCCTCCTCTGGCATTGCGACTTCGGGCAAATTGCTCTACTCGCACGGACCAGTTTCATCTTGGATGAAGCAAGGAGAGAATTGGGGCTTAAGAGAGGAAGAGAGCATTGGATATTCTAAAGGGTGTACACAGGCAAAGCTTTTTGTTTGTTGGCTTGTTTCAGTAAGGGATGCTGGCCCCAAGCCTCCGAGTGGTCCTGGGCTCGCTCATTCGGGGATGAGAAAGTGGATGGTAAAGCTCTCATGGTAAAGATATGAGGGGAATGAGAGCAGAGCAAGCAGGAGCTGCTGGACGGAGAGGGACCATTATTCCCACGGGTTTGGTGTGTGCACCCACGTGGCCTGTGCTGGTGCCATAATCATGGCTGCTTGGATGGCAGGCGTGGAAGAGAACCCTGCAGAGTCCCTGTGTTCATTGTTTCGGAAGGAACCGTGTTGTAGGTAGGCACAGAAGCGCATTCAGAACATACTCAGATCAACGGGGCAGATTCGAGCCAAAGGGCAGTGCCCCGCTCTCACTCAGTGCGTCTCCCGGACCCGACTCTCTCAACCATAAATGGAGACCATATAAAATAGCAACTGCCTCCCAGAGTGGCGGTGTTAGGGTGACACAGCGTGGGCGATGCATGTCTGGAAGGCCCCCATCCTGGTGTCGCACCCCCCCCCGCCCCCGGGCAAATACGGAGTGAGCCACAGCGGTGCTGGTGGAAGGATCATGATATTGATGAGGCCGGTGATCGATCGCTCTCCGAGCCCACTGCCCCACCTGGCTTGGAGATCAAGCTGAGCAACGTTTGTTGCAGAACAAATAAAGCCAGCTCCTCCAGGAGAACTGAACTGGGCAAGAGGGATAAACATGTGGAGTGAGTTACTAGGGAAAGCAATGGCAGCCAAGACTCTAAATGAGTTCATGAGAAATCAGGTTTGTTTCTTTCTAAGAGATGGATGAAAAATATGGTGAAAAAAAACACAAAACAAAACAGGAAACTGGGATCCCGATGAACCAGAAAGAAGGGCAGTAATTGAAAAAAGCCAGATGATTTCTTTTTTGTTAGCATTGGGTTCATCCCACAACAAAATAGGGAACGGCTTCCTATGAATGATACTGGGGTCATTTTGCAGGGCTGGGCGGCAAGGCATGCCGGGATCTCAGGGATCTTTGGGGATCCTTTTTGAGATCTGCTGGCTGATCTGGTAACAAGAGGTGAGATCTGGTAACTAAGACGTGAGAGAAGGTCAGTCCTTGTGGAAGTATGGCAGAGATGAATGCAGGGGATTCTAAGTGCCCATCAGACTACCTTGGGCCTTGGGTATAACTTATGTGCACTATGACCATCCTATACCAGGAACAACTGACTAGACCAAGATTCACTCTCTGGCTAGAATCTTGATATCAGGTAATGAGCAATGGCCTCGAGAATCTGGTTTGACCATCTACCTTCCAGGAATAATCCATATCAAATGCTGATAAAAGGACATGATCAGATTCTCTCTAGTGAAGTTGTGAGTATGGGATATAGAGAAATATTGGTGAAAAAGAGTAGAAATAGCAGAGTAACGTGAGGACAGAGGCAGAAGCAACTGGACATAGACACCCAGAAAAGGAGCACTGGAAGGTGGAGTACCAGAACGGGAAGCCCAAGGACTGCTTCTAAAGACAGAAGTTCCAGGCTGCTTGCTACTGTCTCTTGTGCCACAGACTATCATGGGAGCCATTCTTCTTGAAGCCTGGCAGAGCAGCTGCCTATTTCTGGGACTTCCTTATATCCCCAAGTATCACAAAACCTCTGTATCCAAGGCAACCTGACTTTTTGTGATTTGCAACCTGAAAGAGACACCTGCCTACGTGTTCTGTTTCAGGCTTGCGGGCACCTACACTGAGATCTACAGGGAGCCCTGGGACACCCATCTTCATTCCTCCAATCTGCATGCACCATGGTTCACTCTGGGTCAGCCTGGTTTAGGAAACAGCCCCATCCATTTACAGAAGGCCTGGGGTGGTGGGGAGATCCCAAGACTCAGAAAGAAGTCGATCTGAAAGAGATAGGTCCTCAGGACTCCAGCTAGGCCTAAGATGTCAGACCAGAAATTTGTCCAAGCAGGGGATGGGATTCATGTCAGAAGAGAGAAGGAGGACTGGGATATTGGTGGGCATCTCTTTTCTTAGATGGGGGTGTGCTCCAAGCGGCCTGTGGGCACAGAGCCACCCAATGGCAGCCAGGCTCAACAGACACTGGATACTGTTGACAGGGACTGGTGGCAAGTCATTGCTCTTGGAGAGGGGTGACAGAACCCCTCTCAAAGTCACCTTGCTGTAGTACCATGCTCCTCAGTTAAGAACAACTCTGCTAAGGGGACTCAGGCAGAGTAGGGATGGGCTTGTAAGCTGAAGGCTCCATAGATTGTTGGAGAGTTGGTCTGGGAAGGCTGACAAGGCCACTTGGGTTTACCCATTTGTTACAGACCCCAGTGAGTGAAGTAGATTCCCTGTTCTTTCCTGAACTGTGGGGGTGGTGAAGACCATGTCCCAGGCTCCTCTGTATTTCCAGCATCCAGCATGGTGCAAGGCTTATGGGAGGTCCTCAGTAAGTCACTGCTGAATGAATGAATAAATCATTTAGAGCTGGAGAAACAATATGGTCCTAAGAAAAGCACAAATCTGAGATGCCCAATGTTATACTCTTCATCGTGAGACCTTCTCGAGTAATCACAGGCAGGATTCATTACTACACTTCAGGCTTGAGCAGAGGCAGTGGCGACGTGGAAAAAACAATTTCTTTTCTGGAGATGCTGGTTCAGATCCTGCATTTAGCAGTTCCTAGCTGAGGGCCTAACAGAGCTCTACCCGGCATCTGCGTGTCTGTCTCTTCATCTGTACAATGAGGAGATAATGCCCATCCATGGGGCATTTGGTGAAAATAGACATATGGGAAAATAGCCCACAGCACAGCTTGACAAATGTTTGTTGAATGGCAAATGCCATTGTGGTGACTGAAGTGCACCATGGCTCAGTTCTGCTTTTTTGCCTTGACTCATCCCCCTGTTGTCTGTCAGGGATCATGCTGTGCTCAGCCCGGTTCTTTCTTACCCTGAGAGGGACATTCACAAGGCTGGCTGGCATCTGGGAGGAAAGTCACCTTTGATCGTCTACTGCCCATGCTTGGGAGATGGGCGTAAGAGACAGACAGACTCCCAAAGCGGGGAGCCCTGGACACTGAACGTGTGAATTTGTCCCTGAAGCCACTTCTTGGGGAGAGTATGGGCCCACGCAGATGGAAGGATTCAGCAGAGTCAGCGGACCGGCATCCCATGGACACAGGGGATTCTTATTTTAGCCATGCCTCTGAGCTTATGCAGGCATCCTTTGGGTTAGAGGAGTCATGGGTTTAGTTGGCTAAACACACAATTAATTAAGGCAAGGGACTGGCAGAGACGAAGCCTATGTATTCATAAAGTGATAACAGTGGGAAAAGGCCACGATAACTAATCTTATTATCTTCCCTGAGAAGACTGTGGACAAAGCCACAGATTTCAACTGCTGAGGGCAGGAGGACGCACAGAGAGGACTGCAGGAAGATAGCAGAATGGGCTACACCACGGCGGGCGGCGACCGCACAGTCTGAGCCAGGCTCTTCCTGTGTTGTGTCTCTCGTCCACGCTCTAGTCCCACATCATACATGTTATTATCCCTACTTCAGTGAACAGAAACTGATGCTCACATTTGTTAAGCGGTTCGCTTACCTGCTGAAGGTCAGAGCTGGGACTCGTGCGTCCAAAGGGTGTTATTCTACCGAATCACACTGCCCAGGGACCATTCTGGTTTATAAATTACATGTCAGTGTAAATGTTATATACCTACTCCGTCAAAAGTTGGAGGAGCAGGACCCTCTTATTTAAAGTATTTATTTAAATACTCTAACCATTAATTTTCTGTTGCACCTCACTGCTCTATGTAGTGGGCACATCACCACAACGACACAGTCGCCCAATTCATGGTTCTATTGAGCGGGTCTACAATCTTTGATCTCGCGGAAGCACGACATCCCTGTACATTCATCGATATTACTGTGGAAGCCCTGCTAGGCACCAGGCACTATGCAAAGGAGAACCACTGACCCAAATTGCAGGAAACCGGAGCTGGCTTTCTCTGCATAGACATGTTAATGTTACAGTCCCTTTTGGTGTTTGTAATTAGCTAACATTTGGAGTGAATCTGACAATTCAAACAGTATCTCCACACTCATGCTCTTGTTCAATCTCCAGCACAATCTGGTAAAGACACACAGGTCAGAGAGTGTTACATTTAAGTCAAGGTTTAGAGAGATTCGACTGACTTGTTTCAGACCGTTAAACGGGGTAAGGAAGGAATTGGCTTTCAGTCTCTTAAGTCTCTTAAATTCACATTGTTTATGTTTTCGAATCTTAGTTTCTACAAAGCTTGAGTGTATGTTTTTCTTTTCCTTTTTTAAAAATCCATTTTTAATTCTTCAACCACAAAATGTATGAGTATGATTTTTTTTTTTTTTTAAATCAACCACTACTAAAGGTCTTATGATAAAGAAAGGTCATCTCTTCTCTCTCTGTCCCTATTTACCAGTTCTGATGCCATATTCGGACATTTCAACTAGTGTAACTGTTTTTTAATATATATTTCTGGATCAAATTTGTGGGCCATTTTTTTAATATATCAATGCAAGACGTCTGCTGAGCTAACCATGATTCGCTGCTGCTATCCTGCTATATGGGGACTGAGTAATCAGTTCTCGTACATGATCATCCTGATGGGTGTAAAGTGCGATTTTGTCATGGTTTTGGTCTGCATGTTCTGTAAAAGCTAATGATGTCGGGCATCTCTTCGTGTGCTTATTAACTACCTCAGAGAAATGTCTATCCAGGTCATTTGCTCATTTTTAAACTGGGCTGTAGTTTTATTATTGCCTTGTAAGAGTTCTTCATATATTCTGGATACAAGTCCCTTGTCAGATCCATGGCTTGTAAATATGTTCTCCTTAGCTGTGGGGTACTTTTTCACTTTCTTCATAGTGTTCTTTGAAGTACAAAAGTTTTAAATTTTGAGCAAGTCCAATTTATCTGTATTTCCTTCTGTTACTTGTGCTTTTGCCATCATAGATAAGACTTTGTATGACCCATGGTAATTGAAATTCATTATCATAATTTCTTCCAAGAGTTATGCAGTTATAGCTCTTATGTTTAGGTGTATGCAAATACTGAGTTATTTTTTGTATATAGTGTTATTAAATTTATCTTGAGACTGCTTACATCATTTGATTTATAAAATGATTTTCTTCTATTAATATTTTAATTTCTTTTTTCCTTTTATTATTTCAATGACCTACAGCAGTTATTTAGAGAAGTTGTTGATTTTTATGTATTTATTTGCAACCAGTAAGCATTCTAAAATCTATTAAGTGTTTATTTTTTCTTTTGGGGTTAAGAAACAGAAAATTTTAACTCATTTTCAAATATCTTTGTTAATATCTATCTCTCTAACTTTATTTCATGGACCTGACCTTCCAGAACAGTGTTAAATAATACCATATGATAGTGATGTCTGTGCTTTGTTCTTGAGTTTAATGATAATGCACCTGGTGTTTAACTACTAATTTCTAAATTGACTTCTTACATTCTTCATTTAAAAAAAAAAAATTTAAGTAGCCTTCACACTCGGCATGTGGGGCTTGAACTCATGACACTGAGATCAACACCCAAGCTGACATCAAGAGTCCAATGCTTAACCGCCTGAGCCCCAATTTCTCACATTCTTTACTATTCCTTCTGTACTATTTCTAGTTTAATGAGGACAGTTTGGTAAATTTCATCAAGATGATCATCTTTTTTTTTTCCTCCTTTAATCTGATGTAATGATGTAATGCAGTTATCACCATTTTTACTATTAAGCCATCCTTGCATTTCTGGACTGAATCCTCCTTGGCCAGATGTCTTATTCTTCGAAGATACTGCTGGTTTGGATCTGCTCACATTTTAGTTATTTCATTTGCACAGATGATATTGCCCAACATTAATCCATGCCAAATTCCCTTTCTTGAGCCAAGCCAAACAACATGAAGAAAGTAAGGGGGAGGTTAGCAAGAGAAGGCCTAGATGGGATTTCAAGATTTCATTTCTGTTCATTTTGGATGACCCGGTCACTGCCCATTTGACAAAGTACTTGCTCTATATCACAGTTTTCTCACTCCAAGATCCTGCCCCTATTTTCACAAAGCAGGGAAGGAAAGTGCTGAAGCATCCAGGACAGTCTCAGTAACGTAAAGCTGCAATAGCACAAGAGTTACCACCATTTATTGTTCTAACGTGTCATGTTGTACTTGCCACTGCATTTACCATTTCTTCCTCTCCTCTTCCCCCTCCTTCGCCTCTGCTTCTTCTTCTCCTTCCCTCCCTCCTCCTTTTCCTCCTCCTCCACTTCTTCCACCTCTTCCTATTCTTATTCTTAGCAGGAAAACAGACTGTCATATTAACTTGCGTTTTCTATGTGGCAGGAGACTGGACGATTGTCTGGAGCACACGTTCCCTCACCTCGGCAAGTTTATCAAAAGCTTTTGTGCTGTAGCCCTACAGAGAGAAAGCACCTAAAAGGCACCCTCACGGGTACCTGGGTGGCTCAGTCAGTTATGCGTCTGCCTTCAGCTCGGGTCATGGTGCCAGGGCCCTGGGATCGAGTCCCGCATCAGCCTCCTTGCTTGGTGGGGAGCCTGCTTCTCCCTCCCTCTCTGCCTGCCTGCCTGCCGCTGCCCCTGCTTGTGCGCTCTCTTTCTCTCTCTCTCTCTCTTTCTGTGTGTCAAGTAAATAAATAAAATCTTTACAACTAGATAAATAAATAAATGAAAAGACACCTTCATACCTATTCCCACCCTCAGGCCTTTGTTTGAGATACTTACTGAGGGAAGTCAGTGTTTGGGGTGGAGGAGAAGGCAGAACTGGCCCTACAAGGTAAACGGAGGTTATCATCCCCAAGCATGCTGCGGCAGGTCCCATAAGTGACAGGGACTCATGCAGCATCCCGAGGAGTGCCAGGATCTCTGACAGAGTGGTGCACGGATGGCACAGAATTGACCACGGAGACTCAGCAGCTTGGGACCCTTGTGGAAGAGCCGAGCGCTCATGTTTAGCATGATGGCGAGAGTTTCCTGTCTGAGAATGGGAACATTTTCATGTCACCATCTCAGTGAATAGCCATGATGTTGAGAACAGAGTACATTCTTGCCTTTTTCAAGAAGAAAAGAATTTTTCCTCAATCTTTGTACACAGCCCAGAAAGAAGACGAGAGTTTCCCCCTAACTCCACCTTAAGAAGGTAGTGGTTTGCTTCCTGTGTGTGAGCGTTGGGGAGCAAACTCCTTTCTTCTACTTGTACAGCTCTCACTCGAAACCTAGGAAGTTTGGGGGGGGGTTAAAAAAAGTCACTAGTCCCATTTCCAAATAAAGAACCCAATACCCAGAGAGGTTAAGTAACTTGTTGAAGGTCATAGTATTATTATTATTATTTTAATATTTTATTTATTTATTTAACAGAGAGAGAGAAAGAGAGAGAGAGAGAGAGAGAGAGACCACAAGTAGGCAGAGAGGCAGGCAGAGAGAGAGGGGGAAGCAGGCTTCCTGCTGAGCAGAGAGCCTGATGCGGGGCTCGATCCCAGGACCCTGAGACCATGACCTGAGCCAAAGGCAGAGGCTTAACCCACTGAGCCACCCAGGTGCCCCTCATTGTATTATTTTTTAAAGGAGAGAGAGAGAGCGAGCGAGCGCGCATGCCTATGCACAGGAAGGGGGGAGAGGCAGAAGGAGAAGGAGAAGGAGAGAGAAACAGGGGGCTCCATCCCACAACCCTGAGATCATGATCTGAACTGAAACCAAGAGTTCAATGCTCAACCAACCGTACTCCCCAAGGTGCTCCAGTCATGATATCATTTTAAGTTGTCCTGAGTTCAGAAACCATGGCTCAGTAATTACATTATGATGCCTTACATAAAGAGATAGAGAGAGCAAGAGAGAGCGAGCGAGAGAGCTACTTCTTACTGAAGGGACTACTTTGTACCAGGCAAAAGGCTAAATGCCATGTATATACATGAACCTACATATATAGATATAAATGGATATATAAGCATACGCATTTATTAATTAGCTCATATAACCTCCATTTCCTATAAGAAACTTCCAAGGAAGGTCTTCTGATTATACTAATCATCTCATCTCATCACAAAGCAAAAGACGGAGAAACACGCAGGTAGGGTCCAGCTCCAGCTCTGCCGCTAACTCTGCACTGCATTTCCCTTCATTTGTGACATGAGAATAGCAGAACTTGCCTCTCGGTATTAATTGTGGGTATCGAGTGAGGTATTGGAAATAGCAGATCTCGCCAACTGTAAAAAGATGTGCACACGTGGACCCCGCCTTCCGTTGAGATGTGCAGGCTGTGTCGGTCATCTCGACTGAGGGCCTCTCTCAGCAGTTACCAGGATACTGAGACATACATTACAACGCAGAGGGGACCAAGACACCAGGAGTTGGACGCCGGCCTTGGAAACTGATTGTTTACATTTGTTTGTAGTCTCCCTGAAGCAGAGGTTAGGTCATAGTTCCTCGGACCTGGCAAAGGCAGCTAGAAACGGCTCGTGGCCGTGCACCCCATCTGATTGCTTCCTTCCAGTCTTTCCCTGTGTTCAGGGAAGACGGATAAGATGCGCTCTCATCCCCACACCAAGGACTCTCCCTCTGGCGGCATTTCCAGGCAGCAGAAATGTTAAAGATTTGTGTGTGCGGTCTGTCCATGGTGCCCAGAAGGTTCTCTTCCGGGAGAAATGAAGCCATCATGAGGAAGGTCCAAAGAGACTTGCTGGGCAGGTGTCTGCACTCAGGATGCCTTTAAGGCACATGTCTGGGGTCTGAGGTTTGCTGCTTGGTGTTGGCGATGGAGAGTCGCTCAGGACAAACTCTTAATCCAGGCTAGTGAGGAAGGGGGTCTAAAGTATTTGTGGAGGAGTTACTACGGTCCGCTTCATTGGGGTCACAGCTCTGAGGCACCCCAAAAAGACAGCCATACGATGCCACAGGCAATGGGAGGTCCCAGGGGAAAAGGAGTAGGAAACCGCTAAGATTTACAGACAGACTTCTTTTTCACCAATACCCGGAATCTGGGCCTGGGAAAGAAGGTGTTCTGGAGACAACCAGAATCACCATGGGGATAGAGACCCAGCTTTCACTCTGCTCCCGCGGCTCTCCAGGCACCTGACAATGCCCGGGGCGTACTTGATATGCTGTAAATATCGGTTGGTACCTGAGTGAACGAGTCTTTTGGCAGCGAGTGGAGGTGGTCCACCTGCTGTCAGTCTTTGTATAACTTAGCACTTTCTTCTTGTGGAGGAATAAAGACTGCGCTAACCCATGGTTTTTTCTCATCAAGAACTACGATGCGAGGTACAAAAGGAGAAACAGTCGGAGGCACAGAATCTGAAGTCCTGGGTCCGATCTTGACTCCTTCCTCCGAAGCAGGGGGGCAGCCGTGGAGAAGGCACAGAAAGAATCTGAACTTCAATTTCCTCATCTAAGAATTGAGAGTCGTCATCGCTAGCTCACTAGGCTTTGTGTTTTTGTTTTGTTTGGAGAATTCAACGAAAAACAATGTGTGTGATCTGCCAGTAGAGTTTCTGGACGCGGCGGTTCAGGATAAGAGCCACGCTCTGACATCAGCATCGTATCTGTGTTCTGGTTCCCCCGCTTACCAGCCGGGCGTCCTTGGGCCGCCTGCTCCACTCTTCTGTCTCCTTCATCTTGGTGGGGGGGGTGGGAGGATAGTAACATCTGTTGCCTGGGGTTGAAGGGATCATTGCTGTAAAGTAGTTAACACGTTGCCTCGAATAGCACAGGGGCTTTATTATGATTATTATTACTATTAGAAAAGAGTTTTCCATCTGCATATCAGCTTTTGATAAGATAAAGATTCTTCCTGTTTCTTCAGGATTTTAAAAAAAATATCCTTTGAAGAAACATAGCCACCCCACACTGTCATTATTCACTACAGAACTTCAATGCAGCATGGCATTTTTTAAATTTTTCTTTTCTCTTTCCTTTCTTCCTTCTTTCTTTCTTTCTCCCCCCCCCCCCCCCACTTTTCCTCTTTTGGAATAGAACCATGAAAACACGGAAGGACTTTATAAAGTGGACAACATCCTTTCCTCTTCCCCAGGTCTTCAGGATATAATCCACATTCATGACATGTTTAAGAAAGAGGTGTAAACCAGGGGACACCGAGCACACGGCGATACCCCGGGCCATCTTTCCAGTGAGAGCTCACAGAGAATTCCCAGGTCATACAAGGTTGCTGTGTTTGAGTGTCCCATCTCTCAAAAGGGGATTCCTGATTCTTAGTGTTAGGGGGCTCAAGATACATGGTCTGGGGGCGCCTGGGTGGCTCAGTGGGTTAAAGCTTCTGTCTTCAGCTCAGGTCATGATCTCAGGGTCCTGGGATGGAGCCCCGCATTGGGCTCTCTGCTCAGCGGGGAGCCTGCTTCCCCCTCTCTCTCTGCCTGCCTCTCTGCCTACTTGTGATCTCTGTCAAATAAATAAATAAAATCTTTTTTTAAAAAAAGATACATGGTCTGTATGGAAAACCTTTTTTTTTTTTAAGTTCAATGCCATATTGCTTTTATCATTATTTTTTTTAAGATTTTATTTATGTATTTGATAGAGAGAGAGAGAGCACAAGCAGAGAGAGTGGCAAGCAGAGGGAGAGGGAGAAGCAGACTTCCCGCTGAGCGGGGAGCCTGATGTGGGGCTCGATCCCAAGACCCTGGGATCAAGATCTGAGCCAAAGGCAGATGTTTACTGGACCGAGCCACCTACATGCCCTGGAAAAGCTTTTAAATTGGAAGAAGACTGGTATCAATACTATGATGTGGTTTTCAGGGCAAATCCCTCATTCTGCTTCCTTCTGGGTCCCTGGTGGTTGAAAATACCCTCTTTCCTCCTCCCCGAATCTTCCACAGCCCTCAGAAAACAGGATTTCTCTCTCTACCTTGGTCTCTGCCCATAGGAAACTGCAGCATTTTCATGATCTGCTGCCTGATAGCGGACATCTCCCTTCTTATTCCAATGCAAAGAGGCTGCTCACAGAAATTCTGAAGGTCAGAATTCTCAATCACATACTGTTGCTGCTTTGCAACCTTAAGGACTTATAAATGGCATTCCCGTAGGAAAGACTGTTCACCAGAGCTGGCTCAAATCCCAGGGCCACCTCCCTTCCCTAACTTTCTCTCCTTTTCCTCTTGCTTCCTGTGAGGCCCTGGGTGTTTGAATCAATCCCCAGATTAAGGGGTTGGGGAGAGGAGCACAACCTCGAGGACCCAGAACTGGAGCAAGTTCCTGTCTCGGCCCCACAGGGCTCAAGACCCAGAGTCTTAGACCCCAAGCTTGGAGCCAAATACCTGACTGTCTGCATTATAACCTATTGTTTTACCCGAATGCTTTTCTCTGGCTCCCTTCATTCTCACAACACTGTAAGGCAGGGATAATTCTCCAGTTTTCCAGATTAGAGGATGGAGGGACAGAGAGGTTAAGTGACGTATCTGAAATCACACAGCTGGTAAGTGGCAGAGCTGGAATTTCAAATGCGGATCTGCCGGACACTCAACCTCGAGTTCTTCGCTCCATCACAAACTACCTCTGGAAAGTAAGATGAGATAAGTTTGTGAGCGGAATCCCAGAAATACTTTGCTTGGTAGTGAGGATGTTTTCCGAATGAGATTAGAGTATTGATGATTAATTTCCCAAGGAGATCTGAATGCTGGGAATGCCAGTGAGAGCACGAAATGAAAATCAGCAGCTGCATCAGCTGGGCAAGTCTTCCTCCTGAATCTTCTCGTCTCCAAGACCCAGAGGTTATTTCTGATTACATCAGCAGCTGCATAGATCCAGCTCAGGAATCCTGAAACCACATACGTGACTCACATGTCGTTGTTATAACAGTAGGAAACACATTAACTTGGCTTTAAAGAGCGTTCATTGAAAAGCTGGGCTTCCAGAAACCAGTTTCTCGGTTTGCAAAGCACACAATCTAAGCCTTTCTCCCGATGACAGTGTCATAGTGGGAGGCTGTACATTATGGGACCTGACAGCTTAACAAGACTCTCTGCCTTTGCAGACTGTGTTCTAGCACATTCCACTGAACTTATAGCAGGTGACTAATGAGTATTTCACCACCGTGACATTTTGAGTTGCAAGCCATAGGGATGGTCATTTGATTGAATAACACACTAAAAATGTTTTTTAAAGACTTGTATTACAAAATCATCCTGTGGAAATCATAAACAAAAGTTCTTTCAGTCCGGTTGGGGACCAACGATACTGTTGGTCTGTTACAGACACTTCTGAATGAAGGAAGGTGTCACTTCTCTTTTCCAAGTACATGCTGTTGATTCTTTTTATAGATTTTATGTGCTTTAAATCAGGGTTTTTCCACAGTTGCCTCACCGAGGTGGGTGGGGTCTGAGAAATATTCTGCAGTGTTCACATGGGAGTTGAAGACCCAGAGCATATTGGAGGGGACAGGAACGGGGGCAGGGCAGAAATGATTAGATACAACCAAACATGAGTTTGGTCCTACTCATGACCAAGGAGTAGGAGTAGGAGTCCTACTCCTGTCCTGGCTGTATGGTCTTTGAAGAGTCACCGAGCTTCCTGGTACCTCGGTTTCCTTGTATCTAAAATGGGGGAAATAATTTTTCTTCACAGGAAGCCCTGTGAGGATTAAAATAAGATGATGGATGGAAGGTGCCTGGTACATGGTAAGTGCTCAGATACGTGGATGTATTCACTTCTTTGTCTCTGTGGGAGTAGAGGACAACAGGATAAATAGTGAAACAAGTTCTCCAGTCAAGACTCAGGGACTGCCCCGGAGCCTGGAGGAAGAAATCTGGTGGGGCCAGAGTTCCTGGAGGGGAGGGAGGGAGGAACCAGCAGCGCTCCCTTGCTGAATGCTTGCCACCATGTGCCAGGGATTAGAGTGGGTGTCAGACGAAACAGGGTAAGTTCTGTTAAAAGACATGACAGTCTAACTTGCGTGGACTGGTTTGACTTAAGAGCTTTGCTCTCTGGGGCTTTTGTTCTCCTGCTTTTTTAGGTGATATTGGGAGAAGGAGAAAGAACACAAGCTTTTGTTTACTTGAGGGAGGAAAAAAAGAAAGTGAGAGAAAACAGAAACTAACTTCGGGCCCTTAGAATTCTGGTAAAAACTGAAATGGTGGCGCCTTGAGATTTTCTTGTCATGTTACTAGGTTCTTGGGTATAAAATGATGGAGCACCAGGGGTCTAGTCATTATTATTGGAAAATTAACTAAGAATATACCCACAAAGATAAAGACCTGATTTGATAGTTCTCTAGATTTGGGTTTGTTTACTGTAAGGAAAATAAAAGCAGCTTGATCTGGGTTTGTATTTGGCTTTGTGAGGAGCTTTATGTGAGTGATTTTGCATACACACACGCACTGCCTTCCGAGAAGCGTCAGCATCTGCACACCTGGGAGACACGCTCTGCTTTGCTCATAAAAAGTCTTTATTGTCTTTTAAAAAGGGATTTGACTGGTCTTGACGGGCAGCTGAATGGAAAACGCTAGTGAAAGAGGGGACACGACCAAGTTCACATGCACACAGAGGCTCAGCACACATGGCTCCGCAACAGCCTCTACAAAGTAGCTTCAAAAGGTTCACTTGAACAGTGTCCATTGCAGTGTGGATGCGTGCCAGAGAGCCTGTGTGGACCTACATGGCGTTCTCTCCACTCAGTGGGGTGTGTGATGAGGCAGAACCTTCTCAGGCCCACCTGACCCTGAGAAACCCATGAAAAGCATGTTGACCATTTCTCACTGTGGAGATAGTACCTTAGAGGTCCAGAAAGCCTAGGGGCCAATCAGAGTCCCTGGGGGTGGCAGGGGTGAATGAGTGGACATGTCGATGCTCTGTCCAGACTCCCTCATTTCTAGGCACTCCTTCTCTGGCTTCCGGTGCCTTCGTTTCTAACCGTTGGCTCCCTTGGGATACTAGAGCCATTATGCCCAACAGCTCAGATACAGGATTTTTTTAATGTTCTGGGTGGCCCTTGGCCCATGACGAACTGTAGCAAAGAATCTGAGCCCTCAGCTCCCTTGCCTTGAACCTGGATGAACTCAGGTGTCATTTCTACTTCAGAGCCTCCTGTGCGATCAAGCCGAGGCTGGACTTTCTCTGGAATTGTACCCTAGGGCACCTTCCTTCCCTTCCTCCTCTCCTTTCTCTTTAGCTTCTTCTGGGGACATTTGCCTAATAAATCACTTGTATTTGAATTATCATCTTAACGTCTGCTTCTGGGGAAACTGCCTTAAGGCAATGCATTAATCCAAACGCTTCATATCGGAATGGTGTATGTATATGTGTCTGTGTGTACAGTTTAAGCCTCTTCTCCTGGCATAAAAGGGGCCTGTTTGGTAGGGAGATCTTATAACTCTCCTAGGAAGGAAAAAGTTGATTCTTGCCATCCCTATGTTGGGAGTGAGGCAGGGATCCCTGAACGGGACGACAGACTGTGGGTGGTAAGAGCCATGGCTACGAGGAGATACTAAGAAGGTGGTGCTTTGACTCCTAAGTGAATCAGGACAGAGAAGGAGAGAGAGAGGGAAGAGAGAGAGACTGAGGTAGAGAGAGCAAGAACACCAGAAGCCTGGACTAGCACAGGGGACGTAAAGTGTCCTGAGACCCCCTGAGCAGCTACCGCGTCAAGCATTGTCAGATGGAAGATGTCACAAGTGTCTACCTTTACAGATGTGTGCAACCTACCCATTTCCTTCGGAATTCCTAGGAAGTAATGGGGACCATGAGATTCTGATATTTTTCAAGAGATAGCTACTAATTTAGGAGGCATTCAGACCATATCATGACAGGTTTCTAATAACACCAACAGTCCAAAGCAATAGTATATTTACAGATGGAGCTGCCTCTGAGAGTCAGGGGCTCCTGACTGGTATACCAGTGACCAGAACATAGAGAGGGGAGGAGTAGCTGCCTGGCACCCGGTAGCTGGAATTCCAGCGTCAACCGGGTGACAGAGGGAATCAGCGACGTGGTCCAGTGCCCTCCACTTCTTTAACTTCCAGCTTTATGACTGAGCCTTTGAAAGAATAAAGCTGATTTGGGCCCAGATCTTATTCATGAAAATTAAACTTCAAATATAGGACACATTTTCTTTTCAGTGTGAATTCTCCCTCTGGGCTCCGAGTTGAGGTATCCAGGGCTCCTTATATGGCACGGTGACTGGAGCCCATTCTTTCTCTTGGAAATTGTCAAAGGAGCTAAGAACTCTAAGTGATGTGGGAGGTAGGGAAGAGATCTCTCTTTACTTGGCTAGTATTATCGAAGTCGAGAAAAGGATAACTATTGATGGTGGTTGCCAAATAGTCCAGAAGAGAACAAGCAAATAGTTTCATGGAAAATGCCTAGCTCTAAACTCCCCTGTAACTTTTCACAAAACAGGGTGGCTGTGGGTCGACGTCCTTGACCTTCCCTCGTAGACACTGTGGTCTGGATAAGAGAGGGTTACACGGTGTGCAGAGGACTCAATCCTTTCCCTTTCCATTCACCCAAAATCCCATCGGGATATTCTAATCGCCTTGGAACATGCTGCATTATCTGTACTTCTAGCACAGCTCACGTTTCAAATGGCAGGGAGCAGAGCCGTCGCATTGTTTTACAGGCACAGCCAGGAGAGGAGCTCCGATTCCTTTCTCTTGGCCAGGTGCCCTCTTTGAGGGAGAAGACCTGTGGTGTATCGAGACCAGCCAAGTGCTTAAAGATTTCAGAAACTTCAAAGGCAGGGGAGGGGCCAGAAACAATAAAATGGAAAATGATAAACATTCAGCTTAAAGACAAGCCGAGTTAAAATCCCTGAGAAATTACTCCGAGCAGAGTGAGGGGCTGATTCTCAGAGGCCTGTGGCAGCATTCCACAGCATTACACAATGTTCCAAGAAGCAATTATTAGCTTTGTTTTAGTTGTGATTAGCACAGTTAATGACTCGTAGAGGCGGAAAGACAATGCAAGTGGGAAGGTGAGCCCACAGAAAGGGGTTTCTGCTCCAGCCCCAAACTCACCAAGCTAGGGGAGCTCACCTCACCTTCAGGGGCCTCCACCCATTTAGAAATTTCAGTTTTGAAACTATGGTATAAGGAGAGACCAGATCATTTTTAAAAGGTAAAAGCCATTGCTATGGAATGATGCTATCTGTATTATCAGAGAACTCATCACTTCCCGTGGGTAAAGCTATGCCATGGGACTCTATGTCATTAGGGTGACGTTTGCACAAAGACTAGGGGAGAATCAAAGTCATCAGCTGGAACGTTCAAGTGCAAAATTCTGGAAGAGCTCAGCCTGACCGTCCTGAGGGACTTAAATAGCTCAAGCAGCAGGGAAAAAAAAAATAGACAGATTTAATTCAATTCAACAACTGTACGTGAGCAGTTACCCTGTGCCTGACACTTTCCGAGGGACATGGGGTGTACCAGTGACCAGAACATAGAGCCCTTTCCTCATGCAGCTTCTACTCTAGAGAAGGAGACAGACAAGAAATGAAAATCACAGCCATAGACAGAATGCTCTAAGTTGGCCGCACTGTGGGACAGAAGAGACAGTGAGCACGGGAAGGAGTGTCAGGGGGCTTTGGAAGTGGGCTGGAGAATTAAGCAGGCGGGCCGTCTGGAGTCCTTAAGATGGTGAGATCAGCGCAAAGACATGAAGGAAGTGATGATGTTGGCCTACAGGTTTCGGCAGGAGCGGCAATGCAGAAAGTGAGAAGAGTTCCTCAAAGGGCCAGGAAGCCCATGCGGGCTATGGTGGAATGAGTGATGTGGAGAGAGGATGGAGACTCAGAGAGGTAAGGGGTAGGGGACGTCCCGTCAGGTCTTTGAGGCCATTGTGAAGACACTGTTAAGGTATAATGTCGCAAACACTAAATCTCATTGCCTATGGGTCTTGAATAGCTCAGACAGAAAAAAATAAAAAATAAAACACACACACACACACACACACACACACACACCGAGAAAGAGAAAAACTATCATACAGTCCCTACCTTCAAGAGGTCAAGTAGGAGAGATAGATAAGTGAGCATATAATAATAATAATAATAATAATAATAATAATAATAATATAAGAGGTAAGTAGGTAGTCTAGTCAACAAAGTCTATGATGTAGGGATAGAGAGCAAGGACCATGGTCCTTTCTGGAAGAGGCAGGGCAGACTTCTTAGAAGAAAAGATAGACTCACTATTAAAGTCAAGGGTAAGTCTGTCAGGCCTTACTTGACAGTGTCTGTGGGGGTCACTGAGACCCTGAGGACATAGGTAGCTTGCCCTGAGGTGCTCAACTAAACTTGGCCTCCGGTCCAGGAAACCTTTTACTGAAGCTGGTGCTTTGCCCATGCATGGAGCCAGTGGGAGTTCCGTTTGAAGTGACTCTCCCCCAGCTTCCTGTTGAGGTCGTGGGACGGAGAGCTTCTGCTCAGTCTGCTGTGGGTGACGTTTCCAGTTGCACTCTGGAAGAGTGTCTCTCTCTTCCCCTTCAGTAAAATCTAGACTGGGGACATTGTTAAGATGACCCTGTGCAAATGGATTTTCCCTGCTGGTAAATCCTCGAGCAGAACAAGGAAGAGCTCATCAAACAGAATATATGTGGGTAATTTCATTAAAGATTCACTGGAAACTTAACGTCTTCAAGGTTGGCAACCAGATTACTTAAATGTATTCTTCCTGGGGGAGTAGAAAGTTAGCAAAAGTAGAGATTAAGAAGACCTGGGGTCACATGCAGGTTCACTCACTTGCTAGCTATGTGGCCATGGGACCATTTTCCTTCTCTGTTACATGAAATTGTAATACTGGCCTCCCCGACTTCCCCGGCCTCCCAGGACTCTTCTGAGGTTCGGGGATGAGAAAGATCCAGTAAACTCAGAAGTGCTGTACTTACGTTGCATGTGTTCATTTCTAGAGAGGATACTTTAAAAATTTTTATTGACTTATTTGCACAATATGACACACTTCTGCAATCTTTCGAATCCACGGTATTTTGTATTAGAAATTTAAAACCCTACAAAGATTCTCTTCTAAAGCCTACATGTCACAGATGACCAAACAGGGGCCCATTTAAACTGTATAGCAAATTAGAGGCAAAGGCAGGCCTGGGTCCCCTGACTCATCTTTCAGATAGGTTACAGAATGTAGCTAGTAGAGCATGAGAATGAACATTCTTCCTGCTTCTGGCTGAGTCAGAGAGACAGGAAGTACCATTTCTGCCTGGGGCTCTTCCACTGGAAGCACCTTGCATATCCTTCCAGAACAAGCACTTTCACTGGTTTTCAAAGCATTTTTTTAAAAAAATACAAGACTATTTATCAACCATCTACCGAGTATTAAACTGATGTAGAATGCTTGTATGAAAACGGTTCTCTTTAAGCCTCCCAGGAACCCAGGGAATCATTTGGAACCAACCCCATTTTGCAGATGAGAAAACTGAGTCTCTGAGCTGGAATGACTTCCCCAAGGCCACGTGGTTGATTGACAACAAAGCTGGGGTTGGAGACCACCTCTGAAGGCACCATGCCCGATATCTTTCCACTTTATCAAAACCGCAGATGCCCCTTTCTCTTTGAGCTTCTGGCAGAAGCTAGAAATCTGGATTAGAAAGAACTTACTTAAAGGAAGCAACTGAAAAAGTGGAATCCAACTTCATGAACAGACCTGATGAGTAGAATTAACCTCACAAATTAGACTTCGGGGATGACCTGAATTTTTTTTTCTTTACGAGATTGCAAAAAACAGAGCTAACAATATTTTCCACATACACAGTGACTTTTATCCAAAGCAGTTTCACAAATATGATGTCGATGAATCATAGGTAGGATTTACGAGTGAGTCTAACATGTAGCAATGTGGGAGGGCCTATTAGAGACAGTGTCTATGTAATAACAGAAGCACGGAAATCACGACTGCTTAAATCACAAGACACTTGGCTGAGAGGATAGATTCACTGCTATTGTAAATATATCAAAGGATAAAGGAAATAGTGAAAATTACCCAAATTTAGTTAACTGGAAGCAATCACTTGTGACACTGTAGTGTATTTTTTCCTTTCTGTCCCTGATCGTTGCTTTTTACAAACATTAGCTGGAATTAGACTGTACATGAATTTCTGTATTTTGCTTTTTTCACTTGGTGTTATTAGTATTATTTACTATGATATAAAACATGCTTCAAAGAAGAATATTTAGTGGATAAATCATACTGCATTACTGGAATGAAAGAAAAAAAGTATTGAAGAAACACCCTAGAGGGGTGAAGGAGAATAAAAACCAAATGTGGAAAAAGGAAAGGTGAGATGAGTTCCAGGTTTTTGAAGCAAAAGATAAGGTCTCTATGAGAGAAGACAGAATGGGCTCTCTCATTTCAGTGATAGCCTGGGCTCCCTAATTCTAGTTAATATTCTTATGGCCCCATTTTGTCGGGCTGCGTTAAACTGGCTGGGTATCCTAGTGCAGGGGCTGGCAAACGTTTTCTGTAAAGGGCCAGATAGTGAGTAGTTTAGGATTTGAGGGTCTTATATTCTGTCTTGCAACTACTCAGCTCTGCCTCTGTAGGAGGAAAGCAGCCATAGATAATACATTTAAAAAAAAATGAGCATGGCTGCATATCAATAAAACTTTACTTACAAAAACAGTGGACAGGATTTGGCCCTCCATAGGCCAAATTTTTTTTTTTAAATCAGTCTTTGGGCTGGATTTTGTGCTAGACTCTATATAGCTACAGAGAAGAATAAACATTTTGTCTTTGCCTTCAAGGAATGGGGAGAGATAAGAAAAGGGATCGTTACAATGCGGTGTACTAAGGGAAAAAACCAAGGTGCATAGAAAATGCTATGAGATCAAAGAGGGGGAAACAAAGTGGCCTTTTCTGAGCAATAAGGGGGGCTCACAAACAGCATGGTAGGTAGCCTGGATTCCAAAAACAGACTGGGAGCTCACCTATGTGTGCCTGTTCGGTTGGTTGTGTTTTAGGTTTCTTCTCCTATAAGGTTTGGGGCTGTCTCTGTGAAAACACCCAAATCCTGGCACTGGCCCAGATCAGTAAAGTTTCCCAAGAACCTGGTGGGCACTTTCCAGAGAAAACTTTTTTAAAACCATGACCCTGGCTTATTTTCCACCCTTGTTTGATCAACCTACAAAAAAGCAAACACCAGCGCTTCTTTGAAATCCTTCTGTGCTGTGTTTATTTGGTGTGTATACATGTTGTACAAGGTACTAAAGATTAAATCATGGGGAGTTGTTTTAAGATACAAATTCCACCCCCAGGTATGGGGCAACTGCGGCCTCCATTCAAGTCCATAATGAGTGCCTACTACGTGCAAAAGGTGGTTTTCCTGGGCTCCTGTCCAAGATAGTTATCAGCCCTCAGTTTCCAGCACCCCATCCAATAGCAGCTGCAGGACAGTTGCCAAGGAGACAGAGGGTCCTGCCATGCTTGAAGAGGGAGCACAAGGAATGAGGAAGTGGAAGGGAAGGGTAGTGGTGTTGCGGGGGTGGTGACTGTTTCTCTTTTAGCAGAAATCCAGCTGAGGTGAGTTTAACGATTCCATTTCTAGTCTTGTTAAGAGTAGTCAGTCTCTTCGGAGATTCTTGAAACAACAGTGCTGTCTAAATACCCAGTGTTTTTCACATACTTGCACATTAATCCCCCCAGCTCTGCCTAAACCATCTGCTAAAAAAAAAAAAAAAAAAGGTAGACCAATCTTAACGGATTTCTGTGAGAGCATTGATGAGGGGGAAGACATGATGTTGGAGAACTGTGTTGGGGTGCTGGAAACCTTTCTCCCCAGGGGTCAGGGAGATTTGAAAATTTTACATGTAATTAAAATGTGAGTAAAATATAAAAAAGATTTGATGTTCAAGTTTTCTGCTTTGAAAATTATGAATGGGGAGCATAATGTTAAAAAAAAATGAGTGAATACTAACTATGTAATGAGAAGTTAAGAGAGGGATGCAGAGAGGGAGAGAAGAAGACAATGATACCGAACAGAGGTGAAGGAAAGCGGGGAATGGAACCCATAATCAAAATGGTGAATTTCCTGAAGATGGTGAGAGGAAGAGAGTAAAGGTTGAATGACAGAATCAACTCTCAGTAAAAAAAGAAGAAAGAGGCAGAAGGAAAAGGAAGTGATAGAAAAAGAGTTACAGTCATAAAACTTCACAGGAAATGACCATCGAGAATCTCCACAGGTAGAATGAAGGCCCACCATTTTCAGCTCTCCACGCTCTCATTCTTTTTTTTTTAAAGATTTTATTTATTTATTTGACAGACAGAGAGCACAAGGAGCCAGAGAGGCAGGCAGAGAGAGAGAGGAGGAAGCAGGCTCCCCGCTGAGCAGAGAGCCCAATGCGGGACTTGATCCCAGGACGCCAGGATCATGACCTGAGCTGAAGGCAGAGGCTTTAACCCACTGAGCCACCCAGGCGCCCCGACCACGCTCTCATTCTTAATACTCCAGAGGCTCTAATCTTGATGGAACTGCCCCAGCAGCCCAACCAGGGTGTGGGTTTATGCTGGGTTGCTGTGGCATTTCTCAGAACAATATTGCTTCAGATGTTGACAAGGAGGCAGCTCTCCCAAGTGGACTGGTGATGGGCCCATACCCGAAGGTTATTGGCTATTGCTTACCATTCTTCATATGCCATGTATGAAAAAAGGAGTGAGACGCTACAACCCAGAAGTTAGGTTGAGCTGAAGAGTGGGCATTTTAAAGCATTTTTCAACAAAGATAAAAGTCTCCCTTTGTATGGAGAAAAGCTACATTGGAGCGAGGAAGATAAGTGCATCTGAGTCAGCACATACGTATTGAGCAGCTGTAGCGTGCCAAGCACTGCATTTGACTCTTTGCACACACGTCATCTCATCTAATCTCCAAAACAATGCTGTGAAGTAGTTAGTATTACCTTCATTTTCTTGGCAAGGAGACTGAAACTCGGGGAGTATGTGATTTGTCCAAGGATCTACAGCTACTAAGCAGCAGGGTTGGGGTGGTGCCCGACACGGAAGTCCAAGTGTTGTCAACCATCTCAGCATCACTAACCTCTTGGGTCTGCTACCAGTTCACCCAAGGAGAACTTGGCTCAAGGGCCCACTGGATGAGGGATTCTCAGGGGACGCTTAGTAATACCTGAAGATGTTTTTGGTGTCACAACTGGCTAGGGGGCGCTACTGGCATCTAGGGGATAGAGGACAGGGACGCTACTGAACATCAGTGCCCAGGACAGCCTCCACAGCAAAGAACTATCCGTCGCCCAGTATCAATAGTGCCAAGGCTGAGAACCCTGAACGAGATAGGGGGTGTGGCCAGAAACGCGGTCCTAAAAGATGGTCTGTTACGAGAACACTCAGACTGCATGAAATGCAGTACTTGAAGTAATCTGGAGGCCTCTCAGAGGAGAAAAAAGTGGGAAAGTCACCTCTGTTCTTTGTTTGTTGCATAAATATAAGACTTTTGTTCCTGCAATCCCCAATAAGTTCCCTGTAATAGAGTGTATTAGGAACAGAATAGAAAATGCTGACCAAAATAATGCTGAAATGTTTCTTTGGCTACCACTGTTTTAGGCTTATTGATCTTCTGCAGAAAATCTCAAATCTCCGCAACAGTGACTGGATTATTCTCCCTGTCTCCCTGTCTGGCTTCCTGGAATTAACTCCCTACCCACCATCTTTCTAAAACCCCGGTAAGGTCATGCCAGCGCTAACCCCTTTCAGGGCTCATTCCTGGGCCCAGAATCAAGACGGGGCATCCTGTCTAGCCTTGGCGCTTCTCTGATAATGCCCCAAACCGACTCTCTTGGCTTTATTTCCAACATCTGTCCTTTCCAAACATTCCCTATATTCTGACCAAACTGCAATACTTACTCTATGGCTTGGTGATGGATGGGTCATAACCTATAATTTCTTGCCTCTGTCATTGGCTAAAGCAATTCCTTTTTCTTGGAATGCACTTTGATTTGTCAGTCATGATCAGTCCTACCTAGAGTACAGCTCAAAGCTACCTCCCCATCAAATTGTTCTCTGATTTCCCAAATTACAAATAAATTCTTTTACCTCTGAAATCCCATAGATATATTTCTACCTCCAAATTTGACTCTATGTGCCTATATGCAAATTACATGTGAAGTAAATAATATGGAATATATGGGTATTATACAATATGTCATATGTGTTAGAGTAATCAAAATAGTTTTGGTATTGTTGCAAAAACATCAATTTAACTCAGTGGAAGAGAACAGAGAACCTAGAAATTAACTCAAGGATATAATTTACTCTGAATTTAGTATATCATAAAAGGGACATGTTAAGTCAGCAACTGACTATTCATTAAATACATACAGTACTTTATACCACTTCAAAAATAAACTCAGATGGATTAAAAACCCAAATATTTAAAAAACATTATAATACTATTTAAGAAAATATATTCTTGGGATAGGCAAGTCTTAAGCATAAAAAAAGGGGGAAAAGGACAAAAACCAATAAATATGACAATAAATATGACAATTTTTTCATTGGAAAAAGAACCTGAACAAGATTAAAAGATAGAAAACATACTGGGAAAAAATATTTGTTACATAGGACACAAAGGTTAGTATAAATAATATGTAAAGAGCTTCAGCTGTTCAATAAATTACAAATGATCCAAAAAAATAGGTAAATGACAAAAGAAGGTAGTTCACAGACTAGAAAATACAAATGGCTATTGAACACAGGAAAAGATGGTGATCCTCACTAGTAATCAGCAAAACAGAAAGCCATCTATCATATCCCTCTTTAAGCCCATATAGTTTGTAAAACATGAAAAATACTAATAACATCAAGTTATGGTAAGGGTGTGGAGAAGCAGCAACTCTTATTATGAATATAATTGATAATGCTTGTTTTCAAGAGATAGTAATTTATTAAGATTTACTAAAATGCGAAAGGTGTAGTCTCTTTGGCCTAGCAATATCATTCTAGGAGAGAATCTTTCAGAAGTTTGTATACATAAATTTAACTGGATAAATTATAACTTTTACAATTTTGTGAATGATAAAATCCATATTTAAAAAGACCATTGCAACAGCTACCATCTACTAATCACCTGCTTTCAAAGGATCATGACAATTTTCCTAAATATTATTCTGTAATACTGACAATATTCATAAGCGAAAATCTCAAATCTCCGCAACAGTGACTGGATTATTCTCCCTGTCTCCCTGCCTGGCTTCCTGGAATTAACTCCCTACCCACCATCTTTCTAAAACCCTGGTAAGGTCATGCCAGTGCTAACCCCTTTCAGGGCTCGTTCCTGGGCCCAGAATCAAGACGGGGCTAACCATAAGCATTGTGTCATATTACAAATCAAGAAACTGAGTTTCAGAAAGCTGAAGCATTTGCTCTCTGGCAATATGAAGAGGAAGACTTGGAGCCAGATTGGAACATGATCTACCTCATGGCAAAGCCAACACCCTTGATGCAAGAGAGAATGAGAATATTTGGTGTGAGGAGGGTGCTCTGGCACCAGGTGGGTAGAAGTCCATGAACCAGTCAAGGGTGGGCAGAGCTAGGGAGAGGTACAGGTATGAACCTTAGAAAGCACCACGGCCAAAAGTGGAGTAGCGTGCCATATGAGCCCTGCCTAGTGAGAGACATTGTACCTGTAGTGGCCATGTGGTGGGGAGATATGGGTCATATAGTTTTAAAGGCACCAAGTCAAGGTTCAGAGATTGCTCTCTGGAAGAAGTAGCTAATTTGTCCTGGGATAGGGAGAGGGGTTGAAATGGACAGAAGTTTTGGGGAGGCAAATTTTACTTAATTAAAAAAAAAAGACAAATGAAGGATGGATGCGTGGATGGATGGATGGATGGATGGGTGGATAGACAGCTGGATAGAGCACTAGATAGCTGGATAGACAATTTTTTCCTAACATCCAGGGGATTCTGGAGGAAAAATTGAAAGTCTGGACTGACTGGCTAAGAAGGGCAAACCCTGTCACCGGAGAAGTCCTTTCTTGGTCGGAAATGCTGTATAAAAAACTAAAGCATGACCTTGCAGGTGACCCTGGGTTCACAGTCTTAATAAATAGAAGAGTGGAATATTCTTGCTCATGAAAATAAGCGGGTACAAAATGCTGCTTTGTTTTTTTCCTGCCTAGCATTCCTCTCCCCATCTCCCTTCTTCATTTGGGGAAGTACTTTTCCTCCATTGGATACAGTCCTGGTAAACCTAACAAGATAACCCCATCTCTCCTAAACCCCATGAAGCCAATCCTGGAATTTGAATCTTAAGCAGAGTCACATGAGGACTGAATAAAATGGTTAAGAGTCACCCAAAAGATAGTGACTTGAAAAGTCTGTTTAGTTATCTAGCCTGTTGCCTGGAGTGTTTCAAGAGCATGTCTGATTGTTTATCTGAGCAATTCTCTCATTCCAGTAAATTCCATGTTTGACTTACATTGGCCTCAGTTGGTTTCTATAGCATCTTACCAAAGAACTTAACCAATACAAGAGGATTTACAAGTTACTAGTGCCCGGAATTGGTCATTCATTCATTCAGAACCTGAGAGATGTTAGGTTCTGTTCTTGTCCCTGGGGATATAGTGCCTAATGATCCTAGGCTTATGAAAAAAAACAAGCCCAAGAAGCTGAGGGAGTCAATCAATGAGGTCCATAACCTCATTGGGGGGGGGGGGTATGAGGAAATACTTCCTAGATGAACTGACACTTGAATTGTGTCAAGGAATAAGCCCACTCCATCCCTGCTTCTTTCTCCATCTTGCTACTATTTCTACATTCCCAAGCACATTTCCATCAGCTACTCAGTGACACGGAACTTGTATTCATAAAAGCACTGGTGAGGATAAAGGAGTTAAACAGATTTTCATGGGAAAGTTTGGGAAGCTACACGTTCAAAAAGTTTCTTTGGGAAAATGGTTCGAGTTTCAAAAACGTAACCAAAAAATGAACTCCTGGCATCCAGCCCAATTCTGATTTAGTGAGGCAGGAGTCACTGTGAAATTGCAAACTCTTTTATAACAAAGATAACTGAATCATAAAGTAGAAAGCACACTGGTAAAAATTACAGCTATGACCCAAATGTGGCCATGAGGAGTAGCTTTGTCTCAATAATGTGGAGAAGGGTGTGGTTCCTCCTTGACTCCAAGGTTGCCCATCCTGCACGTTTCATACATTGTATATCTGTGTCTCATTAATTATGACTTTCCAGTTTCTGAAATTCCGTGACACAGTGGGAGATTTATGTGCATACTTGTATTTATACACACAGTTATTAAAGAGAAGTGGGGTTCTGGGCAGGCCTTTTGAATGATGATGTTAAACTGTGATATAATTTATTTGAGTGAATATTTACTAAGCACCTTCTTTATGTCATGCCCTATTGCTACCATCAGTGGCTATAAAAATGAAAAGGGCGTTCGGCCTTTGAGAAACTCAGTCTAGTGGGGAAGAGGAGTTACCGATGGATTGAAATGAACTCAGGACTATGAGAACATGAGAGAGAAAACAATTCATTTTGCTGAGGATACCAAGAAAGCTTCATGGAGGAAGTGATGTTTGAGAAGGATCTTCAAGGGTATGGAGAAGGATAACGAAGGCAAAAGGCAAAGATCCATGGAAATGAATGAGCTCAGGGGACTAGTCTGGCCCTGTGTGTGATGCCAAGAGAGAGGGAGTCAGGGGGCTTTCTCTGTACATGTGATTGTTTCCCCTGCTCTACTCTGTTATGAGATGGTCACCGTCATGCTCAGCATGGTCTGAGAAATGGGCTAATGCTTCACTCCTTTCTTACATAAGAGCACATCTTCACTCACCCATGGCGATCCACTTGATAAGTTGAAAATGTTTATAGTCTTTCAATAAACATCCTCCAGGTACACTGCAACATGAGCTTTCAGAATATTCTTCTCCAGGCCCAGTGACAATTTTACGTTAAGCTCACTTAGGTGATGGCTGGACTTCTACCTGTTCAGGAAAGGCAGCTATGAGACCATGAAGGCAACAGTGTTTGTGAAGCCTCCTTTATTTGAGGGCCACTGATTTGGAATTTCAGATTATAGAGAGTGGCTGGAGATTCTATTTTGCTTTAGCTCTGAGAAAAAAAATATTAATAAGCAAATAAATGAAAGCGAGCACAATGATTAGGTTGATCTTTTATCTGATTGGGGGAAGAAGCTTTTCGAACGGCCGAAGGAACTATTTCCAAACAATTACATAAGAGTCGATGTACTTGTTTTCAATTCTTATCCATCTGTTAAGCTGGTGCATGGAGGACTCTTTATAGCATGAACTCTAGTGCCTGTAGCTAGACTTGTATACTCATCTCGGTCCCCACAGACCCACCTGGGGACTCTCCGTGGCATGTCACGCTACCTTATGCTGGGGACACTCAAGTGCATTTCTCTATTCTCTCATGATTTCTATTTGAGTAGAACTTATGTCTGGTTTGCCTGTGCTAGAACTCTATGTTATTCTGTAATTTGTTTATATAGCATTGTGAAATAAATATTTTTATGCATAGAGCTCTCTGAAATAGACCCATTTTGTAATCGTTGAAAGTTTGTACTCCTTCAGTTAATTTTTTTAATGAAGCTTTTATTTATTTATTTAGAGAGAGCACAAGTGGGAGGGGGACAAGCAGAGGGAGACAGAGAGAGAGAATCTCCAGCAGATTCGGAGCTGAGCACAGAGCCCCATGGGGGGCTCAATCTCAAGACCCTGAGATCACGACCTGAGCAGAAACCAAGAGTTGGACGCTTAACTGACTGAGTCATCCAGACACCCCTTTCAGTTAATTTTTGTTTCTTTCTACTCCACCATCCAATTGCTCCAAATTAATAGCCCAATAATACTTAATAGTTCCAATTTGAAAGTGTCTCCCAGGATGAATCCCTCATCATCATAATACTGCTTTTCTGGCTAAATATATTTCTTTGAAAAAAATTGATGTGGTTTATGATTTAGATTTGAAAATTCTCCACTTCGCCAACAAGCAGCTGTATGAATGACTTTGGACAAGGTATTTAACCTCTCTGAGTTTCATTCTTCTCGATTGCTAGGTGGCAACCAATTTGCCTTCACTGAAGGATTGTAATAAAGACAAAGATGACAGAGATGACTGTGAAAAGTCAATACAGGAAAGTTATTAGTTACTATCATTAAACAGTAAACCAGATCTTGGGCCTCGAGTTTCAGGTAGTGTTCCATTGGCAGAGAAGCACTGGGTCTTAAGATGTTAGTTTCATTTATTTAACAAGCATAACCGAGACTCATATCAGGCCCTGAGAACAGAAAAAATATGAACAAAATCTAGTCTCCTAAAACTCTGTGGGATCAGCAATTATCTAAGCCAATTACTGTAAAATATTGTGGTAAAGCATACAAAAGCGGCGTATTTTCAAAGTACTGGGAGCACAAACAAAACTCTTGTTCTGCTGAAGGAACTGGAAAATGCTAGAGAAGTGATGTCTGAGATGAGTCTTGAAAATGCAAGAATTTCCTAGGTGTAGGAGGCAGAATAATGTTCTCCTCCCCCAGAAGACATCTATGTCCTGATCCCTAGCCTCACAGAGAAGAAAAGAAACTTTGTGCACGTGACTAAGATTAAGGACCTCAGGTGGGGAGATTGGTCTGGATTTTGCACATGAGCCCTGTCTTGTCACAGGAGTCCTTAAAAATGGAGAACCTTCCTTTCCTTACTATGGTCCAGGGGAGATGTGGAGACAGAGGTATGGTCATAGGGATATATGGTGGGAGGACCCAAAGTCACTGTTGCTGCCTTTGAAGATGTAGGAAGGGGCCCTAAGCCAAGGGATCCTGATGGCCTCAGAAAGGTGAGGAAAGAGATCCTACCCTAGAGCCCCCATGGAGGCATGCAGACCTGTGTTGGACTTCTGACCTCCAAAACTGTAAGGTAATAAATGTGTGGTTTGTTTTCCACCTGCTAAGCTTGTGGCAATTTGTTGCAACAACAGCAAACTTGCAACATGGGAAAGGTTTACCAAAATGGAAGCCTGAGCAAAGGCCCCGAGGCATAGGAGCGTCTGGAGTTCCTGGTAACTTCCAGTATCCACAAGTAGGTCCACATGGCTGGAATGCAAATTGTATGGGGGGGCGGGGGGGGGGGGGAGAAGACGGGAGAAGGGTTGGAGAGAAGCGGGTGCTGGGTGAGAGCACCCATGGTGACAGATGACAGCAACCCCATAATTACAGTCACGTTGGCTGGGCACCCAGTGTGTGCCCGTTCACAGCTCAGCATTTTACGTGTATTAACTCCAAAACTTGAAACCATCCTACAAGAGAGTTACTATCATGATCTCAGAAACCAGGTCCTCTAGAAGGCTAATAACTCACCAACGCCAATGTGAAAGCTTAGGGGCAAGGTAGCATTCAAACCCACGCCCCCACCGCTGCCCCAAACATCACACCCTGAAGGGCAGGACTGAGGCCCCGTAGAGTGTAGATGGCAGGAGAGCATCAGAGCCAGGGCTGGGGGAACTCAGGGGCCAGAAACAGGACTTCACTTCCCTATTATGTGTCCGCACTCTCTCTGCACGCTTATGGTTCATTGTGGAGATTCAGCAACATGGGAGCAGAGCAGAAACTGGAAAAGGCCACAGGGAAAGAAGGGAGTGGAGGAAAATGAAAGCGGGCCAGAGAGAGATTTCTCAAGGATGGGCAAGTCTCCTGCACATATTTCCAGTGAAATTTGCTGTCCTTATTTCACAACTCTCAGCACCTCTGTCCTTCCTGCATTTTGACAAGAATCAGGAACTCCTGCTTTTGTCCACACTTCCTGTCACTCAGTCAGTTGGCCTGTGCCTCTGTGTGTGTGTGTGTGTGTGTGTGTGTGTGTGTGTTTGGGCCTATGCACTTAATTCTTAAAGACCAAAATGTTTGCAGATATATATCACAACAGGGTTAGATCATTTTGAAAGAAGCAGTATCATTTTGTCTTCCGGTTCCATTCGGATGCCCACCATACCACACGTGCAGACGAATTCCCATAGGGCAAGTGTCTTCTCTGTGCCCTCCCCCACTTTCTGTTCAGTGTTCTCAGTGAGCAAGCAGATACATGAATGAATAAATGAATCCTTCTAGAAGCCGACTTCTGGAGCTGCCGATGAACCCAGAGCTCTATAGGAATGCTGAAACCGTCTCTCCAAGCCCATGAGCGCTCTTTCATCTTCACAAAGAAAAATCGTGCTTCTGGAGTCAGAGACCCCGGTCAGACTGCTCTCTGTCCTTCAGCAATTTGTGGAAGTTGTTCAGTCTTTTTGAGCTTCAGTCCTCCATCTCCAGCCTGTACCCAGGGATGCTCCCTGGCATTTGCCAGAACTCTTTACTAAATACCATCTCTCCAAGAGCTTGCCAGAGAGCACTGTTTGAATATCTCTGTTACAAGGATGAGTTGGACAGTTCTCCCTGTTCCAGGCTCCTGTGGGCATCAAGCCTCTGGTATTCTGCTCATACCCTAGACGCAGAAACTGCTTGAGATGCTCTTCTCCTCCTCCCAATTCCAGTGTGTGGGCTGCTCTCCATGCTAAACAATTCTCCAACACCAGCTAGGAGTCTTGTAATTCAACTCAATTCTCACACCGTTTACCTGGAAATAGCACCAGACCCCACAGACGAAGGGCTTGGTCCTACAAGAGCGCTCCTCGCCCCTCAAACATCAACTGCAAGTCCAGATTGTCACCTGTCCTTCCTACTGACGGGTTACAAATCAGAGGTTGCAAGAACCCCCTCCTTGCATTTAATTAATTAGCTAGAGCGCTGGAAGAACTCAGAGAAAGATGACCACTTTGTTACAGAAGCAAAAAGCTCAGGAGCAGGGCGCCTGGGTGGCTCAGTGGGTTAAGCCGCTGCCTTCGGCTCAGGTCATGATCTCAGGGTCCTGGGATCGAGTCCCACATCGGGCTCCTCTGCTCGGCGGGGAGCCTGCTTCCTCCTCTCTCTCTGCCTGCCTCTCTGCCTGCTTGTGATCTTTGTCTGTCAAATAAATAAATAAAATAAAAAAAAAAAAAAAAAAAGCTCAGGAGCAGCCAGGTGAAGAGATGGGTAGGACAAGGTGTGCGGGAAGAGGCACAAGGCTGCCATGTCCTCTTAGAGCATGACCTTCTCCACACCTTCATGTGGCCACCAACCAGGAGGCTCTCCGAACCCCCACCGCTGGAGTTTTGCATAGGCATGCTTGATTAAATCACTGGCCACAGGTGATCGGACCCAGTCTCCAGCCCCTCACTCTGCAGAGGTCCAGGGAGGGTGGGAGTGAAAGTTCCAACCCTCTAATCCCATAGTGGTTTCCTCTGGTGATCAGTTCCCATCCTTACCGGACAGGGGCGGTCCAAAAGTCGCTTCATTAACATAATAAAAGGCACCTCTACTCCTTTTGACAATTAGGAAATTCCAAGGGTTTTAGGAGTTCCAAGCCAGGAAGGGGAATGGCAACCAAATATGTATTTATTTTAAACCACAATATTACAGATGCACTCAGGAGTTTGTCCTTTGCAGTATCACCGTCCCTGGACACGATTCATCTCCTTTTGGAGAAGGAAAGGCAAAAGCACCCCCTCTTTTCCACTGTCTCACGAATGCCACAGTAGTCCTGAGCGATTCCCAGGCTTGGTGCCCCTTACATGTACAACACTTTACAGTTTACAGACGCGTTCACAGTCTTAACTTCCTTTGATCATCCCCCAGATGCTGTCGGGATAACAGGAAAAACATCATTATCACATCCCCCATTTCACCAAAGAAAACCCAGGCTCGGCATTGGACTTCGAGTTGTCTCCTCTCACCAAATCAAACACAAAATCAGACAAAGATACTCTACCTGCTTCGAGCCCTGTGCTGTGCATTTCATTTACAGACAGGCCTGTTGGCGAACTTTTACTTCCAAACAGTGCAGTTGGAATGGGAACTGTAGCTCAGGGGATGTGTCATTATTGTTCTTGAAAAATGAAAAGCGCCCAAGTCTAGACTGACGCAACCAGAAGGCAAGTGAAGCAAGACAGTCCATTTTGACTCTCCCCAAATCCGCAGTCATCACCCAAGCTGTTCTAGATCTATTTGTTGACAGAAGTTCCAGAAAACAGAGAGACACTGCCGCTCTTTGTTTGCACGACAGAAAGAATTTCTCCTGTGGAATAATTCCTGCCCTGGCTGGAATCTGGGGCTAAAATCTCCTCCCATTTGGAGCTGCCCAGTGGCTTTTCTGGATATATGTGTTTGGTGTATGGCGGGGGGGCAGATGGGGACTCCTTCCCTAAGCCCCAGTTTTTCATGCCTGAAACCACAGACTTCTTTGAAGGAATTCCTGGGACCCTGGAAAGGACTTCTTTTTCCAGTTCTAACTACTGGAGGATTTGGGCTGCTTCTCTGGGTCATGCCTAAGCCCAAAGACAGAGAGACAGAGACAGAGAAAATCCATCCCTTTGGGGAGTTCTGAATAGCTGCCTGATTAGTTGTTTGCTGACAGTCAGCAGATCCTTCAGAAGCACCACTCAGGTCTGAGACACGCTCTGCTTTCCTATGTCCCGATGCCACAGCCCACCTAGAAAGCTGGGTCTGGGGGATGCAGGAATCAACAACACTCCGGCTGCCCCTGATGTGATCCTCGAGGAGCGATTTGCCAGGTGGATGCCAATACGGAAGACAGACCTCCCGAGCGCCTGACCCCACGGTGGCCAATAACAGAGACAGCTCGTGCAGAAGAACCAGGGAGAAAGATCAGCGGCAGGCGGGGCTCTGGAGCTCCCTGGGCAGGTGCAGGTCGGCTGCCCACACGTTCCCCGGGCGTCAGTGACGTCACCGCGCCACTTCTCAAACATCAAGAGGGAGGTCAAAACTGAGTACAACAACACTCACCTCTTGTTTTCAGTTCCCAAAGCCCCTGAAGGCTGGAACACTGCAATGCCTCCAGTTTCTACCCCTTGGCGAAAACTATACTAGCAGGTTCAGAAAATCTCTTCTTGTTTGTAGAAACTGTGAAAGAACGCCCAGTTGGTGGCTATTTCTAAATGGTTTCCTACGCCACAGAGGCAGCCTCCAGAGACCTTGAAGCTGCCACGTGCCAATTAGGAGAAGCACATTTCTTAATCATCTGAAGAAGTAAGAACTGATACAAAGGTTCCAGGCAAACCCTCAACAGTTAAGCATCTGTCGGTAAAGCCTCCACAAGACAAGGCGTTCCTGTCTCTCTTCTCCCACCTGAGGTTGCTGGTCCCTCCCCCTCCCCCAGTCTGTGGGGACCAGAATGGGAGGAAGAAAGTGCGAGTCCTCGCTAATCCTTCCACCGGGGGCTGCTGTGTGCCTCCAACAAGAGCTGGAGTCCATCAGCTCCACATGGCTCTGCAAAGGCTCGTTATCAGCAGTGCGTGCTTCTGTCTATTTCCACACCCAGACTGGAATGTCCTCTTGGATCTCCCCAGCCTGGGTGAACCTCCTCTATAACGTCGTGTTCCTCTCCAGCAGAGCACTGTTCTCATTGCATTATCACTGTTCCCCCACCCGAGGGAAGACAGCATAACGTACTGACCCTTTGAGCCACAGAGCCCAGAAAGGGTGGGTGCACGAGGTGTTTGACAAAGACAAAGGTGAAGGAAAGAGCAAAGGAAACATGAAAACGTGAAGGGACCCTCCTGTGTCTCCTAGTCCAGGGGGTCGAGTGGGTCAGGCTGAGCTTCCCAAGCCCGGGAGCCTTGTTCTCATCAGCCTTGGTCCTGGAGATCCCACTGCCCTTCCCTGGGGACGGCCCTAAGGCATCAATATCACTGTGGAAAAGGGGCTTCTTCCTGCAAACTCCCTCATGCCCACAACACGGAGATAGATTACTCTCCAGGGGTATCGCTTTCTATTTTAGTCAATCTGGGGGCTCTGCTGGAAATCCAGCAGGTGAACAGGGCTAGGTAAGGTTGCTGGGATGGAAGACAACCTTGGCATTGACTTAAGATCGTGGTGTGCTGGAGTCAGCTCAGAGTGGGGGTAGAGAGAGACGGGGACAGAGAGAGAGATAGAGATTTGCCAGATTCCCAGGAATTTTGCTAGGCGGTTGATGTCATGGTGATATCTTGACATTGGCTGTGGTAGGCAGTATTGACCCCACAAAAACTGGTCACTGCTCTGAGACCTTTTCTTTCCTTCCAGAGAGCTGGTTGTTCAATATTTGCCAACACGCCCTTGACTTGAGGTTGCATTCAAGGGTGGAACTCACAATTTTACTGGTGCTTTCTAAACTGTACTCTTTTCTCCTCCTCCCAAGGTGCTTTTGAATTCTGCCCCATCTGCTCTTTGTGTGTACTTCTGGAGAAATTCTAGTGTTACGTTCACAGAGGTCAAAGCAATCGATTGTTGATTTGTACAAAGCCTTTGCATTGTTTGAAGTGATTTCACACACAGTTCTTCATTTTGATCTGTCCCACAAACCCTGAGAAAGGCAGAGTTCATACTCTTATTTCCAATCTGCGGATGGGAAACCCATAGTTCTGAGCGGATGCATGGGAACGGTGGGGCAAGGTGAGGGAGAGGACCCCGGGGATTTTCCCACCACTTTGGTGGCTCCTGAAGTCGCTAGACAAAGCAGCCACTATTCCTAGGACAGACTGTGGCCAGGGAGAGCCAAACTGCAGTGCGAGCAGAAACAGCTTTTATGTGGTTTGGGGCTGCATTCTGTGATTCTTTATGTAGAAGCAAATTGTCCTTTTAATTATTGTGTGGGATGTACTAAAGTAGAGGCACATTCCTTGAGCCACGGGCAGCAGCCAGAATGGCCCAGGTGTTCTGCCTGAAGATCAGCCAAGTTTCAAACTTGATGCCTATAACTGGGAGTGGTATCTGGGTTTCTACGCAGAAAGTTTTGTTTTTTCTACTAAGCCTTTGGAATATTGTAAGTGGGGCGCACCATGGACTCCCCGCGCCATCTGCAGCAGATTTGATCCTGAGAAAGAGTTGGGGACAAGGTGGTGGGCAACAGGGAGCAGTGGGTGTTCACTGAGACATTAAGGGACCCAATCCTGCCCCCCTGGATCCATCTCAGCCCTGGAAACATTGTCACTGTTGCCAAAGGGTAAGCTCACTTGATTGAATGGCTGGGACTTATTTTTTTGAAAACATCCTCCCAAATTCTCATGTAAGTTTGATGCAGGGAAGTGTGATGGTCTACAGCAGGGGGTTCCAGATAAGCAAAGCAAAGAAAAAGCCAGCCCCCTATCATGTATTCCTCTTTGTTCTTCTACCTCGGGGGGGGGGGGGGGGGGGGGGGGGGGGGGGGGGGGGGGCGCCAGTGATCCTTGCGTACTTGCTGCTGCATACGAATGACCTCCCAGCGAGGCTCTCACTCTCCTGGAGGACAGGCAGAGTCCCACAAGTCCTAGAGCAGGTGCAGCTGTCTCCTTGGGGTCCCTTCCCTTCTTTTTTTCAATGTCATTCAAACTGTTCATTAGGAAACTTCTGCTCCTTCTTGTCATGCTGTATTTGTGGGACTGAGAGTCAGTCTTGGTGGAATTTTTAAGTGACATCTTCTCCTGTCTCTTGGCCAAGAAGAGACCCCTGACCCATTTCCATCATTCAGACTCTTGCAGAAATTCTGAACGCCGTTCCAGAACGGGGATCGATGGGCACTAGCTTGTCCTGGGGGCTGAGACGGGAGGTGCCCACCCACGGGTTCCTAAAATCTTGGTCCACAGGGCTGCCATGGATCCTGGCTTATTTGTGGACTAACTATCCTTCTTGCAAACTCCCTTGTACTTTTCCAATAAATTCTTTTTTAGTTTTGTTTTTCTGGAGTTGGCCAGTTGATCTGTTGTTCTTGTCTAATTGGTAGAGTCCCAAATAAATGAAAATCTTATCTGCTGAGGCAGGGGGCTCTAGGCACAGACCGCTGGCATCTCCAGGCCGGTCTCAGCAATGGCACCTCCCCACTGAGCTACAGCAAAGCAAAGGCAGTGGTATGGGGAGTTGACCAAAAACCTGAAAACAGTGTAAAACTGTGGCTGAAAAAGGACCTCGACTTTTTCTGAGACTGAATGAGCACAAACTGGGAACTTGTATCTCTTGCCCCAATTTGCTTCTAAGCTCATTCAGCTCTGATACGATGGAACTGGGGCAGACCTATAGATCCTGAAACTAATCTATGACATCATCATGCTGCTCTTTTCACTTATTTATTAACTATTAACTGAGCACCGTCTCTGTGCCAGGAACTGCGTAGGATATACTCTTGCCCTCAGGTGACATGGTTAGAATTGTGTCTGAGGATAAACAGCCCAGGCTGGGGGCACAGAGACTCTTGGGGTGTGCTGTCCTGTCCCCGAACAATCAGGGCTCCAGCAGGAGGGGGAGAAGCTCACGTGATCCAGTTTCCTGACTTAGGTGACTATAGGTCCCTGAGATAATCATGGGCCACTGTTCTCCCCCCACTGCAGTGGGTGGTTTGAAGGGAATTGGGCTCTGAAGGCTCAGAAGTCAATGCCTCTTTATTTTGTTTTTCAGGAGAGCTGCATTTCTTCTGGCCCCCCAGGAAGAATGGCCCCTCCCCCCCCAGGGCACTCAGAGACCACACAGCAGACCTCCCTGACACCTGCTTTTCTCATAGTCCTTGTACTTCTCAAGACCACAAGAAGTGCACACAGCAGGAAACTGCTTAGCAACTGCACGTAGGAAATGAGGATTCCAAAATATTACTGTGAGTTTCTTCGTTCCTACTTTGTTCTCCTGGACTGTTTTCAGTTCTTCACGACTCAGTCACTGGTCCATCCCACAACACACTCACCGGTTCTGCAGGCCCCGGGACGTGAACTGTGCTGAGGCCTGGCATGCCCTCCTGGGGAGCTATAGGTGGAGGTCCTATGGGACTGCCCCAAAGAGCCGGCTGGCCCTCAACAGGGGCTATGGGGTGCTCTGGCTCTCAAGCCCCTGGGGTTCTCTGGGGCTGAGCTGACCTGGCCTGAGTTCCCTTTACTCTCATCCCCTCACCTGTGCACTCTGGCTGCCTCCCAGTGCTTCCACGTTTCCTCTCTTGGCAGGATGAGTCCCTTATCCCTCACCCTTGGTCTCCGACCCTGTGAATATACATCACCATCTCCACATCCCTCTTGTTCTGTGGTCCTCTGTGTCTCTCCCTGTGTCTCCCTCAGCTTCTTTTTATTTCAGACTCTCTCTCTCTCTCTGTGTGTCTCTGACTTCATCTCTTTCTGTCTCTAAGTGTCTCTATCTCTCACTATCTCTGTATCTCTTGGTGTTTCATTTCCCTCTCCTTCTCTCGTTCTTTCTGAGTCCCTCTCTGCCTCTGTCCTCTTTCTCTCTCTACCCACCCCCTTCCCACTGCTGATGCTGATCCCCCCCCCCCCGGAGCTCAGCAACTTGGCCCCCGCCCCCCATGAAGTGGGCTCAGTTTCCAGGATAGCTAATAATGCACACTGAGGGTTCATTTCTCTCCCTCCTCGTCAACTCTCCTTCCATGTCAGAATCCCCGAGTCTGGCCAAAAGTGCTTCCTAGGAAAGCACCCACGTGCCATAGCAGAAGCCACCCAGCCACGCTGCACCCTGGGGAGCCCCAGAGAAGGCGGGCTCGCGGACTGAGGCACGCAACGTGCCGGGATTTCTCTGGCAGGGCTCCAGCCAGTCAGGGCCAATTAATATGAAATCAATAGGCCAAATCGACGTTTTCAGAAGTTAGCTCAAAAAAAAAAAAAAATCCCCGAAGATGAACCAGCCTGTGGCCTTTGCTATGAAATTGTTACCACACCACTTTCTTTTCTTTTGAAAGTCCAGATGGGCAGATAAATCCAAAGTGGATCACCCACATCTGTCATTCCTCCCCACAAATTACACCCCCGCCCACCACTTCCCTCTTTTCCTCTCCAACATTCAACGACACTCGGAGTCTGGGCTGGATTGATATTTTAGGCCGCACTGTATATTTTGAATTCCCCGTTGTATTAAGAGGAACCGCATCGTGACCCCTCCGAGGCAAAGAGCTGGCACATTCTGGAAAGCTGCCTTTTCCAGAGGCGAGGGCTGCAGGGGTGCAGGGGCCCGCTTTCTCCCAGGTTCAGAATGTGCCAATGGGAAAACCCAGCCCCATAGGCTCCTTGCTGTACTGTTCAGCACCAGCAACCTCAAACCCAGAAAGTTTAGGTGGCTCATCTCCATTTACAAAGCCCCCCTTTCCTACATTTGCTAGGCAATATAGTACCCTGCCCAACCAACATGAGCTTACTCCTAAAGCCCTTCCCGGAGAGGGGAGTATGGAGGTGGGAAGGGGAGAGGCCGGAGGGGTTCCTTGGATGAGTGGCTCTAACGTAGAATGTTCTGTGCTGCTGGAATTGGGCGGCGGGGGGCGGGGGGGGGGCTGGGAAGGGCGGGGGTTGAGTCAAGCTTGAAAAGATCAGACTGCCTGTCCAAATGGGTCCTTGGAATGAGGAGGGCTTGCAGCAGGTGTCAGAAAAGCTTGGGAAGCCCCAAATCGAGCCAGTATTGGGAGCACGGTGTTGGGAAATGCTCTGGAGACTGATGTCCACACTGGCTTTTGAGTGTTTCATGGGTGGGAGACACAGGGGTGTAAAAAGGTTGGGGACAGATAAACAGAATCTTGAGCAAAGTCAGGAGACTTCTCAAGCCTCAGTCCTTGGATTCCAGAACATGTGTTCCTCAGGTAAAACAGTGTTTGCCTGTTTCCTTATGAACAAAGCAGCCAAGTGAATGTCCATTATTTCAGGTCAGGGTCACCTACTAAGAGCTGAATTTCCCATTAGAATTATTAAGAAAATTATAGGAAAATGTTCTATTTTGTGTGAGCTGGGACTCTTGGCATGAAAAACAAAAATCGTAGAGTCAGTCCCCATGCTGGAAGATATTTAATGACTGACTGGTCCATCCTCCTGGTTCAAGAGATGAGGACACAGAAACCAGGAGATGAAATGACCCCCACTCTTCAATTCTAACATTTCAAGTTTGGCCGTGTGGTTGTGACTCTTCTTTGCACCGTGCTCCAAGGACCAGGGAATGAAAAGGGTGTTCCCTGCCTAGACTGGCACTCTTGGGGTTTGAGGCTACAGTGATGGTTGCTTGAAAGGTTGAGAGAGCCTAGACCTACAGCAAAGTGCTAGGTTTGTAGGGCTGTGTCAGCAGCTGCCCTGGTATGTTCTGAGCTTCTGACACAGGCGCCCTTCCTGGGTTACCCTGACCCCCGCTGTGCTCCTGATAAGAGCATGGCTCAGGTAGCGTCCCCACTCCCTGTTTTCTTGCCGTCCTCCACAGAGGACCCTGAGAAGCCCTGGGTGTGTCAGGAGCTTGCTTGACTCTGAAGACCTGAGCAGATCTGTCTCTCCCTTGCCTGGCCTGACTCCAGAGCCTGCTGCTTGGTCCTTGTCTTGCTGTTGCCTTGAACTGGACAGTCTGTGCTGTCATCCCTGATACATATTCAAGGCTACACGTGGGGATGACACGCTGCCACCGGGCATCATCTGCTGAGCGGTCCAACCTCGGTATCTCCCCACCTCTCCCATCACCCACCAGTTCACAACGCACACACACCTGGGTGCACCTTTTACAGATAAGCAAGCAGAGTCTCACAAAAGCGAAGAGACTTGCCCAAGAGCATACAGCCTATTGTGTCAGAGTTTGGGCTCAAGGTAAAGACTTCACTATACCAAGCCACCTGTCCAGTTCCCATTGAACTTGCATGAAGACAACCTACAATTTATGGAATCACAATCCTAGTGCCAGTCTAAATGTTAAGTGACATCGCAGAAGAGCAGCAACATCAAGCCTGGGTCATTTCCTGTAACTGCCAAGTGACTGGAATCCCAAAAGATAATTTTGAGAAATGTGAAATGTTAAAAAGCCAATCTTCACGGAGGGGTCCCTAGTACCAGGTCCTGCGATAAGCACTTCTGGCTCAACTTACTCACTCCTCCCGATAGCCCTGCGGGGTAGGTACAGACGGTTCCTGACTTATGATGGCTTGACTTACGGTTTTTTGACAAAACAATGGTGCAAAAGTGATACACATTCAGTAGACACCATACTGTGAATTTTTCATTTCCCCCGGCTAATGATACGTGGTGTGCTCGTCGGTCGTGAGGCTGGGTGGCAGCAGCCACAGCTCCCAGCCAGGCGATCACAGGGGCAAAAACCCGGTAAACTCACAACCATTCTGCACCACACGGCCATTCCGTTTATTGCTTTCAAGACAGTATTCAACACATTACACGAGACAGTCCACACTTGATCACAGAACAGGCTGGGTGTGAGATGACTGCCCACCTGCAGGCTAACGCGTTTTCAGCACATTTAAAGTAGGCTAGGATAAGCTCTGATGTTTCGGACATTAGACGCATTCAATGCAGTTTTGACTTACGCTCTTTTCAACTCACAATGGGTCCATCGGGACGTAACCCCATCATAAGCCAGGGAAGATCCGTACTAGCATTTTTCCAGCTTTATGGATGAGGAAACTAAAGAATGTGGAGACGAGGTTCCTTGCCCGAGACCACACTGCTGATAAATAGCAGGGCTGGAATTCAACCCAGGCGGTCTGGCTCCAGAGCCACACTTTGAAGTGCTAGACTGGGCTGTCAAAAATGTTGTGGCAGCTGAAGAAATAGTGCAAATGAAATACACACAATTCGATTTGTTGAGAATGGCCACTAACCTCTGTACGGCTCCCTGTGTGTGGCTTTCATCTGCCCTGTCCATGAACAGTCTCTTGCTGGTGCTCGGACCCCCTGCAGGATGCGGGAGACTCAGAGATGGAAAGTGACTTTGGTGGTCAGTGGCAGAAGCAAAATTTGAGCCCTGTCCAAATTAAGGACTGTTATTTCATCCCTATTTTGTACAAGGGGAAATCGAGGACGGGAATGGCTGAGGGGGAGCCCTCACTCTGCAGAAAGCCTGGCATGCCTACTTATTTGCATGCGACTGAAGTGTGAAGTCCTAAGTCAAAGCCTGTCTCTGGGCTGAATGCCAGGTTATTGGACACCTCAGACTCTTGTAGGGGTCTCCACTGCCCTCATGCTGGGGAGAGGAGGTTTGCAAACACCCAGGCAAACGCTACAGGAGAAGAGAGTTCGGGAAAGGAGCGAGGTACAGCATGAGCAGGACCGAGGACTTCTGAGAATTCAGGGTTCAGGCTTCCATGCACCCTTGATCTGCACACTCTTGGAGAAGTGTGCAAAGAAAAACAGCTCAGTCCTACAGAACACAGTGTTTGCCATCGGTCAACACAGCTCTAATCCCAGCTCATCTACTCTGTAGTCTTGCTCGATTCCTTTATAAAATAGGGTTGAAATGCTACCGGTCATGCTAGATGGGTCAGTGATTAAGTACGATGATACAGTATTTTCTTCCTGTGGACCATCCACACGCATTTTCCCCATCTTCTCTGTTAAACACTATCCTCCTTGATAGTGATCTAAAAAGGGCACCGAGGGGATTTTATTTCCTTGCAAGAATGAAATGGAAGGAAAAGTAGTTCTTCACAGTTTGCAGGGGTCAGGGGGTTTTGTCTGCCATGTACAGCTGACAGCAATGGTGACTGAGATAGCGTGCCAGTTCTGTGGGGCTGCTGTGCAAAATCATCACAAACTAGGTGTCCCAAAACAATGGACGTGTATTCTCGCACAGCTCAGGAGGCTGGGAATCCAAAGTCAAGATGTTGTCAGGGCCTGGTTCTTTCTGGAGGCGCTGAGGGAGAATGCACTGTGTGCCTGTCCTCCTTTCTGGGGCCTACAGGCAGTGCTTCGTGCTCTTGGCTTGCCCACTCACCACTCCAGTCTCTGCCTCCACCTTAACAGCGTGTCTTTTCCTTTTCTGTCTCTGATAAGGACACTTGTTATTGGATTTAAGGCCCACCTTAATCCAGGATAATCTCATTTTGAGATCCTTATCTTAATGACACCTGTAATGATCCTTGTACCAAAGGGGAAAAAAAGGTACATTCTGAGATTCAGGGTGGAATGAACTTTCGGGAGGTGATCATTCCCCCCCCCCCAGACCAATTCAACAGAAAAGGCTATAAATACACAGACAGGACCGGCTGTGGACCCTAGCCTTGCTGCTCACCGCTCATTTCCTGGGTCACTCTGGCCACATCACTTCCCACATCACCTATAATGGGACCAGGTGTGCAGGAGAACTTGGTAAAGTGTTGCCTGAGTCCAAGTGGGGTTTATGAGCAGACAGAACAGGAACCCAAGGGAAAAAGGAACCCTTGACAAAGTGGGGTTTGGCTGGCACCCCATGAGGAGCAGCTGCAATTATTTCCCCCATGTCCTACATAGTTGGACGGCCCTTTACTAAGTGGGCCGTCTTGACCTCCTCTTGAGTCAGCATCTCTAACTTTCTGGAACTCGCGTCCCTGAGGCTCCTGCCAGGAGAAAGTGACACACGAGCTCCCTGCCTGCTTGTCCATGCTCCTTCAGACCGACAGGCAGCGATCCTATAACTGCATTGATAAACAGCCCTGTGACCTGAAACCCATTCTCTGTTACTGTCGGCGGCTCTCAGTGTAGACTCAAACTGCTGAAATCCATGTGCTCCAGATGCTTATCTCCTAATTACAAGTCTCTAATGTGCCACTTACAGTAATGGACTTGTCCATGCTAATATTTTCTCTGCCCCTGGAGGATGTTCCAGAGCAGATTTGAGGCAGGGAGAGACAGAGTGTCTCTAGCACATTTTAATTAGGCAACTGCACCCCAGCCATGGCCAACGGCAGGTGCCAGACATATTGCAAAGCAGTTCAGATCAACAACCATCCACTGAGTCTGAAATGAACAAGACAGTCTTCACTCTCAGGGGCATGAAGCCTCCAGGTATGATGGGTATGATGGGCACGGACCACTAATTAGCATGTAAGGTGGTTAGGGCTCCAGACCAGTTCTGGGGAGCAGGCTGTGGGCTGACTCCCCACAGGAGTGGGTGGGTGAGGATGGGGCATTTTAGCCAGGCTTTTCAAACGAGACAAGAAGGAAATGATTGGGTAGGTGTGGAATGGGACTGCATTCCCAGCAGAAGATGCTGCTTGGACTAAGACACGGAGGTGTAAAAGCCTCAGATATTTGACCTGTGGCTGATGCTTGAGCTCTGTGGAGAGAGCGGAAAGGGATGAGAACCAAGAGGTAGGCTGGGGACAGATCACACAGTGCCTTCAAAGTCAGACCAAAGAGTTATTGCTGTAAACGCCAAAGGAGGCATGGCCAGATTTAGTTGAGGAGAAACATGGTCAGGACAGTCTGTAAGTAAGTCAGTTGCTGTGGCCCAGGAGACTGAGGAAGAGAGGCCAAGGGAAGGACAGAGGGAGAGAAGCTGCTATAATACTCTAAGTTTAAGATGATGGCAGCTTGAATAGAGCAGTGCCTGGGGAATGGGCGAGTAGAACCAAGAAGAGAGAATTGTCCATGGGAGGGTGAGCAGGTCAAAGTGAAGGATAAGCCTGATCTTTCTGGCTCAGATGACTTAGATGTGGTCCCTCAATTGAGATGAGGGCTCCAGGAGCAGGTGCAAGTCTGGAGAAGCAGTAGAAAGGGTGCAGTGGAGATGAGGAGGGTCAAGTTTGGAGCCACAGGATCATAAGTGTATAAGCTTATACAGGCTGGGTGGGCCGTTTCAGGTGCCTATGGAGAATCTCAGTTTCCATGTTCCAGAAAGCCAGGTCTGATCTTCCATTGCAAGGACTTCCGTCAGTGTTCCAGCCCCCAGCTCCAGCCTTGCCCTCCCAGCCATCTCCACGGCTTCCTAAGTGTCCAGGGGGAGTTGCTCTCCAGCCTTCAGTCCTCCCCCATCAACTACTGGTCATTTGTCCAAACCCCCTTGAGAGACCATGTCCAACTCTGTCCCCTCAGTTTCTCTCCTCACTCTGCCTCTTTCTCTCTCTCTCTCTCTCATGCTACTGCCTTGTCCAGGGATGCCCTGAACGTCCCACTCTGTTGGGCCCAGGGTTGGGGTTTGGTGGACGGTGGCGGCGTCTCCATGGTCCCCCCTTTCACTGCCTCTCCCAACCTTATTCACCCCCCCTTTCCATCTTATTCCTTTTGCACCTTTCTGAGGAAGACCCTGTGGTTAGTTGAGGCTACAGGTTAAGGCTCGTGGAGAGACAGTGAGGATGCTAGACGAGCCTGAGTGATGGAAGGTGCTGGCCTCACTGTAAAAGGCAAGGCCACAGGGAACCAACTGTCAAGAGACTCAGCACGTAGCAGATCTTCCCTCTCTGCAATCGCTCAATTTCCTTTCCTCTCTTTCTCCCCTCTCCTTCATTCTTTCTTTCCTTAGGTGGGAAGAAAGCACTTTCCCTGGTCCAGAACGGGGCCAGTCCCTGGAGACATGGAGGTGGGTATGGCATGGAGGGTCTTCACCAGGAGCACTGGATCTAGCAGCAGAAAAGAAAGCAGATGCCCACCGCTGCCCATCCTGAGGTCCCTGACAACGAAAAGCCCAGAGGAAAGGGACAAGCAGTTTCAGAAGACAGTGACTTTGCCGTGGAAATGACCCTGGAGCTGGGACCTAGAGGATGAGCCTTCCCAGGGAGAGGGGGAGGAGAGAAGAGCGTTCTGTTCCTTTTCTGCATTCCCTGCGTGCCTTCCTCAACTTCCTCAAACTCCTCTCCCATAGTGTCTTCCCCATAAACTACCAGGTGTGCTAAACCCCGTACAGGCGTTATTTTTATCTAATGCTGCCTGTGATGGTGGAGCTGACCCCACTTTCTTACTCCCACTCTAGGGAAGAGGACAACGTGGCTCAGGGCTAGGAGGTGGCTTGTGGGTAGTGGGTCCTGGAACTGGATGATGGACGTCGTTCTTCCCCGACCATGTATATACCCCGTCCTTTTAGATACTTGGGAAAGGAACGTGCGTTCCATCTCATCTGTGTCAGTAAATGCTTTCTTGCCTTTACATGAGAAAATACTATAAATGGGACAAGAAATGCGCTAAAGAGAGAGCCAGGAGACCCGGTCCCATTAGCTTTCCATAGGGGGCATGAAGAGAGGTCTTTCTCGGCACCACTTGCCCTGCAGGGCTTGGGGTTCCTTGGGCAGAACAGCAGGGACCCGGCCATACAGGCCAGGGGTCTGGTGTGGCCCCAGAGTTGCCCAGGGCCCGCACATGGCATGATACTCTGCTAGCGCCATCTTAAAATTCTTAATAATTTTAACAAGCGGCTCACATTTTCCTTTAGCAAATTATGGAGCCAGTCGTTCTTGGGAAGCCCGCTCTCCTGCCCATTCCCTGTCACTCTCTGGCCGCCGCCCTTCAAGGGATTCCCCACCAGCTCCCCTGCGGCCCGGACTGCTCCTTTGATCTGAGACACGGGCTGGTTCCTGGGTCCAAGCACAATAGCAGAATGATGGTGTCCAGCACCAGACGTGATTATCCAAATCATTTCCTCCTGCGGCCAGGACCTGGTTTAATACTTCCCAGGTACCAGGTGTTCCCCAAATATCTGCATGTGAAAGGGTTTGGGTGGCTCCATTCCTTTCTCTTTCGATAAAACAATTAGGTCATTGAGAATATGGAAAGCTTTGAAATCATGAAAGTACTTTATTTGAAGTTTGGGGGGAGAAAAGGACTTTGATGGTGAAAGGAAAGACAGCTATTTTCATTTTAAACAAGGGAACAGCAGGAGAGATTTCTGTAAGAAGGTAATAGCTTGGACTCTATTGTCCAGGATACTAGTTAGGGATCCTACAGAACCATTCTTTTAGGAACTTGGGACTAGGCCTAATAGGTAGAAAGCACGGAAAGAAATCTTTGGACTCAAGAGTGATGAAGATCTTCTTTAGCATTCAGGAATTTCTGGATTGGGATTTGACCAACACCTAAGGGAGTGAAGGGCTTATCTCTGGAGGTGTCAAGCACATTGCATGTTCATGGCCGTTTTATAGAGGGGTGGAGGAGCTCTAAGCTCCCAAACAGGAGAATACTAATTGCTTCAAATTCTGTCCAGATTCCCTGAAGCTGGGAACCTTCTCTGAAATGAATGAATGAAGGAATGTACGAATGAATGAATAAATGAACAGAGGGCATGGGAGCCAGTGCAGAGACAGGCAATGTGGATCCTTTGAAGATAAAAATTCAGAAAGAATACATGCCAGGCAGTGTTTCTCCCAGAACATGGTGTCCCACAACCTGAGCCAATCCTCCTAACCCAGCTGCCGCACAGCCAACCTGTCTCCGGGGTATCTCACTCCCCCTTGGGTGGGGCAAACAACAATAGCACCACACCAGGCTGAGGGCCCAGGCAGAAGATGCTCCTGAAACCTTAATACAATGTCATTGTGTTCTCAGTATTTCCTCATGCACCAGCCACATCCTGGAAACAAGCCATGTATGGGCCCATGAAGATGCAGCTAGAACATGCCTGTGTTTATTCCGTTGACTGAGGGTTGCTGGGGGGAGGGGGGTAGGGATAGGGTGGCTGGGTTATGGACATTGGGGAGGGTATGTGCTATGGTGAGTGCTATGAAGTGTGTACACCTGGAGATTCACAAACCTGTACCCTTGGGGATAAAAATACATTATATGTTTATTAAAAAAAAAAAAAAAAAAACAATGGAAGAGACCCGTCTGTGAGTCAGTGGCCCTGGGTGGTCATCCTGGCTCTCCACCTTTGAAAACTTAGGTGGCTTTGGCCAAATCCCTTCCCTCCTTGGGGCCTCGCTTTCCCCTTTTGAAAAATGTAGATATTGATAGTCCTACCCTCCACAATGGCTTATAAGGATTGAGTTATTAACATTTGCGAAATGGTCAGAAAAGTGTCTGCAGCATTGTAAACACCACATACGTAGTGAAACCCAAAGAGTCATTCATCTTTACAGCAACCTGTCAGAATAGGCTGAGGAATCTGTGGCTCAGGTAGCAAGTGATGGACCCAAGGTCATACACCTGGACCCACTTTTCCACTGACACTAGGGCTAGAACAGTCTATAAGATGACTTCCGATTCTGATATTCAGTGATCTCTCTGTATAAACTGACAACTCTGCTTGGATTTCATTTCTCCCTTGGTTCTGATGGATACCAGCTAGATGCAGAAGAAGTTCCCCTTTAAGCTCATCTCAAACCCCATTGATGTAGAAAGCCATTTTCAGCATCAACATTTTGCTCAGTGTTAAATGTGCCCTGGGGAGGTGGGAGGGTTGGGAGCGGGCGGCTCTGATAGGCCTTTGGCTCTGAAGCCCTGAACCACTGGGTCTGCTTCCCATCAGTGATATGGAGCCCGGTTCTTCCAGCTTGGCAGAAAATCTGAGTATCTTTCAGGGTTGCCAAAATAATGTCAAGTCTCGTTTCTCCCCTTGTCGTGTCTGTGTAGGTCAGTGGCATCGACACCCCACAGCCTACCAAGATGCTAGACTGTCCCTGCCATCCTCTTCCCTCAGCTCTCAGGGGTAATGGGTCACCAGTCCAGTCTGAAAGGGAAGTCCCAACATGCTGCTTGAAATCCCTGGACGAATATCCATTATACACAAGATATGGCCCAAACGCATCATTCCAGGCCCTTCGAGTGCAAGCACCACACCACCCCCGCCCCACTCTGCCAAGTTCCCTACTCTCCCATTCTCCTCCCTCAGTTTTCTCCCGTTAGCCTCCAGGCCAGCCCATCCGCCTGCCATGAGGACCTGCAGCTATAACCTGAGCATACCCAGTCTCAGCCAGCCTTCCGGTTCTACAGCAGACACTTCCGGGAGAAATGCCCGCCCTGTCCTCCTCTGCTGTGGCTATGGCAGAAGCTCTCCTTCCTCTCTCTGACATTGAATCCCATCCCCCACTGGCTTTATTAGATACCTCTTCTTGTCTCTGGTTTCTTCCTTTTTCACTTGTTCCTTTCTGTAAGTCTAAAAATGCTTATTCTCTCTCCTTTAACCAAACCTCCCAATACCCATGCTCCCCTCCAGCTGCCACTCTTCACAGCCAATACTTCCTGCCTATAATTCTCTACCTCCTAGCTATGCCTCCATCCATTATAATCTCCTTCTGGCCCTTCCCCTCTACTGAAGTGACTCCTCCCCATGGTTTCCCCAAGCGTCTTTCCTCTAAACCTAAAAACATAATTGCTACCACAATGTGACCTCTCAAATGTATTTTTCACTATTGATTACTCTCTGTTTCTTGGAAGACTCTCTTCCTTAATCCTGGTTTGTTAGTTTTCCTTCTGTCTTCCTGACTACTTAGTTTCCATTGCAGGCTTCTTTGTCTTTCCCTTTAAATTCCTTTCCCCTTCTGATAACTTTACCAGTCAGGTAGGGCTAGGTTACACTGCACCAAAAAGCAACCAACCTTTAAAATCCAGTGACATGCATTCATTTTTTTGTCTGGGTTACATGCAGTATATGAGAGGCAGCAGGGCAGATCCAAGAGCCACGGAGAGTCAAGAACCGTTCCTTGGCAGGAGTAAGACGGAGTACTAATAAAGGAAATTCAAACACTTAACTGGCTAGATTTCAGAATTGCTCTGGTGACTTCTTTGAACAGAATGTTTATAGCAGTTACCCTACGCCTGTCACCATTGCGTGCAGTGGGGGTCAGATAATTTGTCTCTTTAGTTCAAAGGGGTTCAGATCAAGAGGATCTGTACTCATGGAGCTATCTTTTAAGGAAATACACCCCCAATTTTTATCTGCACCTAAATCAGATTTGGATTCTGTGTGAAAAAGTGAACTATTGGGAGCTGTGGCCAGACTGCCATTGCCAACCTCCAAGATAGCCTTCAAGGATCCCAGCCTTCTGGTATTTTTATTCTTGTATAGTCTAGCCTCCTCCTGCATTGGAAAGGACTACATGCATGACCAATAGTCTAGTTCAGAAATGATGGACTGTGACTTTTGAGGCTAGGTTATAAAATATATAGTATCTTGTATCCTATTCTCTCTCCCCCTCTCGGATCACTCACTCTGGAGGAAAGCCAGACACCATATCATAATGGCATTAACAGCCTATGGAGAGGTCCACATGGCAGGAAACTGAGACCTCCTGCCAAGAGCCCTGTGAGGGAGCCATGCTGGAAGATGAACATCCGGCTCCAGTCAAACCTTCAGATGACAGCAGTCCTTGTCAACTTTCTGTGAAAGCCTCATGAGAAACCCTGAGCCAGAACCTTTGCATAAGCTATTCCTCAATTCCTGACCCACAAGAACTATGTGAGATGTGCATGTTCATTATTAAGGCTTCATTCTCTCTACTTTTGCCCTGTCTATGTCAACTCTTGTCTAAACTAGAGTAGCTGCTTCTCTAATGTGCCTTTTTGCTTTCAACTATCTTTCTTTCCCCAAATTCACTTTCCTTACATGGACCTGAGTGAAATCTCAAACATGAATCTTGTGCAAATCCTTTAAGGATTTTCCATTGCTCTCAGGAAAAAGCCCAAACTCCTCAGTATGCCCAAAGACTTGACATAGTCTGACCCTTTCAGACTTACCTCTCAATACTCTTTCCTTTCAACTCAAAATTCAGACAACCAGATTCCTTCCTCCCTCCCTCCCTCCTTCCTTTTTCCTTTTTTTTTTTTTTTTAAAATAAGCCTTCCTTTATTTGACCCTTGGTTGTACCTCTCACACAGACTCCTCTCCGCCTGGATTACTCATCCTTTTTTTCCCCCAAAAACCTTTATTCATCTCCCATCATCCCCTATGTTTCTGATAATCTGTCCTAACTTTATTGTTCAAATGTGTTCCAAGACAAGTGGTACCATATCCTTGTCAAATTATTAATCATTAATCATTAATGTAATATTAATTCATCATTAGTAGTAACAATAGCTACTTATAACAGCTGTCTGGGACTACCTCTGAGTCATTTGCAGACACTTCTCTTATTCAAGAGCTCCTTTTGCCTCTATTTGAAAATATTCTTTGGTCACAGAACATGTTTGACCCATGAACGGGGCTGCTGGAAGCTCTGTAAGGCTGACGTCAGTCAATGGGGCATAAGAGTTGGTAGATCAGTCCTTATAGCTCTATTAGGAAAATCCTGAGGTGTTCCCTATACTGTGTCTCAGTCCCTGGTGTGAACGAGCACCAGTATCATACAGAGAGGAACCTGCTCATTTATGAACTTTATTAGCTTCCATTTTCACTGTCACTTCACTCCACTACTGTCTCACAGCTTCTTGCATCCTTTCCCAAATAAAGTACTTGCACTTGTAATCTTGTCTCAGGGCCTGGTTTTGGAGCAACCCAGACTAAGTCACAACCATTTAGTCACCACTTACCATGAGCTGGACGCTGGGTCAAGCTCTTATGTGGATTATACATTTTAATTCTTTTTGCAACCTAATGAGTTAGGTGCTAATCCATAAAATTGGGGTAATTCTACTTACTCAAAGGATTGTTCTGAAGATTAAATGGGATGATGCATGTAAAGAGCTTAGCACTGAAAGAGAAGATGAATTTGAAGGGTTTAGCTCAGTCCTTTGCCTAGGAAGCAATTGGTCATTTGCCTGAGATCATGTGCCTGGTACGCAGTAGATCTGTACCAAATTCAGCCAGATTCCAGAGTCCTCAATTTTTATTCTAGACTGTCTTGTTAGTTGTAATCTCTCTCTTTTTCAAGTATTTTATTTACTTATTTATTTACTTACTTACTTATGAGAGAGAGAGAGAGAGCACTAAAGAGAGAGAGAACGAGCACGAGAGGCAGCCCAGAGAGAGAGGGAGAAGCAGGCTCCTCACTGAGCAGGGAGCCCAACTCGGGACTCAATCCCAGGACCCTAGGATCATGACCTGAGCCGAAGGCAGATTCTTAACTGACAGAGCCACACAGGCACCCCTAGTTGTAATCTCTTATTGAACTACCTTCCACAGACGATTGCAAGCACCATGGGAACAGGAAACTAGTTTTATCCATGGAACCTGGCACTCAGTAGATTGGAAGCCATTTGTGAATTGATTCTTCCCTTCCTCCCAACTAAGTCTGTTTTGTACACAATTTAGGGTACTCATTACCTGAAATAGTTTGAGCCATCAGAGTAATCCTACAAATCATATATGAAAAAAAGTGGGTCTTTCTTGAAAAGTCTATTTATTTATTTGACAGACAGAGAGAGAGAGAGAGAGAGAAAGAAAGAGAGAGAGAGCAGCAGGCAGAGGGAGAGGGAGAAGCAGGATCCCCACTGAGCAGGGAATCCAATGTGAGACTCGATCCCAGGAACATGTGATCATGACCTAAGCTGAAGGCAGCCGCTTAATCGATTGAGTCACTCAGGCATCCCCAAAAGTCTAATTTTTATGTTTATCTTTTTCTCTTCAAGAAAATAGTTCAATTCCATCATGGGAAGGTGGTATATTTAGTGTGAGATCATGCTAGTTTTGAAGTCAAAAAGACCAAGTTCGAATCTATTATTTTCAACTGTGTGACCTTGGGCACCAGGGGCTCGGGTGGGGTCAGGGATGTAGCTTCTCGAATTTGTAGTTTCCTCCTATACTTGTTATCTGTTGCATAACAAATTATTTCAAAACTTAGTAGCTAAAGACAACCAATATGTGTTATCTCACAGAGTTTCTGAGGGTCAGGACTCTAGGAGTGATTCTGCTAAGTGGTTCTAGTTCAAGGTCTCTTACCAGGTTATAATCAGGTCATCTCCTGGGGTTGTAGTCATCTACAGGCTTGAATGAGGCTGGAAGATTCACTTCCAAGTTCACTTACAGGGTTGTTGGAAGGAGTGTCACTTCCTCTATGTGAGCCTCTCATAGCACGGCAGCTAGCTCCTCCCAAGGCACAAGATCTGAGAGGGAGAAAGAGAGACCACCCAAGATGGAAACCACAGAGTCTTTTATAATCTAATTTGGAAGCAACATACCTTCACTTCCTCCATATTCTGTTTGGTTTCACAGACCAATGCTGGCACAGTGTGGGAGGGGGCAATGAAAGGATGGGAATAGTAGGAGACAGGATCCCTGGGGGCCATCTTGGAGGCTGAGTACAACATTTCCCATATACAGTCATAGTGGAGGGTTTCATGTGACTGGTATGTAGTTGTTTCTCAGAAAGCATTAGTTCTGGGGTGCCTGGGTGGCTCAGTGGGTTAAGCCTCTGCCTTCAGTTCAGGTCATGATCTCAGGGTCTTGGGATTGAGCCCCACATTGGGCTCTCTGCTCAACAGGGAGCCTGTTTCCCTGACCTTCCCCCCCCCCCCATCTGCCTCTCTGCCTGCTTGTGGTCTCTCTTTCTCTTTGTCAAATAAATAAATAAAATCTTTTTAAAAAAAGGTATTAGTTCTATTTTGTGTATTCAAGAAAAGATATGTAAGTTCTGGAACCTGAAGCATATAGTCAACAACCCAGAGTTTATCAGTCACCCCAGAACAATGAGCACCAAACAAACCTAGTTACTAAAGCTCGCATCCTGCTGAGGACTAAGCCCGCGATATTGGTGACAGCCAACATCTAGCTGCAAAGCTCCTTATAGTTTCTAATACTTATTTACCTTTATCATCCAGTTTTCACTTTATGCCATCATATATTTCATTTATCTCAATAACTCTATGGCATATTCATTATTGTTGTCACACTTTCCAAGTAAGGACATGGTCTAAGGACACACAGCTACTCAGTAATAAAGTCAGGATTCAAACCCAGGACTTCTGAACACAAAGTCTATTCTCTATGAGCAAGTAACTCATACTGCTGACGACAATGACGAAGAAGAAGAAGAAGAAGGAGGAGGAGGAGGAAGAGGAGGAGTGGGGGGGTGGAAGGGGGGGAGGAGGAGACAAAGATGAAAAAGAAGGGGAAGGAGAAGGAGAAGAAGAGGGGAAGGAGGAGGAGGAAGAGAAGGAGAAGAAGGGACAATATTGTTATTTTTACCCTTTAGGGTAACTTCTATAGAAGCACACAGAAATTTCCTTAGGGGTCTGTTGCATGTGACTGTCAGTTGTTAAGTGGCCCAGCATCTCCCAGAGCATAGCCAGGTTAGCACAGCCATCCCTGAAGTGCTGATATGATTGCCTCGGGGTGGGGGGGGTTTCATCCTACAGGACCACAGCTGGTGGCTGGTGCATTTTGCTTGAACCTTCTCCCCACTTCTTCCATCACTATCTATCACACACACAAACCCCGGGAGAAGAGGGCACGTGGATAAAATCTCTGGGCCCGCAGATTCCCCGTAATTAATAATAGGCAAATGCTTCCTGTCAAGGGCCTGCTGAGACGTGGCATGGTGAATGAGGGCTGTGTGTGTAAGCAGCATCAGTCTCCAGCCAGCAAACAACCCAGACAGAGCCTCGGAGTCCTGAGAGCAGGTAAGGACAAGATACAGACCTGTGGGTGTGGCCCCTATTCCAGGGACTTGGACTTGCTGCATTCATAGGTCATGATGACAGCTTTGGTGGTGGTACAGGGGTGGACTCACCATTCAGCCTGCCAAGTGATGCATGAGAGAAGGAAGGGCAGGAAGATATGGGAGCAGACGGGACCAAAGGACTGGAAGTCCTGCCCGTACCGTGCTGGCTGCTTCCTGAACACCTTCCCGCCCAGGTTCACTGTCACCTCACCTGTAAACCCATGTGGTGGCCTGGGAGGGGCCGTTCTTGGCCTTGTCTGACAGATGGGGAGACTGTGATTCAGAGACACAAATGACTTGACCAAAGTCTAGCAACCAATAATAACCACAGAGTAATGAGTTCTAGGCTATTAATTAACTTTCTAACCATTTACACAAAAGAAGCTGGCCTCTTGATTGGAACTCATTCCTGAGTCTCTGTACCCCATTTATCAAGGATTATTACGCAAAGCCCTTCCTCTGCACCCCGGGTTAGATGCTCTGAGGCTTTCCCTCCTCTCATCAGTTAGAGCATCATCTGAGGGTCACAACTCACCCGCAGCAGCTGGAAGAGGCCTGCCACTTCTTAAAGGAACATTAGGCAGAGCCACAGTGAAGACACGGAGGAGCAGTATTGGTGGGGGGAGGGGAAGAGGGAGGTTGAAATAGACCCTTGTAAAGCAGCTGTCCTTTGGCCATCACTCGTCCCCTATCTCCTCTATCTGCAGGGCCTATGTACAACAACTTAAAGAACTGGTCTCCTCCCACTGCTCCTTTTTTCAAAGAAGAGTCCTTAATCGAAGGAGGTGCTTTGAGCAGATAGCGGCAACCTGCTCTAGAGATCAACCACTCTCTTCTTAAACTCACCAGGAGGGACGCCCATTTGGATGTAGGTTTCAACCATCCCCTCAAACCACCATGTCAGACTGGGTAGTGATTATCTAGGGCAACATGAACTCACGGCCAAAATAACTAGATCGGTATAAGCAGTATGAAGGAAAGACAAGATTCATTGTACATAAAGCAGAATTGCAGAAAGCACAAGAATTTAAAATATGTGTTAAAATATCCTAAAAGAAAAAAGAATACCAATGACACAAAATGTGAATAAGTTACAAAATTCCAAGGAATAATTTTAGGAATAAAAAGTAAATAGTTAAAATAAAGGAAATGAGATACAGGACAAATCTACTGGGGGAAAATATCAGAACAAATACAGGAGAAGAATGATTTTGAAGGTGCAAGGATTAGATTCTTTCTAAAATAAGTCATTGAATATATACAATGGAATATTACTCAGCATCAAAAAGAATGAAATCTTGCCATTTGCAGCAACATGGATGGAGCTAGAGTGTATTACGCAAAGCAAAATAAGCCAGTCATAGAAAGACAAATGCCATAAGATTTCACTCATCTGTGGAATTTAGGAAATGAAACAGATGAGCATGTGGTAAGGAGGAAAAATGAGATGGACAGGGGGGAAGCAAACCGTAAGATACTTTCGATGACAGAAAACAAGCTGAGGGTTGATGGAGGGATGTGGGTGGGGGGATGGGCTAGATGGGGGACAGGAATTAATGAGGGCCCTTGTTATGATGAGCACTGGGTGTTATATGTAAGTGATGAACCACTAAATTCTATTCTTTTAAAAATTAATTATTTTTATTAACATATAATGTATTATTTCCCCCAGGGGTATAGGTCTGTGAATCGTCAGGCTTACACACTTCACAGTACCCTCCATATCACATTGTCATTAAATTCTATTCTTGAAGCCAGTATTACACTCTATATTGACTAAATCAACTTTAAATAAAAATTTGGAAAAAATAATAATAAATAAAATAAAATAATTCACCAAGGGGTGATGGAGAACCATAAACGATAAGCTAAGGAGTATGGAAATTGGAAATGGATTTGCCAGTATTAGAATAATAGCAGTTTGAGAAATAGGGAAGTAGAAAAAAACATGAAGGGGAAAAAAAATACTTTCTGAAAATCAGCAGACCACAGCCAAGAAGGCCCCACCTCTGTTCAGAAGTTCTGTTCCGTCTGAAGCAGTAACAACAAAGAATAAAGATCTATAGCTCATCTTTGAGATAATGTATCTAAAGTTTCTCTGCTGAGTGTGACCTTTGAAGTAGATTTCTGGTACAAACACCCAGTCCCTGGTTTGCTAAGAGTTGGGTTTTTTTTTTCCTCCTGTTTTGTTATCATAAGTAGACACTGAACTTCAGTGGATGATTTTTGAAGACATAATTGTAATTCTTCATCCATTAGGTAATCATATCAAATTTTTCTTTGGTCTACTAACGGGATAAATTACATAGATCGATCATCTGATAGTGAAACAGGCTTCCACACCCCCCAAAACCTGACTTAATTGTAAGATACATATGTTATCCCCACTATTCGATTTGTATCATTCAGATCATTTATTATCTGTATCCTTTTGGCTATGCAATCTGTTGTGTTTTGAGAAGGTGTGTTAAAAAGTCTATAACCATACTTGTTGATTTATCTCTTTTTCACTACAGTTTTATAAGTTGCTGTGGTAAATATTTGGAGGCTATATTGTTAGGGGCATATGTGCTTATGACTATTTCCTCTTGCTCTGTTTTCTAGAATATGACATTCCTCTATTTTCTTTTGAGAAGCTGTTTCCTGCAGTCTTAAAATTTTTATTTGATTTTTATTATGGCAAAATATTCTATAACATGAAACTTATCATGTTAACTATTTTCAAGTGTATGATTCAGTGCATTAAACCCATTCATAATGTTAACAACCATCACCACCATCCATCTTCAGAACTTTGTCATCATCTCAGAAAGAATCCATTAGTTTTTAAGACAGCTTTTTCAGATTTCATTTGGTTTATATTTGCCTGATATATCTTTTTTCCATTGTGAGGTTCTGATGCTTTCTTGTGTCTTTTTACATTGACAATACAATGTGTTGTTGTTTTTTTTTAATCTAAACTGAGACTCTTCTACTTGGTGAGTTTAACCACTTATGCCCATTATACTTTTATGCTTGTACTTTCTTGACATTTTATTGTGCTTTCTGTTAGGAAAATTGCTTTTAGAGTAATATGTAACTAAAACTCATTAATCAGTCTACAAAGTTTAATTTATCCAATAGAAAAATAACTTGGTTCCTTTTTTTCTTTTCTGTTTTCCAATTCACACTAAGTTCCCCTTACTGGTTTCTCTTTGGTTTCTACCAAGATCTCGGGTTGAGGAGGAAGACGAAGGAGAGGTAAAGGGACAGGTAAGTTGTTACAGATTTCATTCTAAGCTGTCTCTGGGCTCTCTGGACCAGGTAATGTCTAAATTTTCATAGTCCTTCTGGAGGGTCCTCTTTTGCTGTTTCTAGACAGGAATATACATAGCACTCTTCTAGCTGGTCCCTTTCAGTTCTTTCCACAGTCCTAGGATTCTAGTAATCCCAGTCTCCCAACCACCATCACCAGTTTCCTTCCCCCACTCAAAATAACACCAAGGAATAGATGGAAAGATGCATGCCACTGCCATCCCCCCACCATACCTACATACACTCACAGAATTTTCTCTCCTATGTGGCTCACAACAATCCATGGAAAATACCCACAGATCCTTTGCTCCAACAACCAGGGAAAGCAAATGGATGTCAAAGCAAAGATGCTCTCCTGACTTTGGTCTGAAAGTTCTTTGTTGCTCTTCTCCCTAGATTTCCCAGGCAGAAGGGACACTGATTTATGCATCAACCAATCACAGGTAACATACTTCAAGGTTCTCCAAGTGGTCCTACTGAAGTCCTGTCACTCGTCTTGAGTGAAAAGTCCCTTCTTTTGTCTAGCCCTAGGGTATCTGAAATCTGCCTGGCTACATGGTCCCCTTGGATTAAAGCCTTTGTCCTGTCTTAGCGTTATACAGTTCTCGCCAAGAATTCTTAACGAAATCCATCCACTCGTATTCAGAGGTGGTTGAGGGGATTAAACTGAGACAAACAACAGCTTGGGCTCTTAGTGTCAACTTGCTTTATTTCAAATGCTTGTGCCAGATGATCTCGGTTGAGTTACGTATTTTCTCTATATACCTCAGTTTCATGATCTGTAAAATATGGGTAATAGTGGGACTTAGCTTGAGATTTTATATGAGGATTAACTAAGATAATGCAAAGGGAACACTTACCAAATACACTGGAAGTGCCAGCTTTCTCATATTCTCCTAACAAACTAAATCTCTGTATAAATAGTAGATGCTATCACTATAATAGAATGACCCAATAGGCTCCTCATTATGATTTTGGAATCAGAGTTTATAAATTTCCCTGAATCTGTGAGCTTAAGTATGCATGAGTATGAATCAGCTTGAAGAGAAGCCCTAGATAATGTTATCATTATTTCCATACAATTTCCTGACAAATTGCAAAAGACTATCAAAGTTGCAAATTGCAGTGATAACATTTCTACAGAAACGAAGGAGGTTGTTATTCCCTCACTCTCTGGTGTGATCATTTATCTCCCTGCCTGCTGGACAATGATGACAAGGGCTTGGGGATACCCTGCTTTTCTTTGAAGACCAAAAGTACACATTCATCAAAATTCAGTTCAGTGAAAGCTGACCTTGACCAACCCCCACAAATAGAATTGTTTCCTTCCCACCTAGATTCCCATCTGGTTCCAGGGTATCTGAAATTTCTGCCTGTCACTGTGGCCCCCTTGGATTGAACCTCTTACCCTTACCTTAAATAGGACTTTGAGTCTGGGTACTGTCCTTCACATCTCTGTTTCATCCATATTCAGAGGCCAGTGTGACCACACATTTTGGTGTGTTTCCTCTGCCTCTCCTGATAACTTAATTTTGGCTTTCAGATCCCCTACTTGTATCTGATACTCCAGGGTCTCCTTGTCACGAGTGGAAATTTAGAAACTAAAGAGAGGTGTAATCAGAAGCTAAGAGAACACAGAAAAGGAATTCTTACATCTGGGAGTGCAGAGGGTGGGGAAGAGAGGAAGGCAGAAGAAAATACTTCTGGTGGAGATGTATGAGTATAAGTTTACCCAGGCCAGGTAGAACAGCTCTGGTAAAGCATAGAGAGGTGTAGAAAAGCTTGCCATCACAGGGACCATGAAGACAACTGATGTGTGGGAGCACAGGATGGGAGGTGGGTCAGAGAGAATGGCAGAAGGGGACACTGGGAAGGAAGGATGAAGGTGAGTGAAGGTTGGCTTCAAGAGTTTAAGTTTTGTTCTGCATATGTTGTGATGACTTCTAAAGTTGTTAAAAGGGAAGGGGTGGAGGACAAAGTAGGAGCTGTATTTCAGAAGGATCACTCTGAGTATCATGAGGTTGGTTGGGAGGGAACATTCTATAGCACAGACCCAGAAGGGCCAGTCCTTCAATCTGTTATGACACCACAGATCTCTCTCAACCTTTGAACATCCATCTGTTTTGGCTGAGGAATGTCTTTATTTTTTTTTTTAAGATTTTATATATTTATTTTAGAGAGAGATTGAGAGCACAAGCAGAGGGAGTGGCAGGCAGAGGGAGAAGCAGACTCCATGCTGATCAGGGAGCCCCATATGGGACTTGATACTGGGACTCCGGGATCATGACCTAAGACGAAAACAGATGCTTAGCCAACTGAGCCACCCAGGTGCTCTGAGGAATGTCTTTAGAAATCAAATATAGTAAGGAGGATTCTTTGCCTGGAGTGTGCATGTGGGGGTTGGGGGAGGCAACAGGGGTGCAGTGAAGAATGTGCAGATGTTTGATCCTCGTGAATATTGGAGAACGTATACAGCCAAGTCTGTGGGCTCTCATCAGGAAGAAGACCAGATATCCAGGAGGATACTGCTGTGAGGCAACAGATATGAGGGGCCCGGGGGCAGCAGGTGGTCAGGAGAGATATAGAAGATGCTCCCCTGGGCCTCTGTGGCATGAAGAGGGGATATGCTTCACTGGTCTGCTTATCTGCTCTGCACTGGGCATTTCCCTGGGCATTTTTCTGCTGCTTTGCAGACAGGAGGGGAGTCACTGAGTAATGGACCCTCCTTCTGACCAGAATCTTCTGTTCTTATTGAAGCCCACAGCTCCAGTCCAGCCTCCTATGCTTCTTGCAGAACGGGATGGTCAATAATAAGAGTTTGCTCATCAGCCTGAGTGAGAACTGGACCCTGGCTTCCTAAATTTTTCACTTCTTCCTCTGGCCCAGGACCTTCAGGGGACTGTACAGAGAGGTGGACCCTGCATACGGAGATTACGGGCTGCTAATTTTTTGGCTGATACTGCATTTTGCTTTCAAGTTTGGAAATATGTATGACCAAGACCTGGTCTTAATAACTGTAAATTCATTCTCTGGTCTCCAGAGAAAAGGAGTTACCAGAAACCATTTCATCAGTATGGAATCCTAATTGTGGCCCTAGGTCATTAGATTTTAATATATCAGTGTGGCTGAATGATGGCTTAAGAGACTTTCTATTTTCAGGAGAACCGACAGGATTATGAGAAAAGCTACTAATGACTAATATCTCATGGAAGAATCTTAATTACCACAAAATTCATAGGAAGCACCTGACAGCTCCACAGATGATTGGATTAGAAACCACATTTTAAAATCTTTCCTGGAAAAAAAAAAAAAAAATCTCTCCTGGATGAGTCAGTGATAGCCTCCTTGGGGAGCCAAGTCTGTGTGTAAGGTCTCATGCATGCAATAAATCTCAACATGGAAGAAAAGCAAAATTCCCCCAAAACCTCCATTTTCAATTTCTAGCTTAAAATACATACACACACACACACACACACACACACACACACACATATATATATACATATATACTTTTTTTTTTTGACCAGACCTTTCTAGGCTAAGGATAGGTTGGAGCTAAAATGCTAGCATACTGAGTATTTCTTGTCATTCATCCATCACTGTAGGTAGAGATCAGGTAAATCCCACGGCATGATATATGAGTTACCACAGCATAAGCCAGCCCACTCATTTATGCATCTATTTAGCAAGTGACAGCCACGAAGTCCCTGGCACAGCTACGTGCTGGGTGCAGGAGCAGCAACGATGTGAAGCCAAGCACAGCTTCTTGCTTTCTTGAGCTTACAATTTATGGGAGCAGTTACACCTCATCAAAAAGGCATCCCCCCAAAAGCTACCCAGATGAACATAAAGGAGCGGATACTGGTGCATTGAAACCAATAATGCGTGGAATTGACCCACAGAAATCAGGGGGGCCTGGCTTTCTGAGAAAATGATCATTAAGCTGAAATCTGGAAAAACGGTAGGGGGTGATTTGGTGAAGGGAGAGCAGGAGAATGGTTAAGTGGTGGGGGTGGGGGGGTGAAGTTAGGAATTGCATTCTGAAGACATGGAAGACACCAAGGCCCTGGGGCAGTATGGAACATAGAAGGTGGTCGGCATCACATACTCCCATGTTCTCCCGTCGCTATAGTCAAAGTGGGTCACCTGTCATCTCTCTTCCATGTGTGGCTTTCTCCACCTGGGGTGTTTCATTCTAGGTCTTCCCAGTCCCTTCCAAGTTATCATCTGAAATGTTACTCCCAGATCCCCACTGGGAAGGATGCCCTTTCCCTCTGTACTCACAGGATACTTGCACTCCGTTTTACCTTGTATGCATGAGACAGTGTCCGAGTCACAGACTCCAATGCAGGCTGAATAGGCTAAACATATTTTCAGATGAATGGACAAACATTGTAACACCAGTGCTCGTCTTTTCTTTGTACTTGGAATGGGATCTCAGGAGGTATCTTACTCTTGTCTGTAGGTTTTATAGCATGTGGCAATTAAAGGTGCACAGTCGGATTTAGGTGCTTTGTTTTTGTAAGGTTTACATGAATGAATCAATCATTGAGAATCCGTTAAAAGCACATTGGTGATATCCAATGGTTCTCAACTGGGGATGGCACTGTTCCCCTGGGGGTGGGTGTTTTGGAAAGTATCTGGCATTCCTGGTCCTCTCAGTGACTGGTGGGGGGAGATCAAGAAGGGCAAATACACTGTAAATCAAGGGAGAGTCCCTTCTGACAAGAAATCACTTCCACCCCCATGCCACCTGCCCCATTTTGGAAGGACTGCCTGCGCTACATGTTGAGAGACCAGAAAATGTTTTGAAGAAAGTTGTAGATCTTTTGCCTCTGAGGTAATTAAAAGAAAACAAGAGAATGTTGTCCTGATGGTCTTTCTCAACCCTGCCCAGTCCTGTGATACTCATCTCCCGGGGAATGCAACATCCAGGCCAGATGGCCCAGACACAGAAGACCCACCCCTCTGGCTCGTGCAGGGGCAGCCTCAGACAGTCCTGCTCCCATAAGAGAGGCGGGGAGTTGGGCTGCACTTCCTCCAGCTCCCGGAGAAGTAACTCAGGGGAAATGCATACATTTATATTTGCCACATGGGTAATATCATAACACAGGCTACCAGTTCATCGTAGGGCTTTGTCTTTTTCCTTTCTCCTAACTAAGCAAAGAGCAGAAGTTAGCTATGAGGAGGAAGGCACGGAATGTCAGGAGGAATTTGAGGTGGTGGCAGGGTTAAGGTGGCAGAATGTCTGAAAGGAGAAATGACAGACCTTGCGGGACTCTGTGAAGCCCCCTGTCCCTTTCATCATGATGGAACTGATCCCTTCCTCCCTTGCATTATATATATTTACATATACATATATAGTTTTATGTGACTATATTTATATAGAGATAAAAATATACTTACATACTTACATAATAAATATGTCAGTCTGAATAATAGATAATGTATTCCCAATCATCAATAATAAAATTTTATCCCGATGTTATTGTATTTTATATATTATCATTATGAATATAATTATATAACTATTATAATAATTTTATTATGATGAATAATAATTTTATGTTCCTTTCTAGTCTTAGAGCTCCCTGAGAACAGTGATGTTCTATTTATTCCTGTGTTTCCAGTATGTAGAACACCTGACCACTTCCTTCCTTAGACTTCATATGCATTTTTGTCTTATTCCAGAGCACATGAGATCTTAAAAAAATCACATTCTCGCCATGATCTATGGCACAAAATCTTGAGAGCCTTGACTCTACTGTACTCTCTTCTGTGTCCCCAGAAGCCAGCTGAGCTCCATACTTAGGAGGTGCTCAGCAAATTTTGGTTGAATCAAATCAAACTGAATCAGAGCGAACTGCATCTTGAAAGGCCTAGTCGGAACCATCTGAATGATGCATGAGAGTCCTAGAGAAGAAAAGCGTATGGGAGAAAAGGGACTGATTGGGCTGCAGGAATAAAGGGGCTCTAACAAATACGTCAGGAAATAAACTTAACTACCTTGGAAGGGAATGGGTTTTTCTGACAAAGCTAGTATTCAGGCACAGGAGTGGGAACATTGGCTAAAAAGAGTCTGAGAGACTCAAGCACAGTCAGATCAGGTGGACTCATCGTTTAGAGATGCGTGACTGAAAACATCCCGGGAGCTGGTGGAAACATAAAGGGGTTGTTCTACAAGGACAGATTAATTCACAGTTTCAAGAATATCCTGCTCTATGAACCCAGTTCAGCTCAACGCACTACAGAAGACACTAGGGAGAAATAGGAAGATAAAATCTATTCCACGCTTTGAAGTCATTCCTAAGCCATCTCTTCCTCAAGATTATATAGGCCAAAACACCCTTTCACTTAACTTCTTCTTTTTTTTTTTAAGATTTTATTTATTTGATAGAAACACAGCGAGAGAGGAAACACAAGCAGGGGGAGTGGAAGAGGGAGAAGCAGGCTTCCTACTGGGCAGGGAGCTGGATGTGGGGCTCGATCCCAGGACTCTGGGATCATGACCTGAGCTGAAGGCAGGCGCTTAAGGACTGAGCCACCCAGGTGCCCCTCACTTAACTTCTTTTGAGTCAGATTTTGTGACTTCAGTTCAGGAGAATGCGGGCTAATAAGAGCACCCAGCACTGCCTTCCCCAGTGTATCATTTTTGGGGGAGCTTTTGATTTCTTGAATGAAATATAGAGATATTTTGAGGAGAGGGATCTGTTAAATACTGTTTCCCTTCCCCTTAGATTTATTTATTTATTTGAGAGAGAGAAAGAGAGACAGAGAGCTCACTAGCAGGGGGAGGTGCCAAGGGGAGGGGGAGAAGCTCCAGCAGGCTCCCCACAGAGCATGGAGCCTGACGTGGGACTCAATCCCAGGACCCTGAGATCATGATCTGAGCGGAATCAAGAGTCTGACACTCAACCGACTGAGCCACCCAGGTGCCCCCTCCTTCTATCTAAGTAGCTAGTTGGAGGACTAGCAATTCCTAAGTGTGTCTGAGAAAGATTGATTGCTCTAGGTCAAGGGTTTAGAAATCAGACTTTGTCAACAGAGACATTATTGATTGTCCTGGATGTTCCTTCTTAATCAACAAGGAGCAAGAAAAGGGCCGTAGGCAGGAGGCCAGTGAGGAATTTTCCCTGTCCGCTACCCCCAGTGGGCGGGCCCTGCCTCTTTGAGACGTGTATCAACACTTGACTGGACTCTCCTGAGCTTCTGTTCTCAGGGAAGGAGCAGTCAGTGAGCATATAAACAACCAGTCCTTTCTTCACTCCACAGCAGAGAAGATAACGGTATCGTTTAACTGGTTAGTATCTCTGCATTTTATTGTCTGTCTCTCTGAAAATACAGGTTCATGGTGCCAGCAGCATCTCTTCCCTGTTTTGACCAATGCTCTAAACATCAGTGGGGCTCCTGGGTGGCTCAGTGGGTTAAAGCCTCTGCCTTCGGCTCAGGTCATGATCCCAGGATCCTGGGATCGAGCCCCGCATCGGGTTCTCTGTTCATCGGGGAGGCTGCTTCCCTTCCTCTCTCTCTACCTGCCTCTCTGCCTATTTGTGATCTCTGTCGAATAAATAAATAAAAATCTTTTAAAAAAATAAACATCAGTAACCACCACCTTCCGTCAGGATTATACTCACTCCCTATCAGCTTCATGACGACACCAGTCATCATAAGCATGACTTAAGGAGACACGTGTTTTCCACGCAGAGTGTCAACATGCTATTCTTCCATACATTTCTCTGGCCCCTTCAAAACTGTGTGTCTCAGTGAACATGTCTACAATGAAACTTTGTGAAAAATAACACCAATTCCAGGCCCAAATGGTTACAGTTCTCTCACGACTCAAGTATTATTGTCTTATAGGAAAAGGAAAGCCAGACTCATCTTGTTTGATCTTCTGGAAGCCAAATCTAGGAGACTGTGCATTATAAAGGCCTCAGTCAAAGGCTGCATCATTGAAAACACGTTATCAGAGACATCCATGCACTGTTGTGTCTGAGTCCCTTCAACACAGTCACATTCACCTCTGACCAAGGCAAGTCATCCCGATCATTCAGGCTGACCAATACGAAAGCCTGAAAAATACCATCAATTGAGCACTTACTCTGGTCCAGCCACAGCCCCAACACTTTCGCAAATATTACCATATGCCACCCTGAGCAACCCCACCCCCCAAAAAAAATCCCTCTGTCATTTTTAGGGATGAGGACGTTGAGGCTCCGAGAGACAAATTACCCAGGGCCCACCAGCTAGTGATTATGGAGCCCAGGTAAGAACTCCAGAGTCTGTGCTCCTTGGGTAACAGAACAAGTGTTCTCCCTGATGTCCTTGACCTGCACTTGGCACAGACCTCCAGCGGGGTGGTTCCCACGAGGGACTGTCATTATTTAATGAACATCCTGACTGCCCCACCAGTTTCTAAACTCTTCATTTTGCTAATCTCTCTGTCGTCAGCATTGCTCAGCCATTGGTAGGGACTTGGTAAATGCTTGTGCGGTGATTGAATGAAGGCGTGAGTGAATGCAAACCTAAAGAAATGAAGAAACAAAAATGCCTAAAATAAATAGATCCTTTCTTCCTTAGATTCTTATTTAAAGCCTCTCCGACACCTTTTAAGATCTGCTTTACCCCAGATACACTGGAGACTATGAATCATAATTCGTACAACTTGTGAACCTTTACAGAATGGAATTCTGGGCAGGTCCTCTAGGTGAAAACCTGTACTGGGGCCGAATCCTGGTCAGAAACGCTCATTATGGAGGGGAGCAGGCAGGAGCATAATCATCCAGCTATCGTTGGTGGGTGCCAAACAGTTTGTATGAAGAATCGGCTTGAGCAAAATTAGGCATCTGAGGGTTATACATAGCGGTTAGTGCTGGAGATAGGCCCTGAAGAGTACAGAGGAATGGAAAATGAGCCTTTCGCTGTCAGAGAACTTCTTTACTCTAGGAACTGCAATCTTCCTAACTGCTCTTTAACATTTCTCATCGGAAAGGGAAAGGACTGACAGATGTGGTCATAGCAAGAACTGTTCATAACCGAAGGAGCCACACCGGGGTGACATGGCTGGGAAGAGTCCATACTGAAGCCCTGAATTCTGGGCTGTGAGCAAACTTCCCATAGCCCTGTGACTATCATGGAGAGCATCTTTGCATTCTTAAGAAACAGTCAACATTCCTCACCACAGTGTACTTAGCAACACCCCCTGCAGAGTAGGGCTCATCCTCCTGTCTCCTCTGAATGGAAGTAATTTGTTTCTGGTTAGCAGAGATCCTATCTGGCAGGGAGGAGACCAGGAACCACATCTTATCATCCAATCTGCCACCGCCTTTCTGCGGTATCTATAACCGTGTTATAACCATAGAACCCAGACATTGGGAGCAAAACAGATGTGTGGGCGGGCTATATAATCCTCCTGTTCCATACTCAGGTGGCCATGCATGGGGAAGGGGCCAAAAGAGATACACATCTCATGAAGACCTAATGGCACAACAAAACAGAGGCAAGTGGGGGCAGGGAAACTGCAGAAAGCTCACATGCACTTGGGGGTTTGCCCACACCCTCAGAGCCCGGAGAGAAGCTTCAGGATTGAGGCTTAAAGCCAAACGGTACTCATAACTGGAGGGGAGATTGATTTCTCCCCCAACTCCCATCAGATCCCAACTGACAAACTGCACTGATGACCATTATCTTTAGTCTTTTGCCACTCCATGAACTAGAAGTATGACTTGGTTCCCTCCTGCATAGTGATAGTCCATGTTCCAATTCTGATCTTCATCATGTTTTTCTAGAATATCATAATAACCTCCTCACAATTTTCCCTGCCTCTGCATTACCCACATCAAATCTATTCTATACTACAGACAAATCTACTCATGACCATCCCCTTGAAATCCATCACTCGCTCTACCCTGTATACAACAGCACTATCCACTGAACTTTTGATAATGGAAATATTTGTATCTGTGCTGTCCAACTGGCAGCCACCAGCCACATGAGCCTATTAAACATGGAAATATAGTTAGTAGGATGGAATATTACATAGTCATAAAAAAGATGAGATCGTGCCATTTGAGACAACATGGATGGTCCTTATGCTAAGTGAAGTAAGTTAGACTGAAAAAGACAACTGCCATATGATTTCACGCATAAGTGGAATCAAAAAAGAAAGAAAGAAAGACTAAACAAAAAGCAGAATCAAACCTATGGATACAGAGAACAGACTGATGGTTGCCAGAGGGGAGGGGAATGGGGGTTGGACAAAATGGGTGAAGGGGAGGGGGAGATAACAGATTTCTAGTTATGGAATGAACAAGTCATGGAAATAAAAGAGCAGAAGGAATAGAATCAAGGATACTGTAACAGTGATGTAATGGGACAGATGGCCGCTCCACTGTTTGAATGTAGCATAATGTATAAACTTGTTGAATCACTACCTTGTACACCCAAAACTAATGTAACATTGTGCGTTCACTACATTCAAATTAAAAAAAAAAAGAAAGAAATGTAGTGCCTGGGTGCCTGGGTGGTTCAGTCATTAAGCATCTGCCTTTGGCTCAGGTTATGATCCCAGGGTCCTGGAATCGGGCCCCGAATTGGGTCCCCTGCTCCGAGGGAAGACTGCTTCTCCGTCTCCCACTTCCCTCTGCTTGTGTTCCCTCTCTCGCTGTGTCTCTGTCAAATAAATGAACAAAATCCTTAAAAAAAAAAAAGAAATATAATTAGTACAATTGAGGAACTGAATTTTAAATTTTGTTTAATTTTCACTAATTCTTATTTATTTACTTACTCATTTATTTATTTGTAATGTGTTATGCTAGGCACCGTAAAATACATCATCAGTTTTTGATGCTGTGTTCCAAGATTCACTGTCTATGTACAGCACACGAATTCACATTTAAAGAGGTACATGTGTCTGGAGGCTGCCACGACGGACTCTGTAAATCTGCGGCTGGCGTGCAAGCTTCCTCACCTGGCATCGAAAGGCTTCGGTGATCTTGCCCCAATCAACATTACCTATGCCATGTCCTACCCCAATTCCTGTCTGATTCACTCCCTCGCCCACCCCCCCCTCCCGTTCCCAGATAAGCTAGACTCTTTATTTTAAGCCTAGCTGTTCCTTCTATCGGAGTAGCCTTTTCCTCAACACCTACTTAACACATTTCTACTCCGATTTCAGCATCTAAATTAAATGCCACAACCCCTGGGAAGCCTGTCTCACTCTCCGGACATAATGAGGCTCTCCCTCCCCGGTGCTCCCGAAGCTCACCTCACCTGCTTCTGTTACAGCACGACCCACACTCTAGTGTAATTATTTGTTTATTCCGGCGTCTCAGCTACTAGTCTGGGAACTCCAAAGGGCAGGGACTAACTCTTCTTCATCTTGGTAACCCTATTGCCCAGGGAAGTCCACAGTGGTAAATGTGTGGGGACCAGACGCAAACCTGCAGAACAAATTCATCATTTAATCAATCAGCGTTTAGCTCAAAGAGCTCCCTGAACTGACAGAGACATTAGTAAACTGTTGGGACATCAAAGCAGCTGAGGCCAACCCATGATGTCAGGGACAGATCTGTATCCGTGAAGTGGTGCCTCTGGTTATACGGAGGGTCAGCATGAAACTCTCAAATCCACTTTAAATCTGAAGACACTTGGGCTTGGGCGGATGGTGCACAGGGCTGGGAGGCTAAGCTGGGAAATGCTGGAAACTGCAGATGCCTAAGATGAAAAACCAGAATGCTGAGGCCTCTGGGTATTCAGGATCTTTGAGTGGTTACTTAGAATTGCCTTTGATAAGCCAGACACAGAAAGACAAATATTGCATGATCTCACTAATATGCGGAATATACAAATAAACAAAAAGAACTCGTTATTCTTTCCTAAAGAATGGGACAAGGATCTGCTGTACAGTACAATACCCAGAGTTAACAGGATGGTATGGTGCACTTTAACATATGTTAAATATTTTAACAATAAAACTTGTTAAATTCTCTTACCACACACACATACAGAAAGAACACGAGGAAATTTGGTGAGATGATGGATGGATATATTTAGTACCTAGACTGTGGTGATGATGTCCCAGGCATATCTATGTTCAAACTCATCAAGCTGTATACATGGAATGTGTGCATTGTTTTTGGTATTTCAATTATATCCCAATAAACTGTAGACATATGCATATATAGATGTATATGTACATAATACTAAAAAAAAAAGGTGAGAGGAAGGGAAACATTACATTTTCATCTATAAAGAGAACTGCTGTTTATTGAGCTCCTACTTTGTGCCATGTTTTATATATGTTACCTCATTTGACCTTTTAAAAAATCCCATGACATCATTATCTACCTTCCACAGATGAGGACACCAGAGCTGAGAAAGGAGACATGATTTTGCATGACCTCCTGTACAGTAAATGGTAAAGAGAGGATTAACACCCAAGCTGACCTCCAAGACACAACTTTCCGTCTGCTTTTTATAGACCCCTGGAGACAGGAGGTGTAAGTGTATCTGATTTATGTTCCGAGCCACCTATTACCTGAAGAGGTTCTATATTCTCCCAAAGTGCCAGAGAAAACTAGAGTTGAAAAAGTCTACACAATCATCTGTTCTGCCCCGATATTTCACACTTGAGAAACCTGAGACCCAGAGAGAGGCAAGCACTGACCCAGTGTCGCCCGGCGCCAGTGGCAGAGCAGGGAGCTGGTTTCTAGTCTCAGGCCGCGATCTTTCTGCTTGTTTTCAGGTTCATTGGAAAGCTGAGCTTCTGATACTGTCCTTGCTGTGATCAACTGTATGAGCAAGACTTGGAGACACCAGCAGGCACAGGCCCCCGTGTCAGGGTACAAGGATGCCAACCTTCTAGAAAGCCCTTTTGCCATCCACATCAGGGGCTTTAAAACTGCTTCAAAGAATCAACCAAGTAACTGGTCCGATTGCTGAGAAGTGGCCCTAAGGTCATTATCTGCAATGTGGGCAAAATGATTCTTTCAGCTTTACCTCTAATGGCAAAAACAAAACATAACACCAAAAAAAAAAAAAAAAAAAAGTTAGCAAACCTAAATGCCCTCAAATTAAGATAAGAATACTTCCTACCAGGGGCGCCTGGGTGGCTCGGTGGGTTAAAGACTCTGCTTTTGGCTCAGGTCATAATCTCAGGATCCTGGGATCGAGCCCCGCATCAGGCTCTCTGCTCAGTGGGGAGCCTGCTTCCCCCTCTCTCTCTGCCTGCCTCTCTGCCTACTTGCGATCTCTGTCAAATAAATAAATAAATAAAATCTTTAAAAAAAAAAAAAAAAAGAATACTTCCTACCATAGGGGAGTGTTAGGAAAAATACCAAATATAAAATACACTTAACCCAGTGCTTGGCCCACTGTTAGTGCCGGTTAAATTAGATTCTGCAGGCCTTCACATGTGTCCCTCCTTCCAGGGAATAATGAAACCAAGGACAAAAGTATGTGAACTGAGCCAGCCTAAAAAGATAAATTCCAGGTCTGAAGACTGCCAAAAATGAAAATTCAGATTTGGCCAAGTCTACTTTCACTTTGGTTTGTGATACAACCAGGTAACAAGGAACGCTCAAATCACTCCTGCTTCAGGAAGCCTCTTACAATACCTTTGTAAAGGTATCCCCAAGTTCTCAGTCTCCCCAGATGGGGCAGAGGGGAAAAATGGGCCAAGTCAGAGGAGCCCAGACCAAGGCCTTACTGCTTGTTATTGCCATTTTCAAAGGCACAAGCCCTCGATGGTCCACGTTATTACCATAAAAAGGAATTTCTTACCATGCCCCTGTTATTATAGGTGTTTTCTTCCAGGATTTCTTTCTTCCACTGTCTGCGTCTATCTGAGGTTTGCTGGTAGTGGGCCTGTCCACAGCGTAACTCTTCCTGATACTTTAGAGTAGCCACTGGCTTTGAAGGGTTAAAAAATTCCTTCTTCTCTAAGGACTGCAATTAATCTCATTGAGCCTCTTTCTCTTTTCTGCAAAACAGGGATGATACTATCGGGTGGCTGTGTGGGGATCAAATTGTACATGTGGGAATGTGTCTGCACAGAGCCCGGCACCCGGTGAGGCTTCTACCAAAGGGAACCCATCTTGATCCTTGATGGCTTGTACAAAAGAAAGGAAGCGTGAGGACAGCAGGGCTGGTACCCGTGATGGGGAAGCGAAGACGGGGCACCAGTGGCGGCCGAGACACCAAGGACCCTGGGCATCCGTAAATGTGGGGGCAGAGTGAGATCAGCTGGTTAGTAGCTGAACCAAAGGCATGAGGGAAAAGGAAAGTTAGAGAACTTTAAGGGGTAACATAATTCATTCGGACATGGCGAAGCATCACATGGGGCTCTGGGTCTCCCAACAGTGAGTTGGGGAATCCAGAAATAGAAAACTCTACAGTCTTTTCATCTGAGCAGCAAAAAGTGTAACGGTTGCTTAAAGAATATGAAAGTTTGTTTTGAGGATTGTTGTAGTTCTGCTTTTTAGGATTTTTCTTTTCCTTTTCCCCTGGGGTTGCATTTTTAAAGAAATACCTTATTTAGGACTTCAGGCGAGGAACACCGAAGAACAGTAAGAACAGCTTCTTGCCCTTGAAGTGTGAGCTTTTGGGGGAGGGACCACATTAGCTCTCCTCTTTAGATTCCTGGAGTCCAGAGGGGTTGCTGGCTCTCAGAAGAAGCTCAGTAGATGATTGCTGGATCACAGACCCATGACTGGAGTCTTACCACAGATACAAAAGCAATTCTCATACCCATGATGCTGGTAATAATATTCGCAAAATCGCAGTATGAGATCTTAAAGAGCAAACTGAGGAAGGTAAGGGCTGTGACCCCAGCTTACAGTCTTCCACTCATCTAGTTTTGAACCAATAAAATGTAGAATATACTAGAGGTGGTACCAGCATTCAGCCTGAACCCGCCGGAACGGCAGACCTTCTTGCTTTCAGCCAGAGTCCACTGGGAGTGATTGACAGATGTTAGAAATTCTGAATATCCCTGCAGAGGGGAAGGGGCATATCAATCTTGGCTTGAATAATTCTTCTTGAATTCACTTCTTTCATTAAAAATATTAGGGGAAGGGACGGAGGTGAGGGCTTGGATGAGCCTGGTGGTGGGTATTAAGGAGGGCACGTATTGCATGGGGCACTGGGTGTGGTGCAAAAACAATGAATCTTGGAACACTGAAAAAAAAAAACAAAATAAATTTTTTTCAACAATTGCATAATAGAAACCTTGAATGCCACTATGTGATGCCACTGTACTATTTTACAGTGTGAAATATATTTTCAAGTGGGATGGATGCTTAGGTTCCGTTCGTTCAGGAGCCCAATCTCTTTACAGATCATTCTCCTACCTGAGTTGTCAAAACACCAGAAATGGAATTAGAGTAGGTGAACTTTGCTGAGCTTTCTAAATCATTGGCAGTGGCCTTGGATTTGACTGCTGATGTTCCTCTCCATTGCTAGAAAATTTCTGGCCACAAATGTGTGGCTGGCATGAGTGGGTCAAGATATCCTCTCCCTTGGAGGCTCACTTTGGCCAAGGTTTTTGAACCAACCAACCAATCACTGAATCAGCAGATGGACTCTTGTGTAGGACTTTCAGATGAGTAAGAGACAACCTATCTGCCCCAATCTTCCGGAGTCGGTAACGGCCATCGAAGATATCGGTGCCCCACTAAAGCTCCTAGACACTGTTATTTGCTTGTCTCTGAGTTTCCATCTAAACACTAACAAGGGGAACAGAAGGAGTTTAAGATCTGGCTAAAGAGCTCACCAATAAACTTTTTCACAAGAAAGAGGAGAAACTATAAAATCTTTAAAAAGCTTTTATAGACAAAGTGTTTCTAAGCACGACCACACTCCTAAAACACTCGATGGTCTTGAGATGCAGGGCGCTATTGGAGTGTATCCAAGACTTCAGATTCTCTGAAGATTGGCCATTATCCTTGCCAGACGGGCTTGTCCCTCTTCCCATCAGTGGCAAGACATTTAATAAAAACAGGCTGCATTAATTCATGCTTGCTTTATGGACTGCTCCACAAGGCCTCAACTGGGTAAGCCTGCAAGACCCAGCCGTGCATGGCAAATGGCTAAGCAGATGGTTTCAGTTTAGATAGTGGCTGTCAATGGTTTGGTGTGAACAGCTCTTGCAAACCAGCATGAAGCGAACAGATTGCATGGTGGCTGGGAGAAGCGTATGTAATTGGAAACAGTAGCCACTTACAATGGGGGCACATTTTCAATCTTGATCAGAGTGGCTCCAGCTTAGGGAAAAAAAGGGGGGGGCGTTGATTAACCAAATGTGTTTTTGGCTGTGATGAACCCAGCATTAAGATAAGTTTGGGTTGTGTCTCAGGAGTGTGCTGGGCATGGCCGGTCTGCCACATGGATCAAGGATGTCGGGGTTCCAGAACTAATCCTGTTCCCTGGAGACCAGGAGGCATTGAGAGAAATAGGAAAGCAGGCTCAGCTGAGCGCAAGAGGCAAGCTTAACATCACAGTAGCTGAGCTGGTGATGGCGGAGAAGGTTCGCTGGCTCAGGCAACTCCCTGCACGGGCACGAAAAGACCAGAAGAGGCAGAAGTCCACATGGGTTTGCGGGAGACAGAGAACAAGGCAGGGTGATTTTTGGAGACCCCTAGGGAGAGGACATGCGGAAGTCTGCAGCAGATGTTCTGGCCACAGGCTCCAGGCCAGGGTTTGATCAAAGACTGTGGATCTTGAGGGGAAGGAGTATGGGCCAGACAGCGACACTTCCCTGAATGACAGAGACGTAAAAATATTTGCTGAAACAGTTGTGGGGCTAATGGACCGAGGTGGGGACTAGATCATGGCCTCTGAGCCAACTTCGCAGAAAGTGCAGCCTCAGTATTTATAAACATTTATTGTCTAACTCTCAGGACAAGGAACAGCGAGACCTGGGTGATCCTCCCTCGTTGACTCCTTTCTGATACCTGCAGCTCGTTCTCAGCAATGCCAGCATCCCTCTTGGCGGCTTCCTCTGCCCTCCCTGATGGCATCACATTCTCTTGCCATTCAGTATGTGGAGTGATCGTGAAGTTGTCATTCCTACACTTGTCCAGTTCTAGTTTCTCACGTATCAGATGGTGCATTTCTGGCACTGGAGCATACGTACTGTAACACTAGGGACCATTTCTGGGGTTGTTTTCTTCATAGTTTGCATCTCTCAGGAGAATCAGCACACAGAATATTTGCGTGATTGTTGCATGGATGAGTGAAAGGGGAAAAGGATAATTTCTTTTCTCAAGGTTCTCAGAACCCAGGAGATAAGCAGTGATAATGTCAAGGCAGAAGGAAGCACCAGGCTTGGTGACCAACCCAGACCATGGGAAGTTGGGGAAGGCTTCCTGGAGGAGGTGACCCTTGAGCTCAAGTCTGAAGCTTAAGGTGCAGCTGGCTCAGTAAAGGTCACAGGGAGACTTGGGGAAACTTGACAAAGCACCTGATGAGGGGCTAAAGATGCTTCCAGGCCTTTTGTCCAGTGCTCCCTGATTCTGGGAAATGGAAGGCAGAATGGAGTACATATTGGGTGTCCCTGGCTCAGCAACGAACAGCATCGGGGGCACAAGAAGTGGGGTCCAGGTAAGGGCTGCACAGGACCGAGACCCAGACACTGGAGGTAGAGAAGAGTTCTCCTTGGGGGGAATACCAAGGAGAATACTTCCCTTCTCCAGCAGGGTAACTGAAGCAGTGGCAGAGCTGGGGGCCTGGGTCACTGGCTGTCGTGGTGTGGCCCAAGCCCATCTGGGCTCTTGGAATCACCAGGGCCTGACTCGGGTCCGCGCTTACCCACACTGGCCTGTCCGGGCCTGGCACTGCCCCTGCTGTGTGTCAGGAAGGCCAGCTCAGCCTGTGGCACCCTTGGCAAGGGGAGCTGGGCTTGCGGGGGCTGTCCACCCAGAGCTTGGCTTTCTCTGATAGGGACGTGCTATCTCCTTGAGTCAGTTTCCTCCAGTGATAACGCTGGCCCCACACCAGTGCCCATGTGAAGAAGCCATTCTTCTCTTCGCCTTTTCCGGAGCCCGGCTCTGCCCTGTTGGCAAAGCTGGGCTTGTTGAAGTGACAAGGTCACCCAGGCATTGTGAGCCACATGTCTACCCTGAATCAAAGAAGGCTTGATGCCAACTGGCCCAACACCCTCAGTGACAGATGAGAAAACTGAGGCCCAGGGAGAGAGAATCAGCAATGTAGCAAGGACCTGGGCCTTTTGAAACTCCCCTTCAAGTGCTGAGTCACCAAAGGAAACAGTGGGTGAAAAAAAATAAAGCACCATCTGAAACCCCAGCATCAGAAGAGCCAACAGTTAGGCTGGGTCTTTAGACACTAACCAGGCTGCTGGACCCTTTACCACATTTAGAGACCCAGCTGTGTGCCTTGGGGCAAATTGCTTTACCTCTCTGAATCTGTAAGAGTGGGATAAAAATGATCATGCTTCTCATATTGTTCTGACCTCTCGAAGTACACAGTTCATTCAAAGGACAGATGCCCCAAACCAATCACAATAGATGAGTAAAATTCTAGAAATGTGTACAAAGGATGCAATTAGTTTAAGGGATGAGAGGTTCTAAGAATACCAGGGAGGGCTTCCCAGAGGAGGTGTCCCTTGAGCAGAGTTTTTCAGCATGTGTACATCATGGATGAGCACCAAAGACATCAGAAAGAGTGTATACCCAAAGGTGGGCTATGGGAACTCCCCACAGGGGTTGTGATCAGAGTACCCAGACAAGAAGTGGGCAGGGGCTAGGGCATGGAGCTGCAGTGGGAGTCAGAGTCCAGGTAAGGGGGACGGCGGTCACATCTGAGATGAAAGCAACCACTCTGGTTTTTCAAGATCAACATCAAAATAACCTAACAGTAAGTGAAAAGTCAACTTCATAATTCATTTTCAACACATTCCTTGTATCTCCCTACATCTAAGTTGTTGGTTTGAATTGTACTGTTTCCTTAGTTTCAGTTTGGTAGTTTGAAACAAGCTACAAATGTAAGAGGTTTATAACTACTCTTATGTTTGCATACATTTCAAGAGCCCTAAGTCAAGTTCTGTAAAAGCTCATCCGGACGTTGCTACGGAGGATGAAATATTTGGAACTGGACTAGAGTCAAGAAGGCCAGCCAGGAGGATGTCGCAGTTGTCCGGGTGAGAAGTAGTCCCTGAGACAGAACATACTATGTGGTCTTAAAATGCGGGGCCCTGTGTCACACTCCCTGGGGATGACTTTAGTTTCTAACTCACATAAGATCATGTCTATAAGCCTCAGTTTCCTCTTGTATGAAATGGAGATAATACAGTGAGTCCACCCCCCTGGGTGATCAGAAGGTCAATAATCATCCAGACAAAGTACTTAGTGTAGAATCTGGCTAAAGCTGGTGTTCAATAGCATTTAAAAGAGAAGTTCCCAGAAGATAACAGCAACAGAAGACAGAGATTGTTCCAAAGGCAATGTAAACTAGACCCTCTTACTACACGTTGACATTGTTTTGGTGCAGAGGGAGAGAACAAGAAACAGGGGAGGGAGATCTCTGGGACGGAAGGCTCTGGAAGGCTCTGAGAGCCAGCCAAGCCCTGTGGTCATTTCCTTTCTGGGCATTTCTCTGGTGCTCTGCCTGCTTTGCAAGGAGGGACCTTAGCACTTAAAACCACAATGAGGTGGAAAATGGTGTCTTCACAGCTTCGACCGCACCTCACCCCAGAGCGCTGTTCGCCGTCTGCTGGAGGGTTTCCACGAGAACACGGAGGCTGACGGCTCCTTTGCCTTCCACTGGAGCATAAGGTTCATTTAGAAGCGTGCCCCACACAAACCACTGCTTTTGTCGAAGTAGGATATTTCTGAATAACTCTTCCCACAAATCAGCAGCTCTCCTAGGCTGGGGCTTGATATTCTCCATCCAGTACCCGTCTTTAGTTCCCCTCCTTCTGCTCTATACCAGAAGGTCAAGACTATTAAAACTGTAAATCACAAATCTGGAAGTTCTTTTCATGGGTACACTTTAACATTTAGGGGAAAATATTCAAGGGTTGCCTTCCTTCTTACCTAGACTTTATGGTTTTAAGCCCTCCATTTTTGTCATAAATTCTATTTCCTATAACTTCAATGAGGGGAATGTTCTAGTTTCTTAGCTGAAGTGAGGAGGAAAGGCTAATTGTTTGAGCTTTGGTGTTCTTTTATATTGGAGCAACACTGTGCCCCTGGTCAGCTTAAACAGAGGTTCCAAGGAACATAAGATGGGCAGTCTTGAAGAATTTGGAGTCCACTCAGATGTGATTTGGAAATTAGAGAGAGACCTGGCATTCATTCCTTCCCTCATTCATTCATTCATTCATTCATCCATATACTGAACAAATGCTTATTGATCTTAACTTTGTGTCACACCCTGTGATCTGTGCTGGGGATAGTCAGTTCAGAGTCTGGGACCTCAGGGAACTGTTCTTCCATTAGGGAAGGCAGAGATCAAACTCAATTCAAGACAATGAAATGGCACTTAACACGGCAAGGGGGATAATTGAACTCTGCACAGCTGTAAGAGTGTTTATTAGGGAAATCTGATCTTCTCTGGATGGGGGGTGGGAGGGATGAATCACAGTCCCGCCACTTTCTAATTCCGTGACCTTGTCAGGGAACTGAACTTCTGGGGCCTCTCTTTCCCCATCTGTGACCCAGGGCTCTGCCTTTCAGGGTACTGTGAGGATTCTAGGAGGCAAAGTGTGGATGCGCCAGCACAGGAACGGGCTGCAGAAACTGCTCCGTAAGTAATCTCTTCCATTGCCCTTGTCTCTGAGGTTATTAATATTTTGGATAAAAACAAGTTCTTTCCAAAATTGTTTTAAAATTATAGAAGAATAAGACTGTACTTACAGGTTGGTCACATCACTACCAAAACACTCTTTCTTTTCCTTCTCTCCCCCTCTCTTAAATCACTCTAGGCCTGAGTTCCAAGACCAACAGAGGCAGAAGGCATGGTAGCATGGGGCCCCTCCCTCTGAGAGCAAACCCTTGACACTATGGCAAAGACACTCTGTAGCACTCAGGGGCTCATTCATCTTGACTTACTGTCCACTGCTGTGCCATATGCATTCTCGGTTTGGCTAAGTGCATCTTGGGTGAAAAGCAGGAGTGGATGGGTGCCTGGGTGGCTCAATGCGTTAAGCCTCTGCCTTCAGTTCAGGTCATGGTCTCAGGGTCCTGGGATTGAGGCCCGCATCAGGCTCTCTGCTCAGCGGGGAGCCTGCTTCCCTCTCTCTCTCTCTTCTTGCCTCTCTGCCTACTTGTGATCTCTCTCTCTGTCAGATAAATAAATAAAATGTTTAAAAAAAAGAAAAGAAAAGAAAAACAGGAGTGGAGCACTGTCACTATTTCACCAAAGCCCCCCCTTCCGTTTATTGGTAACTCGGACACTGCACGAGGGGAGAAGTCAGTCTCTGATCACCAGCCCTGAACTGCAGTGGCGGCCAATGAAGCAGATCTTCCATAAAGCCTGGACCCAACCACACCGGAAAACACCAGCCACGGGGGAAAGAACTGAAAAGAAACACGCTAAAAGCACAAGAATTGGAAACATGACTTTGGTTTTTCTCCTCTTTTTACTTCTATACCTTCTCCTAAACATTATTAATATCATGGATTCCTTTCTAAATGCTGAGAAAAAGGATGAGCTCACAGAGAGACCAGACTCAGCCCGTCTCTAAAAGATGATACTGACACCAGCACAGGTGTCCTGCTCATTTTGCCAAAGCAAGAATGCCAGCTCTGGGATATTACTTAGGTCAGGGCTCCTTTGATACTCCTCCCCCCCATTTCCTCCCTCTTTCCCTAGAAGTCTGCTCTTCTCTGTCCTGGAAACCTATCTCTCTTTGTGCTGGTTACACTGTTTGTACCTCTTCACTACTGGGGTGTGAGTTCTCCAAGGTGGACAGTCTTGTCGGGTTCAGTTGTTTTTTGTTTTTGTTTTTGTTTTTTTTAAAAAACCCTGTACTTGGGACAAGACAGCTACAAAACAGTATGATAATAATGATGATAACAACAGTAAGA